>NC_143549.1:145487500-146167500 GCF_054136105.1 Typopeltis vanoorti
TTGTTCTTCCATTTGCATTTAAAAAAAAGTTTCATATTCAGGTTAGAATTTCCGGTTTACCTGACTCAATAACTCCAGGATACTAATATACTATAGGTTTTAACGACCTTTAATAGGCACAACTCATCCTTAATATTATATTTTCTATTTGGAGCGTCATTGAGCTGAACTTTGAGAGAAACGTGTTTTATCAGCTGGCGCACACGTTTCACGAACTTTCAGGTCTTCTAGTTATGCCAGTAACATTAAACTTAGTTCGGCATTTTTTTACTGCACGTTTGCCCTCACTTTTGCTGATAAACGGTGGGACCAATCAGGGCTATATTCTGTTCAGAATAAGTTCAGTTTGTGTTTTTTTTTTTTTTACAGTTCATAGTAAAACCTGTTTTTCGTCACACGTACCGGCACTCTGCTGCATTCAATAGATTTGCGTGAAGACAACAAACATCCTTACACCAGTCATGGCACCGTGCGAATCATTTTGTTTGTCACTAGCACAAAATAAGATACTAACAGAGTATTAAAATACTAGAACTGCTCTCTTGTTACGAGTATTCAGGAATCGAACAATGATTTCTGTAGCGGTGATCCTCTTTTCTTTTTACTTAGCTGTAAGGTAAGCTTTTGATATAAATATCTTCTACTTTTGATGTATATCTTCTTGTACAGAAAGAAGATATACGTATTTTGGCAAAAAAAAAAAAAAAAAAATCCAGATATCGCAGACATTGTGAAATTAATATATTGCTACTATGGCAGAGAAGCAGAAGGGCGGGAAATAAAATATCGTTGGTTTTGGTCGGAGAAATACTACTACAAGGTAGTGCTTGCACTTTTTTTCTTTCTTTTTTTTTTTTTTTTGAAAGGAAATTACAATGGGTTAATATTGATTTTCACTAAACATCATCCCGTACTCGAGTATACGGGATGTTAGTGAAATACCGGGAAATTTATGATTGTACCTGAAAAACAAACAAACAAAAGAAGTTTCATTTCTGAATAATAATAATACAGTAGTTTTCGAAAAAGAAGAATAGTGAGGCAAATTAAACATAATGATCAGTTAAAACTAGAAATAGTTCTTAATATAACCTGGACTTAATTTTTCAAGGGAATTTTAATTTTTTTTTTCTTCGCGAAATTTCAGTGAAGTATAATTCAGCAACGGGGTAAATTTAATCCCTTAGTTAAAGGGATAAAACTGAGTCTTATATAAAAAACTCCAGGATCTGTTTATATAATAAATCACATCAAAACAAGTTCCCTGTATTTAGTTTTCGCCAATTATTACATTTTTTAAGAAATGATTCATATAAATTCCAAATCGCAACGTGGCAAGAGCTGATGTGAATGACCTACATCACATTTCGTTTATTTAAACGGAAAAAATACGTTCGTTCAGCATGAACTAAGCGACCTATTTAGATATTAACCTCAGAGTTTTAGTAACGCCCGCGATTTGCTTGAAATATTTGTTAAGAATATTCGCCTTGTAATTTCGCGCTACTGCTCAAATATATTTTTGCCAAGCTCGACGCGCTGTGTGTGTATATATATGGTCTTTTGAGATATTTTAATCGATTAGTTTTAGGAAGCATTACTTTATGGGACTTATCAAACCAACTTCTTTGAAACAGTCCACATGTTTTAAAGAATAATCAGCTGCTCAAGAAACATATCATTAGGTTCCTTCCTCCCACTACATGCCTGAATATAGTGTGACCCTTTGCATGTGGGGGTTGTTATTATTATGCAACACTTCTAAGAAGTCCAGGACTCCATCTCCATCACTCAGTCCACCAACTACACCAAACTGCATTATCTACACCAGTGCTTCCCAACTTATGGATGCCAAGGTCTCCTTTGGAAAAATTAAAATATTTTATGCCCCCCATCGAAAAAAATCTTAATACAGACATATATTATTATAATATTTATTGTATTTATATTCAAGATTTTGGTTTGTAATCTTTTTTGTGTTTCTTATCAATACCTTTGAACCGAAACTTATATGAATAAGCATATATTTACTAATATTCATTAATCGTCGAAATACGCAAGCAAAATTTGTTAACCAACACCAATGTGTGATTTTTTTCCATTAAAATATAAAAAAGAACAAAAAAGAAATAATAATAATTAAATCCATTTATTTTAAGATTAAAAAAAAATCTACTTAGTCTTAAAACATTTTAAATTTGTTTTCATTATTTCATGGTCCCCCCTCAACAAAACTTATGGCCCACAGTTTGGGACATGCTGATCTACACCAATGCCATCTACTGCCCACCACCACCACCACTAGTATTTTCAGAGACAATCACAAATTGCCCACGTCAGGATTTGAACCTGCAGCCTTTTGGCTGGGAAGCAGATATGCTAACCACTTAGCCAACCAGGAATCAGTAATATCAGCTAAGGAGATGCAGTTTTCTGTTTTTCAGTGCTTGACTCACTTTAAAAACAGCCAAGGAAAAGTAGCAACTGGTCAGAATCACTTAAATGTGCTGTAACCTATTGCAGTTCTCCCCTCCCCTCCCTTCATCATTCTTGCATTCCATTTCGTCTATTTGACTGAAATTGTCAAGAGACCTGGAATAACACAAAAAAAAAAAAAAACTATATTCCAAATGTGATAATAAAGAATTGAACAGTGGTACATGTAAAATGTCTAAGGGGGAAGATCCCCTTTCAAATATTTTAGGTCAGTTTCGGATTGCAGTTTTTTTTTTTTTTGCAAACCTGTAAGCAATGTTAGAAACATGTACATCATATTTAGTCAGTCAGTTGTGAACAATGCAATCCATTGTGTAGGATGTTTTTTTCTCATTTGTCTGATTGTGCTGAAATCTTCAAATGATTAGCAGTGTAAGAAATAATTACTGTATTTGCCGGCGTATAAGACCCCCCCCCTTTTTTTTTTGTACACATTTTTTAGGAAAAAAATTTTATCACTGAATATTATAATGAATTTATAATATACAGTATTTCAAATATAAAGTAATAAGTAGGTCTACTTTCAACAAATACCTAATCTAACTATGAAAGAGTACCCACCTTTTAATCTTCTTCATCAAAACGCAGAAATTCATCTCCAGAGCTAAATGAAGAGACACTTGAAACCTCTTCTAAATCAGACTCTGAGTCCTCATACAATACATTGTTCTCTGTACCATACAGTGCAGTACTAATGCCACACTTCTTGAATGATTTAACCACTGTCTCAGTTTTCACAGCATTCCATAAAGCTTTGACCCACTCACAAACTTGTGAAATGCTAGGCCTCTTTCTTCTTCCTGATGGCATAACCTCAAAATCTGAAGACTGCACCCAGCTGTTCCACTTCTCTTTCATAAATCCTTAAATGGTTTATTAATACAGACATCTAAAGGTTGAAGCTGACTAGACCTCCTGGAATTACAGCTAACTGAGTTTTCAATTCCTTGAGTTTATTTTTAACATCTGTTCTGTGAGAACGAAATTGATCCCATATTAGCAGGACAGGCTTCTTCAGCAGTCTGCCAGGGTGCCTAGACCAAAGTTTATCTATCCATAACTTCATTCCTCCTCCATCCATCCAGCCTTTTGTGTGAACATGTACAAACACTCCTTTAAGCAGTTTTAGGTGCATCCACTGCTATGTAACTGGAATGCTCTCACACACCACAAGGAAGCAAGAAAGAAATCGCGTAACTCGGAACAGAGAAAATTTCCAGAAATGAAAGTAATAAAAAACTGAGTATCGGCATATAAGACGCACCCTGTTTTTCAGACCTATTTTCAAAGAAAAAAGTGCATCTTATATGCCAGCAAATACAGTATATTCCAAATTTAGTTGTTTGTAGTTGGTTGAAACATTGTGACCTTTAGCGGTATCTGAGAAAAGAATAACTCTATGCTATATTTGGTTGAAAATTGTTAAACTGTTTGACAGTTGGTGAAGAAGAATGCCTTTCAGGAAAGGCATTCTGGAAATTATTTATTATTATTATTAGCATCAGACCTGTGGAGTCGAGGCTCATTCTGATCACAGAAGTCTCACACACGCACAGCTCATCATACTGCAACTTAAATGCATTCACTGTCATCGCACTTGCCATATTTTCAGGCAGTGCATTACTGTCACCTATGAATCTCCATGCAAATAACTTCCTTCTCACTCCTCCCTGCTCATACTGTCCCTGAACTGCTTTCAGGGATAGCCTCTTGTTCTCCCTGTCTCCATCCATTTTATGAAAAATCTTATCAACATTGCCAATTTGAGTGGTTAGCATATCCACTCTCCAGCCAAAAGGTTGCGGATTCGAATCCCACCATGGGCATGGATGTTTGTGATGGTCTGTGGAAATGCTAGTGGTGGGCAGTAGATGGCGTTGGTGTAGTT
This sequence comes from Typopeltis vanoorti, assembly GCF_054136105.1. NCBI lineage: Eukaryota > Metazoa > Arthropoda > Arachnida > Uropygi > Thelyphonidae > Typopeltis > Typopeltis vanoorti. Next base: position 145,491,885 of record NC_143549.1, read on the forward strand.
GGTGAATTGAGTTGGTTGAGATAGAGAGGTGTAGAGTATGTGCCCTCCCTCGATGATGAACATGGTGTTGTATGTTGGTGTGTTTTTTGAGGTCAGGCTAAAGGTGTGTGGATATTTGGAGTGGGGGAAAGGTTTTTCAAATGAAGAATGTATGCGAGTAGTTTGTGGAGCAGGTATGTAGTGGTGTACATCAGAGTAGTTCTCAAGGGCTGTAAGCCAGAGGTGTTTGGTTCTGGTGTGTGCATTTCTGATATTGTTTTATCTTTGTTTTTTTTTTTTTTAGTGGGGGAGGATTGTGTTAATTGGCGATTTCTTCATTGTACTGATTTTAAATGGTCAGGTTAGCTCTCTGAGAATGCCAGGTTTTCAAACAAAACCAGTATCAAAAATGTGGGTACAACCAAATATCAGTATATTTTGAGATTAGGTGTTTTTGGTTTTTTTGAAGTGCTCAAAATAAGAGAAACGACTTTGAATATGTTATGTGATGTGACTACATCCTAAATCAAATGAATCAAAAAGCACCCATTCTTGAAATGTATGTTTGGTTCTTGGTGTCTGTATTTCTGGTATTAGTTTTTTTTCATGTTATTGGGTGCTTTTTGTTTCTGTTGGAGTGGTGATTGGTTCATTTCACTGACTTTAAATGATCAGGTTAGCTCTCAAAGAAATGTTCACCTTTGCTTTTGATATTTCCAGGACTTTTGATTGTGTTTGGCTTTTAAGGCTTGCTTTGCAAACTGACTTCCTTTGGTCTACCTGCCACCATCTGTACTGGAAGAAAGAAAAGAGAGAAAGTTGGATAAAGTCATCTTTTTCCTCTTGTCCTTCATTGTGTGTTATGGTGGATGGCACCCTCTCTGTGAGATTTGCCACCAGTGCAGGAATCCTTGGGGCTATGTTCTATCACCTATCCTCTTTCGCTTATACCTAAATAAGATATTTCTAATGACAAAAGCTGAGGCTTCATCACTCTGTTTTCATAAAAGTTGCAAAAATAACATTAAAACATAACATAACATTAAAACAGTATTCATATCCTTTATCAGGATGAGATCACTACTCTGATCCACAAAACTTCGACATGGCCCATTGAAATATCCTGGTATATATCAGCTATGGTGTGAATGCAGGTCATCTTACTATGGACAGACAGAAAAACCTATTGAAGAATGCATTGAACACATCTCAGATGTTGCATATCAAAGAAGTAAGGTTAGGCGTCAGTTTTGTCATCACATGTACTCATTTCAGCTTACCCATAGGATGCTTCGGCAATAAGACATCAAGTGTTATTGGATAATCTGAGCTATTAGACTATTGTTATGACATAACCAAGAGAAGAATTTTGGGAATCCTTAGAAATGCCTTTGGATCCAAAACATCTAAATATAGACCCAAGTATCAGCTTGTCAGAATACATCCTAGCCATAATTAGGCATATGTGTGAATGAGTAAACTTACCCAACAATGCAACACATAATTAGAAATATTTTTTAAATCATTAGCTCTCTTATAATTACGTAGTGGTTGTCACCTTTGTTAATTTTTACTTTTGTCTTCTAGTTTTTGCTCTTACACCTGAAGAAATCTTATGTAATTAGAATGAAACTTTAGTGTTTTTTTTTTTTTTAATTAAAGTGATATAAATATATTGTTTTCAGGTTTTCTGCCTTACAGACTCTGTTTTATCTATCCATGAACTCCAAAGTCTGCATGCTTATATATATAACTTACTCAGTTGCCTCTGAATCCTTTTGAACATCTCTTCATCCATCTGAAAACCAGGTAACCACATCTCTGCACAGAAATCTAAATGTATTCAAAAGTCTCATACAGTGGAATCACAACATCCTTACTTGTCAGTGTTCTCTGCATTGTTGCCATAATCGTCTGTGCTGCCCTCACATTTTACCAAAATGTCCAATCTCATCCTTTCCAATTTAATCAAGAGCTTGTCATGCTCTATTAAAGACCTTTGCATAATTTAAATATACTGTTTTTGCATCTCCTTGTCCAATGCATTTGTTACCTTGTTTATTAATTAAGTAGATTTCTCAAACATGATCTTCCTTTAACAAATTCACGCTATTGATCAAAGAGAATACTGCTGTTAACTCATTTCTGAATCTTTGTCTTCACTAGTCTCTCCAACACTTTGACCACAGCCCTAGAAAAAGAGATTGGTCTAGAGTTCAAAATCTTTCTCTTATCACCTTCCTTGTTTAACAGTTTTGTCCAAATCTTTCATTGGGCCAAGTTCCAAAGTAGTGGGAAAGATCCACTACTTTGGAACTTGGCCCATTGTAAGACTCGTGTTAAAAGGTATGTCAAAGCTGTTGCTATCTTCCTGCAACATTCTCTTAAGACATGGTCTTAAGAGAATACACACCCACCAAACAGACTCGTAGCTGGGGGGGGGTGCAATCTGCCCCAGGTGGTGTTATGTCCCATTCTATCTTACGATTTTTGTTTGTCTTACAAATTGCCTTCGTCTATATTCTTCTAACTTCTACTTTCAAGACATCACCAAAATTTCTACTAATATCTGAGTTATTGTTCCCCGTAGTATCCCTATATTTGTATTTTAACTGCGCCCTTTGGGATATTTAGTTTAAGTTATTTTATACATAAACAGAGAAAAGGAACTTATATATCTGAAAGTGTAACTATTGCAGTCGTGACACTATTTCTTGTTACTCAACATTAATTCCTTAAACTTCCCGTTTCTTAACATTAATTCCCCGCGTGATTAGGCTCGAATGTTTCTAAGTGGTGCATTGGTTTAACAATATCAGACAACTTTTTTATCATTAAACAAAAGGTTTATTATTTCTCTAAACATGGTACATATCAAAATACTCAACTAAATTACTTACACACTAAAATTAGCTTAATACAAGTAGTTGGGCTATGATTTGACAAAAGTTACTACGATCATGCCACCACAAAATTTCATACAAAACATGAATTCACTTAACATGGACAAATTAGATTACCACACACTATTAGATTATTCAACTTCAAGTACACTAACAAAATCATTAACTACTCTAGCACATACTTATGACAATTCCGATTCTCTACACGTCACACTAGGCATTCAAATTCCTCAGGCTACTTGATTACTCAATTCACACTAATCAAACTCAATATTAATAAAACCATTTACTTCATTAACACACAACTTTGTCATTAACTTTCCTTTTACAATATAGTAGGCACTCAAGATTTAGGACAATTAATTATTCACAAATTATCAACACTAGCTAGCTTACTTTTAACACTATCAAATTCTAAAGTCCTATTATAATTTCTCCCTAATCATTTTAATTGTTCCATATTATGACAATGGTACCTATCACAAACAACTTCTAGTTAACATAAGACAAATTTCACAATACCTTTCTTTAGCTTCACTTACGGGCCTTTACCTTCTACTGAACGAACTTGCTTGCATAATTTCTTGCAATTCAGGGCTATATAAACATCTGCGCCGTCGGCTGTACTATCCGAAACGAGGACATCGATATTTTCACAGCTTCCTATGACTCTATGGTATATTTCGCTTTCTACATAGGAATACGGGAATAGCTTTCCCGCTCACCTTCGATTCCTTGTTGTGGCATGAGGATATAAGCCATATCTCTCCACTCAGGAACACCGTGAAATCCACTAGAAAACCAAACTAAAACCACCGCGACTATCCAAACGTTTCTTCTCCTCTGGCAAAAGGCAAAAAGGCCTCAAGCCTCCTTGACTATCTAAACGTCTTCTCCAAAACCCAAAAGAGCCTACTCTTCTCAAAAGCCACGAGGGGGGGGGTTACCAACCCTTTTATAGCTGCTTCCCTAACGGCACCCTTTCTTACTTCTTTCTCCTGCCTCCTACTTGTTTTTCGTCTGTCTACCAATTGGGTAGCATTTTGCCGCCATACGTCATTTTGATCGGCAACTCGTAATGAAGTTTTAATCCGGGCATAGGCCCTAAGCCATATTCCGTTATTTTTCTTGTTAGCCTCTATCTTAACCCCCTTTCAAACCTTTTCTCAGAATTCTACTTAATGCTTAATCTGTAGCCTCTTACATAGCGTATTTCATGACTCATTCTTTTCTACTTATGCACTTAACTCTTTCATTCTTAATCGCATTACTATATTAATTCTTAGTTAGCTACTTATTTAATACAAATTCCTTGTTTAGTCATAATACATCTTAATACATTCTTTTCTTTTGCTATTTTAACTAAACAATAGACCTTTACATTTTACTCAATTTATACTGGATGCAAGAATATTTTATTAATTAAATTATTCTTTTTATGCAGGGGTTTTTATTTATGTTATTTGTTCTTCATGTTACACCATGATAACTTAGAATATTATATTCTCAAGATATCAGGTGTAACAAAGGTCCCCCTTTTAAACAAAAAAATTTCTTTAAAAGAAATTTCTTTTTCCTATGAGGTGTACCTCTTCCCCCTTTTTCTTTCTTTTACATTCCTCCTGATTATAATAATTTACAAGTCTTGTACAATCAGTGAGTATGCGTGCAGCCTTCATAGCAAGAGGTAAATCACAAACTAACAACTCACTTATTACCCTTCTAAGCCTGTATATAAAACATAAGAAGTCGGCACAAATAAACTGTTGCTTAGATTGTACATACACTTCCTTTCTCCTGTTCATGTTCCACTTTGAGTATTCAAAGCAACTTCTAGACCTTTCAAATCTCTCTATTAAGTTAACATCGATCTTTTCCTGACCACGTTCCTCTACGCTTTGATCTTCTACTACTTTTACGTTAGTTATGAGGTGAGTCTCAGTCTGGCTGTTGTCTTTGGATGATGAAGATAATGAAGAATCAGAGTGGTTATCAGTGCATTCCTCACTATTCTTCTTAGACTGTACACTCTGTACTACGTTAGTCTCATTTTTCATTCTGTCTTGATGTGATTCTCTAAACTTTCTTACCTTATTGTTTCTCTCTTTACCTGATCGCTTTCTTCCGTTTAGGAACATTTCATTACTAGAGAAGTCGCATGAGAAATTATGCTTCTCTAGAAATCTTATTCCTAAAATTATTATTGTGAGCTTGGGCGAGATGTCCTAGGGAGGACCAACAATTCCTGCCAAACACACATATTAAATTCAGGTAAGTAGATCTTTACTCTATCTTTACTAATTCTAGGGATGACCTAGAATTACCTAGATAAATAATATTAGAAATGACTAATTCTTCATTCTCCGCCCTATTAAGGGGATCCCAAGACGGAAACACCTGGAGAGAGAGTATGTTAGGAATGTCACCTTTTATAGCAGTGCTTCCCAAACTTCTGGCTGTAAGGGCCCCCTTTGCAAAAATTAAAATATTTCACGGACCCCCCTCGAAAACAAAATCGTAATAGAGAGATGTATTATTATAATATTTATTGTATTTATATTCAATACAAAACATACACAGCGAATATTGCAAAAATCAAATGCATATATTACATTTTTTGCCTCTTACCGTTTGGTTCTGAAGACGATGCAGGCTGTTCTGGTAAAATATGAAATACTGTGCTTTTTTTCTTTTTTTTTTTTGAGTCTGTTTCTGCTTTTTCTCATTGTTCGCGGCATTTTTTTTATTTTTTTATCAGCAACGTATCCATCTCAGGGTTAAATTTTTTAACGTAGAATAGATAAAATAATATAATATCACCACTTACCGATACTGGCACACCACAGACTGATAACATGAAATTAGTGCATATTACCTGAATAAGGGAATCCCCAGACCAGGAACATTTTTCTCTTTTGTGACTTTTCTCCCTTTACGGTAATTAAGCCTAACACGAAACAGACAAGCAAAGGCAGGTTATTAAAACATGCAGATGATTGGTGCGGTATTAACAAAAGATCACTCAACTGAAAGATAAAAGCATAGCTGACAATTGAGTTGAAATGCTAACTCTCTTCAACCGAATTCCATATGTGAAACTGCCATAACATTCATTATATATATACATTACTTAGTTTTAACACTTTTATGAATTTTAACACGTTTGGTTGAATTTTATTGCTGCCTTGGGAAATCGAACTCACACACATCTAATTAATAAATAGTTTTCAGTTAGATATTGTGTTTGCCCATGCAACATATGGTTTTGTTTCAGTCTATATAGCATAGTTTCTGTATGAGGGGACATGTGATTCATTAATTAGTGTGTTTTTATCCCAGTTGTCTCTAATTGCACTATTTGTTGAGAAATATATTACACAGACTCCTCATACCTTATTCACTGGCATAATAAAAGTACTTGTTTTTATTGCCTCTGCAGTATTGTGGCTGTTAGGGAGGGCATGTTGTTTATCACTGCAAGCGAGTTACTATCTCCCCAGATGAACTTGTTTAAGCTTTTTTTCATGTGTGAAGTATATGAGAAACTTTTATTGGTAACAGAAAACTAGCTCGGATGCCAGTGATAATATAAAACGAGTTTTGATCAGTCCCTGATTGATGAAAGGGACAGGAAGATTTGGAGCTTCCCTGGAGAGCATTCGAAGTAAGTAAATACAATTAACCACTGCTTTGAAATGAAACATATGAATAAGCAATATTTACTAATATTCATTAAGCGCTGAAATATGCAGGAAGCAAAGTTTGTGAACCAACACCATTGTGTAAATTTTTCCATTAAAATATAAAAAATAATAAAAGTTAAATACGTTTCTTTTAAAATAAAAAATCTGCTTAGTCTTAAAACATTTTAAATTTGTTTTCATTATTTCGCAGCCCCCCTCAACGAAACCTACGGCCCCCAAGGGGGCCGCGGCCCACAGTTTGGGAAGCGCTGTTTTATAGTGCCCCAGTGGTCCATGTAGACTATGGGTGAAGAAGAAGAAATACTCTAACAAGGTCCTGTATCCAAGGCTCTTATTTTGATAATTTAGTCAGTTATCTTTTGCACAGAAGTCGTATTTTTTTTTTTTTTTTTTTCTTAATCAACAGTCCAGCAACTTGCCCAGTCATTGATGTCAGTCATTCCTTGTTGTTAGACGCTGATGCCATAATGTACAAAAACAGTCTTTGGCACAGTCTCTGTAGTTAGCTATTCACTTATATTCTCACTTGTTTTTGATTTCTTAACTGTTGAAGAGGGGAGAAAGAAACTAGTAATTCTTTTCATTTTTTACTTTACTATTCAAGACAATTTTTTTATTACTACTTAGATGAACAGATCATCTGCAAAAGTCAGATAAAACCTTGTAAAACGATTTACTTTCATGAGGGGAAGAGACAAATTGACTCATGTTGTATCTGACCTTAAGCAGGACACCAGAATTTATCCAGTGCATTGGTACTTTAGCACTACAATGAAGGTGATCCTATATAGTGAAACACATTTTCCCCTACAAGTATCATACTACACAGATGCAAGCTAAACAAAGTAAATGTTTATTGTAGCCCTAAAAACAGCACACAGACACAGTCGATGTATACTGTATTTAGTGAAAATTAGAATATCTAGTGTAATTAAAAACAACTAGCATGAACACATAGTCTCAAACAAAGTCAAAGTTTTCATGTAGCACTAAAATAAAGTCCTGCTTGAGGTGCAACTCATGCGAGATGCAGCCTTTCAGTAATGTGTTAATATATAAACATGAAAGTAATTTAAAATACTAAACATAGTTCTTTAAAACCATCTTGAAAAACTTAGTATAAATGCAGATTTCATTACATAATTAAGCTTATTTGATTACTATGTAAACTAGGTAAAAATGACTGAATCTTACAAATGTCTAAATGTATTGCATCTGTATGTCAGACATCATTGTTTAATAGAGGTACTGTACCATTGTGTACCATCCCAAAAAAGCATTGATGTTACTGGTAATTTAAACAAGAGAAATGGATACACTGTGGTACTTTTGGATTTTGCCAAGGCTTTGGCAGAATATAGCACAGAAGACTTTTTCATAAATTGGAAAATATGAGATTGGATTATAAAATATTAGCATGAATGAGAGGATGGCTGACTGCCAAATATCAAAAAGTGGTATATGGTGGATGTGAGTCTGCAAGATTTAAGGTAACCAGTGGTGTGCCATAATCCTTAGTCCATTGTTATTCAATGACATTGGGAAGGCAGCTCTTTGCTGATTATGCAAAGATGGGCAGGGTAATCAGAAATGTGGCTGATATACAGTCCTTGTAGAATGTTTTGAATGGGCTGGAATTGTGGGCATGTGAGAATTACTGTCACTTCATTGTTAGTAAATGTAAAGTAACGCACTTTGGTGAAATTAGATATCCAGTGCCATATTATATTGGTAGCATTATGCTAGGAGAAACCAATTAGGATAGGGTTCTTATAGTTTTAGTAGATAGGAAGTTGAAGTTCAAGGGTTGGATCTTTTATGAGCTGGTAAGGGTAATCAGTTTTGTGCACATGGTTTTGAACAACTGTGTTTATTATGAAGGTTGCATTTTTTGGTTATCTTTTGTGATATATTCTGAACATGGTGTAATATGTGTGAGAAATTGTTCGTGGTGTTTTTTTTTTTTTTTCCAGCCTGTAACTTTTCCCCCTACTGTGGGGTAAAGGCCTTTCCCATTGCGAGAAGGTTGGGCTTTCTTTGGACAATCTCCCAAGATGGAATGGGTCACCATGCTCCCATGGTGACCCACTCCATCTTGGGAGATTGTTTATTCACTTGTATGAAGGTGGAAGACAATCACAAATATCCATGCCTAGGTGGGATTCGAACCCACAGCCTCTTGGCTGGAGAACTATTAGTCGTGGTGTACAAGGAGTTTAATGATCTGTCACTTTTTGTGTTTATTATATGCATTGGCCAAAAATGTATTTGCATGTAGTGAATTTCAGGCTGTTGAGTTCTCTGATCAGATTACTCTGGTTATATTTATTGATAATTACAATATTGTACTTTTGAGCATGTGGTGTTGCTGTTTCTGACTGTGTGAAGAGTGTAGATGACCTTAAACTATTGATGATAAACTCATGAAGTATGTACCAGTGATGCTTAGGAAGTGTAGATAGTTTTTCTTTTCCTGTGGTGAAATAGATATTTAGGGAAGCTTGCTGTTTAGTGCTTCTGACATGTTAAGGTTTTGTTGGTTTGTATATGATTATGCTCAGCACTTTATTTTCAAATCTTTCCATGAAAAAAAATTATCAGGGTGTTTACTTGCACAGCAGCAGCTAAACCCAGATCTTCAGTTAGTCTTTTTTTTTTTTTATGGCACAAAGACATCAAAGGTCATACTGCACCAGGACAACACAGTTTACAGCAGTACATATGATATACAATTAGTAGAACAATGACAAACATTCATGACCCTGGATGGATTTGAACCCACAGTTGCTTGGCTGGAGAGCAGATCCACTTAGCACTTGGCTAACCAGACTGGTAGGTCTTCGATTTTTTTTGTAAATTTTTTGCTCGACATGAGAAATAGTTTGAATTAATGATGATCAATAGCTTATAAATCATCTTCTGGTAAATAAGTTTAAATAGATCAAGAGACTTTTATTGTTTATTATAAGTTTATGTCAGTACTGACCATTTGTGAGAATTTTTTTAAGGTGGTGTTATATAAATTTTTAACTGGATAGAGTGTGAAGAGTTGTTGTTGCCAATTATGAGATAAGACAATTTGGAAAGTTACTTGTCATTATGAATCTAGGTAGCATGCTGAGTATCCCTATGCCTGATAGCCAAAAAATGTCATTGTTAGTACTGTAATTTCTGAACTTTCTTCCTTGTGTGGTATGGTCCTCATTGTCAGTCATGTCTGAAGAGAAGTACGTTACCCATCATTTCTTACTGAATGAATTAAAGGAGGAATATGACAGACATAAATGAAGTATACACAGTAAGCCTTGCGACTTTGTGGAGATTTGTGGAGATTAAGTTGCCATATACTAATAACAGTATTATTGTTAAATTTATTTTATGTATGGTTATCACGTTGCATTTGTTATTTTTAGCCACAGGAGCAATTTTCATAGAGCATATGAAGTTTGTACAATTCTTTTATGGGTTATCATGAAAGTTAATAAGACTATCTGTTATGGCCTCAAAACTTGGTGTTATGATAAATAGCCAGATACTGCCATTAAGAAGTTACACAATTTATAATGCCAAAGTGCAAAGTCTCATCTTTGCTATTTCTTTCTTTTAATATAAATAGATATCTGGGTTAAGGTTTGCAAGCAATTTGCCATCTTATTGATAATAATAAAACATCCTCCACCACCACCACTCATGGGGGAGAACCAGAGAGAGAAAATGGAGTGAATTTGTTTATTTACCAGGAAAGCTGATAATTATTGAGGCCATATATATATATATATATCCAATTAAAAAAATAAGGTATTGTTTAAGGAAATTACAGGCTGCTTATTTTTCAGTTTGTGTGTGTGTGTGTGTGTGTGTATTTGTCTTGAAAGAGTTTAAAAACGAATATGATTTAATGCGATTTGATTTAAAATTTAAATCAAGAGCTTCATTTTTTGACATTTGGTAATCTTGCATTCTCTGGTAACCTACATCCTCTTGTCTTTTTGCATATCATCTTTTGGACAAGATTATCATTCAAAATAAGAAATCGTTTCTGTAGAAAAACTTGCACAAGAAAGTTAATTGTGATAATACTCTAATAAGATTTTTCCATCATGTTTCAAATTAAAGATGCAGTTTATATTACACTCGGCTAGTTTCAAATAAAAAATCAGCTATATAAAAAATTGTTATAGATTGTAAAGAATTTTCTCATGTAAGTAATAATGACGAGATTAATGTGGATTTGTATGTTTAAATGATATGAAAATTATATTGTACATTATGTTAATATTTCTGTTTACCCTCAGATTTGTGATTAGCCAAACTGAAGTGGTTGACCAGAAGTGCAGTAATCATTATTATTATCTTTATGTCATCCACATACATGCAGGTTGTAGTAAAACCTGTAACACAGCAGTGCCACTTCTGAGCAAGAAACACATTAAACTTTTAATATCAAATTTGTAAAATTAATTATTGATTATTTTCAGATATTTTTGTAACATTACCCTATTAATCACGATGTCAGATAATTCAGTTAGACAGAAGAAAAAAAGAAAAGCTATTTCTTTAGAAACGAAGATCCAAATTTTAGATCATTCAGCAGCTGGAGAAGGTTCAGTATCCTTGGGGAAATATTTTGGATTGAACAAAGCTACTGTGAAAACGATTAAGAAAAATGAAGAGGACATTAGAAAATCTATTCTTTATGGAACAAAATTAGGTGCCAAGTCGTCATCGTATATGAGAGAGAGACACAAAGTGAAGATGGAAACGACCCTAGTGATGTGGATAGAAGATTGCTCACAAAAAGGGATACCTTTACATGGAAATGTCATCAAACAGAAAGCATTATGGTTGTACAAACAGATTCTGGAAAAGAAGCTGACAACATCAAGCGACAATTGTGCTTTTTCTGCAAGTACAGGTTGGCTTTCAAAATTTCTCAAAGGATACGTGCTTCATAATGTAAAAATAAAAGGAGAAGCTGCATCTGCAGATAAGCTGGGAGCTAGGGAATTTCTTTCAAAACTGTCCATAATTATTGAAAATGGTGGCTACACTCCTAATCAAGTTTGGAATGCAGATGAGACTGGCCTTTTTTTGCCACATGATCACAAAAAAGATCATGTGGCTCTATTATTTTGCAGCAATGCTTCAGGAGATTGTATATTAAAACCATTAGTCATTAATTGATCCCCAAGGCTGCGGGCAATGAAAGGTTTGGATTTTAGCATGTTACCAGTGCACTGGAAGGCAAACAAAAAAGGTTGGGTTACAAAATAAATTTTTAATGAATGGTTCCATCAGTTTTTTTCTTCTAGAAGTTAAACGCTATTTGATGGGGGGAAAAAAAAATCTGGACTTTAAAGTTTTATTGATTACAGACAATGTGCCTGGCCATCCTTTTTTAGAACACTCAAATGTGGAATTTTGTTTTCTGCCACCTAATACAACCACTAGACCAGGATTTGATCGCTGCCTTCAAATGGCTAGTAAATTGCAAAGTGGTTTTCTTACACACGATCCAAATACTGAACAAGCTGAACAGTTTAAACATGAACTGAAGTCATGTATGATACGATATGAAGAATTATACAAAGATCTAGTCAAAAGAGGATCTCAATGATTAATTACGAAGTACATGGTAAAGAAAAAAAAGCAACCTTCAGAATTATTGGAAATTAGTGCTAATTTAGTTCCTTTTACTGAAGAAAACATTTCGTCATTGCAATACATTTTGGATAAACTGGATAAGGTTAATTTACTGACGGTATGTGTGGAAAATTTTTTTTTTATATTGGATTGCATCAAACTTGCTAAGTTGGCATTATCAGAATTGAAACCATCAACTTCAAATGCATGCTGGAAAGCTATTTGGCAAGAATGTCTGAAAAAGAAAAACCCTGTACCTTTGCATACAACCGAATATCCCAATATCATGAGATTAGTACATGCAATTGGCAGAGAAGAATTTGATGGTTTTTCATCTGCAGATATTGAAGAATTGATGGTTAACAAGGCTGTTAGTGATGACAAAATAATAGAAGCTGTCCTTGAAAAAAGTGATGATAATGATGGAAAAGAATAAAGTGATGGTGATGAGATTCCACTCACTGCAGGATTAATTAAAGAAGGGCTTCAAATGACTAGTAAATTGCAAAGTCGTTTTCTTTCATATGATTCAAATACTGAACGAGCTGAACAGTTTAAACATGAACTGAAGTCATGTATGGTACGATATGAAGAATTATATAAAGATCTAGTCAAAAGAGAATCTCAATGATTAATTACAGAGTTCATGGTAAAGAAAAAAAATCAACCTTCAGAATTATTGGAAATTGTTGCTAATTTAGTTCCTTTTACTAAAGAAAACATTTTGTCATTGCAGTATGAACAGGATGGCCAAAGTATTTCAAGTAATGGAAGTAATTTAATTCCAGTCTCACACAAAAGAATGTGGCTACTGTCAGAAAGTGATGGCTAATAAAATTTAACTAATAACCATATGCACAGGTGTATTTGGGCCTTTTCGAATTTCTGTTTTATTAATAACACACTATTTTCTTTAAGAAAGATCCACATGTATCAGGGGCGAATGCTGGTGTTGAAATTCACGCTTGCAGTGAGAGGTGTGATTGAAGTCTGATTAGCTGAATAATGAATTACTGATCATTTAAAACTATATATTTAGAAATTTATGTATATTTCGTCATACAAATACAACATTTATTTTACAAATGATATTCTATCTTTTTCAATTTAGCTACTTGAATTCAAATTCTACCCTACGGTTCTTTATAAACTGGTCAATAACATTGTCATAAAAAGTTGGTTGTATCTTAATTTTCCCAAGCAACACGCATACACTTGTACAGGATGACTGAAGCTCACTGGCTAGAGCTACTTTGACTGCATATGGTCTGTGTTTAAGACAACGTGAAGGGAGTATATGTGCATGCATGAAATCATAGTGCTGCAGCGAGGACATGGAATCTCCTACAACCTAGCAAGCCAAGGTAGCTTTGTCTAGAAGAGCAAGCATCAGCCTTCGATACACAATGCATAGTTCAATTATTGCCACGCAAGCTTAAGACGTCTTCTGTCTACAAAAATAAAAGCCTAAATGGAATGCTTATAAATGCATGTGTTTATTAACAAATAAATATTACTTCTTTCTCAGTTAATGAGCTTGCATAGCAAGCATGGAGAATTCTCCCTTGATATGTATATACTTTAAGTATTTAAAATAAAAAATATTCCATTAAAATTAAAATTAAATAGAATTTTATTCAGTGATTTTCATGTTTTGTTTGAAAATAACTTACCATTCGTATTGAGTTTTCACATCTGAAACCATTCTATTTTTTCATATGCGCTGTATTCTTTTTTACTTGGTTTTCATTTACATGGCTTTTTCTGGTACCAAACTGCTGTATAAATGGAGAATTGGTGTGTGTAGACAGACAGACAGACACACACACACACACAAAATTGTAGTTTGATGTTGGCTCCTTTTCCTGAATTTGTTTGTGCAACTGCAATGCATTCTGTTTGACATTTCTGTTTAAAGGTATTCCTTTTTTGTGAGCAATCTTCTATCTACATTAATAGGGCCTTTTCCATTGTCACTTTTATCTTGTCTCTCATATACGAGACTTGGCACCTAATTTTATTCCATAAAGAACAGATTTTCTTATTGCAATCTTCAATTTTCTTAATAATTCTCATGGTAGCTTCATTCAATTCATAATATTTCCCTAAAGATGTTGAACCTTCTCCAACTGCTAAATGATCTAAAATTTGGATCTTAGTTTCTAAAGAAATAGCTTTTCTTTTCTTCTGTCTAACTGAATTATTTGACATCATGATTAATGGAGTAATGTTACAAAAATATCTGCAAATAATGAATAATTAATTTTACTAATTTGATATTATGTGTATAAAACTTCAAATTTTAACCACATACCTGTATAATTCTATTGCACAAACAAAACTTTCATGGACAAAACTCAAGACGTGTAAACATTTCAAATTGTAAACAAGAAATGATTGTTTAGCAAACAGCTTAACTCCTTCCAAGCAGCTTTATATAGGTGGGCCTTTCATAATGTACTTTGCGGAATCAGCATAGCACCCTTCTGTTTCCAGGAACCAATGGCAAGTGAATATAACGGATCATCTGTTATATTCACTTCGGGTAATCGTAATTACAAACTTTTTTTGTTGTTGTTGTTGTAGCGACAGTTGCCTATATTCTGTAGCATAGAGTAATTCCCGATATTTAAAACACCGGGGGGGGGGTCTCCAAAATTCAAGGTTAATTACATATGTACCGTTCTAGGAAATGATAATTATAATGGAAATACTCTTTTACAGAACTGAATTCAAACAGAAATTTTTAAAACAAGTGCCATTTGAACCGTGTTAAATCAAAATATATTGTGTAAAAATAGAATTGCTTTAGTTTTGTCAGACTTGGCTCCATGTGACTTTTACCTTTTTCCAAAGTTGAAATCTGCATTGAAGGGCACCCATTTTCAGTCAGTGGATGAGGTGAAGAAGAAAATGGCAGCACTGCTTCCAACAATGGAAAATTCATATGCAACGGTTATAGATAGAGGAGGGGAGTATGTTGAAGGGGATGACAATTAAGTTCTACAATTGTAATAATAAACCACATTTTTGCAACCAGTCTTGCTATTTAATAGCCACACCTCATATATTATTATTGTTCATAGTAATTCATAGCAGTTTCCTTTCCTTCACAGCAATTTATTTTTCAGGGATGGTAGATCATAGCTTGGAAATAAGTCATTTTAATCCAGGTTGCCTTCAGTACAGAGGTTCTTTTAGTTTGAAAGCTGTAAATTAGAATGTAGCCTAAAACCTTGTAACATTTATAAAAGCTCTTCTGCCGAAGATGAGTCATCCAGTACATTATATAGGTGGAAGATATCTTAATTGCTTTGGCCTGATCATAAGAAATAATCAAACTGTGGTCTGAAACCTAGAAAGTTTTACATTTAGCTGTGAAATATGATTTGCTTACTTCATACCATCTTTTAATTCTACACAAAAATTGGCTTATGTATATACAGGTAACCCTCGTAATAACACAGTACTTATACAATGCGGTTTCGATATAACATGGTCTACAAATTGTAGTGACCCTTTATCTTTTCATATAATTTTTACCACGCAACTTAAAAATCAAATTTTATCTTCATTAAATTTGCATCTGCCCATATCATCATGTAGTTATAAGTAGTGAATTTATATTAGGGGAAATACCCTTTAGCACGCATGTATGTCAATTGTTTACCGTATAAAATGTTTATGGTTGAAAATTGTCTTTGTTTTTTGCTGGAAAAGTTCATTAAAAATCGTGTGTTAATCTCAAGCTGAGCACTTTATTTCCTGGTGAGTTATATACATAATTAATATATAATGCTTTTTTATATAAAAATTTAATTTTTATAGTAATGGCCACTTAGAGGGCTTTTGCGATATGGTTGAAAACAAAATTAGTGAATTAATTGATGGGGAAATAGATTTAAATGTGGAGGAACTGGTACAGTTAATAGATGACGTTGAACCAAATGGTGGGGAAAGTTCTGCCAAAGATTCTGATTGTGATGAATCCATTAAAGAATTCAGTTTAAAAAAAAATAGCAGAAGGAATTGACTTGGCAAGGAAGTTAGGAAGTTATTTTACGGATAATGATCCCTTAATGGAGCGCTCCGGAAAATTCACGAGACAATTGGATATTTGTTTAGCTCCATATTATGTACTTAGTAAAAAAATTGCAGCATAATGGTAAGCAAGGTCTTATTACTAATTTCTTGATAACTGAACCAGCCGAAGTATACAACGACAATTATACAAATGATGTCCAAGAAATTTCAAGTGATGACGACGTCCAGCCACTTGTAAATAAAGAAGATCTATGAAATTTTAGTTTTGAAGACAGTGGTGATGATTAAAATATGCACTTTATTATGCCTAAAATATTTATGCATCATGTGCAATGAAGTTTACGTACAATTTGTAATTTTTATAATTTTATACTATGTATTTGTTTCAGAATTTTTAACTTACATGAATTACCTGAATTAAATAAAAATATATTTTTGTTGGATATGTCATTGTTGTTTATATAATTTAAAAAAAAAGATTTTGGAACATAACCCTACTTTTTCTATGTGATCTGAGTCTCGCATAGCGTGATTTATATAACGCGGCATTTCTGTGGTACCAAACATCCGCGTTATACGAGGGTTACCTGCATTTGATGATCTTGATTGACTTAAAAGGAAAAAAACAAACAAACATGCTAGTTAAGACATTATTTTCATATATAATTACCTACATTATTTTAAGACTAGATTGTCAATTAAATTTTAGTGATTATAGTTTAATACACAATGGTGATTTCTAATTATGTTTGGAGTATCTTTAGGATTTGTGGAGAGGATGCATACCCAGCTGTTTTTTGATCAAAAGAGCTCTTTCTTTCTTTGTTTATTTTTTTTTTTTAATTTTGTATATTGGTGCACATTTTTTATATTTACTTTAAAAGTTTAAAAAATGGGTTTTTATTTTTACTGAAATATTCTCATAATTTTCTTATTTATCTATAAACCTTTTCATGTTCTGAAACTATTTTTACAAGATGCAGAATAAACTAGACTGCATTGGAGAATTTATATCAATGTTATTATGAAGTTAAAATATTAGATTCTACCAAAATCAGGCTTAACTCCAACTGTCTGAATGTAAACTACAGCTTATTAACCTTTCTGTAAATGAAACTCACACATTTTCAGCAATGCCAGCAGATCAGGAATAGTTTCAAAGCTTAACTTTTTTTTTTTTTTTTTACAATAATATAAATTACTGTTATCTGTTTGAAGTTTTTCTTCTGCATATTTGCACCTGATGTCTTTCATAGAAGGATAAAAACTAGTTGCCATTAAATCCAAAATAATAGGTGAATTTTTTCCTTTTGATATTAATTAGCCATATGAACTACATTCCATATGTGTATGTATATAATTTTTTTTTAACAGAATTATAATGGTGGAACTGATACAAAATTTACAGAGTATTTATTCAAAATGGGAAGTAAAAGCCAAACCTAGATTTTCATCATCTGAACAGGCCATCCACTTTTCTCAAGGTAGTAGAAATTTTTATCATCATCAAACAACTAAACATCACAACAGTAGGTGGTTTTTTCGAAATTCAGCAAGAGAAGGATATCAGCATTCGGGATTTCAAAAAAGGGATAGAGTTAAAATCCCAGCAGTTGAATTGGTAAAGTATTCTTTATTCCCTCTAAAAATTAAATTGAGTAAAGTATATTTCGATAGTCTTTAAAATGTTTTTGAATGAGAATAAAAATAGTATTGCATTTGAAAGTTCATAGATTCATATCCTTGGGATTTGACTGTAATGTTTTGGTTATGGTTTGCTATTTATTTTAATCATGCTTGCAACAATCTTTATCAAGACAACTTAAAAATATAACATACACTTCAGGACAAGTAAAACATTTATATAAGTAAAATTTCAAACGTGATAGTTGAATTTGAATCTTAGATTAGGCAGAATTCTCAATTTAACAAACAAACATACAAAAAACTGCATAAAAGAAATTGTGTGTGTGTGTAGGTACTACTGGTTGAACTTTTACATTCTGTATGTGGATTTTTATAGGTTTAAGTAAAAGCTTGTCTCTCGCTTTTTCCCCTAAACTGAAAAGCAGGAGACAATTTCCACTCTACTTAAAAGTAGTAGAGCAGTATAGTTCTTTTAATTCAACTTTCATTTATTTGCAAATATAATAAAATAAAAATTTTTATTTTTTTTAGTTGTGACATTTAGTGCTTAAAAAACAAAATAATAAAAAATATGACCAACACTTCTGCTTCAGAGATAAGTAAGTCAAATCACTGCTGAGACCCTCTTCTTAGTCATTACTCTCTCTAGTATAATTAGAAAATAAACTTCTTACCATTAGAAGTCTACTGAAACATCAGCTGTTCTTATTGTTACTTCCCCCCAAGGATTGAAGATCTACACAAGCAATGAAATCAAATATGCTTATTATAGTGAGCAATAAATCCATCATAAGCTGAATTAGTATACACATTTAACTTTAAACTAGCTCCAGAATACATATGTGTATAATTAAGAATAGCTAATAGTAGTCCACAAGAAATATATCTTTTGAGCCTCAATAAAAAAAAAACATCTAAAAAGAAGAGTTCTCTTATATCCCATGTGTGTTGAATATGGGTTTCACTATAGAAAAGTTTAACTTTAATTTCCATATTTTTTCTGAACTCAATAGTTTACCTTATGACATAATTTAACAAGCACACAGTTGAAATACTGATTTATTGAGTATTATTCAGATAATTATCATTATTATTATTTGACACCTCCAGTGAATCCAAAGACTCATTGAGCCCCACCAACTGACCACAACTACACCAACAGCATCTATCGCTGACCACCACCACTAGTATTTCCAAAGAAAATCACAAACATCCATGCCCATGCTTGGATTCGAACTCATGGCCTTTTGGCTGGAGAGCAGATAAGCTAACCACTTGGTTAGCAGATACACTCATTTTTCAATTATTCAATTATTATTCATTCAATAATTAGCGAATTATTCAATAAATAAAGGTATTCTCTGTGCAATCCTGAACTTTTTTTGTATTTTCATAGCATAGCATAGCCAAATGCAATAGCAGAATCAGAAATGGGTTCTATCAGAGAATAAACAAATTTTTTGTATTATTATTATTATGTGACACCTCCAGGGAGTCCGAAGACTCATCGAGGGAGGGCTTCTACTCTACAACTCACTGTCTACACTACTCAATCCACCAACGCCATCTACTGTCCCCCCACCACTACTATTTCCACAGACAATCACAAACATCCATGCCCACAGCGGGATTCAAACCTGCAGCCTTTTGACTGGAGAGCGGATGCGCTAACTACTCGGCCAGTCAGGCCAGCTTTAGTGCAGTATAAATCCAATCTTAGCTTAAATTAAGTATGGCTCAGTTGAAGAGATTCCTGTGAATTTTTATATCCAAAATGTGATCTGCTCTAATCCTGAAGCCTAGTTCTTATCTTCTCTCTCTCTAGAAGGTATGTATTGTTTGATTATTCTAATAACTGAACACTGTTGTTGGGTTATGAGTTTCACTTTGCACACAAGATGGAAGTCTTCTTTAGCAAAATGTGTGTTTCAGATTGTTTAGGTGCTAAATATGAGTGAACCTAACTTATCAACATAATGCGTTTATTGGAAATGTGTTTGTAAGTTGAATTTATTCTTTTCATAAGATATGTTGTTAATTTCGAGTAAATACAGTAATATATATAATAAATAATAGTGATGCAATTGCTGGACTGGTTAGCTGAGTGGTTAGTATACTTTTTCTCTAACCAACAAATGAGATCACAATCCCACTTTTGGGAAGACTTTTGAGACAGAGGCAGAGTCTAACCTAGATGACAAGTTGGAGTTTATCAAACTTAAAAATAATATTTTGAAGTTTTATAAACTTAGACAATGCCACCTTTATTTGATAAATTAAAATAATTATTTTTTTAAAAAATAAGTTGATCATAAATACTTTACATTTGTAAATTAAATTTAATTGATGAAAATTAAGTTTACTCTATTTAATCCCACTCCATTTTTAATTGGCTTCATTTTAAATACATATAAATAAAAACCTCATTTTAAATAAATGTCACATAAAAAAATTGAGAACAAAGATGTAGGATTATTCATGTTTACATTCATGTATTTTTTTGGAGTTTAACTGTGTGTAAAATGGAACGTGTTTTTATGTTTCATTCAAGAAAAAGATGTATGAAAAAGAAATAACCATTTTTAATTCTAAATATATATCACTTTTTTTTTTTTCAAAAGAATAAAATTAAGAAAAACTAATACATCCAAAGATAAATGACAATTTTAAACAAACTTTTGTGCAAAAGTTTGTTTTAACTAAAAATATTCTTTCAGAATATATTGATATTAACCTTGTTAGCAAACCTTGATATAATTTTTCCATATTTCTCCAAGTTCAACTTATAAAATTTATTGGTCACTGAGAGTTGTAACACTAAAGAATTTTTGGCATTTTCTAAAAGTTACTTTTCCATTGTTAACATTTTTTCCTTATTAGTCTCAAGAATATTTTAATTTTCCTTGTTTTCATTACAATTCATTACTTTCACCAGAAAAAAAAAGTTCATTGTTTCTGTTGCAAAATTCAAGATCTGTTTTGTTGGTAATATATCAGTCATTTGTAAAACTACCCCAAAAGATTGTATAAGCCAACATTTCTGGGATCTTTTATTTAGTTACCATAACAATTCTTGGCTTAAGTCATCATAAGTTCATCAGATTTCTTGTTAATTAACATGAAGTTAACAAGAAATTGGATGAAAGTAACATTGCATCTTGTCTACAAAATGCTTTTAATTTTATCGGCATTAGGGAATTATTTAAATCGTGCATCAGTTGAATGTTGAAGTATTTGATTAAATTTGAAGTACTGGTGTCTTTAAGAGTCTGTTATGAAAATGTAGGTTGTCTTAGAAATGTTGCAACCATATCAGGCAGTGAGTTCCAGCATGTTTTAACATCCATAATCATTCCACCTCATGTCCCAGTTCATTTTTAGTTTTTGTTGTAAAAGACTTGTGTATAGTTAAAAGTCTAAATACTTACTGTATTTTTTGCCTTATAAGACACACTTTTATGCACCTAAAATTTATCTGAAAATTAGAATGCATCTTATAAATCTGTGCATCTTATACACCAATTTTTTATGTATGTGCAGTTATCGCTTGTTGGCAATGCGTGATCAGTTTGAATAGTTGTGCAGTTGTTTATGGTCAGGCATTTAAACTAGTAAACAGAATATTATTATTTTTAAATTTCATTTATAACCCTTGGATTTTACGAAGAACAAATGTAACTGTATGTTTCCATTAAATCGTGATTTAATGGAAGCATACAGTTACATTTGTCCTATAGGTGATATGGAAAAGCTACTTGCATCATGGATAGAGGACTCGAAAACCAAAAGCGCATACCCCCTCAGCACTGTGACCATAACTGCTAAGGCACAAAGTCTCTTCAACATGTTGAAGGAGAAAGCAGAATCCAATTATGACTATGAATTCAATGCTTCTTCTGGTTGGTTCATGAGATTCAAGATGCGTTTTGCGCTGCATAATGTGAAAATGTATGGGAATCTACATGTGCTGAGAAGGCTGCCAAGGAGTTTGTGGAAAAATTGGATAAAATTATTATGGAGGAAATTATTTGCCACAGTAAATATTTAATACGGATGAGACGTTCTTGTTTCGGGAAAAAATGCTAGAGCAGACATTCATCCACAAAAAGCTAAAATCTATACAGTGTTTCAAAGCTCTTAATGCCCAATTCTGTTATGGGTAATGTGGCTGGATATAAACTGAAATCATTTGTGATATGCCACAGTGAGAATCCATGAATCTAAATTTGAACTACCAGTGTCTTTATCATCATCATCATCAAATTCCTGCCATGTACCCTCAAGGGGTGTACAGGATAAGATAGTACTACATGACAAAAATTACATCATTACTAACTTCCTATCTACAATTTTCCTCCAAATCAGTCTGTTACTTGTCAAGAATCCAACATTATCAGATCTTATATTTCTATCGTTTTAAGGCACTTTGGACTGCATCAATCCACCTATATCTTGGTCTTCCTCTGGGTCGTTTTGCTGCCAACCTGGCAGAGAACACTTGTTTTGCTAATCTTTCCTCGCCCATTCTGTTTAAGTGACCATACCACTGAGATTAGCTCTGCTAACGCATTCCTGGATGCCGACAATGTCAAGTTCTTTCCTAATATCCTCGTTTTTAATATGATATTGCCATTATGTTCTGATCATGCCTATAATCTTTCTCAGGACTCTCATATCTGTGTTCTCTAGTCTTTGGTCAAGTGTTTTACTTCTGACCCAGCTCTCAGATCCATAAGTTAAAACTGGTTTGAACACTGTCTTGTATACAGCTAATTTAGTGTTCCGACTAATTTCTCTCTTATTCCATATGAATTTATTCAATTGAACTTCCCACCATACCAGCTTTGCTGATTCTGTTGTCTATTTCTATATTTAATTTACCATCTTCAGTAAAAATCGTGCTAAGTAGCTGAAATGTTTTACTTGTTCCACAGGTTCTACATTCACACAACACAGTTGACATTTTCAATGATTCTGCCTATTTTCATTGTCTTTGTCTTTTTATTGTTGACCTTCATACCATATCTATTACAACAGCTATTCAATTTAGTCATGGAATCTTGCAGACTTGTAGCAGATTTATTTAGAAGAATAACATCATCCGCATAAAGCAAAGAGCTGACATTAACATCTCCAATTTTGATATTATGTTTAATACCACTTTCCTTCATAATGTGATCCATATAGATAATGAATAACAGAGGGGATAATGTACATCCTTTTCTCACACCAGATTAACATTAAACCATCTTCCTGTACTTCCTTCTATTCTAACTGCTGACTTACAATTCAAATAAAGACTAAGTATTGCTTGATATAATGCCCCATTGACACCATATAACTTCAGTGTATTGAATAGCTTCTCTCTTTAAACCTTGTCATATGCCTTTTCCAAATCGACAAAACTTAAATACAGATCTTTGTTATATTCCCATGCTTTCTCAACTATTTGTCGTAAAGTGAAGATCTGATCCTGACAGCCCCTATCTGGCCTGAATCCAGCTTGTTCTTCACCAAGCTTTTCTTCCACAATTCTTTTCAACCGTTTCTCAAGTATACTTGCATAGATCTTGCCAGGAACACTCAGTAGGGAAATACCTCTGTAATTCTCACATTCAGTTTTATTTCCCTTTTTATATATTGGTGCTATGAGAGCTCTACTCCAATCATCGGGAATTTGTCCCTCTGTCCAGGCATTCTGAACTATGCAGTACAGCCACTGTAAGACTCTTATACCACCATACTTCAGCATTTCTGGTCGAATATCATCTACTCCTGCTGCCTTTCCACATTTACTTGAAGTAAAAAAAGCCTTTCATGGCTTTTTTTACTTCAAGTATGGATATGTATTCCTGACTGCATACCTGGTCAGTGTTTTTTACCACTGTGCTATCATCACTGCTTGTTTCATTTAGCAGTTTTTTCAAAGTAATTACTTCATACTTCAAGGATATCTTTTTCTCCCATTTTCATGTCACCTTTATCATCTCTAATTCCTTTTACAGCACTCTTTCCTCCATTCCTAAGCTTCTTCAACAACCTTCAGAATATTTTGCCACCTTCTTGATAATTATTTTCTATATTCTTGCCAAAGTCCTCCCGTGACTTTTGTTTAGCTAGTTTTACACAGTGTTTAGCATTCTTGCATTTGTCTCTATATTCTCTAAGAGCACACGCTGACTTATTTGACAGAAACTTTTGATATGCTTTCTTCTTTTCCTTCACTGCCTCTTTAACTTCCTGTGTCCACCACAGAGTTCTAATTTTTTTATCCTTGCAGACAACCTCACCACATGCCTCTCTGGCTGAATCAATCGATGTTTTTTTCAGAGTTTGCCACTAAATCTCCAAGGCTTGATTCCTGTTCTCAAACTCTTTCATTTTTTCTTCAATAATCTTTGTGTATTTTAATCTACAGTTCACATCTGAGAGCTGCTCAACTTTTATTCGCTTTAAAACTTTCTTACATGTCATTCTTTTCAATATGAAATTCAATTTTATCCTGCTCAAGACTAAATAGTGATCACTTCCAATTTCAAATCCTCTGTACCTCTGTTGTCCTGCACCAGGGAGAAAACATCACTATCAACAATAACATAGTCAATGAGACTTTTCTTATACCTTGCCTCTTCTCTCCGTGTGATTTTGTGCACCTTTTTATGTTGGAACATGGTGTTAGTAATAACCAGTATGTGTCCTGAGCAGAAATCAACAGATATTTGCCATTATTATTAGCTTTGCTCTTTTCTCCAAATTTTCCCAAAATATTTTTGTATGTCTCACAATCATTTCCTACTCTGCTATTTAGATCGCCAACAAGGACCAACCTTTCCTTTTTCATTGTGTCAGTTGCTTTTCCTAAAGCCTCAAAAAATTCCTCCACTTCTACCTTAGTAGAACCTTCTGTGGGACCATAGGCACAAATAAGTCTCATTGTCCAGTTCCCCATTCTCATATTTGCCCACATTACTCTACTTTAGACTGACTGCCATTCAAGAAGATTAGCCTCGTATTTTGTGTTGAATACTATGGATACCCCTTCTTTTCCTTGATTGTCATTGCCTGAATATAACATTTTGTATTTATTGCTCAGAAAGATCTCACCAGTTTTGATCTTTTTTGTTTCAGTCACCCCTATTATGTCGATCTGGTACTTATCTAATTCCTAAGCTAGCTCCATGTCTTTGCCATTCAGGCTTCTTATGTTGATAGTACCGATCTTTAACTCTGGTGATGTTGAGTTGGGGTTTGTTTTTTTGTCCGGTGTCTTTAAGAGTCTGTTAATTTTTCTGTTACGGGTAATGTGGCTGGATATAAACTGAAATCATTTGTGATATGCCACAGTGAGAATCCACGAATCTAAATTTGAACTACCGGTGTCTTTAAGAGTCTGTTATGAAAATGTAGGTTGTCTTAGAAATGTTGAAACCACATCAGACAGTTAGTTCCAGCATGTTTTAACATCCGTAATCATTCCACCTCATGTCCCATGTATACTCCCAGTTTGAACTGGGAGTCGTGGATGACTCAAAAATTGTTTGAGGATGCATTAATCAACTGTTATGCGGGTGAAATAAAAAGCTATTGTGTGAAAGAAAATGTAGAATTTAAAATTTTATTAATTCTAGATAATGTTCCAGGTCATCCATCTTATATTAGTGATCTTTACCAAGTTCAAGGTCATGTTTCTCTCTCGAAACACTACTTCATTGATCCAACCAATGGATCAGGAAGTTCTTGCAGTGTTTAAGGCTTATTATCTATGGAGAACTTTTTTCACAAGCCATTTCTGCTACTGAAGGAAATGACCAGATTCTTATGCAATTCTGGAAAACATTCAATATTTATCATACTCTTGAAAATATTGCTGTGGCTTGGGATGAAGTGTTCTCTCAATGTATGAGTGGCATATGGAAAAAAAGGTTTGTACATGATTTTGGAAGTTTGTAATAGTGGGCTTAGCAAACAATCTGAATCTCGAAGTGGATGATGATGATGACGACATAATTCAACTCATAGAAAGTCTCCCTGAAGAGTTGACCAATTGACAGTTGTTCCTCCAGTTGGTCGGACTGGAGGAACAACTGTTGCAGAAGAGGAAAAGAGAAACAGGAAGAGGTAGTTAAACAATTTACACTGAAGGGTCTTGCAGAAATGTTCTTTGCAGTTAGCAATGTTCTCAAAATGGCTGAAGACATGGACTCCAATGTTGAATGCTACTTAATAATAGAAACGAAATTATATGATGCATTTGCTTGCTATGAACAAATTTATGATGAAAAGAAGAAGAGGAATAAGCAAAACACATTGGACATTTTCATCAAAAAAAAACAAAGGTTACACCAGAAGAGCCACAGCCTGATCATTCACACAGGGAAGGTAATGAAGATGTGATTGTGGAGGAAGATTTGGGTGATTATTCTCCTGTTTTATAGTGGCAGTAACACAGTACAGTTTTATAATAACCTTTAAAAATTAAAAAAAATGAGAGTATACTTATTCGGTTAAGTCCCTAACCCCTATAACTCTGTTGATTTAATGTATCGACTTATGTCCTGCCTGATGGGCCGAATATAGAAACTACAAGAGTTTCATGCCGAATATATAGAAACTAAAAGTTTCGGTGGATGCGAGCATAAGCAACCTTGTGGGCAATGTGTAGTAAAGGTGGAGTAAGCTCCAGATCACTTTCTTTAGTATTTTACTTAATGTAAAGCACATTTCCTAGAGGACATGTATGGTAAATAAGCCTTTGGCTCTCTATTTCAGTAATACATGATGGTTTATTTATTTTCAGTTACAATCTAGAAATTATTGAACAAAGAATAAAAAAAAAAAACTAAACCATACTATATTGACATCGGAGGTCAAGCTGTCTCTCAGATACAATTTACTGTCAAATATGACAAACCTTTACATAACGTGTTAAACCAAACTGAGAGCAAAAAACATTGCAGAATATCACTCATGACATATGAATGCACACTACTCATGACCTGCAAGCTATACACTGAATTGTGTACGAATATTTATATTAAACATTTTGCATGTGTCTGTCAGATCAGCTGCGAGCTCCACAGGGTTAATGGCACGTTAATCAAAACTCTTGCTGCGTATATATCAAGGGATTGCCACAATTAATTTGGCGCTTTAGTCAAATCCTGCGTTAAACAAAACACCGCTTTAAGCAAGGAATACCTGCATACTGTTTTTTCCTATATATGCCTATGATAATGCCTAATTTATAAAGCAATGACTAATAAACTAGAACAGTTATAACAATATACTGTAATAAAAGTTATGTGAATGGAATCTTAGCAACCTCAGCGTACTGTTTTTTTTTTCCTTTCCTTATGAGGTCCAGAACTTTCACCTTTTCACTTAAAGGAAGTACAAAGAGAAGCAAGGTTTCTCTTTGGCATATCCAAATTGCCAGCATGACTACTCGTATGCTTTGGGGCCATTAAGTAAAATAAGGGTTATTTGAACAAAAGCACTGCGATACCACGACAGTTGATCTGATAACCGAAAAGGCTACTAAGTGACTAACAGGTGGGTAGCATATATACAGTACATCGTGGATACACCGGACAAAGGGCAATTCATGTCCTAGGTAGGACACCACAAAATTTCATCATGCTACATAGAATGGTGTACAATTTAAAAACTTATGAATTGTTTATTTCTGGAGTTTTCCATTTAATATTTTTGAACCATGGTTGACTGCAGGTAAATGAAACCGTGGTAACCAAATGTGCTGATAAGAGGGGACAACTGTATTGGCAAGAGAAAGAGATATAATCGATTTTACAGAGTTGTTGCCAGAATGTTGCTTTAGATTTATGAAGAGAAATGATTTATGCATGCGTGCAAAAACAAAACTATCAAAAAATGCTAGACGAATTCGAAAATGATATTATTTCATTTTACAGATTCATCATAAATACTAGAAAACAACACAATTTTAATCTTTCACAGATAGCTAATATGGATGAAGTGCTTTTGAACAAGATTGTTGACTCCAGAAGTAAAAAAAATATTATTGTTAAAACTTCTAGTCATGATAAAAATCCGCTATAAGTTACTGTTGTTTTGTTGTGCTGTGCAGATGGAACAAAATTACCACCTTTTTTTTTTTTAATTTTTAAAAGAAAAACAATGCCCATAGAAAAACTTCCCAAAGCAGTCTACATTCATACTTGTACAAAAGGATGGATGAATGAAGTTATGGATAAAGGTGTTGGCAGGATGTCATGGCAGTTTATATCAGAAACTTGCTTTGTTAGTATAAGATCAGTTTAGATGTCATAAAACCAAAGCTGTTAAGAATGAACGTTGCAAAATAAACACAAAAATATCTGTAATCCCAGGAGGACTCACCTCTGCACTTCGAACTTTAGATGTATCAATAAACAAACCATTTGAAGAGGGGAATGGGTCAATTGGATGCAATCTACAAATTTTGAGGAAACATCTACAGGTAGGAGAAAGGCCACAATTTCACAAGTGTGCGAATCAGTAAAGAGTTCACAGAAGAAGTGAAACCTGTAATTATTAAAATCTTTTCGAAAGTGTGACATAATAATTCTCTTGACTGTACGGAGGATGACTTTTATTTCAAGACAGCAATGACTCAGTTTCTGATGAAAAATGAAATTCAGAAAATTTTGAAAGTGAAGGTGAAGATAAATCAAGATTTGAAAAGAAGATTAATGAAATTTATAATAATCATCATCATCATCTTACATATCAAGGATTTAGGCCTAGTATGGCCTGTTCCGGCCTTAGAAGTCATCATTGAATCGTTTAAGAGGACGTCCTGGTTTTCTTTTTCCTAATGGCTTGTACTTTAAGGCTTGTTTTGGTAATCTTTCTGTTTTTATTCTTTGAACGTGTTCTATCCATCTATGTTTATATTTTTAAATTTTTTCAATTACTGGTTCTTGGTTTAATTCTTTCATAATATCTTCATTTCTTTTGTGATCAAATAGGGTATACTTTGCAGTTTTTCTCATAAACTTCATTTCTGCTGTTGTTAATCTTTGTTTGTCTTCTTGTTTTATTGTCCAGATTTCGCTTCCATACATTAAGACCGGTAGGGCTAATGTATTGTATACTTTTAGCCTGGTTTGTTTTTGAACTAGGTTTGGTTTAAATATAGAGTTAATTACTCCTGTTATTTTTAAATATTTTGCAATTTTTATGTTTATATCTTTTTCATTTTCATAAGTGATCATACATCCTAGGTAGTTAAATGTATTCACCTGTTCTAAGATCTTGTTATCTAATACTATTTTAGTTCTTGCTGGATCTTGTCCTTTAAAGACCATAGTTTTTGATTTTTCCGTTGATATTATCATACCATAATCTTTGGATATCTCATTTAGATTTAAAATAGCTTTCTGTAAGTTATCTTCAGAATTTGTAATTATTATTTGGTCGTCTGCAAAGAGGAGAGTGTTTAAGTTAACTGTAGGTGAAAGTTTAATTCCTTGATGTAAATTTTTACTCCATTTTATTATTATTTCATTTAAGTAGATATTAAAAAGAGTTGCTGAGAGGGGACATCCCTGTCGGACCCCTTGGTTTATCTCTCTTGTATATGATAGCTCATGATTTAATCTTATTTGTATTTGATTATTTTCATATATACTTGTGACAGCTTTTAGGATATTATTTGGTATTTGTCTTTCTTTTAATATGTTAAATAATATGTTTCTTTTAACTTTGTCAAATGCTTTTTCAAAGTCAATAAATGCAATATGTGTTTCTAAATTATATTCTCTTCTTTTCTCTATTATTAATTTTAGGCAGAAGGCTGGGTCTATACATGATCGTCCTTTTCTAAATCCATTTTGTACCTCTAGAATAAAGTTTTCGGAATATTTCATTAGTTTGTTATTTAAGATTCTGCTGTATATTTTGTAACATGAATTTAGTATACTGATACCTCTATAGTTTTTAGGGTCATCTCTATTACCTTTCTTAAAGATAGGAATCACAATTGCTTTTTTCCATTGTATTGGGGCATACCAGTTGAGTAAATTTTATTTAAAAATAATAAGAGTCTTCCTTTGAATCTTGTTCCTGCGTATTTATATAGTTCTGAACCTAGCTTATCTTCTCCAGGTGATTTTCCGTTTCTTGTTTCTTTCAGGCTGATTTCTAATTCTTCTTCAGTTATTTCCTTTTCATTTTCGTTAATTGTTTGCCAGTTGTCTTTTTTAAAATATTTGTCTGTCCACAGCTCTGTGTAGTAATTTAGAAATTCTTCTAATTTCAATTCAGTGTTTAATTTTATGTTTTCTTTGGTATCTGCATTTAGGTGTTTCAAAATCTTATATACATTGGGTCTTATTTTATATAAATCATGTTCTAAATTAGAAACAAATTTATTCCATGATTCTCTGTCTTTTTCTGACTTCTCTTTTAGCTATGGCTCTTATTCTTTTATATTCTATTTCATCTTCTAATCTTTTACTGCTTAACCATTTGTGATAGGCTTCTTTTTTCTTTTTGATTATTTCTTTGATTGTATCATCCCAGATCTTCAGTTTTTTTTCTTTTATTGAATTTTTTGGTCTTTCCTAAGCTTTCATTTGCTGATGCATTTAGTATCGTTTTTATATTAAGCCATTCTATTTCTATTTCTTCATTTTGTTTTATTTTATCTAGATACTGGTTAATTCTTTGTTCATATAGCCATTGTAAATTTGTGTCATTCAATAGTCTAGTTTTATAAACAAATGTTTCAATTTTTCTTTCTGTTCTTGTAACTTGTAGCCATTTAGGTGGTAATCTTAATTTTATTCTAACAAGAAAGTGGTCACTGCTTATTTCATATCCTCTGTGAAGTCTAACATCTAGTGAAAATTTTGATGTCTTTTCATTTAATATGAAGTAATCTAATATTGATTTCCATCCCAAGTATATTTATGTATGTCTTTATGTTTATAGAAGGAATTCATTATTTTTAGGTTATTATAAACTACAAAGTCAATCAATTTTTTACCATTCCTGTTTAGAGTATGTTCCCCATATATTCCTATATTATTATTAATTTTTGTGTTTCCAATTTTTGCATTTAAGTCTCCTGCTAAAATTACATAATCATTTTTATTTATTTTATTATATATATTTTGTAGCTGATTATAAAAATCAATATTATCCTGTTCTCTTCCTTCTTCTGGGGCATATAAACCAATTATTGTTAAATAGCCTCTATCTATTTTTATTCTAGCTTCTATTATTCTTTCATTCCATAATTTATAATGTTTTAACTATTTTGAAAGGGAGTTATGGATCCAAATCATGACTCCTGCTTGTGCTCTTTGGTCTCTGTCGACTCCACTGTATATCACATTAAAATTTTCAGTTCTCATAGTTCCTTTTAATTTCTTTTTTGTTTCAGTGATTACTGCTATTTTAAAATTTTTTTCATTTAATAACTGGTCTAATTCTATTTCTTTATATGCTATTCCTCTTACATTCCAGTTTGCTATGTGTATTCTATTTTGTCGTTTCCATTTTCGTTTTCTCTTTTCCATTCCAGGGTCGTTTCCCTTAGATTCAATCTGATTATCTTTTTCTGTCAGCTTACAAGTATGGTTATGTTCTCCATGTCAGGGGACTAGCCTGACGATGGAATAGTTCAGTGGTAGGGCTGCTACCTTAAGGCTTCTGAACTCGCCTTCTTCC
Organism: Typopeltis vanoorti; assembly: GCF_054136105.1. Lineage (NCBI taxonomy): Eukaryota > Metazoa > Arthropoda > Arachnida > Uropygi > Thelyphonidae > Typopeltis > Typopeltis vanoorti. The sequence goes on from NC_143549.1 coordinate 145,523,503, forward strand.
GAATTTAAACCCATAGGAGGAATAGGGTATATTGAAGGGGAAAGGGTAGATTATAGAAGAAATATAGTAAGGTTTATAGAGAGGACATAGTTGTAAAGCCAGAAATGAAAAGACCCCATGGCCCTCGAGTACTCTAATAGCACAAGGGTCATAAAGTAAGAATAGTTGGCTGATAAGGCCTTATAGGAAAGATTAAAGTAAGTGGGTCTTCCTCAAAGTAGAAGAAGGAGAGGGTAGATTCAGCTAGGGGTCCATGGGAGTGCCGCTTCCCTTACAATCAAGATGATTGGCCCTGTTGGTTCATGAGTCCTTATTCAGTATATTCGGACCACCCCACCATATATATATATAAACACACACACACACATGGTGGGCTCCTCTATCCGCCACCCAGGGGACGCGCTCTCTAGGGGTTACAGGGTCCCCTGAGAGATTTATAATAATTATTTTGTTTATATATATATATATATATATAATGTGAGAATTTTTAACGATTTGATGCTTTTTTAAGAATTAGTGTTTTTTATATAACAAATGGATAATGCATTAACATGTTCATCATCACCATCAAATTCCTGCCATGTACCCTCAAGGGGTGTACAGGATATGGTAGTACTACATGAAAAATTTACATCATTACTAACTCCCTATCTACAATTTTCCTCCAAATCAGTCTGTTACTCGTCAAGACTCCAACATTATCAGATCTTATATTTCTATCGTCTAAGGAACTTTGTACCGTATCAATCCATCTATATCTTGGTCTTCCTCTGGGTCGTTTTCCTGCCAACCTGGCGGAGAACACTTGTTTTGCTAATCTTTCATCGCCCATTCTGTTTTAGTGACCATACCATCTGAGATTAGTTCTGCTAATGCATTCCTGGATGCTGACAATGTCAAGTTATTTCCTAATATCCTCGTTTTTAATATGATATTGCCATTGATGGCATCAATTCATGCCTCTAATCTTTCTCAGGACTCTCATATCTGTGGTCTCTAGTCTTTGGTCAAGTGTTTTACTTCTCACCCAGCTCTCAGATCCATAAGTTAAAACTGGTTTGAACACTGTCTTGTATAAGCTAATTTAGTGTTCTGACTAATTTCTCTCTTATTCCATATGAATTTATTCAGTTGACTTTCTACCATACCAGCTTTGCTGATTCTGTTGTCTATTTCTATATTTAATTTACCATCTTCAGTAAAAATCGTGCCTAAGTAGCTGAAATGTTTTACTTGTTCCACAGGGTCTCCATTCACAACACAGTTGACATTTTCAACGATTCTGCCTAATTCATTGTCTTTGTCTTTTTATTGCTGACCTTCATACCATATCTATTAAAACAGTTATTCAATTTAGTCAGGGAATCTTTGCAGACTTGTAGCAGATTTATTTAGAAGTATAACATCATCTGCATAAAGCAAAGAGCTGACATTAACATCTCCAATTTTGATATCAGGTTTAATACCACTTTCCTTCATAATATGATCCATATAGATAATGAGTAGGTGAGAAATCAGCAATGTGGTCAGCCAAGGATGTGAAACATGTAGCCACCCTCAACATAAGATCACTATACCGACCTGGAAAATTACAATTAGTCCAGGAAAATTTAAAAAGACTGAAATGGAGTATTTTAGGTTTATCAGAGACACATTGGTGTGGAGATGGATTCATGGATTTACCAGAAGGAAATCTGTACTTCTCAGGAAGAAAAGATAACATACACAGAGAAGGAGTTGCATTACTAATTGAAAAGAAACTTACACATTCAGTAATTGAAATAAACCCAGTGTCTCCTAGAATAATAACAGCCAAACTTCAAGCAAAAGAAAAAGGTCAAACAATTAAAATAATCCAAATATATGCACCAGACAGTAACCATTCAGAGGAAGAAATAGAAAATGTCTATGAAGAACTGCAACAGGAAATAGATACTCCCAAAAATAGAGAACTCATGATAGTGATGGGAGATTTTAATGCTAAAATAGGACAGTTCACGGCAGACAAAAAAGATGTGATGGGGAAATTTGGATACGGAGAGCTTAACAACAGAGGAGAACAATTACTCCACTTCTGTAAAGCAAACGATCTAATGATTACAAACACATTGTTCTATCAATGCCCTAATAATAAATATACATGGACATCCCCAGATGGTAATATAAAGAACTGCATAGACTATATCATCATAAACAAACAATGGAAAAGATCAGTAAATAATGTACGAACATTAAGAAGTTTTGATTTTGACACTGACCATGAAATATTAACTGCCAAAGTGAAGATAAAATTCAACAGGAAAAATATCAGAAAAGAAGAAAACATCAACCTATCAAAACTAAAAGATAGCTCAAGCAGAAGCCGATTTTTAGTACAGATGTGCTTGAAATTAAAACCCTCCATCTTACAGAACAGCAGAAAATACTGGGAAGAAGGAAAAGAAACAGTGTTATCAATTGCGAAAGACACTCTAGGTTCCAAACCCAAAATAAACAAACAGTGGTAACCCAAGAAATCATAACTACCATAGAAGAGAAAAGAGAGGCCAAGATACTTGTAAACCAACAAAACAATGAAGAGAATAGAGAAAAATACAGAGCACTAAAATAAAGTTGATAACCTATGCAAAAAAGCCAAAGAAAAATGGTTAGAAGAAAAAGCTAAGAAATGCCAAGAAGCATACCAACAAAACAACCTAAAAGTCTTCCATGATACTGTAAGAGAAATTACAAAGGAATTCTCAGCAAAAGCTGCAATGATAAACAAGATGACTGAAACCTTGAATATTGAATATATAAGAAAAATCTGGTCAAACCATTTTAAGACTATCTTCCACCAAGGAAACAAAACTACAATGCCAACAATAGAAGGAAATAATGATCACCCAAAAATTTTACAAGAAGAAGTTAGATACGCAATAAAACAAATGAAAAACAATAAAGCACCAGGCATTGATACTATCCCTACTGAACTGTGGTCATATGGAGGCAGCATATCAATAGAATATTTAGCAACCCTATTCAATAAAATACTACAAACAGGAGAGATCCCAGATGACTGGAGAACTGGAAAGATCTTCCCAATATACAAGAAGGGAGACAAAAGAGACTGCAGAAATTACAGACCCATCAATTTACTCCCTCACACCTATAAAATATTCATAAGAATTATACAAAATAGATTAAAAAACACCGACGAAGAAATGATAGGCATAGAACAAGCTGGTTTCTGAGGAAACTATTCAACAATAGACCAAATTTTCACATTGCACCAACTAGCAGAGCTCAGCTGGGAAGACCATAAAGAACTATATTGTTGTTTTGTGGACTTTAAACAAGCTTTCGATAACATCAACAGAGAAATCCTTCTTAAAATTCTACTAGAAAAAGCAATAGATAAATACATAATAAAGTTTCTGATAAAATATTACTCTAAGACAAATGGAATAATTAAAAAGGACACACTCACAACAGAACCCATAGAGATCCAAAAATGAGTAATGCAAGGATGCCCATTATCTCCATGCCTATTCAACATATATCTAGAAGAAGTTGTAAAGAAAGCAATAGACAATGAGCCTGGAATCAATGTCAATGGTTTAAACATAAATAATATCAAATATGCAGATGATCTCGTCCTTCTTGCAAGAACCCCAAATGAACTACAAAAGTTGATCAACAAGCTAAATGAAACCTGTAAAACATATGACATGACAATAAATATACAAAAGACAAAAGTGATGAAAATAGGGAGGAACAAAACTACCATCTCAGCCATCCTAAACGGAGAAGAAATAGAACAAGCAGACAACTTCATATACCTTGGATCAAAACTAACAGAAACAATAGATGAACTCAAAACAATCAAACACAGAATAGCGATAGGATGGACCACCATGGGAAAATTATAGAAAATCTGGAAAACAAACAAGATATCTAAGCAAGCCAAAATCAAATTATATGAAGCAATAATTATACCAACAGTCATCTATGGAGCAGAAGCGTGGACAGTTAAAAAAAGAGAGGAGAAAAAACTGCTGGCATTTGAAATGAAATGCTTAAGAAAAATAAATAGAACAAGTTGGATAGAAAAGAAAACAAACATCACAGTCAGACAAGAACTATTGTATAAAAAGACAATAATAGAAAAAATTAGAAAACTACTGAGATGGTTTGGACACACTGTACGCATGGACGCAGACAGACTTCCTAACGTCCTAATCAATACTTTTCCAACTGAAAAAAGAAGACCCAGAAGACCAAGAATTACCTGGCTGAAATTAATAAAGAACATCTCGGGATGCAGAACATATAAGGAACTTTTTCGAACAGCGAGGAATAGAGAAGACTGGAAGATCCTGCTCAAGAGAAGACTCAACCCGTCTTAGACGGAAGAGAAGAAGAAGAAGATAAATAATGAATAACAGAGGGGATAATGTACATCCTTGTCTCACACCAGATTTCACATTAAACCATCTTCCTGTACTTCCTTCAATCCTAACTGCTGATTTACAACTCAAATAAAGACTAAGTATTGCTTGATATAATGCTCCATTGACACCATATAACTGTAGCGTATTGAATAGCTTCTGTCTTGGCACCTTGTCATATGCCTTTTCCAGATTAACAAAACTTAAATACAGATCTTTGTTATATTCCCATGATTTCTCAACTATTTGGCCTAAATTCCAGCTTGTTCTTCACCAAACTTTTCTTCCACAATTCTTCTTAACTGTTTCTCAAGTTATACTAGCATAAATCTTACCAGAAACACCCAGTAGTGAAATACCTCTGTAATTCTCACATTCATTTTTATTTCCCTTTTTATATATGGGTATTATGAGAGCTCTACTCCAATCATCGGGAATTCGTCCCTCTGTCCATGCCTTCTGAAATATGCAGTGCAGCCACTGTAAGACTTTTATACCACCATACTTCAGCATCTCTGGTCGAATATCATCTACTCCTGCTGCCTTTCCACATTTCAAACCTTGAATGACTTTTTCTACTTCAAGTATGGATATGTATTCCTGACTGTATGCCTGTTGAATGTTTTTTTTTTCCGGCTGTGCTATCACTGCTTGTTTCATTTAGCAATTTTTCGAAGTAATTACTCCATACTTCAAGGATATCTTTTTCTCCTGTTTTAATGTCACCTTTAGCATCTCTAATTCCTTTTACAGCACTCTTTCCTCTATTTCTGAGCTTCTCAACAATCTCCAGAATATTTTGCCACCTTCTTGATAATTATTTTCTATATTCTTGCCAAAGTCCTCCCGTGACTTTTGTTTAGCTAGTTTTACACAGTGTTTAGCTTTCTTACATTTGTCTTTGTATTCTCTAAGAGCACAAGCTGACTTATTTGCCAGGAACTTTTATATGCTTTCTTCTTTTCCTTCACTGCCTCTTTTACTTCTTGTGTCCACCATGGAGTTCTGATTTTTTTATCCTTGCAGACAACCTCACTACATGCCTCTCTGGCTGAATTAATCAAAGTTTTCTTCAAGGTTTACCACTGAATCTCCAAGATTTGGTTCCTGTTCTCAAACTCTTTTCATTTTTTCTTCAATAATCTTTGTGTATTTTAGTCTACAGCTCACATCTGAGAGCTGCTCAACTTTTATTCACTTTAAAACTTTCTTACATGTTATTCTTCTTAATATGAAATTCGATTTTATCCTGCTCAAGACTAAATAGTGATCACTTCCAATTTCAAATCCTCTGTACATTCTTTTGTTCTGCACCAGGGAGAAAACATCACTATCAACAATAACATAGTCAATGAGACTTTTCTTATTCCTTGCCTCTTCTCTCTATGTGAATTTGTGCACATTTTTATGTTGGAACATGGTGTTAGTAATAACCAGTCCATGTCCTGAGCAGAAATCCAACAGGTACTTGCCATTATTATTAGCTTTGCTCTTTTCTCCAAATTTTCCCAAAATATTTTTGTATGTCTGACAATCATTTCCTACTCTGCTATTTAGATCCCCAACAAGTACCATCTTTTCCTTTTTCATTGTGTCAGTTGCTTTCTCTAAAGCATCAAAAAAATTCCTCCACTTCTATCTTAGTAGAACCTTCTGTACGACCATAGGCACAAATAAGTCTCATTGTCCAATTACCCATTCTGATATTTGCCCATATAACTCACTTGAGACTGCTTGCCTTTCAAGAAGATTAGGCTCGTATTTTGTGTTGAATACTATGGCTATACCTTCTTTTCCTTGATTGTCATTGCCTGAATATAACATTTTGTATTTATTGCTCAGAAAAGTCGCACCATTTTTTTTGTCTTTTTTGTTTCAGTCACCCCTATTATGTCTATCTGGTAGTTATCTAATTCCTCAGCTATCTCCATTTCTTTGCTATTCAGGCTTCTTATGTTGATAGTACTGTTCTTCAACTGTGGTGATATTGAATTGTGGTAAGTTCCAGTAGCCGACTTTTCGCTGTTCGCCCTGGTTTCTTGGTGAAAACAACAGGGGCCCTGTTTAACCGGGCGACATGAAATTTTGTCATGTTGTACCATCATTTTGTATTTTGGTTTAAGCCAATAAGAATACAATTTGTTTGGCTAAATCTCAAATTGCCAGCCCATCCTCGTTCGTTCAGTATCCAGGTATATACCCAACAGGGTGCACCACGAGAAGGTGTGGATTGGACATTAAGTCAGAAACCCTGGTTGGTTCTCTGCATTCCTTTAAAGGCTATGTGGAGGTCTCCTCTCAGTTTATACAGCTTTGATAATGGGTTTATTAACATTTAAAATAATAAAAAATTAATATTTTTTTAATATAAAATATATCAAATGTGATGCTTCCAGTATAATGGTGCATCTTATAAGGCAAAAAATACGGTAACTACAAAGTGAATATTTATATTTAAGTCATGAGTTTTCACAAATTCGGATTTGTCAGTTTTGAATTCTTGCTCATCATCATTTTCTGAGAAATTCTTTAAATCACCAAAGCTATTCTTAGATCTTAATTTTCATCAGAAGTTGGCTATTTCTGATAGAGAACATTACATGTGGCTGAAGGTACTATATGATTAAGGTATGATACAAAACTTTTGATTCAGGACTATAATTGACCACAATGCTGGCATCATTATTAGTTGATCCAAACAATATGCTAATCAAAATTGATATATTGAAAATGCTGAAGTGATTTCTGACTGTTTCTGCTAGTTGAGATGTTGGACACATAAATTTGAACCTAACCAAGAGTGTGCATTTCACTATCGTTTCTCGTAGATGAACACTGAAATAACATCTCATTTTTATGCTAGTCCATTCATCAAGAGTGAGAATAAATCCCCGACTTTCCTGCAATTTTGCTTGGAATGATGCCATCTTTTTATTTTGAGAAAATTCATGAAAGGCCTGTGGGCTCCTCTGTACTAGGCTGCCTGAAGAATGAGCTAGGTTCAATTCTCGCCACTGACTAGATAAATTTTTTCTTAGTCTTTCTTTGACTGGTTTCTTAGTTAGTCAATCTCTGGCACAGCAAGCAGGTTTTTGTCTCTTAAACTCAAGGAAATCAACTGTAGAACTCACATTATTTCAGACAATAACATATTGTCTTAGGGACCAATAGATGGTGATGCTTGTTAGTCATCTCTTCATTGAATGCCACTTATAATTAGTAGTAATCTTGAGCCAGCTATCTCTGGCTATTCATGGAGATAGAAGATTCGAAAAAATAGTTAGGGCTGAAATATCCTCACATACTCCCTCTAAGGGAATAAAAAGTATTAACTGATTTTTTGGGTATTTTTAAATATTGTGAATCAATGATGTCTCTTCAGCCTTAGAAAGCTTATAACTTGACATTGTGCCTTCTCAAATAAAACTTGATTTTGTGATTGCTCTTATTGATATATAGCTAATTCTCTTTTTACACGATTTCGAAATAACATGGTTTAGAAAACAAGCAATTCTATTTTCACACAGTTCAAAAGGTGCTTATTTTTCAAATTTCTGTTTGAATTCAATTCTGTTATAAAAAGGGTATTGCCATTTATCATTTCCTAGAACAGTACATATGTACTTAATTTTTAGGGGAACCCCCCCCCCCCCCCCCGATGTTTTAAATATCAGGGATTACTCTATGCTACAGAATATAGACAATTTGTGGTGGCGACAACAACAACAACAAAAAAAAATTTGTAATTACGAATCCCCGTTCTATTCACTGGCCGTTTCTGGAAGCAGAAGGGTGCTATGCTGATTCCTCGAATTTAAGTTGGTCTGTTACTGCCGGTGCACCTATATAAATCTGCTTGGAAGGAGTTAAGCTGTTTGCTAAACAATTATTTCTTGTTTACAATTTGAGATGTTTACAGATCTTGTGTTTTGTTCTTGCAGTAGTGTATGCATAATATCAAATTAGTAAAATTAATTATTGATTATTTTCAGATATTTTCATAACATTACCCCATTAATCACAATGTCAGATAATTCGGTTAGACAGAAAAAGAAAAGAAAAGCTATTTCTTTAGAAATTAAGATCCAAATTTTAGATTGTTTAGCAGCTGAAGAAGGGTCAACATCCTTAGGGAAATATTTTGGTTTGAATGAAGCTACCATGAGAATGATTAAGAAAAATGAAGAGGCCATTAGAAAATCTGTTCTTTATGGAAAAAAATTAGGTGCCATGTCATCATGGCACCTAATTTTTATGCGAGAGACATTATAAAAGTGACAATGGAAAAGACCCTAGTGATGTAGATAGAAGATTGCTCACAAAAAGGAATACCTTTAGACTGAAATCATCAAACAGAAAGCATTACGTACAAACAAATTCAGGAAATGGAGTCAACAACATCAAACAACAATTGTGATTTTTGTGTAAGCACAGGTTGGCTAATAAACTTTTTCAAAAGATACATGCTTCATAATGTAAAAATAAAAGGCGAAGCCACTTCTGCAGATGAGCCAGCAGCTAGGGAATTTCTTTCAAAACTATCTGAAATTTTTGAAAATGGTGGCTACACTCCTGATCAAGTTTGGAACGCAGATGAGAGACTGGCCTTTTTTTGGAAAAAAATGCCAAGTAGAACTTATATAGGGAAATATAAGTTTTTCTCCTGCTTCCATCAACTAACACAAAAAAGTGTTAGTGGCTTTAAAGCAGCTAAGGATCGTGTGGCTATTATTTTGCAGCAATGCCTCAGGAGATCATATATTAAAACCATTAGTCATTAATCAATCCCTAAGACCACGGGCAGTGAAAGATGTGGATTTTAACACGTTTCCGGTGCACTGGAAAGCAAACAAAAAAGAAAAGATTGGGTTACAAAAGAAATTTTTAATGAATGGTTTTATCATTTTTGTTCCAGAAGTCAAACGCTATTTGATGGTAAAAAAAATCTGGATCTGGACTTTTATTGATTATAGACAATACGCTTGGCCATCCTATTTTAGAACACCCGAATGTGAAATTTTGTTTTCTGCCACTTGTTGTTATGATCCATTGAGTCGTTTCCGACTCCTGGCGATTCCACAAACATACATTCTCCATTCCGATCTGTCCCTGACCATGTCTTTCAGAACCTCCAAGCACACTCCAGTTTGTTTCTTTAATTCCATCCACTCATTCCTCTTCTCCTGCTTCCATCAACTTTAGCAAGCGTCATCTTCTCCGGACTGTCATTTGCTCACATAATATGTCCAAAGTATGACAATTTTTGCTTGATGATCATAGCTTCAAGGGAACAATCTGGCTTTATTCTGACTGATTTATCGATTTGCTTTGCAGTCCATGGTATTCTTAGTAAGCATCTCCAAACCCATAATTCAAACGCATCTGTCTTCCTTCTTTCACTCTTTCTCGGGGTCCAACTTGTACATTCATACAGCACCACAGGAAATACCATTGCTTTTCACGATTCTGATTTTTTTTGTAACTGTATGTGCAATATGAAGAATTATACAAAGATCTAGTCAAAACAGGATCTCAACGATTAATTAGAGTTTGTGCTAATAAATAATCAACCTTCAGAATTATTGGAAATTAATGCTAATTTATGTCCTTTTACTGAAGAAAACGTTTTTCCATTGCAGTATGAACATGAAGGCCAAAGTGTTTCAAGTAATGGAAATAATTTTATTCCAGTCTCACACAAAAGAATGCAGCTACTGTCAGAAAGTGATGGTCAATAAAATTTAACTAACCATATGCTTGGTGTTTTTAGCCTTTTCAAATTTCTGTTTTATTAATGACACACTATTTTCTTCGAGAAAGATACATATGCATATACTTTAAATAAGTGTTTAAAATAAAATTTTAAAAAATTCCATTAAAATTAAATGGAATTTTATATTTTATTCAATGATTTTCATGTATTTTGTTTGTAAATAACTTAATGTTCATATTGGGTTTTCAAATTGGAACCATTCTATTTTTTCATATGCACTGTATTTTTTTTTTACACTGATTTTTCTGGAACCAATCTACCGTGTAAATGGAGAATGGGGTGTATATATTATCAATAGGGGGCATTTCAGAAACAATATGGCTGAAAGGTTTTACATGAAATAGTTGTTAATGGTTTCATTTTTTTAGAAGCACTACCTTGTGTTTCAGTATCTTTCTGCAAAATAATGCTATGTTTAGTTTTTCATCTTTGTTAAAGCGTTTCATGTTTTTTGATATTTTTGTTGAAAATTTAATGCATTAAATTAGTGGGCAAGGGGCTTCTGCACTTTATGTACACTTATGCCACAAGCAGCAGGAATTTTTAGCATTGGTTGGCTCATCGTAGCCGAAGGCTATTTGCATTTGTGAGACATGGCTAACAGAAGATGATAGTTAGTGGGATAGAATGTGCAGGATATAGTGTGTTCAGGAATGGGGGGGGGGTGATGAACTGCAACCTAGAGAGAGAGAGAGAGAGAGAGAGAGTAGAAGTTTAACTGCAGGCCAGTGAAAATAGCACATTTGAGGCTAGCCGAACAAAATATACAGTTGGATTATATATATGTACCAGGGGATGGAAAAGATGATGGACATAGTGTGTATTGGCAAATAGACTCAATGAGTGGAGGACAGGTAATTATTATGGGTGATTTCAACTATGGGAACATAAATTGGAAGGAGGAGAGGACACATAGGAGTAAGGAAATGGAATTTATACAGTTACTAAAGGATAATTACCCGAGATAGAATGTGATGGAATATACTAGGGGTTCAAGAGTGCTCAGTCTGGTAATAATTGCATCTCAGTATTTGTCTATAACGAATATGACCACATTGTAACTTGTTAGTGAGAGTGATCATATGATCTTGACCTGAGAGGTGGCTAAATGTTTGGAATTTTTAGCTAAGATGAATTACAGGGCAGGTAAGTATAACAAGCTTAGGAAATTGCTTGGATCGGTGTCACGGCTTGCAAAACTGCAAGGGCTGGATGTTGATAGTGCATGGGAAGTGGTAAAGGAGTGTTTGAGGGAGGTAATGGCAGACTTGAATACCTAGAGTCAGGAGAGTAAATCAAGTGGGAGTTAAATGGATGAATATCATCATTAAGTTGGAGCTGCGAAAAAAAAAAGAAAGAAAAGAAAAAGTTGTGGAGTGAATTTAAGGAGAAAGATGACCTGCAGGCACATGAACAGTACAAGGCACATATTAGAAAGGTAACTAGTGTGGTAGAAAAGGCAAAAGCAGATTATGAAAGGAAGTTAACAATGCAGGCTAAAGAGAATTCATTAAAAAGGCTTTTAATGAATGCCAATGGTAGGGAGGTAACTGAATCAGTCTAAATAGTAGAATTACAAAGTGAACCATTTGCAAGAGTATATCATCGAGGTGGTGATATTGCAGGAAGAAAGAGCCAAAGTCTTATACGGGAAATGTGGAAAACGTAGTGTAGGTGCATAGCATATTACAGAACCTTAATGTGAATACAGCTGTGGGAGTGGATGGCATACCAGCTCAAGTTTTATGTGAAGTGGCAAAGGAATTGTCAGTGCCCTTGACCATATTGTTTAAACTAAGTCTCAGCTCTGGATTAGTCTTGAAGAAGTGGAAAGAGGGGAAAATTCTTCCATTGTATAAAGGAGGTTCCAAGACTGGTGTAGCAAATTACTGACCAATCCACATAGTTGTTGTCAGAGTATTGGAGAAGTTGGTCAAGAGCAAAATACAGGAATAGATAGATAGATGGAAATGGATACTGTATGGGGGGGGGGGGGGCATGGTTTTGTGAAGGGTAGTCATGCCTCAATAACCTGCTTATGTTTTATAATACAGTGATGGCTGAGTTGGATAAAGGAAATGGGTTTACAGGTGATACTGCTGGACTTTGCAAAAGCACTTTTGGCAGGATATTACATGGAATTTTAATCAGTAAACTGCAGCACATGGGAATGGATATAGAGTTGGTGACATGGATAGCAGGCAAAGTGGTTGATGGAGAGATATCAGAGAGTAGTTTATTCTGGAGTAAAGTTCAAAAGAAAGCCTGTGATTAGTGGCATGCTGCATGGTTCTGTTCTTGGAACACTACTGTTTAACTTGTTCATTAACGATATAGGAAAGGTTCAATTGTTTGCCCATGATGCAAAGTTGGGTAGAGCAACAATTAATACAGATGATGTCAGAATTTTGCAGGATGATTTGGATAGATTGGGAGACTGGGTAAAGGAGAGTGGGCGTCAGTTTAATGTGGCAAAGTGTATGGTTATACATTTTGGGGTGAAAAGATTCCCAACAGCATACCACATTGGTGGAACTGTACTCCAGGAAATTGACGAAGCCAGAGATTTGGGAGTGTTAGTGAATAGGTAATTGAGGTGGTACATAGCAAAAGTGTCTGAAGAAACTCATCATATTACTTGGTTACTGATGACGAGCAGAGACAAGCAGGTTATTGTTCCTCTTTATTGAGCTTTGATAAGACCCCATCTTGACTAATGCATGTAATTCTGGGCACTACAGGGTTTCTTGGTGAGAAGATGAAGAGGATCCAGAGGTGAGTGATCAAGATGGTAGCAAATATTCGGAATGAACCTTATGAGAACAGGTTGAAGATTTGTGGGTTACAGAAACGGGTTGATAGGAAGAAAAGGAGTGATATGATTGAGAAATACAAATTACTGAAAGGTTTTTACAAGGTTAATTCAGAGGAAAATTTTCAAAACAGGTCTGGTGATGGTGGTAGAATTAGGGGCCATACATGGAAACTGAATAAGAATGTAATTAGCAAGGGTATTAGTTAGAACTAGATTTTTTGCTTGGAGAATAGTGAATGAATGGAATAGGTTGCCAGAATCTGTTGTGGGTGCCATGACTGTGAATGAGTTCAAAGCAAAGTATGATAGATACTGCACAAATGTTGGATAGTTCTTGACATGATGTTCAGGGCCTCTATCAATGAGTCTGAGGACTCCTTGGAGTAACCCATAATAATAAAACTGAATGTGTGAATTATTAAGAATTTTCCTTCTGAGTGTTCTTGGTAAGATTTATGCAAGTATACAAGAGAAACAGTGGATTAAAATTGTGGGCGGAAAGTATGGAGAAGTACAAGTTGGGTCAAATTTTTACTCTATGACAAATATTTGAGAAATCATGTAAATACAAGGATCTGTGTTTGTTTTTTAGATCTGGAATAGGCATATGAGAAGATGCCCAGAGTAGTTTCTCAAAATGCTATAGTTATATGGAGTAAATGTAACATTATACAGAACAATACATAGTCTATCTTTAAGTTGTAAGTCAGCAGTTAAAATTGTGAAGGAGTTATAGAAAGATGGTTTGATTTAAAATTTGGTGTAAAACAAGGATGTACACTATCTCCAAATCATCTCTGTGAATCACATTATGAAGGAAAATGGTATTAAATCTGATATCAAAATTGGAAATATTAATATCAACTATTTATGCAGGTGATGTTATACTCCTAAATAAATCCAGTACAAATCTTCAGGATTTTTTGACTAAATTGAATAACAGTCAGGAATTAAAATCAAAGAAAATGAAAATAGGTGGAAACACTGAAAGCATCCTCAATGGAGAACCTATAGAACAGTAATATGGAAATAGACAATAGAATTAGGAAAGCTGGTATGGCAGGAATAAGAGAAATCAGTCAAAACACAAATACTGTCATTTATATAGCTACCTAAACTAGCTGTATATATTGACAGTTTTCAAATCAATTTTAACTTATGGATCTTAGAGCTGGGTTAGAAATAAAACACTTGATCAAAGATGGGGACCACATAATGAGAGTTCTGAGATATATTAGGAGAGCAAAAAAGATGACAACAGTGGTAGTATCATATTAAAAATTATATTAGGAAAGAACTTGACATAGTTGGCATGCAGAAATGTGTTAACAGAGCTAATAGTAGGTGGGACTGTTACTTAAACAGAATGGGAGAAGAAGAATTAGCAAAACAAGCTTTTTTTTCTCTCTCTCTCTCTCCTGGATTGCAAAAAAAATATCCAGCTGAAAATCAAGATCTAGACGTATGGATTGATACAGTAAGAAGACAGATATATAAGATCTGATAATATTGGAGTCTTGATAGATAGATAACAGGTTAATTTGGAGGAAAGTTGTTGATAGGTAGTTAGTAATGTAACTTTTTTTTCATGACATAGTCATAATATCCTGTACACTTCCTGAGAGTACATATCAGCAATTTGATGGTGATGTCATCTACCTAAATGCAGGTTTCTGTATTTTATTATTGAATTTGATATATTAAAATGTATTTCATGTATCAAAATATGTGCAAATTATAATTTTTAGATTTCAAATGTTTTCAGCTTTTCTTTCCATAAGTTTATTTTCTAATTTTTGTAAGAAATATAATTGTATTGCTCTCTCTGTATGCTGTTTTCCTACTGCTGGGATGGAATCATTAAATTTAAAAATGTAATGAAAAGGTGATATACACAAAGTGCAATTTGTATAGCTTACTTTTCTTTTCTGCATAGCCCAAGTGGCATGGGATTGCACAGTTTAAAACAGCTCCTTCTACTATGCCTGAAAAATATTTATTGCGGCCCTATGTTGGAAGTGCTTGTCCCAGGTGTGCTGTTTCTAGCAGGGTAAGTAAATGGAGGTTATATGTATTTATGTATTTGTATGCTTTGTCCTCACACACACAACTATCTACTTCTGTAAAGTTTTATTTTTTTCTATTATATATTATATATGCATATATACTATGCATTTGTAAAATTAACTAGTTTTTATCTTTGTCTTTACTCATTTATGCTGTATTAATTTCCTCCCTTTTCTGCCTTGCCTTAATCTTTATCGCATGTATGGCTGGCTTTGATTCTGATTGCTGCCAGCCATATGTCTACGACTTATCCTGTCCCTTACTCTCTATAGTCTGGCAAATTTTTTTTTTTTTCTTCTTTCAACTGCACCAGTCAGACCTCACTTCCGAGAGTGAGGGATTGGAATGTGGGCTAATGGCAATGCAGGGACTCGTAACCTTAACCGAAATTTCTCATTATCTTATTCAACACTAGGTTAGTCGTGGCAATTTTCTACTAGCACACAGGTCTGCAATTTTTTTGCAGATAGTGCATTGACAAGTATCAGATCAGCATTTCATTTACAAGTCATTTATAACTAAGAAATGCATCTACAGTTGTAACAACAATTAGTTATAGCTATTCTTCCCTAGTCTTTGTAAATCTTGATTAAAAGCTATTATAGGGCTAAAGCATTACACTAATGAGGAATGAAGGACACTCTTTGACAATTCGAGGCTAACCTTCTGACATATTATACACTATTAAGATAATAACTTATTGCATACCTTCTCACAGTTACTTATATCCATATCACAAGAGTACCAACTTATCACAGTTACTTACAGATCTTCCTTCACAAACAGCACTTTGTACTCAGTGAAAGTTCTATTATGATATCTAATTCTTCTGTTTTGATTATGATGTTTCTCTTACTCACTGGGACATCGTGGCAGTGCATTTCATCCTTTTGGTGGTTCGATGTAAATTATGTATGATGTCCCCTTTTTCTTTTTTCTCAGTAGTTGACAACTGGAAGCCGGGATAATTCCAGCTATATTATCCAGAAATAATTCCAGAATTATCCCGATAATTCCTGAGGAGATCTGGACTACATTGGCGAAGCCTCTCCTTGGATTCCCAGCCACAGGTGTTGGTGGTTGCTGAGAGCCTGGGAACTTCTGAACCCTGGGAATCCCCTCCCCCCTTTCCTACTCACCAGGTCACTTAAATATCCTTTTCCTTTCTTTTCTTTACTCGTGCATTTTTCATGCTTACCTTCAGGCATGTTGATGTCACTTTCGTGCTCCTTTTCTGAAGTCTTTGTTCTTGATACTTTCTAACCTTCGCAAGTCTCTTCGACTTTTCCCTTCAGGACTTTCCTTTTGTTCTTCACTAATCCAGGCAACCTTTCTGCTGACTCATTACTTAACAAAGAATGATTCTTTTTCTTTTGTGTTGAGCACAATTGTTTTATGAGTATTATCAAAACCATACATATATTATAACTGTTTTTTTCTTTACATCAACTTTGTATTACATCTTATATGTATTTTCTTGACTTTAAGATCCTTGTAAAACTGGGCATGATAAATTATAGAATTACTTATCATGTGAGATTTTACATTTAATTGCTTTTTTTCTTATTATTATAAAGTAAATGGCATCAAAAATTATATTTAAGTATGATAAATATTTGGGGACCATTTAGATGTTTCAGTGACCTTGAGAGTTCTGATGTTATTTAATTTTAAGAAAGTTCTGTGTAACATAGTAATTTGCATTTGTTCAAAATTTAATTTCATCTTGTTTGTCTTCATTTGCAAATACTAGACTAGCTCAACAAAGTATTTGTGTCATATTGACATTAAAATATAATTGAATATGAAAATTAAGTGAATTAGTTTTATCAATAGTATTAAATACATCCAGCATTTTTGAAAACAGCATTTATTTTAATGCATTGCTGTTAATTAACAGGAGACAGTTTAGTTAATTTAAATGCAGAACTGTTTTTATTTGATTTAGTTCACTTTATATTAAAGTGTTTTTTTTTGTTTGTTTGTTTTTTAATTTTGTACTTGTTTTCTAGGGAATGATCAGCAATGATCCTAATATTAATTTAGGTATCAGGAATATGCTGAAAGTACCTACTGAGAACAGGTAAAGAGGTATAGAATTTGTTTTCTTCATGAATATTAATATTCCCTCTCTCATCAACTTTTGGTAGTTAAATGCCTGTATATGTTAATTTTAGGTCCTTTAGACTTTGAGTACATGGCAAATACTTGATGTGTTATAATCTCTGTTTTCAAAATATTGCTGCTAGTTGGGCTTGTGAAATTTTATTTTTAATCTAAGACTTCAAGGTCAGTATATTATTAATAGCTAAATTACTATGTTATTAATAGTTTTTTTTTTTAATCTGCACAATTTACTATAATTGTTCCTTTGAACTCTAATAGTGTAATATCATATACTTCAGCTGCAACCAAGACATGAGCTAATATATGCATGATTTATGACTCATTATTTTGAATTATCTTTTGAATGTAGTTAATGGTTTATCTCCCTAACAACGTCCACATAATGTTGGCTGAAATATATTGGAGTTTTTGAATAAATTCTATATAATTTTTGTTACACATGTAAGCCGTGAAACTTACTTTAATATGCCAGTATATCATGTCTGTTACTTATTTCTGTATTCTGATTAATTTATGATTTCGCAGGATATGAAAGCCTGCCTTTCTGGGATTGGGGAGAAACCTTCCACTACCATATGAGACTGGCTAACTTCCTTCCATCTACGAAGCCTTTGAGGATACTTTGCATCCTTAGGTGGGATTCAAAGCCAGATATGGAAGAACTACTTATAAAATAGTAACAAATCAAACATCATATGGTGTTTGAAATGGGGGAAGTTCTCTTTTAAAGCAGGAGGTCTCTTTAACCTAAGGGTTGATGCTGCATCTGCAAGTTAATCATGATGGTTAAACTTCAAGAAAGTAGTAATTTTCTTAGTCTGGGATTCTCCCAACCCTCCACCTTATCCTTACTAGATTTCTTTGTGAAATTTGTGTCATAGGATGCAGAAGTATTTACAGATAAAGACAATACCACACCAGTATGGACACTAAGCACAGCAGATGTAGGTAGGAAACAAGGCACATGTGCTGAAGCATCCACAACCTCGGAGAGGAAATAGCACTAGTCTGTATGTACTGAAATGAAACCATGGTTAACAAAACTGCATATAACAAGAGTTACCTGTAACAATAATTAAGTGAGATTTTATTAGATCTTGTCTTCAATATTATTTGTGCTACCTGACAAATGAGAGAGTCAAGTCACTGTAGTCGACATGCTAATTTTAAGAAACTAGGAACTAGTTCTGGCCATATCCTTATAACAAAAATAATGCTGTTTTGAACAAAATAATCTCACTACAGAAAACTCCATGGGATTCAAAGAAATAGTTCAATGTTATGGCATTCTATTACAAATTATTTCTTTGAATTCTGTTAAGATTCTGTATTAGCTTATAACAGTTAAATTGTGATTTATGTTCTTCACTAGCAAACATTACAAGTCCAGTTAAGTTCATAAGAGTAATATTTGCATTTTTTACATTTCTCAAATTTTCAAAATGAGTTTTGTTTCTCAAAATTTGAATAATGGAAAATTTACATTATTACTAACTTCCTATCAACAATTTTCCTCCAAATTAGCCTACTATCTGCTACAACTCCATTATCAATACTTATGTTTCAGTCTTCTGCATCAATTCATCTAACCCTTGATCTTACTCAGAATCTTTTTCCTGTTCTGCTAATCTTTACTCTCCCATTGGGAGATTTAAAGTGCTAAGATGTACCTTAGCACCTTGCAGAAAACAAAAGTGACTATCATCATCGTCATGTATCATCACCATCCAGGAGGTTGACTACCATGTCTCTCTGCTAGCTTCATTCCTCATGTCGGATATGTCCAGTTCTTAAGATTGCTGCTCCAAGTACTTAAGGGTCAAAGCTGTATAACTGAGAGGAGACCTCCACATAGCCTTTAAAGGAATGCGGAGAACCGACCAGGGCTTCTGACCTAATGTCCAATCCTCACATTCTCGTGGTGCACCCTGTTGGGTATCTACTTTGATACTGAACGAATGAGGATGGGCTGGCAATTTGGGATTTAGCCGACCAAATTGTATTCTTATTGGTTAAACCAAAATAAAAAATGATGGTACAACATGACAAAATTTCATGCCGGCTGGGGCGTTGCCTGGTTAAACAAGGCCCCCGTTGTTTTTGCCAGGGAACCAGGGCGAACAGCGAAAAGTCAGCTACTGGAACAAATCTGAAAACAAACCCCAACTCAACATCACCAGAGTTAAAGATCGGTACTATCAACACAAGAAGCCTGAATAGCAAAGAAATGGAGCTAGCTGAGGAATTAGATAAGTACCAGATCGACATAATCGGGGTGACTGAAACAAAAAAAGACCAAAACTGGTGAGATCTTTCTGAGCAATAAATACAAAATTTTATATTCAGGCAATGACAATCAAGGAAAAGAAGGAGTAGCCATAGTATTCAACACAAAATATGAGGCTAATCTTCTTGAATCGCAGTCAGCCTCAAGTAGAGTAATGTGGGCAAATATGAGAATGGGGAACTGGACAATGAGACTTATTTGTGCCTATGGTCCCACAGAAGGTTCTACTAAGGTAGAAGTGGAGGAATTTTTTGACGCTTTAGAAAAAGCAACTGACACAATGAAAAAGGAAAAGTTGGTCCTTGTTGGGGATCTAAATAGCAGAGTAGGAAATGATTGTGAGACATATAAAAATATTTTGGGAAAATTTGGAGAAAAGAGCAAAGCTAATAATAATGGCAAATATCTGTTGGATTTCTGCTCAGGACATGGACTGGTTATTACTAACACCATGTTCCAACATAAAAATGTGTACAAATTCACATGGAGAGAAGAGGCTAGAAATAAGAAAAGTCTCATTGACTATGTTATTGTTGATAGTGATGTTTTCTCCCTGGTGCAGGACACCAGAGTGTAGAGAGGATTTGAAATTGGAAGTGATCACTATTTAGTCTTGAGCAGGATAAAATTGAATTACATATTGAAAAGAATAACATGTAAGAAAGTTTTAAAGCGAATAAAAGTTGAGCAGCTCTCAGATGTGAACTGTAGACTAAAATACAGAAAGATTATTGAAGAAAAAATGAAAGAGTTTGAGAACAGGAATCAAACCTTGGAGATTCAGTGGCAAACTCTGAAGAAAACATTGATTGATTCTGCCAGAGAGGCATGTGGTGAGGTTGTGTGCAAGGATAAAAAAATCAGAACTCCCTGGTGGACGCAGGAAGTTAAAGAGGCAGTGAAAGAAAAGAAGAAAGCATATCAAAAGTTCCTGGCAAATAAGTCAGCTTTTACTCTTACAGAATATAGAGACAAATGTCAGAAAGCTAAACAGTGTGTAAAACTAGCTAAATAAAAGTCATGGGAGAACTTTGGCAAGAATATAGAAAATAAATATCAAGAAGGTGGCAAAATATTCTGGAGGTTGTTGAAGAAGCTTAGGAATGGAGGAAAGAGTGCTGTAAAAGGAGTTAGAGATGATAAAGGTGACATGAAAACAGGAGAAAAAGATATCCTTGAAGTATGGAGTAATTACTTTGAAAAACTGCTAAATGAAACAAGCAGTGATGACACACACACAGTGGTAAAAAAACACTGACCAGGCATGCAGTCAGGAATACATATCCATACTTGAAGTAGAAAAAGCCATCAAAGGCTTGAAATGTGGAAAGGCAGCAGGAGTAGATGATATTCGACCAGAAATGCTGAACTATAGTGGTATAAAAGTCTTACAGTGGCTTCACAGCATAGTTCAGAAAGCCTGGACTGAGGGACGAATTCCCGATGATTGGAGTAGAGCTCTCATAGTATCCATATATAAAAAGGGAAATAAAACTGAATGTGAGAATTACAGAGGTATTTCCCTACTGAGTGTTCCTGGCAAGATCTATGCAAGTATACTTGAGAAACGGTTGAGAAGAATTGTGGAAGAAAAGCTTGGTGAAGAACAAGCTGGATTCAGGTCAAATAGAGGCTGTCAGGATCAGATCTTCACTTTACGACAAATAGTCGAGAAAGCATGGAAATATAACAAAGATCTGTATTTAAGTTTTGTCGATTTGGAAAAGGCATATGACAAGGTGCCAAGAGAGAAGCTATTCAATACGCTGCAGTTATATGGTGTCAATGGGGCATTATATCAAGCAATACTTAGTATTTAATTGAATTGTAAGTCAGCAGTTAGAATAGAAGGAAGTACAGGAAGATGGTTTAATGTTAAATCTGGTGTGAGAAAAGGATGTACATTATCCCCTCTGTTATTTATTATCTATATGGATCACATTATGAAGGAAAGTGGTATTAATCCTGATATCAAAATTGGAGATGTTAATGTCAGCTCTTTGCTTTATGCGGATGATGTTATACTTCTAAATAAATCCGCTACAAGTCTGCAAGATTCTCTGACTAAATTGAATAGCTGTTGTAATAGATATGGTATGAAGGTCAGCAATAAAAAGACAAAGACAATGAAAATAGGCAGAATCATTGAAAATGTCAACTGTGTTGTGAATGGAGAACCTGTGGAACAAGTAAAACATTTCAATTACTTAGGCACGATTTTTACTGAAGATGGTAAATTAAATATAGAAATAGACAACAGAATCAGCAAAGCTGGTATGGTGAGGAGTCAATTGAATAAATTCATATGGAATAAGAGAGAAATTAGTCGGAACACTAAATTAGCTGTATACAAGACAGTGTTCAAACCAGTTTTAACTTATGGATCTGAGAGCTGGGTCAGAAGTAAAACACTTGACCAAAGATAGAGCCCGCAGATATGAGAGTCCTGAGAAAGATTAGAGGCGTGAACAGATGGCATCAATGGCAATATCATATTAAAAATGAGGATATTAGGAAAGAACTTGACATTGTCAGCATCCAGGAATGCGTTAGCAGAGCTAATCTCAGGTGGTATGGTCACTTAAATAGAATGGAAGAGGAAAGATTAGCAAAACAAGTGTTCTCTGCCAGGTTGGCAGGAAAACGACCCAGAGGAAGACCAAGATATAGGTGGATTTATACGGTACAAAGTGCCTTAGGCAATAGAAATATAAGATCTGATAATGTTGGAGTCTTGACAAGTAACAGACTGATTTGGAGGAAAATTGTAGATAAGAAGTTAGTAATGATGTAAATTTTTCATGTAGTACTGTCATATCCTGTACACCCCATGAGGGTGCATGGCAGGAATTTGATGATGATGAGTAAATATTGGGTCTTTTTTCTTTTGATAGTTTCAAGATGTTAAATATTTATTTAAGGTAGGTTTATTTATACTTAATTTATACTTAATTGCTTATTCCTTGATTTAATCCTTTCTTATTTTAACCTTACTCAGTTTAAGTCCTACCAGCTGCTCTATTGTTATGTCGCTGTTTACCCTATATTATATCTCGTTCTACTCTACTGTCGTGCCCCTAAAATATTAATTCAGATTTATCTCCTCTTCAGATATTGGCAAGATTTATATTATGCTGCGCCAGCCAACAGCCTATAACAGACGGGACTCTTGTTCAGGGAAATAATTCTAAATTCAAAAGCGATACACGCAATAATTAATCTCACGCTAGCGCTGTGCAGATTCAGTTAGCAGTCATGACTCTAATCTCACTTAAGCAATTATATCAAAATTCCTTCCCGCCAAAAGGTTCTATTTCGTAAGTGGTGGTTTGAATTCGTAATCAGGCATAAACTCAGGTATAAGGTACAAAACATGTTTATTGGAAAAACATAAAACATTTACAGTTAAGAAACTTGAAATACTCAATGGATCAAAATTTACTCTAAGTTAAGGTTCATACTAAATCACAATGAATTTGAGTATGCAAAATCCTTCAATTACGAGAGGATAAGATTAAGTGTAAGCATAATACTACTAGGATATAATTCCTTTCACAAGTCATTCACAGAACACGCATTGAACACTTTCATTAATACTCTATCAATAACTATCTTAATTTTAAATTTCATTAAGCAAGCGTAGCCATTCTCAATCAAAATACTGCCTATCAACAATTCTTGTTTGTTCCACAGGGTCTTAATTAATTCAGTCAATTTCTCACTTAAAAGTTCTCTACTAATGTCCTTTAGATTACAGTATACACAAATTTCTTATTCTTCTAAGCGATTTTTAACATAGAATGAAAATCTTTACATTACCGGATCGTTTCAGATTTCATGCCGCCATCTCATGTAGATCTGGATTACCTTACCCTATATTCATCGGCCGTCTTTGCACCTGGTGATGCACTATGCTTTTCTTTTAATTGTTTCCTACTGTGGCGTGCTGTCTACCACTCTGCAGGAAACTTCTCCAATGGGACATTCTGCTAAGGCTCGACTCTGCATAGGCCGTCATATTGCGATCAGCTCCACTTGGAAATCTTCAAGCATTCTCAAGAAAAGAACCCGCCGTCTGTCATCACCGTAGTTGATCCACCACTCTCTCACGACTCCCCCGACACAACCTCCTAAAACTTGAATCCAGGAACCGAAAAGGAAAAAGCCCTGTAAAATGGTGTGCTTCGTCTTTTATTCACCCTTTTCGGGTGCTCTCTATTCAATGTGGTTTTTACCCACGATTCCCCTCGTTCATGCCCCTTGGGTGATCCTACGCTCTCCCTAATCTGTTAGGTTACATTATTCCAGATAGCTGTTCTGATGTCATTTTCTACGTAGGTATAGCCTCCATCGCTATGCTCAACTCGTACAAATTATACACGATTATTCCGGATTACTACTTATAATTTTTCTCAGAATTTCGTAATGTTCTAGACAGCTTAATGGGAATTACAAATAACTCAACAATTCTCTTACACAATTCTTACTATTTTGGCACAAAATTCTCTGCCTCTCATTTCAGTTATGCAGGAATAACTCTACATAAAATAATAGTTCATAATTATTAGCTGATGTGCAGATATCTTCTTAAATAGTAGTATTTATCATGTTAAATCCTGAATAAAGAATTTACTTGTAAAGCTCTCCATTCAGGATCTAACAGAGATGTCTCTTTTTTTTTCATCATTTGTAGAACTTCTGCATTCAGTTTCTTCTGAGTCCATGATACACCTTCATAATTCTTTTTAAAATCCACATCTCAAAAGCTTTAATTTTATCTTCTGCTTCCTTTTAATATTGTCCATGTCTCATCCCCCACAGTAGTATTGACCATATATAGCATTTTGTTAACCTTATCCTCCCAATTTTATGCTCAGATCTCTAGATGTCAGAAAATTTTTCATTGTGTTGAATTTCTCTATAGAGATTTCAATTCTTCTTTTTCTTTTTATTTTTTTGGTGCTTCTTCCATCTTCCGTTATTAAGATGACGAGATACATAAATTTATCTACTTGCTGAATAGATATATCAATCTATTTTGATATCGATTTTAGGTGTTGTCTTTTTCCTGGTTATTGCCATTGTCTTGGTTTTCTTGGAATTAAAAGAAAACCATATCCCTCACTCATAACTTTTATATTGTTGATTAGATTTTCTATATCTTTTTTTTTCTACCAACAGAACTGTATCATCAGCATATCTTAGATTGTTTATGTTCCTTCTTCCTATTGATACTCCTTTTATGTTTTCAACTTCCTTGTATATTTCTTCAGTATATAAATTAAAGAGTATAGGGGATAGTATACATCCTTGCCATACACTGTACCACCTGCGATTAGCTCTGTTCACACATTCCTGAATGGTAACAATATCAAATTCTTTCCTAATATCTTCATTTTTAATATAATTCTGCCATTGATGCCATCTGTTTACTCCTCTAATTTTTCTCAGAATTCTCATATCTGTAGTCTCTAGTCTTTGATCAACTGCTTTATTTCTAACCAAACTCTCAGATGCATAAGTTGAAATTGGTTTAATCACTGTTGTTTATATTGCTAGTTTAGGGGCTAATAGTGGCGGCCGGTGAAAATTTTAAGTGGGGGTGCTGCATATACAAAATAAAAAAAAAAAAATTTTTTTTCCTAATCAGTAACCAATTTATTAATAAATAAATTTAAATTTACATATTAAAAAATTGCTTTATTAAAAATATTCCACCCTCACCACGAACAAACCCCAATAATAAAAGTTTCGTATCTCACAGAACGCGTGCATGCATACAATTTATCTGTAAGCAACACTGCCCAAACGAGCAGTGTCGGAATCACTTGTAACGTGCAGTGAGAAGCGTAAATAAATATTGGCGAGTCTAGCTGCAATTGCCGCGATAATTCTCACACTGCGTTAGATCGCAGTGCATTTGTTTCGTGTAACGATAATTGAAAAAATATAATTCTTTTCATATTTTCAATAGTGACACTCGTCATGATTCAGCCTTGTATCTATAATAAATAAATAATTATATGTTATTTTAACAAAATAAAAGATTTACAAAAAATAGTTCCCCCTCACCACGAACACGCACCAATAATAAAAGTTTCGTATCTCACAGAAATAACGCACGTAATAACACAGATACATTGCCCAGATGAGCAGTGTTGGAACCACTTGTAATGTGCAACGAGAAGCACAAATGAATATCAGCAAGGCTAGCTGCAATTGGCCTAATGTGGTAATTCTGACACTGCGTTAGATCGCAGTAAACTTGTTTCATAATCTAAAGTGTTAATCGAACAATTCCAATTATTAACTATTCAATTGATGTCAAAACATAAGCTGTAACCTTTAACATGTTGTATTGCATTTATATAATGTTTTAAGTATTGTTATTATTTATAAACACAAACAAAATTTAATTTTTTTCTTGGGAGTGCTGTAGTGTCGCAGTGCTATGTATGATCTGCCACTGGCTCGCTCCTTCCCAACCAGCGTTGTTATTTATATATTCTATTGTCAGTTTCCATATTTAACTTTGCTAAATAATTTAGTTGATAGGATGTAGCTGATTTTTTTTGTGTTCTGTTTGTTGTGATAGTTGTCTTCTTTTTATTGCTGATTTTCATACCAAATTTGCTACGGTAGTTCAGTTTAGTTAAGGAATCCTGCAGACTTGTACTATATATATCTAAGAATATAACATCATCTGCATGAAGAGTTGAGATTCCAATTTTCATATCAGGCTTAATCCTACTATCCTTTTTAATATGATCCATATCGATATGAATAATAGTGCAGATAGTGTGCACCTTATTTCACATGATTGTACATCAAACCATTTTATTTCCTTCAGTTCTAATTGCTAACTTGCAACTTAAACATAGACTATATATATCTTACTAGGGAGGCTCATCCATCTGACGGTTATGCCCCCCCCCCCCCCCCCCCCCCCCCGATTTCCTGACTGGTAGGCTGGTTCTCCTTGAATTCTGAAGACTTGAAAGTGGGTTTCCACTCCCCATCCCCGGCACCTGCAGCACCCAACCCCCTGAGTTCCAGACTGGTAGTCCGGTTCTCCTTGAATTCTGATGACTCAAATTTTGAAGAGTCAAAAGTTCTCAGGACTCTCATATCTGCGATCTCTAGTCTTTGGTCAAGTGTTTTACTTCGGACCCAGCTCTCAGATCCATGAGTTAAAACTGGTTTGAACACTGTCTTGTATACAGCTAATTTAGTGTTCCGACTAATTTCTCTCTTATTCCATAATGAATTTATTCAATTGACTTCTAACCATACCAGCTTTGTTGATTCTGTTGTCTATTTCCATATTTAATTTACCATCTTCACTAAAAATTGTACCTAAGTAGCTGAAATGTTTTACTTGTTCCACAGGTTCTCCGTTCACAACACAGTTGACATTTTCAACGATTCTACCTATTTTCATCATCTTTGTCTTTTTATTGCTGACCTTCAAACCATATCTATTACAACAGTTATTCAATTTAGTCAGGGAATTTTGCAGATTTATTTAGAAGTATAAGATCGTCCGCATAAAGCAAAGAGCTGACAGTAACATATCCAATTCTGATATGTTTAATACCACTTTCCTTCATAATGTGATCCATATAGATAATGAATAACAGAGAGGATAATGTACATCCTTTTCTCACACCAGATTTAACATTAAACCATCTTCCTGTACTTCCTTCAATCCTAACTGCTGATTTACAACTCAAATTAAGACTAAGTAATGCTTGATATAATGCCCCATTGACACCATATAACAGTAGCATATTATATCTCTCTCTCTTCGTGTCATATGCCTTCTCCAGATTGACAAAACTTAAATACAGATCTTTGTTATATTCCCATGCTTTCTCAGCTATTTGTCATAAAGTGAAGATCTGATCCTGAGAGCCTCTATTTGGACTGAATCCAGCTTGTTCTTCACCAAGCTTTTCTTCCACAATTCTTCTCAACCGTTTCTCAAGTATACTTGCATATATCTTACCAGGAACACTCAATAAGGATATATCTCTGTAATTCTCACATTCAGTTTTTTTTCCCTTTTTATATATGGGTAGAATTAGAGCTCTACTCCAATCATTAGGAATTCGTTCCTCTGCCCAGGCATTCTGAACTATGCAGTGCAGACACTGTAAGACTTTTATACCACCATAGTTCAGCATTTCTGGTCGAATATCATCTACTCCTGCTGCCTTTCCACTTTTCAAGCCTTTGATGGCTTTTTCTACTTCAAGTACGGATATGTCTTCCTGACTGTGTGCCTGTTGAGTGTTTTTTACCACTGTGCTATCACTGCTTGTTTCATTTAGCAATTTCTCGAAGTAATTACCCCATACTTCAAGGATATCTTTTTCTCCTGTTTTAATGTCACCTTTAGCATCTCTAATTCCTTTTACAGCACTCTTTCCTCTATTTCTGAGCTTCTCAACAATCTCCAGAATATTTTGCCACCTTCTTGATAATTATTTTCTATATTCTTGCCAAAGTCCTCCCGTGACTTTTGTTTAGCTAGTTTTACACAGTGTTTAGCTTTCTTAACATTTGTCTCTGTATTCTCTAAGAGCACAAGATGACTTATATGCTAGGAACTTTTATGTGCTTTCTTCTTTTCCTTCACTGCCTCTTTAACTTCCTGTGTCCACCATGGAGTTCTGATTTTTCTATCCTTGCACACAACATAACCACATGCCTCTCTGGCTGAATCAATCAGGGTTTTCTTCAAGCCTTGCCACTGATTCTCCAAGGTTTGCTTTCTGTTCTCAAACTCTTTCATTTTTTCTTCAATAATCTTTGTGGATTTTAGTCTACAGTTCACATCTGAGAGCTGCTGAACTTTTATTCGCTTTAAAACTTTCTTACATGTTATTCTTTTCAATATGAAATTCAATTTTATCCTGCTCAAGACTAAATAGTGATCACTTCCAATTTCAAATCCTCTGTACATTCTTTTGTTCTGCACCAGGGAGAAAACATCACTATCAACAATAACATAGTCAATGAGACTTTTCTTATTCCTTGCCTCTTCTCTCTATGTGAATTTGTGCACATTTTTATGTTGGAACATGGTGTTAGTAATAACCAGTCCATGTCCTGAGCAGAAATCCAACAGGTATTTGCCACTATTATTAGTTTTGCTCTTTTCTCTAAATTTTCCCAAAATATTATTGTATGTCTGACAATCATTTCCTGCTCTGCTATTTAGATCCCAACAAGTACCATCTTTTCCTTTTTCGTTGTGTCAGTTGCTTTCTCTAAAGCATCAAAAAAATTCCTCCACTTCTACCTTAGTAGAACCTTCTATGGGACCATAGGCACAAATAAGTCTCATTGTCCAATTCCCCATTCTTATATTTGCCCACATCACTCTACTTGAGGCTGCCTGCCATTCAAGAAGATTAGCCTCGTATTTAGTGCTGAATACTATGGCTACTGCTTCTTTTCCTTGATTGTCATTGCCTGAATATAACATTTTGTATTTATTGCTCGGAAAGATCTCACCAGTTTTTGTCTTTTTTGTTTCAGTCACCCCTATTATGTCTATCTGGTACTTATCTAATTCCTCAGCTAGCTCCATTTCTTTGCTATTCAGGCTTCTTATGTTGATAGTACCGATCTTTAACTCTGGTGATATTGAGTTACCCAATATCTGGTGATATTATGGTGTGCTTTCAGATTTGTTCCAGTAGCTGACTTTTCGCTGTTCGCCCTGGTTCCCTTGCGAAAACAAGCCTTGTTTAACCGGGCGAAGCGACAGCAGGCATGAAATTTTGTCATGTTGTGCCATCATTTTGTATATTGGTTTAAGCCAATAAGAATACAATTTGATTGGCTAAATCCCAAATTGCTTGCCCATCCTCGTTCGTTCAGTATCCAGGTAGATACCCAACTGGGTGCACCACGAGCTGGCGAGGATTGGACATTATGTCAGAAGCCCTGGTCTCTGCATTCATTTATAGGCTATGTGGAGGTCTCCTCTCAGTTATACAGCTTTGACCTTTAAACCCCCCCCCCCAAAGTATTTTATTTGTTCTTAAATGATGTTTGTATATTTGAGTGTTCATTTCACCTCTGAAATCTGTTCGTGTTTGATTATTTTTAATATTTATGTTTTTCAATATGAAATTAATTTTTATTCTGTTGAAAACTAAATGGTGATCTTTTCCTATTTCAAATCCTCTGTATTCTGTTGTATCCTGAACCACCATGAAAATGTTGTTAACAGCAATAACACAGTAAGTGAGACTTTTCTTATTTCTTGTCTCCATGTGAATTTGTGCATATCTTTATGATGGTACACGGTATTAGTAATGACTAGTTCATGTCCTGAACAGAAATTCAGCAAGTACTTAACATTGTTATTAGCTTTGCTCTTTTCTACAAATTTTTCCAGTCCATATCTATCTGGTATTCAAATTCCTATTTTGCAGTTTAGATCTTCACTTTCCTTTTTTTTAATTTGTCTGTTTCCTTCTCCAATGACTCAAAATATTTTTACTTCTTCTTTGGAACGTTCTATGGGACCATAGGCAGAAATAAGTATTGTTATCTAATTCTCCATTTTGATGTTTGCCTATGTAGCTGTTTGAAACTGCCTGCCGTTCAAGAAACCATTACCTAATTAATGTTTAGTGTTGAAGACTGTAGGTACTCCTTCCTTCATTTTAGCAGTGTAAACAGAATTATTAGATCAATAGGCTTGCTTGTACAAATAGTATTTGTAGAAGTAATATTGTTGTATTTCTTTATTGCTGTATTGTAACCCTGATATCTTTTATTTTTTAAACAGTTTTGATAAAGGAAAATCATTGTCATCATCAAATTTCTGATACATACTCTCAGGTGGTGTACAGGATAATTATGATAGTGCAACATGAAAAAAGTTACACCATTACTAACTTCCAATCAACAATTTTCCTCCAAATTATTCTGTTATCTGTCGAGACTCCAACATTTCAGATCTTATATTTCTGTCTTTTAAGGCACTTTTTATTGTATCAATCCATCTACATATTGGTTTTCCTCTGGCTCTCTTTTCTACCAACCTGGCAAAGAACTATTATTATGCTCATTCTTCCTTTCTCATTCTGTTTAAGGGACCATACCACCTGAGATTAGTACTAATAACACATTTCTGAATGCTAACACTGGCAAGTTCTTTCCTTATATCCTCATTTTTAATGGTATACCACGAAAGATTAGCAGAGTGAACAGATGGCATTGATGCCATCTGTTCACTCTGCTAATCTTTCGTGGAACTCTCCTGTCAGAGGTCTCCAGACTTTGATCAAGTGTTTTATTTCTAACCTAGTTCTCAGATCCACAAGTTAAAACTGGTGTGAATACTGTCTTGTATACAACTAATTTAGTGTGCTGGCTAATTTCTTTCAAGTTCCATAAAACCACATCACTTTACATAAATATAAATTTTAGTAGTTAAATGGTCATTTTCATTGGTTTATCATTAGATATTTTGTTGTATTGCATCATCTGTCATTCCCATGGGTTTCTTTATAAGGTAATAGGTGCTGCTATCATCTGGAGTACTGAAATGGTCCTGGAAAGAACAAACAGAAATTGTGGCAAGCTTTGTACTTGTCAGGAGGAACTGATAGTCAGATGGCCTAAAAATGAGATTGACTTGGTTAAGTTGGTGCAAAGGATGGAGCCCTGATTAGTGGAAAAGAGTAATTTTTTCCTGACAAAAAAAGTTTAACCTGCAGAGTACCTATGACAGACAGACAGTTCAAAGATGATCAGGGGAAAAATTCAACCCTGACTATCTACTATCAACAGTCAAATTCTTAGCCAGTCAGAGGATTTAGTGCTGTACGTCGTATCAAGGTGTTGGTTGCTTGCATTTCACAAAATGTTCAGTAAATGCACAAGTGCACCAGAAAATTTTAGAAGAATTGCTCGTACTATCAGAGACCATTTTACCATAAAGATGAACTGCATCTTTTAGGATGACTTTACCCCTTGTCATAGGGCAAAATGTATAAGTAATGCTATTATATTCCTAAAATGTATCATGCAAATTGAGTTTAGTACTTAAAAAAGCTTTAGTTTTTATTCAGGGTTAATAAGTGGCTCAGTGAACACTTGATTCAGTGACTGCCATGGCCCAGAAACATCCCAGATCTCAACCCTGTTGAGAATTTGTGGTACCAAATGGGGACTGAAATACACAAGAAGAAGCTGAAAGCACTTCGGGAGCTCTAAGAAGCCATTATAAGAGTATGGAACTATGAATTGACAGTTACATCCATCAGGAAATTGATTTTGTCAATGCCCTGCAGATGTCAAGGTGTAATATAGGCAAGAACCCACTGAGCACTAAATAGCGAAAAGTGAATTTTTAGCTTTGAATATTTGTTTTTCCTGTAAAAATATCACTGTACACTCCATTTTGAAATATTTGGAAATATGTCAAGTTTGTTGACATATTTCTAAAGATTGCACAAACATATAGATATTTCCATCATACACGATTTGCTGGTATCATTCAGAAAGCCAATCTCCAAACAATTTTACCAATATACTATCTATTCCTATCCTCTGCAGCTTGTACTCCAACTTATCGTATGGTAATCTATCGAATGAATTTTATTTTGAAGATTCCTGTGTATGTGTTGTATGATAAGCTCCTATTGGATAGAATGAATTACATGTAATCCTATATTCCTTTGTGCCATGGAAAGGAGTAGCTGTGTAGCAAAAAATAATCAGTAATGAATAGTGTCTGAAGTAATTCTGACTCAGAGCGAGACCCGACTTCAAATATAGCGTCAACAAAATGTAACCACATACAGGTATCCCTATCCCTCGATTAATGCAGTTAATTAATCCCTCGATGTTACCACATATATCAAAATCGTGTTAATCAAATCTAATAATCAATGGTAAAAATTACAATTCGTCCATGATCGATTACTGTATTAATAATTCGTTTTATATGGTACTCTTTTAGGAAAGATAAAAAATTAATGCAAATAAATGTTTAATAAATACTTGTACCTACATTATTTACTGCAATTTTTTTATCAAAAGAAGTTATCAAGAGTCTTTTGAACAGTTTTAGTTTTTTTCTTATTGGCATATTTTCTATGATAACAATCAAAATGATTGTTATCGTAGACAAGGTCTGGAGAGACCTTGGCAAACAAGCAATGAACATAAAGAAAAAACACTGTAAATATAATACATGATGGTACAAATTAAGTTAATATTGAATCCAACATTATTTATAGCCGAATATAGAAACTACAAGAGTTTCGTGCCGAATATATAGAAACTAAAAGTTTCAGCGGATGCAAGCATAAGCGACCTTATGTGCAACTTGTAGTAAAGGTGGAGTAAGCTCCCGATCACTTTCCTTAGTATTTTCCATAATGTAAAGCACATCTCCTAAAGGACATGTATGATAAATAAGCCTTTGGCTCTCTATTTCAGTAATACATGATGGTTTATTTATTTTCAGTTACACTCTAGAAATTATTGAACAAAGAATTAAAAAAAAAAAAAAAAAAAAAAAAACTAAACCATGCTATACTGACATCGGAGATCGCGTTATCTCTCAGATACAATTTACAGTCATATATCACAAACCTTTACATAACATGTGTTAAACCAAACTGACAGCCAAAATCAGTGCGGAATATCATTCGTAACATATGAATGCACACTACTCATGACCTTCAAGCTATACACTGAATTGTGTAAGAATATTTATATTAAACATTTTGTATGTATCTGTCAGATCAGCTGCAAGCTCCGCAGGGTTAAAAGCGCGTTAATCAAAACTCTTGCCAAGTATATGGGATTCAAATCCACAGCCTGTTGGTTGGACAGCGGGTACAATAACCACTCAGCCAACCAGGCCTGCAAAGAGCAAACCCATCTGATCATAGTGAGCATAATAAGATAATACATCTTAGCATGGTATAAACTGTATGTGCATAAAGCATGTGGTACATAAAACCTTAATTTGGGATTTAATTTCTGGGAAATCCAAGGAAACTCCTGCTTATTCTTTTATCTTTTTTGGAAAAAAGATCTACATTTCAAAATTGCTCGTATAACAGCAATTTTATTTCATTTAAAAAAAAAAATGAAAATGCATATTAGGTGACTTTGGTTTTATGGTTAACTCAAAAGCATGGTGTTTCAGAGCTCTTCACTTGGAAGATTTGAAAGAGAAAACTGCACATCATGTGCAAAACCTTTTGACAAATCAGCGGAGTTCCACTGTAGACAATGATGCATGGCTATATGATACCATATAGAAAATTGGCATCCTTTATCCGCTCTACTAAAGACCAACCACTTCCCCTAGACTTACCTGGTGTATACCAGGTCCCTTGCAGCTGTAAGCTGTCCTACTTTGGCCAAATAAGCAGGACAATGAATATCAGAATTTCAGAACACAAGGACTACATCCATTTTCACCAGTATAGCTACTCTGGTCTTTGCAGACCATGCTCTGGATACATGCCACTGGAAGAAAGCCACAATAATACACCGTAGCAAGTTCAAATTTGGAAGACTTTTCATGGAATCAGCCTCAGCCCTAAGAAACATGCCAAACCTCAACAAATTTGGTTGCATGAGACTGCCCCAAATTTGGGAGACGTACATCAAGAGATCTTCAGCACAATGGCCAAGAATACTTGCATAGCCCACTAGTGGCCATCAGGACTTTTAGGAGAAACAATAGCTTCCTCGCTTCATCCTCATTTACTTTATGTAGTGCCTGCATGCACGTCTTTATTTTAAGTTCCTTTGAAGATGGCAACGTGACGTTACCGAAATATTGGAAATATATATTAAAGTTTAATTTAATTTATATTCTAGTGTATGTTGTGAATTCCTTAAGTTAATTAATAATCGTAGCAAGTTCAAATATCATATTTGAACTTGCTATGGTGTATTATTGTGGCTTTCTTCCACCGTATTCAGTGGCATGTATCCAGAGCATGGTCTGCAAGACCAGAATGGCTATACTGGTGAAAACAGATGTAGTCCTTGTGTTCTGAAATTCTGATATTCGCTGCCCTACCTATGGACTGGCTTTTTATTCTTTCTGTTTGATTTTCTGTATTATATTCTTCCTTTTCCATATACACATTGATTTTGAATCCCTCATTTTCAGATATAATATTCTCTTCCTCATTTTTCACAAAATAAATTAAAATAAATTTTCAGCAGTAAATAAATTTAATTTTTTTTTTCAAGTAAACATGTAAAAAGTGCAACAAATATATATATGTATATGTGATCTTCATTCCCTCAAGATTTTTTCATTTGGTATTCTTTTTTCATAACAAAATTTAGTTGGTAATGGTAAATATTTAATTTGTAGCCTCATGGGTAAGTAAAAATAAATCATTAGGGTGAACAGTTTTTAATGATTTTTTATTCTCCTGATTAGACTGGAAATTGAATGTCAGTATTGCAAAGCAGCCTTTGTTCACAAACTCCAACAAAAATCCAAATTTGTTTTGAATAAGAGGTTTAAAAAATTTGCACTTTGATAAGGTACCTGGCATTACTTTTTATTCTAGGGTTACAAACTATAATAGATAATGGTGAATAAAAGTGGAGTGTAGAGGCACTTGTATCTGTAGGCATCAGTATTTTATTGAAACTGAAAAAGCAGCATCTTTCTGTTACATGAATCATCTGCTTTACGTAGCATGCTGTCATTTCACTCCACACATTATTGAAATTCAGTATGTCTGTTAGTTGAAAACTCAACTAACAGAGATATAATAGACAGACATGCTTTTATGAGATGAGAATTTTTTAAACAAGTCTTAAACAAAATTTAAGATAAACAGATACATAGCTGTTATATATTTGTTCAAATATCATAAACTTGATTTATTTCAAAGCGATTTAAATTGGGATTCATATAATAGCTTGATTTTCTTCCATCTGTTGAAATGGTCTTCAAACCAAGGCATGTTGTGTTAGTACACTTTTATGTTGAATGTTACTTTTTTATGATCAAGGTGGTTCATCCTGTCTGGAATACCCAATTCAACATTGACAAGTGAATACTGTAGACTCCTTGGAAAGGGAAGAGGATCCTGACTGTCTTTGATTTGTTTCTGGAATCTTCAGAGGTTTGTAAGCTGTTCTAATCTTCATTGTTTTAGAAGTTGACCTGATGTGTTAGTAGGATAGAGAGATGGTTTATGTATAGTCTGGTTGGTGTGGAACAGGAGTGTTTTAAGGGGTTTGATGAGGTTTTTTGTCTGTTGTATCCATTTTGTCTGAAATATGTAATTAATGCTTGTTGTTCCAGATGCAGTGCTGGTCCTGAGAATGGAATTTTCTCTGCACTTTGAAAGCAGAAAACCAATACGCTTTGAATTCAAAGTATCTGGGCAAGATGGTGAAGTGGCATGTGGGTATCTTCCTGTGTTGCTAGCTTACAGAAGAAGAAGAATGAGAAGAGGGACTCATCTGATTGCTTCATAACAAATGCATTCATTTCCACTAAAGTGATAAAAATAATTGAGAAGTGGATATCCTCTGATATTCACTTCAGAAACTGTAAAAAAAAAAAAAAAGAAAAGAAAAAGAAGAAGAATGTGGCCAAATGGCAAGATGATAGATTGTATTTTGCCTCAAAATTTGGAATTTAGAAGACTTTAGCTTCTAGGGCAGGATGAATTTTGTCCTCAGAATCAGCACTGAAACAACAAGTACAAGCCTTATATCTTTTGAACAAAATGGATTCAACAGAGAAACCCTTGCCAGACTTCTTAAACAGAATACCTACTCCTCACTCTAACCACTATATCTCTTCCCTGCATCAGGGATCAGATACTGGATTGGGCTCACTTGTAAAACAACATAGAATAACCTACAAACCTTGGAATGAAGGTTCTACTTTCCTGAGACGACTACCAAGATCATCTCCCCTTCCCAAGTGTATAGTATGCAGTATCATTTGTTTATATATGACCCACCATCATGTCTTGCCCATATATGATGGACCACAATGGTCAGAAAAAAAGAACAAAAGGTACAGTCAATATGGGCAACCTAAAAGCATTATAGTATAGTATATCTTGGATAAAGACCATTTCATCATGTGGAAGAAAGCTAGGCTACTACACAAATCCCAGTTTAAATCATAGCCTGTTCCTGGATGCAGCTCGGTTTCTACAGAACTCAGTTTTATTATTGTTATTATTATTATTATACAGGTATCACCATGGAGTCAGATGACTCATCATGAGAGACTCCACACTAACCTTTATAAACACAAAGCTATCATACTTATCCTTAAACTCTCACTTGTTGGGCACTCAGAACTACTTCTGGCCATTCATTTTACTCATTAACCACTCTCCAAGCATAAAATCTAGCTTGAACACTATTACAGAACCTCTAGTTCTCTCTCGCTCTGTGTCATATATTGAAAAATATCTTGTGTCAATCTTATAAATTGACACAACCCTTTTAGTAACTTATAAGTTTTGTCATGTCTCCTGTTTTCCACCTATCAATTAAAATTTTCAGTGCACACACACCTTCAGTCTGTCTTCAGAGTAAAAATTCCATCGCATTCCATAGACCTGTCACCAGCTTAGTTACTTATATCTTGATCCTCTTGTCCCCCCCCTCCCCAAATGCAGGTGACCAATCTGTGCATAGTCAAGATGTGGCTGAATCATACATAGTCTTATAAAGACAGATAATAACTTCCCTGTCTTTGTTTGTTAGTGTATTTTTCACTATCCAAGTAATCCTTTGAGCTATTTTGCCAACTTCTGCATTATGCCCTCTGAACTCTATCCCCCATTAGCCCAAAATCCCTAACCTCATCATTTTTTTGCAATCTAGTGCCAACACTGTGGCACACTATGTAATTGTTTCATCCCGAAGTGCATAACTTTTATATTTTGCAACATTAAATTAACAGCCGTTATCATTTGTCCACAATGCCTGTTTATTTAAATGCAGGATATTTACATTACCTTTATTAATTTGCCCTCCCCAGTTTTGCGTCATCAGCAAACAACTGACTATACCCCCCCCTTTAAATTAAATCATTCCCTATATCATTAATATACAAATTAAAGACTAGTATTCCATAGTAACAAGAGCCTCTGTAGCTCAGTCGGTATAGACAAAGCCTGTTGGTCAGAAAGACCTGGGTTTGATTCCCATCCATGTCGTGAGGAATCTTTATCTGGTCTCTTTCAACTAAATGTGAGTTAGCCAGTCTCATACAGAGGCAGAGGGTTTTTCGTCCCTCAGAACAGGCAAACTGGCCCATGAACACACGCAATTTACAAACAATACTTAGTGGCATAGGGGATAACTACCTTATCCTCGTATTACGTTTAGGAAATCCAAGAATACGTGGGCGCTTAAGTGCCTGTTAGAGCCACTGATGGATGGATGGATCCCATAGTAACAGAGCGAGGCACTCCACTAGTCACCCTTGTTATCCTAGATTTCTTTCTTGGTCTTGGTTGAGTGTGAATCTCTGAAGTTTACTTAATAATGCTAGCTTGAGCTGTTCAAACATTGCTCATAAATAACTTAGCTATTAAATCATTGGTTTTCATGCCAATATCATGTAGTTTTTTATTTTGTGAACTTAAACATGTGAATCAGTGCAACATGAACCAACATTTTAATCTGGTGGATATTGACAATAAATCATAATATAAATAGTTACATAGATTTATTGATTTTTAAGATAGCAGTTAGGTCTTTTTTTTCTAAATATGGCTTTTAATCTGGTGCTTAAAACGAATAAGTTCGTGCTTTCCTTTCTTAGAAGCACTTAAATTATATTTAATTTACTATTTTTAGTAATGCAGTTTTCTTCAGTATACCAAAATATTTTTTATTTGACTGAATTTGAAAATATTTTAATAAATGTTATTTGTAGAACCAGTGGGCTACTTACAAGGATATTTCACCATGCAGTATTCACGTTACAAAGAAGTTTGAGTTTTGTTTATAAAGATGTACAGCAGAATGTCTTGACTTCTGAAAGGTAAGGTTTAAAAAACATGTTTATAAAACCATGCTAATTTTTTAATATTGTGTTCCTGGTTCTATTATAACAGTACTATCCAAAATGTTTTGTTCTTTGCCTCAGTTCGAGGATCCTCTTCCCCTCCTCTTTCCAAGAAGTCCAAAGTTTAAAATTATTCATTGTCTGGAATGTAAAGTAAGTGGTTTTATAAATATATTAACTGTCACTCCATTTAAACAAGCTGGAAAATCATATCAAACAGCTGAAGTAGCTAAAGAGAGAGGAAAAGTTATAAAAACAGGTGTTTTGATGGCAAGAAAAAGACCCAGAGGAAGACCAAGATTGAGTTGGATCAATTCAGTCAGAAGTGTGTCTTACAAGACCAAAATGTTATATACAACAATATTGGTGTGCTGTCAAGTAATAGACTAATTTGGAGGAAAATTATTAATAGGAGATTAGTAATAATGTAAACTTAATCATGTGGCACTGTCATAGTAGTCAATTTGCAACTTGCCAGAATACAGACTGATACTGAGAGAGTGGCAAACATCTGGAAATAGCCACCAAAAGTGCAAAATATCAACATGATGATTTTGATAATGACAGCAAATGTTATGCTGTCATTCTACAATGCTCTCAGGTTGATTATTAATAATCAACCTGAGAGCTTGAATAATACTTCAGAATGTACAATGGAACGTTAAATAAGTTACAAACAAAAACAGAACGAATGAATTGGAAATGAATAGCTGTTTCAGTGGTCTAAAATGGCATCCATGATTGAAGAGAGTATAGCTGTTGAACAGTTGTATATAATTATTGTGCCCACAAAATGCACAACAGCATGCAGTTGTGCATTTTGTGCTTCTTATGGACAAAAGAAGTTTCCTGCAATGGACATTCATAACGAGATGTATTCTGTTTATGCCAAGAAGTGTTTGTCACGTGCATCAGTTCACAACTGTATCCAGAACTCTTCACAGATGCTTGACACTTCATGATGAAGACTTGGTTGTGCTGTTGAGATTGTGACAGAAGACACTGTGAGATAGGTGGAACAGATGATCTGGGATGACAGGCAAATGTAGACAGTGTATAGTAAATGCAGTAGGTTGTTCTCATAGTCTAGCCTAACAAAATGCATGATCGTTTAAATTTGCTATGTAGATGAATGAGAAGACATGTTAAACAAGATTGTTATAGGGAATAAATTGTGACTTCACTATTACCCCCAAATCAAAGCATGCTTTTTCACCAGCAAACAAGAAGCTCAAGGGTGTGCCATCACAAGCTTTTGCTTACAGTATTTTGGGATTTCCAGTGAGTACTTTCATTTTCAGAAGTAAATATGGATGCCACATCATACTGTGGAATTTTATTGATTTCAGGATGCAGTTTGCTGAAAGCATCCTAGCCTACTGACAAGAGGAGTGTTGCTCATGATTGACAATGCAGAACCTCATCTACAGGAAAACTGGAGAGATTTCAAGAACTTTGCTGGGAAACCCCTTCAATATTCACCTTACTGTCCCCTACTCGCCCCAAGGAACTTTTACCTGCTTGACCTGCTGAAACAACAGACAAGAATTCTGTGCTGCTGCTTTTGAAGGACTGATAAAGCGACATGACAAGTGTATAAATGTTGAAGGAGATTATGAAGAGAAATAAATGTGTTTCTGAGGTTCATATTTCACTTGTTTAATTTTTTAGAACCATTTGTAACTTGCTAACTTTCCCTCATAAAAATTCTTATATTCTTATTTGTGTGTGCGTGCACGTGCATGCGCACACCTAAAGTTCTGCACACTGGTGTGCATAATGTAACCTTTAGGGGACTGTTCTGGGGCACACAGTTCCCCTAAAGTCTCACACAAAGTTTGGTGAATCTCAGCTGTGGACTTTTCTTGCAGCACGAAAAACTTGATGACAGCCTGCACCTCTGTGTATTCGAAACCTCTGACATGTCTTCTTATATAATCCTAAAAGAAAATGAACAAATTATTATAATTTGATGAAACATGGGGATTAAAGGGTGTAAAAAGGATTAAAAATATATTCTTTCATGTGGTTATATCAGTTGCTTTAATATCATTTTTGTTTTAGGTGTTTATCAGAACTTTTCAGCCCCTTCATCCCCTTGTATAGTATATTATTTCAAATTCAAGTTACTCATGTTAATGTTGAGAGTCTGGCACACAAGATGGAAAACATTATAAGCTGCACAAGCTACATTTAATTTCTTTATATATATATTAGCATATAGAATTATTATTATTATTATTCGACACCTCCAGGGAGTCCAAAGACTCATCGAGGGAGAGTGTGCCAACAGCATCGAACGATTGGTCCCCTTCCAACTACTAACCGTGCTCAAACTTACTTAACTGAGCCATTAGTAGCAGAGGCTCTACCAATCGACCAACCTTTGCCGGCAATGACAGTGTATTGTACTGCATGTTTTGATATTCATGCCATACGAATAAATAAATAAATAAGCACGGAAATTTTGAATAGCCCAGGAAAAAAAAAAAAAACATTACAATAGAAAGGGTGAAAAAATTTCTCAAGCATTTTTGGAATAATGACAACAGTAACAAGTAGTTGTCATTACTTTAAAAATGTAGTGAAACAGGTATATAAAATGATCATTGATGTGATTTGTTTTCAAACTCACTTTTCCCCAATAATAGTTGTATATCTCAATCAACCTCAGCAATCTGTCTAAATTGATAGATGCAGTGTTTTCTCAACAGATAACACAATATATTTTGTGTTATCTGTTGAGAACTAT
The DNA here is from genome assembly GCF_054136105.1 of Typopeltis vanoorti. NCBI lineage: Eukaryota > Metazoa > Arthropoda > Arachnida > Uropygi > Thelyphonidae > Typopeltis > Typopeltis vanoorti. The sequence continues at coordinate 145,564,826 of NC_143549.1, forward strand.
AAAAATTAGCATTACACTGAAAGCAAGAATTGTATAAGAAAGTTTCAAAATGAATGAAAACCTGCAAATTTCGACCAGAAAAAACTCAAATATACAAATATTATTGGAGAAAAGTTGAAAGATTTTAAAAACAAGAAATATACCATAATAGAGCATTAGCAAAATCTAAAGAAAATATTGATAGTTGTAGTCAATCTGTCAGTGCAAAGATAAAAATACCAGGAATCTGAATAGTTGATATAAAAACTGTGAGTTATTTTGGGTATCTGGAATAATTATCTTATAAAATTATTAAATGTCAACCACTCGTAACTGAAAATATCTAGAGGAAGAATGACTTAAGACTGTTTCTGTACTAAATTTACTAGAATAGGTTTCAATCACCATAAATCATTCTAATCTGTTTCAAAAATTTTGTTTTTGTTTACATATGTGTGACTCATTCTTTTAACATCAGCTAACGCCTTTTTTATTCCCGTATATACGAGAGTAGGCGAGGCCATTTAGCCCTAACTTTTGGAGACTGAGTGGGCAGTTCAATCTCCACTGGTACCCAATCAGAGACAGATGGCCCAAGGCTATCACTAATTAAGCGGTACGCAGTGAAGAGAGACGGCTCAAATGTGCCGCCATCTCGTGGTCTCTAACCCTAACACAATATATTTAATGTCTGAAATAATGTGGGTTCTACGGTCGATTTTCTTGAGTTTACAGGACGAAAAACCCGAGTTTCCGGGAGGAAAAACCTGCTTGCCCGTGCCAGAGATCGACTAACTCGGGAACCGGTCGAAAAAAGGCTTAGAAAAATTTCCTCTAGTCGCCGACTAGACTCGAAACCAAGACTTCCTTCGTGCGGCCTAGCGCGGCGGTGTGCAAACGCCACATCCACTGAGCTACACAGGCTCTTTCTTTTAACATTAATTATTTTATTTGTGAGGGAAGATATATTGGGAAAACAAATGTGGAGAAGAATTTGAAGTAAGTAACATTTGATCTGAAATGCTAGAAATGGAGGCGTAAACATTTTTATGGCATTGCTGCTTTATAAAGCTGCATCAGAAGATTGAATCTGAGAAGATTGGAGTAAATTTCTCATTGTACCAGTCTATTAAAGGAAAATATTAAAGGGGTGCAATTCTAGCTCGCCTCCTCATGGTACACCCTGGGTCATGCCAGTCACTCTAAAGAGCTAGAGTGACTGGCGGCCAGACTATTGTGCAATCTCCTGACCATAGTTACACATGGAAACTCAAAAACCTTCACAACGGTTCTTCTTCGAACCAGCTGAAAAAATGTCAGTGTCTTTCTAAACTTCTACGAGAAAAAAACATCTATCTACTTCTCATTCAAGAATCACATATTGAAACTGAAGATCAAGTTAAATCTAGAGCAATAATCCCTGGCTACAACATTCTCGGGATTACTCACAGTCGTAGCTACGGCAACATAACAAATGTCCGAAATGGTATTGAGAATGCTGTGATCTTCTTCGACTGATGACGAAATCCATAAGATCGCTGTTAAAATAGTGGACATTACAATTGTGAATGTATATAAACTACCTGTAACTGTTTGGCCAAATGATGTTCTACAGACATACTCCCACTCAACGGTGTACTCTGAGGACTTCAGCAGTCATCATACTTCTTGGAAATGTGATAGGAATGATCAAAATGGGGAAATATTAGCTGAACGTCTTCACTTGGATTTTGATGCCAAGGAAAAAGGCACCTTTAAATCAAGAGCCTGGAATAAGGAATATAACCTAGATTTGACATTCATCTCCATTGATAGTGAAAATCAGCCTCTACAGACTTTCAGACATATTCTTGAGGTTTTTTCCAAGTAGCCAGCACCGTCCCATCTTTATGGAATTAGGAGCCCAAATTCCAGTGATAACATCATTTCCTAGACCAAGATGGAATTTCCAAAAAGCCAACTGGGAAAACTTCACTGCGGATCTAGATGCACGCCTTAGAAGAATTTCCCCAACTTACAAAAACTATGCACAGTTCACTGGAGTAGTTATAGAGGTGGCAAAAATACGCATTCCGGCTATCGAAAAGAATACGTGCCTGGATGGACCAATGAAAGTGAATCCCTGTATCTGGAATTCCTTGAAAGTAAGGATCCTGAGATAGGGGAAGAACTGCTCCATAGTTTCAATGCTGCCCGTAGGGAAAAGTGGATTAAAATAACTGAAAACATAGATTTCAAACACTCTAGTAGAAATGCCTAGTCGCTACTTAAAAAGCTTGGCTCAAGCCCCTCTGTACCAAAGAAATCTCCTCTTGTTGATCCGAATCAGATAGCTGCTCATATTGTTTCTCTTTCTAGAGCTCCGATAGATAAAGAACATACTAAAGAGGTAAAATGCAAACTAAAGGCTATGAAGTCTGTAACTCAAAAGAATCAACAATTCTCTTTGCCTTTTTCCCTTGAGGAAATATTCTCAGTGCTTCAAAACATCAAAATGGGGAAGGCTCCTGGATTTGACAATATTCATAATGAATTCCTGACGCACTGTGGACCTTACGCAAGATCATGGCTGGCTAAGTTCTTTAACGATATACTTGAAAGTGGCTGCGTTCCTAAAGAATTTAAAAGGACAAAAATCATTGCTGTGTTAAAACCAGGTAAGCCAGCAGACAGAACTGAAAGCTATTGCCCCATAGCCCTTTTAAGTGCAACCTACAAATTATTGGAGAGACTAATATTGAACAGGATCAGTGATAAAATTTTGGAACGTGTTCCAATAGAACAAACGGGGTTCAGAAGAGATCGCAGCTGCACAGATCAAGTTCTCAGCTTAACAACCTACATTGAAGCAGGATTTCAAAGATGCCTGAAGACTACTGCAGTCTTTATTGACTTAACAGTGGCTTACGATACTGTTTGGAGGGAGGGACTCATGTATAAATTTCTTAAGGTCATCCCATGTAAAATATTGGGCTGTCTCCTAAACAACTTACTGTGTGATCGATATTTCAGTGTAGTCACCAGAGGAAGCATCAGTAAACAGAGAGTGTGCTTAAGAATGGATTACCTCAGGACTCAGTGCTCGCACCACTGCTTTTTAGCCTTTACATCACAGATATTCCTGAAACAGCCAGCAGGAAGTTTGCTTATGCAGATAATCTAGCTTTTGCGATCAGCAACAAGTCTATCAAAAGAACTGAAGAAATATTGACAAATGATCTGTCGGCTTTATGGCAGTTCTATAAAAAATTGAGATTAACACCAAATTCTGGTAAAACCGAATGCTCTTGCTTTCACCTGAACAATAGACTTGTAAGTCAAAAACCAGAGATATATGCTGATGAAACATTAATTTTGTTTAATCCAACACCTAAATATCTGGGAATAACTCTGGATAGAACTCTGACATATAAACTGCATATGATTAATATCGCTGCTAAAGTTCGCACCAGAAATAACATAGTTCAGAAGCTTTGTGGTACTATATGGGGCTCAAGTGCCACAACTCTGCGGTGCACTGCAATGGGTCTAGTTTACATTGCAGCAGAGTATGGTGCTCCTGTCTGGCTCAATAGTTACCGTGTCAATAAACTAGATACTCAACTTAACTCCACTCTGTGTTTAATAACAGTTTGCATTAGGAGTACACCCTTACAATGGCTCTCCACTTTGAGCCATATTGCTCTTCCGGAACTGCAATGACAGGAAGCCTTGCTTCGTGAATATAAAAGAATTTTAAATAACCAAAATCTCCCAATACATGAATTTATTCCAGATGCGTTATCTAATAGACTAAAATCCAGAAGACCTACCATAAAAAACGCTCATAATCTTCTTCTTAGCCAGAGTGACAGTATGGTGAATAGGTGGGATGCACTGTGGTCCTAAGCAGTATCACCTGAAGTTTGTAATCACATAAACATCTTCCAAAAACCATCTGGATTTGACCTGTCGAGGAATATATGGATGACGGCTAACAGGATTCGTACAGGCCATGGTGTATGTGGAGACTCACTTTCAAAGTGGGGTAAGATACCAAATCTGCACTGTCCCTGTGGAGCCGAGACCCAAACCATATACCATATAGTACAGAAATGTGAGCTGACAGCATATCCAGGTGACTTTAAGGATATCTTTGACCTATCCCCAGAGGCAATCAACTGGATTAAAAACCTAAATGTTAAAATATGACTAATCTTCTGTCTGATACTTGTCATAAATTTCATATTTGTATTTGCCTGAATGTAGATGTTTTTTTTTTCCTGAAACAGCCAGGAATGTATGGTTTGTACAAACCATACGATAAATAAAAGAAAAGAAAAGAAAAACCATGCGTACAAACCATACGATAAATAAAGGAAAATAAAATTGAATGTTAGAATAATAGATTTCCTTGTTTTGTTTCAGAATTTAGCATTTTCATTATTCAATGAAATCGATCAGATAATTTCACTTCTAACTTGTTGGAGATCAAGCAGAGTTCAAGACATGGGAACTATTATTATTACTATTATACTTTCACGCACCTCCATGGAGTCCAAAGACTCATTGTGGAAGACCCAATTTATCCACACAATCTATCATACCTCTCCTTGAACCCTTTCACAGACAAAATGGAAACGACTGTCTCTGTCACAATTGCCAAGTAATCTCATCAGCACATTTAACAACTTTGGAATATGCCTCTAAAAGAGATGAAGGCAGAGATAACTTTACATTTCTCCACATTAAACTGACACCATTATCTTTTGTCCATACTGACAGCCTATTTAAATCATCCTGCAAGCTCTCCATAGCACCTTGATTACTCTCCCTAATTTTGCTTCATCAGCAAACAATTAAATATTTCCTTTCAAGTAATTTCATATATTATTAATGTATAAATTAAACAGTAGTGGTCGTAGCACCGAGCACCACTGATCACCAGCTTTTCCCTGGAATCTGCTCCTCTGTATACCACTTTTTGATATCTGTTCAGGCACCACCCTATTACCCACATAACAAGTGTCATATCTATCCCATTCACTCTAATTTGTGTAACAGAGTTCCATGTGGTATTTAGTCAAATGGTTTTGCAAAATCTAGCTTATCCAAATCAGCTGCCACTACATTATAAAAAGTTAGTAAATTACTAAGGCACAACCATCTCTTCACAAAGCCATGTTGCCCCTCATAGAGCATCAAATTCCTATCCTTCCATTCCTGAATTCTCTTTTTGACTAATTTTTCTTTTACCACCACTCCTAAGATACTGATTGATTTATGATCTGCTACTGCAGTCTTATGCAAGGAAATTAGCTCTCTTGGAACTCTACCAGAGCTGAGACTAAAATTAAATAGTCTAATCAGAGGCATTGTCAGTTTCCTTGTACATTCCCTCAGAATGCGAGCTGATATTCCATCTAATCCAATAGCTGTATTCACATTCTGTAATATCCCAAGAACCTCCAGTTCATCCACCTCTTTTCTCACAAAAGAATCCGTCACATATGTCACAGCATTAACCCTTACATGTATGATATACTCTTGCAAAGTGGTCACTTAGTAACTCAACAATTTTATCTGCTTTTGTCACCTGACCATCAGAACTCATTAAGGTTATTCTTCCCTAATCATTCTTCCTTTTACTTGCCATGCAGCGAAAGAACTCTTTGGGATTTCCCTTGGCCTACTCGGCTAGTTTCTTCTTGTTTTGTCTTTCTTACCATACTGGTCACCCTTCTTGCCTAACCGTTGTACTGTTTATGAGTTTGCTGGTCACTTTTCTCCTTATATACCCTCCACAGCATTTCCCTTTTCTGCAGCTTATGCTTAATGATATTACCCATCTGTCTAACTTCTTCCCGATTAACTCTCCTTACCTTATCTACAGTATACAATTTAATACAAGTATTTTGACGTTTCGATCTCTGTATTGAGGTCATCATCAGGAAAAATACGTACTATACAAAGCTGCACTATACAAAGGTAAAATGATTCTAGATATTTGTTAATCTTTTAACCTAGCCTGACCTCTTTAGGGGGGAGAAAAATAGAAATAAAATAAAAAATACAAATAAATTAAAAACGGAAAGTCCTCTTGTATTGAGATTTTCTTCTGTGCTTGTTCTGGTTGTTATAAGGGTTGCAGATGGGTCCTTCACATTCTTGGAATTATCAGTCCATTTTTGTTCAGGTTTGGATAATGTTTTAGCAGATCACAAGCTTCTTTGAATTTTCTCTCAAACCAGGTTTTGGTGCAGTGTAGGGATTTGGTGCCTTTCCAATTGATTCTGTGGCATGTTTGGAGTGCATGGTCTGATAGGCCTACTTTACCACGGTGGAGGTATTTAATGTGTCGCTTGTGTTCGTCTTTTCTGATTGGGATAGTGCGTCCTGTTTCCCCTATGTAAGGTAGGTTGCAGATACCCTTGGATTTTGTAAATCCATGGGTGGGCCAGGTATGGAAGAGGATCTTTGGAAGAGCTAAGTAAATTTCTTAATTTTATCGGAGTTTGAAGGTAGTCTTAATGTTGTATTTTCCGAAATGCTTCTAATGTAGGATATGGCTATGGCATTCTTGTAATCGTTTTTGTTTTTAGTGGTATTTTTATGGAGGATCTTGTGAACCGTTTTTTTTATTGTAGCCATGTTTTACAAATGTTTGGTTAATGATTTCAAATTCTGATTCAGAGCTTGTTCGTTAGAGCAAATTGTTAGGCCTCTGTGTTTGAGGGTGCTGATGACTCCTAGTTTTTGTGTTGGATATACCATCATCCATGAATTTTTATGTATGTATTGGCCCGTGTGTGTGTGTGTAGGTTTGCAGTAGACTGTGAAGGAGAGACAGCCTGAGGGAAGATGTGACGAGTGCTAGAAAAGGAAGAGAGTTGTTGTTTTCGATGTCGTTGGTGAATTGGATGTGTTTGTGTTGATTGTTCAGGTGGCTTAGGTGTTTTGTGGCCATGGGGCTAAATGGTGAAAATATCATCAATATATCTGAGCCAGACTTTGGGCTGGTCGAATCTAAAGTTCGTTGCCCAAAGTCTTCCATGTAAAAGTTAGCTATTGGGGATGAAGTGGTGAGCCCATGTATTTAATGTTTTGCAGCCATGGGGCTAAATGGCGAAAATATCATCAACATATCTGAGCCAGACTGGGCTTTAGGCTGGTCGAATCTAGAGCTCATTGCTTGAAGTCTTCCATGTAAAAGTTAGCTATTGGATGAAAAGTGGTAAGCCCATGGCTGTACCTTCTTTTTGTAGGTAAAAATTATTTTGCCACACGAAATACCTGGAGCAGAGTATGTGGACAAAAAGGGCCATGATGTTGAATGGAAATATGTTCTGTAAGAGAATAATAGTATCATTGATAGGGACATTAGGGAAAAGGGCAGTTATGTCAAGGCTGACTAATAAATCTTCATCGTTGTGTGTGATGTTTCTAATCTTGTTTATGAAGTGTTGGGTTTTTTTTTTATGTACGAGGGGAATGACCTACCAACTCTTTGAGCCTGGATGCTAATTTCTTGGCATCGAATTAGGGCTGTCGATCCCTTCAACTATTGGTTTTAGTGGTGTGTTTGTTTTGTGTATTTTTGGCAGGCCATAAATTATGGGAGCATGGGCATAATGCAGTATTAGTTTTTTGGTTGTTGTTTCTTCTGACCACGTGGTCACTGATTTGAATAATTCTGTTGTTTTCTTTTTGATGTGGTTTGTAGGTTTATAATTCACCATTTATGTTGTGGTACGTGTTGTGGTTGGATACCAAATGGTTCATTTTTTCTAGGCATGTTGTCCGATTGAGGACAACGCTAGCATTACCTTTATCTGCTTTTGTAATTACGATGCCTTTGTTATTTTTTAAGAATTTAATGCCCAATTTTTTTACTTTGGTTGGGTTGTAACTTGTTTATTAGAGTTTAATATGTATGATGTTTCCATTTGTATTTTGTCTGCTAAATTGGAGGGGAGGGATCTTAGACCTCTTTTGATGTGATAAATGAAATCTAATTAGTTAACTGACCTTGATGCAATGGTGTAGTTTAGGCCTTTTTCAGAGTGCGAGTTCTCGTATGTTAATGTTGTAGTTACATTTGTTAATAACTTGGCCGTAGTCCGTTGGTATTTGGCTGCTCCTCGTATTGTTGGTTCGTAATTGGCTGTTCTTCTGGATACAGTATCTGGATTGTCTGTTGCTTTCTTGTTGTCAGAGGAATTTTGCTAGTGAGTGTTCCAGGTAAGATTTAGGCAAGCATACATAGGCAAAAACTTGGAGAAGAAAAGCTGCTGAGTTCAGTCAAATAAGTTTTGTCAAGACCAAATTTTTACTTTAAGACAAGGTAGACTTTTTTAGACTTTTCTTAATGCTTTATTTAAATTAATAGCCTTAACTAACTAAGTTAAGATTCTATCCACTTAACCAATCGAGCTGCTTCTAGGTTGGCTAAGTAGATAGCATACCTACTTTCCAACAGGTTGCAAGTTTGAATTCCACTGATACCCATAGTAACAGACTTCATCTTTTCTACTTCGGTGTATATTCAATTGAATTTTATCTCCTTAATGAAAGGTGAAGTAATCCACAAACCAGAATTCAAAGTAAAATTAAAGGCTATGCATCGGTTATGAAATTGTATATCACTTATTTCAGATTATTTATCAACATTGTTAAGTAAGAGCAGGAACAGGCCAAATTTATTTTATTAAATTTTTTAGGGTTCTACAAGCAGTTGATGAGGTTACAAAACAAGAACTTGAAGGTAAGATAGAAGAATAGTTTAAAATGGTTGCATTTTAATAATAAGTTACTATAGATATGGACTATTATATTGCAAGAAATGCATTACAAGAACTGGATGATCACTTGTTACTATTTTAATGTTTACTGTACAAGTTCATGCCTATCTAGATAATGAATTTCTACTACATAAGTGTATGGAAAAGAAACGTTGAAACCAATCCCCTCCCCCACTGGTTTGGTTCAATTTTTCTTTGACACAAAAATGTTTTTCACCTGTTTGTTGACATATGCATTTGTGGATTAGCCTACCTGCTTTCAAGAGGAAAAAGCATATAAACATAGTTTTTTATGCTTTTTTTTCCTTGCCCTAAGCAGAAAAAAAAGCATAATAAAGGACTTCATCACAGGAAACGAGACTTAAGCTGAAATTTTTTTCAAAGAAAAAATTTCAGTTTAAGTCTCATTTCCTGTGAATGACGAAAATTATTGAAATTTTCTCCTGCTCATTTATTATAAAACTTGTAACTATTTTTTTTTTTTTTAATTCAATCGTAATTTTCATCCTGCTCAAAGCTAGAAAGTGATCACTTCCTGTTTCAAATCCTTTGTATACCTTGCACCATGAACCTGTTTGATGATGATCATTATCATCATACCAGCTTTGCTTATTCTTTTGTATGTTTCCATACGTAAATCGGCCTCTGTACCAAAACTGAATAAATAGCTGAAATGTTTTACTTGTTCTGTAGGTTCTATATTGAACGCTGCCAAGCGCCTGTATATTCAACTCCTATTGGTCCATTTTGATAAGGTTTCGCTGGTCTGACAGCTGTTTCAAACTCATTGGTTTTCATCAGAGACCAGGTTCCGCAAACTCTCTGGTCAATTTTCGCACAAAACTTTTATAGTTTCTGTATTTGGCTTTGAAATGATGTTGGATTTAATATCCACTTAATTTATATAATTTTGAATCGCTGAAGTGAAGCCTTTTGGCTCTTTATTTTAGTAAGTATTCTATGCACTGACCAAGAGTTCGCTTACAGAAAATACACCTCTCCGACACTTTGAGTTCCTTAGTACTGAGAGTTTTTTCTCTCTTAGGTTTCTGCCTGGTCTCTGACGAATACCAATGAGTTTGAAACAGCTGTCAGACCAGTGAAACCTTATCAAAGTGGACCAATAGGAGGTGAATATACAGTAATCCCTCGATTAGTGCACCTATATACATCTTAAAAATAAATGTTACAGATTTTAAAAGTTTTCTGTCTATACATTTTTATGGCTAACTATTTTAAAAAATCACTCACTAAAATAAAATAATTTAGTTACCTATTTAAAACATTTTACAAAATTATTTTTAATGGCCTACTACACTACTTCCATGTACACTGTATACTATGTTCCAAAATTTACCGTCAATATTTATGTCGTCTGCTATAGTACGCCCACAGATTCGAGACCCTTCAACGCTTCTGCGCATGTCACAAAAAGGAGAATCCATTCCGATAATAGGGTAATCAATCTTCTGTGATGAGTTGTTTATTGTTGCATGTCGGAAACTTAACTTCTCTTTTATGATCATTGTAGTTTTTAAAGTGGTAACTATTTTGCTTGTATAACAGTTGGGAAATTTTATCTATAAAGCACGTGATTTCGTGTGTTGGCGACCGATTCGTACATCCTTCATTTCTTTCTCCCCTTCAGCATGAATCGACTATTCTTGGCACCAGACAAGCGAAGCTGTACAAAAAGTGTGGGCGTACTATAATTACATAGTGCTTTGATGGTTGTATCTCGAGCCTCCATTGCAATGTTATATGAGTGTGTTTTCCTTACTTTTTTTTAATTTTAAAGTATTTTCCCAACTTTAATAATGAGTAAAAGAATTAGTGAGCAAAAATGTGGATGTGTGAAAAAAGATTCAATGATGTAGAGAGAAGCAGTAAAATTCAGAAGAGTAAAAGAGGCAATAGGGCCACACCGTCGGTTATATGAAAAAAAGAAACAAAATGCCAGCCAAACTATGTTAGCTCAATTCTTTGTTAAGTAGAATAATAAAATATATATTCTGAATATGTTTTATTGTCTTTCAGCTTCATGGTTTTCCTTTAACTAGGCCCTGAGACATACCTTAATTCTTTTATAAAAAAATTAAGGTTCGAAAAAGAAATTTGAGGAACAAATTATACTGTTTCCCACAGGTTATTATGCAATGTATATATTCGATTAGTGCCTTTTTGATTAATATACTTGTTTTAAAGAATGCATTAGGTGCACTAATCGAGGGATTGCTGTACTGGCACTTGGCAGTGTTCGTGTCTCCTATAAGGTTCAGCTAGGGAAACTCGTAGTATGGCAGTGAGTGTATTCCTGCAAGCTTTCTCTGGTGAATTTTCGAATGAAACTTTTATAGGTTCTGTATTTGGTTTGAAATGATGTTGGATTTAATATCCACTTAATTTATATATTTTGAATCGCTGAAGTGAAGCCTTTTGGCTCTTTATTTTAGTAAATACTCTATGTACTGACCAAGAGTTCGCTTACAGAAAATACACCTATCTGATGTTTCGAATTCCTTAGTACTGAGAGTTTTTTTCTCTCTTAGGTTTCTGCCTGGTCTCTGACGAATGCCAATGAGTTTGAAACCGCTGTCAGACCAGTGAAATCTTATCAAAATGGACCAATAGGAGGCAAATATACTGGTGCTTGGCAGCGTTCATGTCTCATATAAGGTTCAGCTAGGGCAACTTGTAGTAAGGCGGCAAGTGTATTCCCACAAGCTCTGGTCAGTTTTCACACGAAACTTTTATAGGTTCTGTATTCAGCTTTGAAATGATGTTGGATTTAATTTTTATAATCAATGTTTATTTTCAGAGTTTGCCATTCAGACTCCAAGGTTTGGTTCTTGTTTTGAAGCTGTTTCTTTTCTTCAATAATGTTTGTATGGTTGAGTCTAGAGTTTACTTGTAAAAGCTGCTCAACTTCAGTTCATTTTAAAACTTTCTTACATACTGTTGTTTTCAGTGTGATATCATTTTTTATCCTACTTAGCACTAAATGATAGCTACTTCAAATTTCAAATCCTCTGTACGTTCTTGTATCCTAGGAACCAGAATGAAGATATCAGCAATAACATAGTCAACGAGGCTTTTCTTATTTCTTGTGTCTTCTCTCGATGTGAGCTTGTGCACAACTTTATGTTGGAATATAGTGTCTGTAATGACTAGTCCTTATCCTGAGCAGAAATCCAGCAGATACTGTTGTTATTAGTTTTATTTTCCCAAAATGTTCCTGTATGCCTAGTGGGATTCATTTCCTATTCTGATATTAAGGTCTCCAACAATGACCACTTTTTCCCATTTCCTCTGTGTGACTTATTGCTCTAATCATTCGAAAAATTCCCCCACTTTTTCTGCTACCCTGGCAGGAAAAGGACAGTGGTAAGCAAAATTATTTTACATATTCTGCAGGTTTTTCATTTCGAATGTGGTTGTCATTTTTCCATGTTCCATTTTCATTTTTTTAAATTATTTTTTACATCATATATTCATATTATTTAAGGAATCCTGCAGTCTTTACCATATTTCAAAGCACATCATGTGTTTAAAGTAAAAAAAGTCATATTTTGATAATTTTTGATATCATTCAGGTTTAATGCCACTTTCCTTCAAAATGTGATCCAAGTTAGATGATAAATAACAGTGCAGATAGTGTGCCCTTGTTCTTACACCTGATTTCACATCATGCTGTCTTCCTATGTCTTCTTCAGTTATGATTTGCTGATTCAACTTAAATGGCTGTGTATTTCTCAATATACATCCCTTTTATACCAAATAATTGTAGCTTTTTGAACAGCTTTTTTCTTAGCATCCTCATGCCTTTTCCAGAATTAGGAAATTTAGAAATCCTTGCTCTATGTTCCCATGATTCCTCAGTTAATCGTCTTATAGTGAAAATCTGATCTTTATCTCTAATTTAGTCTAAACCACTTTGTTCTTCTCCAGATTTCTCTTTTGCAATTTTACTTAACTTTTTCTCAAGCTGTCATAAATCTTACCAGGAACATTAGTAGAGGTATTCCTCTCTAATTCTAACATTTAATTATATTTCCATTTTTTAATAGTAGATACTATGAGATCATGCAGTTCAGCCACTGTAAAATATATGAAGACAGAAATGAAGACAGCTGGAACAGCTGTCTTCATTTCTGTCTTCATTTCCACGTTTTGGGTTTTTGATAGCTTTTCTATCTTGAGTTATATATACTCCTGATTACATTTCCTTTGAACTGTTTTCTGTCACCATTCTTTTCTGGCAAATGAGGCATCATTGATCCCTTAGTGCAGGAGTTGGCAAACTTTTTCTGAGAAGGGCCAGATAAAAATGTTTTACACTTTCTGAACCAAGAACTAAAATTGAGGATATCATGTATTTTTATATGTATGATAGAAAACAAAATGTACACATTTTTATTAACAAAATTTAGAGTGCAATGGTGTACAAACAGGTTTTGGGGAAACTAAGCGTGGAATTCTTTTTTATGAGACACAGTTACACTTAATTGGGGGGTCAGAGTTAGTGTGTGTTCTCATTCATGAAATTTGATTGCAAATCTCATCAGATAAGGCTGATATGATGGGTGCCTACTGGAAATTTAAAAAAAAAAAAAAAAAAAAAACGTTGATCAAAATTGATTGGTTCCTCTTCCAAATTTGAATATAAACGAACATGCAGTGGCGGCGCTAGGGTCTTTGCCGCCCGCATGCAATTTCTATCTAAGCACCCCTGTAATGATCCGGGCATGTGTGTGCCCCAGTGGCAGCGCTCCCTTCGTAGCGGCGCCCGCATGTTCTGAATGCCCGCTTCTGCCGGCCCTGCGAGCATGTACCAGTATTCACCAACATAGCTGTTGCAACTGCATGCATGGTGTGAAAGCATCCATAGACAGTACCTAAATAACTGGCATGGCTCCGTCACATTAGCACTACACTGATCTATGGATACTGAAACAGCAAGTTCATGATTCTGTTAGAATTCATTTGAAAACCATCTTTAGCTCACAGGCCTTACAATGGTAGGCAGCAGGCTGTAGTTTGCCTTAGAGAATACAGAGAAAAATGCAAAAAAGCTGAATTATGGTTGAAAATGGCTAAAAAAAACCCTATGGTCAGACGTTGAGAAAAAGAAGATAAATATCATAAAGGTAACCAGATCATTTGGTTACCTTTATCATAAAAGTAACCAGTTGATCTGTGAGTTCATGAGAAGGCTAGAAAATAAGGAACAATTACTATGAAAGGAATTACAGAAGATTAAAGATGACATTTAGAACTGAAGATATGAATATTCTGAATGTGTGGAGTAGTTAATTTGAAAACTCTATTAAATGTGATAAGTACCAGTAGAACACAGGTAGAAAATATACAGCAAGAATAGTTGTGAGTACATTTCATTTGAAGATAGAAGCTGTCAGAAATAATCAAGGTGGAAAGATAGCTTGAGTAGATGTTTGATCAGAAATGTTCAAATACATATACTGGTGTCCAAAACCTAAGGATGAACACTATTTCTGAAGATTACAACTGCCTATTCAGACAAATCGGCTTTGGCAGTTTGTAAAACTGACAATTTTGAGTAGAATGCTGGTACACTTTTAAATTTTTGAATCGCATGCAAAGGGATCCTGGTAGCACTCAACAGGTTAAAAGGCAAAAGGCTGTGCTAAGTGAATTGTGTTTGAAGGAAGCTCTTTCGTGAAGAAATAAAGTTGCAAACTTGGATGTCTTGTAATGTCTCAAAGACATCATCTAGATGATTTCACACAGGGAAGAATTATTGGAAAGTGGTTGCCCTCACTCTACCATGGAGCACGAAGACAGATTTTTGGTTATAACAGCAAAATGTAATTGATGACCATGGCTGGTCAGCTTCATTCAAGTACAGTATACAGATATCTTGACAAACTGTGGCAAGACATGTGTCACAAGTAGGCTTATATGCCCAAAGGCCTGTAGTCTTGAGTCCCTTTATCCACAGCTCATCAAAGAGTACATTTTTAGTGTTGTTGTATCCATAAAAATTGTATAAGACACCAATGGACAATGATACTACTTGGTATCATGAGAATGTTCTTGAAAGGGATAGATGCAGTGGTGCTTGGGTCATGGTGTGGGGAGGCATTATGCTTAATGGATACACCAAGTTACAAGTACTAGAAAAAGGGACTATGACTGGTGAACAGTATTGTAACGAAGTTCTTCAATGTCGTGTTCAATTGTCCCATAGTGCTGTAGGAAAATGTAAAGAGTACATTTTTAGTGTTGTTGTATCCATAAAAATTGTATAAGACACCAATGGACTAATGTACTGTTTTTAGATTTTGTTTTAGTCTTTCCTCTGATTCTAGATGACCTTGATCTAGTGTAAAAATGATACTACTTGGTATCATGAGAATGTTCTTGAAAGGGATAGATGCAGTGGTGCTTGGGTCATGGTGTGGGGAGGCATTATGCTTAATGGATACACCAAGTTACAAGTACTAGAAAAAGGGACTATGACTGGTGAACAGTATTGTAACGAAGTTCTTCAATGTCGTGTTCAATTGTCCCATAGTGCTGTAGGAAAAGAATTCATTTTTGTGTATGATAATGTCACACTCTATTGTAGATGAGCTGTGGAGAAACTTCTGGAGAGGGACTGAGGATATTAATTGGATCGATTGGCCAGCATGCTCCTCTCACGTACTTAACCTAATAGAACATGTTTGGAACAATAGGGAGATGTGTTACTGGTCAAAATTCCCCTCCAGAAATTAAAGAAGGCCTTATCCTTGCTCTGAAGGAGGAGTGAGGTTTGCCTCAAGAACTCCCAAATTACTTGGTGTTAAGCATGGTACGATATTGTGAGAGCTGTATCACAATTCAGGGTGGACATATTGCATACTGAAATGTCTCTCGGCATAGTTTTCTGTAAGCATGTATATTTATTCCTTAACTACGTTCTTAGGAAATTTGCAACTTTTGCCAAAAACATATTACAATTTAATTTGTACAACATTTATAACACATTTTTGTGCAATATAATTTATTAATATGCTGACAATAAATTTGTCTCAATTTAGTTGCAGTTGTGAACATTTTTTCATATACAGGTAAAAATGTACTTCGTCCATAGCTTTTGGATGCTAGCGTATAAAAATTTTAGGAGCTTTACTGCATAATTCAGAAGGCTATATTTCGGGTGATTGGAGTAGAACTTTTATAACACTCATCTGTACAAAAGAAATAAAGCTGATTGTGAGAATTGCAGAGGAGTTTTGCTAGTGAGTGTTCCAGTTAAGATTTAGGCAAGCATACATAGGCATAAAATTGCAGAAGAGAAGAAAAGCTGCTGTGTTCAAGTCAAATAAGTTTTGTCAAGATCAGATTTTTACTTTAAGACAAGGTAGACTTTTGTAGACTTTACTTAAATTATTAGCCATAACTAAGTTAAGATTCTATCTACTTAACCAATCAAGCTGCTTCTAGGTTGGCTAAGTAGATAGCATACCTACTCTCCAACAGGTTGCAGGTTTGAATTCCACTGCAACCGTTTGTTTTTAGCTGTTCAGTGATTTTCATCACCATATGTTAGACCACTACTCTGTTTATTAAAGTTTGAAAGTTGCTTGAGAATGTTCCATATTTGGTTGATAGAACAGTTTCTTGATTATCTAATCCTTATCCCATCCATGATACTAATGTACATTAGTATCATTGGTGTAAAGGTGTACAGCTTTTCATGGTTGAGATTCACAATTTAAAAATTCCAGAAATAAATTATAGGAATATAACTAAGATCTGCATTAAGTTTTGTAGATTTGAAAAAGGCATGTGAAAATATCAAGAGCAACTTGCCAGAACACTACGCTTATATTATGCTAATAGGACAATATACAAAAGCCTGCACTTAAAGTAAGAATTAGCTGTTAGTAATGAAGGATGTCTAGGGAGATTTTGGCTTCACAGTATTCCTCACTAATATTCTTCACATGTGTGGATTACATTATAAAGAAAAGTGACATTAAAGTTATTATCAAAATAAAGATATTCAACTCAGCTTGTTACTTCATACAGATCGATGTTATATTTCTAAATAAATCCACTCTTCAAGATCCTTATTTGCCTTTTCTTTATTGCAGATTTTCATACCAAACTATGAAAATAAACAGAACCATAAAAAATAACCACATCATTAGAAGAAAAAAAAAACTATATAACAAGTAAAACATTTTATTTATTCAGGCACAATTTTCAGTTAACCCGGTGTTAGTAAGGTGGGGTGGGTATCTCAGCACACTTTACATCTCTGCACACTAAACTTGCTTGCACGCAATAGCCTGTCATCTATGGCGTCGAGTAGTGGGTTATGGAAGAGAAAGCTATACTGAGGCATGACTCACTGCCACACATTGTTAAAAAGTTATAATCAATTTAAAATCTTTGGGGTCTGTGACACCCCACCTTACTAATGGCGGGTTAAGATGGCAAATTAAATATGCAAATATATATGGTAGAGTATGTAAAGTTGGCATGGCAGCAACCAGTTGAATAAATTATGTGCAATATTAAGAAAAATCAGCCAAAACACTAAACTAAAAGTATGCAAGACAATATTCAAACTAATTTTAACTTATGATTCTGAAAGTTGAGTTGGAAGCAAAAATCTAATAATAGCTTTAATGGAACATGTGCACTAGACATATTAAAGTAACTTTCATGGCTTGCACATGTAATAAAAATGATATAGAATTTTTTCAAAATCTTCAATAAATTTCATTCAACACTACATGGACATTGTCATAGACTGTTAATTACATTCAAAAGATGAATCAAAATAATGAGTCATAAATCATACGTATATTAGTTTCTGTCTTGGTTGCAGCTGAAGTATGTGATATTACACTATTAGAGTTCAAAGGAACATTTGTAAGTTGTGAAGATAAAAAAAATATTTAAAATAATTATTAATTAAAAAACTTATGAACAATTAATAATGGTCACTTCTCAAAACTTGGATGTTGGTATACATTCTGATCGGTTCAGGTTCAGATGATTTCTTAGTGTTTCACATATTTCAGGGAAATTAAATAAATAAAAAAAGCTAATCGAAGTCTGAGTGCCACCAATATGAGAGTTCTGAAGAAAATTATTGAAGAAAAAGAAGAAGAATTAAAACTGATGGTATTAGTGAGATCTTATTAAAAATGTAAGAGTTTGACATAATTAGCATGAAGGTACGTGTGAAGAGTTAATCTGAGGAGGTCATTTAAAGGGTTGGAGCAGGGCAAGGAAAGGGTTAATCAGGGAAGTAAGAAAAACACATAGTGTAAGCCCAAGATTGATTGATGTGGTTAATGGTGCATTTGAAGATTGTAAGTTAATGTGATAATATCATCATCATCAAATTCCTGCCATGTACCCTCAAGGGGTGTACAGGATATGACAGTATACATGAAAAAATTACATCATTACTAACTTCCAATCTACAATTTTCCTCCAAATCAGTCTGTTACTTGTCAAGACTCCAACATTATCAGATCTTATATTTCTATCATCTAAGGCACTTTGTACCGTATCAATCCACCTATATCTTGGTCTTCCTCTGGGTCGTTTTCCTGCCAACCTGGCAGAGAACACTTGTTTGCTAATCTTTCCTCTCCCATTCTATTTAAGTGACCATACCACCTGAGATTAGCTCTGCTAACGCATTCCTGTATGCTGACAATGTGAAGTTCTTTCCTAATATCTTCATTTTTAATATGATATTGCCATTGATGCCACCTGTTCACACCTTTAATCTTTCTCAGGACTCTCATATCTCCGGTCTCTAGTCTTTGGTCAAGTGTTTTACTTCTGACCCAGCTCTCAGATCCATAAGTTAAAACTGGTTTGAACACTGTCTTGTATACAGCTAATTTAGTGTTCCGACTAATTTCTCTCTTATTCCATATGAGTTTATTCAATTGACTTCCCACCATACCAGCTTTGCTAATTCTGTTGTCTATTTCTATATTTAATTTACCATCTTCAGTAAAAATCGTGCCTAAGTAGCTGAAATGTTTTACTTGTTCCACAGGGTCTCCATTCACAAAACAGTTGACATTTTCAATGATTCTGCCTATTTTCATTGTCTTTGTCTTTTTATTGCTGACCTTCATACCATA
This sequence comes from Typopeltis vanoorti, assembly GCF_054136105.1. Taxonomy (NCBI): domain Eukaryota; kingdom Metazoa; phylum Arthropoda; class Arachnida; order Uropygi; family Thelyphonidae; genus Typopeltis; species Typopeltis vanoorti. The sequence goes on from NC_143549.1 coordinate 145,583,733, forward strand.
TCTATTACAACAGCAATTGAATTTAGTCAGAGAATCTTGCAGACTTGTAGCGGATTTATTTAGAAGTATAACATCATCCGCATAAAGCAAAGAGCTGACATTAACATTTCCAATTTTGATATCAGGTTTAATACCACTTTCTTTCATAATGTGATCCATATAGATAATGAATAACAGAGGGAATAATGTACATCCTTGTCTCTCACCAGATTTAACATTAAACCATCTTCCTGTACTTCCTTCAATTCTAACTGCTGACTTACAACTCAAATAAAGACTAAGTATTGCTTGATATAATGCCCCATTGACACCATATAACTGCAGCGTATTGAATAGCTTCTCTCTTGGCACCTTGTCATATGCCTTTTCCAAATCGACAAAACTTAAATACAGATCTTTGTTATATTCCCATGCTTTCTCGACTATTTGTCGTAAAGTGAAGATCTGATCATGACAGCCGCTATTTGGCCTGAATCCAGCTTGTTCTTCACCAAGCTTTTCTTCCACAATTCTTCTCAACCGTTTCTCAAGTATACTTGCATAGATCTTGCCAGGAACACTCAGTAGGGAAATACCTCTGTAATTCTCACATTCAGTTTTATTTCCCTTTTTATATATGGGTACTATGAGAGCTCTACTCCAATCATCGGGAATTCGTCCCTCTGTCCAGGCTTTCTGAACTATGCAGTGCAGCCACTGTAAGACTCTTATACCACCATACTTCAGCATTTCTGGTCGAATATCATCTACTCCTGCTGCCTTTCCACATTTCAAGCCTTTGATGGCTTTTTCTACTTCAAGTATGTATATGTATTTCTGACTGCATGCCTGGTCAGTGTTTTTTATCACTGTGCTGTCATCACTGCTTGTTTCATTTAGCAGATTTTCAAAGTAATTACTCCATACTTCAAGGATATCTTTTTCTACCGTATTCATGTCACCTTTATCATCTCTAACTCCTTTTACAGCAATCTTTCCTCCATTCCTAAGCTTCTTCAACAATCTCCAGAATATTTTGCCACCTTCTTGATATTTATTTTCTATATTCTTGCCAAAGTCCTCCCATGACTTTTGTTTAGCTAGTTTTACACACTGTTTAGCTTTCTTACATTTGTCTCTGTATTCTGTAAGAGTAAAAGCTGACTTATTTGCCAGGAACTTTTGATATGCTTTCTTCTTTTCCTTCACTGCCTTTTTAACTTCCTGTGTCCACCAGGGAGTTCTGATTTTTTTATCCTTGCACACAACCTCACCACATGCCTCTCTGGCAGAATCAATCAATGTTTTCTTCAGAGTTTGTCACTGAATCTTCAAGGTTTGATTCCTGTTCTCAAACTCTTTCATTTTCTTTTCAATAATCTTTGTGTATTTTAGTCTACAGTTCACATCTGAGAGCTGCTCAACTTTTATTCGCTTTAAAATTTTCTTACATGTTATTATTTTCAATATGAAATACAATTTTATCCTGCTCAAGACTAAATAGTGATCGTTTCCAATTTGAAATCCCCTGTACACTCTGGTGTCCTGCACCAGGGAGAAAACATCACTATCAACAATAACATAGTCAATGAGACTTTTCTTATTCCTAGCCTCTTCTCTCCATGTGAATTTGTGCACATTTTTATGTTGGAACATGGTGTTAGTAATAACCAGTCCATGTCCTGAGCAGAAATCCAACAGATATTTGCCATTATTATTAGCTTTGCTCTTTTCTCCAAATTTTCCCAAAATATTTTTGTATGTCTCACAATCATATCCTACTCTGCTATTTAGATCCCCAACAAGGACCAACTTTTCCTTTTTCATTGTGTCAGTTGCTTTTTCTAAAGCGTCAAAAAATTCCTCCACTTCTACCTTAGTAGAACCTTCTGTGGGACCATAGGCACAAATAAGTCTCATTGTCCTGTTCCCCATTCTCTTATTTGCCCACATTACTCTACTTGAGACTGACTGCCATTCAAGAAGATTAGCCTCGTATTTTGTGTTGAATACTATGGCTACTCCTTTTCCTTGATTGTCATTGCCTGAATATAACATTTTGTATTTATTGCTCAGAAAGATCTCACCAGTTTTGGTCTTTTTTGTTTCAGTCACCCCTATTATGTCGATCTGGTACTTATCTAATTCCTCAGCTAGCTCCATTTCTTTGCCATTCAGGCTTCTAACGTTGATAGTACCGATCTTTAACTCTGGTGATGTTGAGTTGGGGTTTGTTTTCAGATTTGTTCCAGTAGCTGACTTTTCGCTGTTCGCCCTGGTTCCCTGGCGAAAACAATGGGGGCCTTGTTTAACCGGGCGATGCTCCAGCCGGCATGAAATTTTGTCAGAGACCTGCAAATAATAGATTAATTTGGAAGAAAATTGTTGATTAGAAGCTAGTAATCTTGCAAATTATGTAAACTTTTGTTCTATCATAACTATCCCATGCACCCTTTTAGGTACACGTTGATATTACAATTAACCCTCGCTATAGCAAATATTATTATAGTAAATTCATTCACTATAACAATCTGTTAGAAAGTCTTAGCCAAAGCTTCAAGCATGTATTTTATGATAAATGCCATGTACCAAAACTAACATGTTTTGTTATAATGTAACAAGAGTTGCCTATATGGTGAAATATGTGAAGCTCCTTTGTATTGCATCTAAGATTTTCTGAGTTATTCTTTATTCCTATCATTTTGAAATAAATTGATTAGAAATTTATGTGCTTTGCAAAAAAAGTAAAAATTAACTTCTACTTAAATAAAACACCACATATGGAAAGGTTAGGTTAGGTTGTTCTTTAATATGTAGTATTAAAGAAAATTTTTCATGCACTTTCTACAGTTATATACATTTATATATAAGTACTCTTCCTCACATAAGTTTTCTCTTCAGTTGTTTTAGTCTATGGTTTCATTTTAATCTCTTTGGGGATACACCATCAGCTTTTACATTTCTGAGAAAGGCTGCTGGAATCGGTGTTGTTATTTTAAAGAAAATTCAATGTTGTACAACACTATAACAAACTTTGTTTCCTCCATGTTGGTTTTCTATAGTAAGAGATCATTGTATATCTTAGATACATTGGAAGGATGTAGGATAGTGTGCTGATATCACTATAATTTTTTTTGTAGTACTTACGTGGTATTTTTATTATTAATTGATTCCATCAAAATATTAAGAAACATGATTCACATATTAAGTTGTGATCTTAAAAAAATGCAAATATTCAGAGCAGGGCTGTTTCCATCTTTCTCTAAATCCACTTTAAGTAGTTGCATACTACTTCAAGGAGTTTCATCATAAATTAATATAGGAATGGATATGATGCTGGTGTTGTGGATAAAATGGTGGAGGACAGATATTAAAGAGTAGTATATGGTGAATAGAATTCAGGTGACTAGCAGAGTGCTGCTCTTTAATTTGTACATTAATGATATAGAGGATAATTTGAGGGAGAATATTCAGTTGTTGATTGGACAAAACTGCTGCAGGTGGTTCAACTGTCAATATGAGCAAAAGATAATGATTGTCAGTTTATATTCAAGAGTGTAAGGTACTGTACTTTGAGATAGAAATATTACATGCTGTATATTACATTGACAGAACTGGACTGCAGAAAACTGGATAAGAAATTAATGTTAAGAGGGTATATTGTAAAATGGGCAGAATAGCTCATGGATCACTTGGAGGGTGAAGAATACATGACGAGTAGAAATAGTGAGGTTACCCTGCTTATAAGACTTTGCACAGGTTTAATTGCTTAGGAATGAGAAAATGGTGAAGAGGATCTAGAGGTGAGTAACCAAGATGGTGATTTTATTGTGGAATGCCAGCTGCTCTCTGAAGATAGATTGAAGGTGTGCGTGTTTGTGTTGCAATGTTTTGTTAATAGTCAAAGAAGAGGAAGAATGATGGGAACATAAGTTACTAAAGGGATTTTTATAAGATTGATACAGAAGAATTTTTCAATACATGATAAGTTGAGTGAGAAGTGGATCATCTCCAAAGTTTTGTGGTGAGTGCTAGTAGTTTAGCCAGTAGGATATGAGAAGTAGATTTTGTTTGCAGAGCGATGAATGAGTTTGCCAGATATGTCAGGTATTATGTGAATAACAGTATGGTCCTCTTACAGTGAGACTTCATAGACCGTGGAAATGCCTGTGTAATAATAATTTTTTTTTTTTGAAACTCAAAGCAACAGATTTATTCACTTAACTTCAAATACCAGCTGAACAAAAACTTATCAGGCTGCATAAAATACATTACATAAGCAAAATGTTCGTTCTTCAGTATACTCCCAACAGTCTTTTTCATAACCCTCATGTACATGTTCTAACAAAACTTGACATCTACTTTCACAGTAGCTGCATTTCTCTTGAACTTTCTGTTTGATGTCATGTATATTTTCCTGTGTAATTTCCCTTTCAAGGTATTCTGACAATGTCTCTGTAGCACTTTCCAGATCTCTGCTATATTTGATTATCCTCAAATATAGCAGGCTGATTATTCTTCTTAAAACAGTAAGCAAAAACATAGGTGTACATTAAAGTCTGGCGACACTGACAAAGAACATCAACAGCTCTTTTCAAGAATTGAACCTCAATCCACGACATGTGTTGTTGCATCTCTTCCATTTTTATTCTAATGGATTCATAAAGCTAATTTTCAAACCTTAATCTCTGCAAATGATTGAGATAGTGATTACAATAAAACAGATATCAGTGTAGAGCAGCACGTGATTTTTTCTTGGGCACTTCTAGCAGTTTTACTATCTTCTTCTTCATAATGATTGCAGTTGTACCACAACAATCCATGGACCAAGGTATACCCAGCAGAAATCAAACTGACAACTCTGATTTTTGCATATCATATGATTACAGCCCCCATCTTTTTCAATAGTAGCACTGCAATTTGGACATTCTTTGGTATTTGCAGCAATTCAATCAGTTTCCACTTCTCCTTCCATAAAAAGAGTTTTCTATGAAAATTCACATTAACACACAGAATAGTTTGGTGAAAGTAAAATACAAAAAACAAACAAATAATAATAATAATATATAGTTTGATGATACAGTATCCCAAATGTTTCACTGTCATCATCATCATATTTCTCTAACCATTTTATAGGTTCATGCCAATTTTTTCCTCATGCAAAACAAAATGTATAGCCACATTTACAAACAACAGGCTGAGAATCGACATACTGTACTTTAATGGCACTGTTGCATTCTGGTTGTGGACACCACCTCAGCAAATGATTGCATTCAACAAAACTATTGGTTATATGATACTGGTATTTTAATTTAACCTTTGGATCTTGAACAAGATTCATGACACTTTGATCATCCACAAGAATCTTGTAGCCATGGGCAGCACAGGAAATTGTAATTTGTGGAAGTTCTCGAAAACAAGTTTCATACACTTCTAATCCAGTAGTACCAAATGTTCTCTTTAATGATCTACTAGTAGCAGAACTTCTACTGGATTAATAATTTGTGCTTCTCTAAATAGACTTTCTGGATCTCCATCATAATATTTTTCATATAATTTTTCTTTGTCCCATCGGAAGTGATTTAAAAGAATTCTAGTAATAGTTGGAGGAATCTGTACTACTGTATTCATCTCCTTAATGCAGTCAATCATATGCTGCACAATCTCTTCTGTACTAAGCACTTTGAAATGAAATTTCTCATTTTCCGATTCCAGGTTGTCTGTCATTGCACAGAGTTCTCTGTCCAAATCAAAAAATAAAAATTCATCTTTATTTGATTCATTTTCAGAATCACCATTAATTAAATCATCAGTTTCCACTTCTCCTTCCATAAAAAGAGTTTTCTATGAAAATTCACGTTAACACACAGAATAGTTTGGTGAAAGTAAAATACAAAAAACAAACAAATAATAATAATAATATATAGTTTGATGATACAGTATCCCAAAGTTTGCATATCCTGATATACGAATTATATCAGACTAAATTATAAACATCAGTCTTCCTATTTCAGCTTGCTCATAAATGTAGCTAATTTTAGATTGTATCTTAATAATGGAGATGTATAAAGACTGCTTGCACACTGTCAGATATTTGTTTTTATCTTCATTTGCTATTATTATTATTATTATTATTATTATTGTTGTTCCGGGAAACTCCAAGGAGTCGACAGACTCATCGAGGGAGGCCCTAACATCATGTCAAGAACAACTATTCAACATTCACACAGTATCTATCATACCTTGCCTTGAACTCATTCACGGTCGTAGCACCCACAACAGACTCTGGAAGCTTATTCCACTCATTTACCACTCTCCAAGTAAAGAACCTAGCTCTAACACCCTTGTCAACCACGCTCTTGCCCAGCTTCCATGCATGGCCCCTAGTCCTCCCACCACCAGTCATATTTTCAAAAATATCTTCTGGATCAATCTTATAAAAACCCTTCAGTAATTTGAATGTCTCAATCATATCACCCCTCCTTCGCCTATCGTCCAATTTCTGCAACCCACAAATCTTCAACCTATTCTCATAAGGTTCATTCCACAGACCTGCTATCATCTTGGTCACTCGTCTCTGGACCCTCTAAACTTCCTCCCCATCACGAAGAAACCCTGGTGCCCATAGCTGGGCACAGAAGTCCAGATGGGGTCTTATCAAGGCTCGATACAGAGGAACAACAACTTGTTTTTCTCTGCATGTTAAAGTATTTTTCAGAAGCCAAGTGATTTGGTGAGCTGTTTTAGTTACTTTTGCAATGTGCCCCCTAAACTTCAACTCCCTATCCACCAACACTCCCAAATCCCTGGCCTCATCAATCTCCTGGAGTATGGTTCCACCAATGCGATATACTGCTGCTATTCTTTTCACCCTAAAGTGCATAACCTTACACTTTGCCACATTAAATTGACATCCATTTTTCCTAGCCCAGTCTTCCAAACTATCCAAATCATCCTGTAAAATTTTAACATCCTGTGCACTCACAATTGCTCTACTCAACTTTGCATCATCAGCAAACAAGTGAACACTTCCTCTCAGATCCTTTCCAATATCATTGATGAACAAATTGAAAAGGAGTGGTCCAAGAACAGAGCCCTGTGGCACTCCACTAGTCACAAGACGTCTTTTAGACTCCACTCCTGAATAAACCACTCTTTGATATCTCTCCTTCAACCACCCTCCTATCCATCTCACCAACCCTATATCTATACCCATCTGCTCCAGTTTACTGATTAGGGTTCCATGTGGTATCCTATCAAAGGCCTTGGCAAGGTCCAGTAGTATCACTGTAAACCCATTACCCCTATCCAGTTCAGCCGTCACTGTGTTATAAAACGTGAGCAAGTTACTGAGGCATGATCTACCCTTCACAAAACCATGTTGTCCCCCATACAATATCCCATTTTCATCTATCCAATCCTGTATTCTTTTCTTGACTAATTTCTCTAAGACCTTGACAATGATTCCTGATATGCTAATCGGTCGGTAATTTACAACAGCAGTCTTGGAACCACCTTTATGCAGTGGAACTATTTTCCCCTCTTTCCACCCGCTCGGGACTAACCCAGACCCGAGACTCAAATTAAACAAAATGGTCAAGGGTACTGACAATTCTTTAGCTGCTTCTCGTACAACATGAGCTGGTATACCATCCAATCCCACAGATGTATTGACATTGAGGTTATGCAATAGACTACTCACCTCCACTTCATTAACCACAATTCCCGTATAATCTACTGGATTATTCGTTTCTACAATGTCACCACCTGGATGATATACTTTTGCAAAGTGCTCACTTAGTAACTCAACTATCTCAACTGATTCAGTTAATTCCCTACCATCGGCATTCCTTAAAATCAATCTGCCATGTACATTTTTCCTTTTACTTGCTACATATCTAAAAAACTGTTTAGGATTCTCTTAAAGAACATTGGCCATGATTCTCATGGCCAATGTTCTTTCGTAATCCTTTTTTGCTTTTCTTACCACACTCGTCACCCTTCTGGCCTGCGCTTTATACCGTTCATGTGCCTGCCGGTCACCCTTCTCCTTAAATTCCCTCCATAGTTGTTTCTTTTTTTGCAGCTCAAGCTTAATGGTGTTATTCATCCATTTAACCCCTACTTGATTTATTATTCGGACTCTAGGTATACAGTCAGCCATTGCTTCATGCAAGCACTTAACTACCTCCCATGCACTATCAACTTCTAGTCCTTGCAGTTGTACATGCCATGGCACTGAACCAATCAAACTCCTAAGCTTGTCATAATTTCCAGCCCGATAATTCCACATGTACCCTGTCTTAATTGAAAATTCTACACCTTTAGCCACCTCCCAAGTTAAGACCCTATGATCACTCTCACCGATTGGTGGCAATGTGGTCATATTTGTTACAGCCAAATCCTCAGATGTAATTACTAGGTCAAGCACTCTCTGATCCCTAGTATTTTCCATTACATGCTGTCGCAGATAGTTATCCCTTAATAACCGCATAAAATCCAGTTCCTTCCATGTGTCCTCTCCTCACTCCAATCAATGCGACCATAGTTGAAATCTCCCATAATAATCACCCTCCTTCCACCCATTTCTTCTATTTGCTTGTGCATACTGTCACCACCATCTTTTCCATCACCTGGTCTATAGCAGCACCCAATTGTATATTTAGTTCTGCTAGCCACAATCTCACACCAAATGGCCTCAAATGTGCTCTTTTCTCTATCCTGCAATTCAACTTCTATTCTCCTTGGCTGGAGCTCATCAGCTATCATCAACAATACTCCTCCTCCCATTTTATTCTCTCTGTCATTCCTGAACACACTATACCCATCACATTCAATCCCACTAGTTATATCATCTGCAGTCAGCCATGTATTCACTAATACCTATAACCTGTGGTCTGGAAGTGCCAACCATGGCCAAAAACTCTTCCTTCTTGTTCCTAATACTCCTAGTATTAGTGTACATGAATTTAAGACCCCCATTAGCCCCAACCCTACCTTGATGCCTTATATTAACTATCCCACTCAGATTTGTTGTCCTTATTTGCTCTGGCATATTATATTCATTCTTACATTCAACTGCCTCCATAAGGACTGTATATCTACTCCCCCCCCCCCTTAACAAATCTAGTTTCCCTGAATTTGCACATCCACTACATTCAGCAACACTTTCTCAAGTCTTCTTACACCGTAACCATTCAAATGCAAGCCATCCATCTTATATAGATCCTTTCGCCCATCAAACTCACTACACAAATCCAGAAATTACACACCACTCGTCATACATAACCCACGCATAAAGTCATTCGCAATTATGGCTCTCCTTTTAAACATTTCACTGTCATACCGTGGCAAAAGACTAATCATTCTAACTCTCTCACTCTTTTCTTTTGCTACCTCAAACAATTCATTCAGGTCTTCTATCATTTCCATTTTATCTCCTTTCAAATCATTCGTACCTGCCGCAACAATCATTTCTTTCACCCTTTCCTTTTGCTCTCTAATAGACTCAGTTACGTCCTTTATGGTCGCACCAGGTTGGTATGATTTTGTCAAATCCTCTACTAACACACCTCGTACTAACGAGTCTCCATACAGCACTCTATCCTTCATTTTGTTCATGTTCACATTCATACGTCTATTTTTCCTGTCATACCTTTTATTATTGGTTGGTTCATTCAGTCTACTTTTGTTCATGCACTCTAGCTGCTGTTTTGCTCTTTCTATAGCACTATTCAACAACGCGATCTCACTCAATGCATCTATCTCACCTTTTTTATTCTCTGAGAAACCATTTATACTATCATTCACACTCTCACAATTTTCATGTATAACCGTGCCATTTCTTGTCATATCCCTATTTCCTTCATTCTGAAGGTTGACAAAAATATCACACTCACGATCCGAAATACACTTCAATTCCTCATTCTCCCTACATTTTCTACACACATTCAATCCTTTATTATCATCTAACCACACTCCGACCGCACTCCGCAAAGCGTACATTTCACAGCTAGTACACTGACTCATTTCTTTTATGCTACCGTTCTTTGATAACGATGGCGAACCATCATTACTGGCCGCCATTTTCCTTCGCACAGGTGCCATACTTATTTGCAACGTGTTTTGTCAAATTATACGTTATAACACACCAAAAACAGACGCACTAAAATACGCAAGGCAAACAAAACAAAACTACACAATATTAAGTTATTTGTATCGATAACTGAAAATGATACTTATCTTATCTGGAGCTTGCACGAACACTACACATTACGAATTCATCTAGCGGCGACTTCCCGACATAGATTATGTTATAAAACACTTTAGTACACTAACCACGCTAATAAAGCTACAATAATATACCAAAATTACACACTTAAGTCCATTAAATTGAATCCAAAACATCAATAAATCAACAAAAAACACCTATATACTATACTAAAACCTATATACTATATATATGCCAAGTTGATAATTTGTAAATCAGTAAACAAAAGGAAATTTATCAGTGCATATTGAAAATGTTCACTGTTAAAGTTAGTAGCAAAATACTGGTTTAGGTGAAATTGTTGTAATTACTGTCTGACCACAGGTACGATAACCTCAGTTGGCTCAGTGCCAACAAGAGTCAATTCATGTTGAAGGAGAGAAAGAAATAAGGTGATGTACGAATTGGTCAACAACATGCGAAATCACATGCTTTATACATAACATTTTTGAACTGTTATACAAGCAAAATAGTTAGCACTTTATAAACTAAAATATTCATAAAAGAGAAGTTAATTTTCCCACGTGTAATAATAATCAACTCATCCCACAATACGGATCGATTACCCTATTATTGGAATGGATTCTCTATCTTCTGAAATGTGCAACAGTATCGAAGGGTCTTGCATCTGTGGGCTTACAGTATGCTTTAGTGTAAACTTTCTGCTGTGCAGAAATCCCGGCACACAATTTATTAAAAATATATTTTAAGTTCATAGCTTTCGTTCTGAAAAAAAATAAGACATTTGTCTGACTTATATTTCAAAAATGTATGGTAGAAGAAGTTGCTGATATGATTATTTCATTTGTTCTTAAGTTAATGAACACTTAAAAATCTTTTTTTAGAAAGACGTCTTGGTGTTGATTACTTTGCTACATTATCTCAGAAGCACAAATTACGAGCTAAATGCATTTTACTCAGGATGAAGTCTACGCTTTCTTCAGTTCTTTTAAGGTAATTTCATTATAATATTTTTATTTATTTTACAATCAACTATTTATATGTTTACTTTACAAAGAATGTTATGACCCAAATTTAATAACAGAAAATAATGAAGAAATCAGCACTGATATAGAACCAATAAAATTGGAAGAACTAAAAGAAGCAATAAAAGCATCAAAAAATAGAAAATAAACCAGATTAGATGACATAAATACAGAGCTTTGGAAATATGGCAGAGAATATTTACATCACAGATTCTTAAAATTAATAAATAACTGTTGGAGGAAATGTGAAGTTCCATCAGATTGGTTTACAGCTAAGGTTATATCTATATTTAAGAAAGAAGACAGAGACACTTGTGGAAATTACAGAGGAATAAATTTATTAAATACAGGTTATAAAATTTATAGTAAAATCCTGAATAAAAGACTTGGAAATATTGCAAGCAATTTACTCACAGAAGAACAAAATGGTTTCAGACATTGGAAGATCATGTGACAATATTTATGTGCTAAAATGGCCTTTGTAGATTATGGGAAAGCTTTCGCTAAAATACAAAGAGAAAAACTATGGAATATAATGAAAAAACAAGGATATCCATTACATTTGGTACAAACTATATAAAATTTATATAAACATACAAAAATACAATTTGTTAATAAATTAACAGAAGAGATTGAAATAAATCACGGTGTCAGACAGGGATGTAGCTTATCTTCAACTCTATTCAGTGTGTGTGTGTGTGTGTGTGTGTGAGTGTGTATTGATCAGATTATTAAAATATGGAAAAAAGACAAGGTATTCAGTTAACCAGAAGAACTGTTATCAACATAATGCTATATGCAGATGATCAGATTATATTACGACAATGAAGATGACCTTCAAAAATCAGTTTACGAATTAAATAAAATAAACCAACCACACAATTTAAAAATTTCACAAAAGAAAAAAGTCATGGCATTTATAGGTCGGGATCATGTTAGCTAAAATTTATGAAGTAATGGCCATTCCCACTGTTATATAGTTCAGAAACATGGACCATTAAAAAAAAAAAAGATTAAAGTAAAACACAAACTACAGAGATGAGATTTTTACGAACAATTTCAAGGATGCACAATTAGACCATATATTGAGAGTTTATTTTTCACTTGGTTAGACTATAATAAGTTTAGTTTAATCCTTTATCCAAGTGTGAGCAAACAAAGTTTGCGCCTGAAAGTATTCATTTTAAAAAATTTTTATGGAATCTTTAGGACTGGGGTAAGGTAGTGCAACACCAGGCAACTTGCTGCAAAGGTGGAGAAAGCTCTCATCACTCCTATCTCAGTATCTCCCATAATGCAAAGCACATCTCCTTGCAGATATGTGTAATGCTATGCATTAAGGCAAGGGCCACTACCCATACCGGTTTCAACCTTTATTGAGGTCTCGTCAGTGGGAGCCAGGCCCAGTAGTGGAGATACAAAGGCAGAAGCAATGAGAGGTCATCCTAACCTATAGGAGTTGCCAAAGGGTGTGCAACCTTATTATTAAATTACTCCGGATTCAGAGAAAGATGTTGAGAGTTTATTTTTCACTTGGTTAGACTATAATAAGTTTAGTTTAATCCTTTATCCAAGTGTGAGCAAACAAAGTTTGCGCCCACTTGGATAAAGTTCATTCTCGTCCCACTGATGAGACCTCAATAAAGGTTGAAACTGGTATGGGTAGTGGCCCTTGCCTTAATGCATAGCATTACACATATCCGCAAGGAGATGTGCTTTGCATTATGGGAGATACTGAGATAGGAGTGATGAGAGAGCTTTCTCCACCTTTGCAACGAGTTGCCTGGTGTTGCACTACCTTACCCCAGTTCTGAAGATACTTTCAGGTGCAAACTTTGTTTGCTCACACTTGGATAAAGGATTAAACTAAACTTATTATAGTTTAACCAAGTGAAAAATAAACTCTCAACATCTTTCTCTGAATCCGGAGTAATTTAATAATAAGGTTGCACACCCTTTGGCAACTCCTATAGGTTAGGATGACCTCTCATTGCTTCTGCCTTTGTATCTCCACTACTGGGCCTGGCTCCCACTGATGAGACCTCAATAAAGGTTGAAACTGGTATGGGTAGTGGCCCTTGCCTTAATGCATAACATTATACATATCCACAAGAGATGTGTTTTGCATTATGGAAGATACTGAGATAGGAGTGATGTTAGCTTGGTCCACCTTTGCAATGAATTGCCTGGTGTTGCACTACCTTACCCCAGTCCTGAAGATACTTTCAGGCACAAACTTTGTTTGCTCACACTTGGATAAAGGATTAAACTAAACTTATTATAGACCATATAAGAAATGAAGACATTGGAAAAGAACTAGATGTTTATAACATAAATGAAAAGATCAAGGAGTATAGAGAGAAATGGAAAGAACATCTATCTAGAATGCAAAGATATCGGCTACCAAAAGAGGTGGATAGATATAAACCAAAGAGAGAGAGAGAGAGGAAAAGACCAGCAACAGGCTGGAAAGACTAGTGAAGCTGGAATAGACAAATGCCTAATCTTTGAAGAGAAGAAGAAGAAAAATTCATTTTAAGAATTATATATATAAAAAAAAAGTTTATGAACTCACTTAAACTTATTTGTTATGCAAAGTTAGAAATATTGCACCTCAAGAGCTTAATTCATTGCATTGATGTATACAGGAATTCAATGTCTTTCATCAAAGTTTTAATCTCTTGAAATTAAGCAGATGCATATCTAGGTTTTCTATAATCAAGAATTATACTGTATTCATACATCCATTCATAATGAAAGTTTATTTTCTTGATCATGAGAATTAGTAATAATATTTTGGGTTTACAGATCAAGCGTTGATCAATTTTATTAACTTAACCAACTAGTTTCGCCACACTTTAACTGTTGGCATCTTCAGGGCAATTGCATATAGGCTGAAACAATCTCACAATTATGTGTAACTATAAAACTGACTAGAATAACTGTAAAAAACTGACTAGAATAATTACAAATAAAATAGTATCCAGCGTGCGTGAAACACGTATCACGTGTACAAGATTAGCTAGCTGTTGCTAAGGAACCTTCTGTAGTTTGTATTAAAGTTCATTTCTTTTGTTTTTAGAGATTTGATTAGGGTTTTCCATATCTCTGGGAGTATTAGGCCTTGATTTCTGTTAAGGTTGACAGTAGAACGGGCGACTGTGGCTGCTTCTTTGAAAATTCTTGAATGGTAATCTTCCTCTAAGTAAGGGGAACAACTTTTGTCCCACTCGATGACATGGTTAGTTGTAGAGAAATGAGACGATAGGCCAGAAATGTCCTGTCTGTTGTTTTTGACATAGCCGATGTGCTCTTTTTGCTTGATTTCAAGGCTTCTCGAAGTCTGTCTGATGTAACTAGAGCCACACGAGCATGGAATATTATAAATAAACTCCAGCATATTTATAGAAAGGGTGGTTGTCTTTTGGAAATCTTAGTAGTTTACGAATAGATTCTATTGGTTTAAATGTTACTCTTATTTTGTGTTGTTTGAGGAGGCTGGCGAGCTTGTTGGAGATGCTACTTACAAATGGAATTGCAATAGTTTTTAGATATTGAATATCTTCTTCTCTTTGTGGTGGTTCAGAGAAAAGGACTTTATTGACTAGTCTTCTTGGATAGCCGTTCAAGTACAGATTGTTGGAAATTAATGTTAACTCATCTTGAAGGGGGTCATTGTCTGTTGTGATGCGAATCGCTCTCTTCTTTAACATGTGTACAATGCTGAGTTTATGTGAGATGTGGTGAGAGGAGCTGAAATGTAAGTAGCGACCTGTATTGGTCAGTTTTCTGTACACTGATAGATTTATACTTCCATCAATTTGTTTTTTGATTAAGATGTCTAAAAACAGTAGTTGTTTTTCCTCTCTCAAGTTCCAGAGTAAATTTTTCCTCTTTCAAGTTCCAGATCAACTCCTTCCATCATAAAATGATGGAAGGAGTTAATCTTTTTGAGAAAATCATATAGGTCATCTTTGTTGTTGTTCCACATGATGAAGATATCGTCGACATATCTGAACCAAATTTTAGGTTTGGGAATAATTTGGGATAGGATTTTATTTTCTAAGTCTTCCATAAAGGTCAGCACATGAAGGTGAGAGTGGGCTCTCCATCGCCAAGCCTGTTAATTGTTGGTAGATCTTATTTTTCCACGAAAAGTAGTTAGAATTAAGGCAGTGAGCAAACAATGAGGTTATATCTTGTGGGAACAAGGCACTTAAGATGTCAATGACCTCCACTACAGGAATGTTTGTAAAGAGAGAGGTGACATCTAGGCTGGCTAGAATATCATCATCCGATATGTTGATGCTTTTTAGCTTTTCCACAAAATGTCCGGAGTTTTTAATGTAACTCTCTGAGTTGTGGATGTGTTGTTGTAAGAGTTTCAAGAGATGTTTTGTGCGCAAAGATGGTATTCCTTTACGCCCAATCGTTGATGCAATAAACTCTCCTACCTACTTATTGTCAAAACATTTCTCGAGACTCTTGCAACAACACATCCACAACTCAGAGAGTTGCATTAAAATCTCCAGACATTCCTGGCATATCTAAATATGCCAAGCAGAGTTATATAAAACTATTGATTTTATACACATTGTTTTGATGGTTTCTTGAGTTATCATAGCACAGTAGGCAAAAAATACCAGTGTCCTTATGTCTTGATTATAAAATCTGAGTGCATGTAAGATTGAGCTTTGCTGTTGTTCTTGACAAAGAATGACATTCCATCTCCCAGATCTTTTAACTTCTGGAAAATACTATACGATTTGGGAGACTGGAATCCTTCATTAATTGCATTTAGAAGATGCAGTTGAAATTGGAAAGCATGGGTGCTAGATTGAGTATTTCACACCCTTGCTTATTTCTTTATTGTGTTTCTTTTGTGATTACACATTTAATTGCTTTTCTCTTCAGAATAGCTCAGTAACTTGAGGCATAATATCATTACTGCAGCGCTAACTTCCTCATTGTCAAGTGTAATACCAGTAACTGCTTAATAGACCTGAATTGAAAAAAGTTTGATTGTTGGCCTCTAGAGTATGATTTCCTGACTAACCATTAACCTACTTCCAGCACCAATGTACAATAGGGTACCTGTTTCATAAAATAAAAATAAATAAAACAATATGCACAATAATTTTTATGGTATTTTGTGTGTTTTGTGATAATCTTTTAAACCATAAAAGCTACAGGAAAAGTTAAAAACTGAACTTCACTCTGGTTACACACCAAACAGAATGAATTTGGGTGTAAGGCTGACAACAAAATCAGAGCAACAGGTGACCATAGCATTGTATGCTTAAGAAGATAATTGTTTTTAAGATACGTGAGGCTGTAAAATGTCGTTGCATGTTTTTTGTCTGACAAGAAAGATCAGACTTCTGTGGTAAACAAGATGATGTTGCCTGGTGCAAGACATCTTACTTTCAGGATGCCCCTAAATCATATTTCAACTCAAGGAAATTTATAGTCATTTTTTCTTTGCTACTTGTTTACGACACAAAGATCTTTTTTCAGGATTTACAAGTGTCTCATATGGAGGTAGCAAAGTTTTTTGTCTTAGACACATTGCCTGTTTTGCAGAATGAAAAATTAAACAGGATTATTATGATCAACAGACATAATATACTGGTATTTGTAGCATTAATTGTCATCATCAATCATCAAATTCCTGCCATGTACCCTCAAGGGGTGTACAGGATATGATACTACTACATGAAAAAATTACATCATTACTAACTTCCTATCTACAATTTTCCTCCAAATCAGTCTGTTACTTGTCAAGACTCCAATATTATCATTATCAGATCTTATATTTCTATCGTCTAAGGCACTTTGTACCGTATCAATCCACCTATATCTTGGTCTTCCTCTGGGTCGTTTTGCAGCCAACCTGGCAGAGAACACTTGTTTTGCTAATCTTTCTTCGCCCATTCTGTTTAAATGACCATACCACCTGAGATTAGCTCTGCTAACGCATTCCTGGATGCTGACAATGTCAAGTTCTTTCCTAATATCCTCTTTTTTAATATGATATTGCCATTGATGCCATCTGTTCACGCCTCTAATCTTTCTCAGGACTCTCATATCTGCGGTCTATCTCATATCTAAGAGCAAAAGCTGACTTATTTGCCATGAACTTTTGATATGCTTTCTTCTTTTCCTTCACTGCCTCTTTAACTTCTTGTGTCCATCATGGAGTTCTGATTTTTCTAACCTTGCAGACAACCTCACCACACGCCTCTCTGGCTAAATCAATCAGGGTTTCCTTCAAGGCTTGCCACTGAATCTCCAAGGTTTGGTTCCTGTTCTCAAACTCTTTCATTTTTTTTTTAATAATCTTTGTGTATTTTAGTCTACAATTCACATCCGAGAGCTGCTCAATTTTTATTTGCATTAAAACAAAAACATCTTACATGTTATTGTTTTCAATATTAAATTCAATTTTATCCTCCTCAACACTAAATAGTGATCGCTTCCAATTTCAAATCCTCTGTACACTCTGGTGTCTGCGCCAGGGTGAAAACATCACTATCAACGTCATAGTCAGTGAGACTTTTCTTATTCCTTGCCTCTTCTCTCCATATGAATTTGTGCACATTTTTATGTTGGAACATGGTGTTAGTAATAACCAGTCCATGTCCTGAGCAGAAATCCAATAGGTATTTGCCATTATTATTAGTTCTGCTCTTTTCTCCAAAATTTTCCAGAACATTTTTGTATATCTGACAATCATTTCCTACTCTGCTATTTAGATCCCCAACAAGGACCATCTTTTCCTTTTTCATTGTGTCAGTTGATTTTTCTAAAGCATCAAAAAATTCCTCCACTTCTACCTTAGTAGAACCTTCTGTGGGACCATAGGCACAAATAAGTCTCATTGTCAAATTCCCCATTCTGATATTTGCCCACATCACTCTACTTGAGACTGCTTGCCATTCAAGAAGATTAGCCTCGTATTTTGTGTTGAATACTATAGCTTATCCTTCTTTTCCTTGATTGTCATTTCCTGAATATAACATTTTGTATTTATTGCTCAGAAAGATCTCGCCAGTTTTTGTCTTTTTTGTTTCAGTCACCCCTATTATGTCTATCTGGTACTTATCTAATTCCTCAGGTAGCTCCATTTCTTTGCCATTCAGACTTCTTATGTTGATAGTACCGATCTTTAATTTTGGTGATGTTGAGTTGGGTGTGCTTTCAGATTTGTTCCAGTAGCTGACTTTTCGCTGTTCGCCCTGGTTCCCTGGCGAAAACAATGGGGGCTTTGTTTAACCTGGCGACGCCCCAGCCGACATGAAATTTTGTCATGTTGTACCATCATATTCTATATTGGTTTAAGCCAATAAGAATACAGTTTGTTCGGCTAAATCCCAAATTGCCAGCCCATCCTCTTTCGTTCAGTATCCAGGTAGATACCCAACAGGGTGCACCGCGAGAAGATGAGGATTGGACATTAGGTCAGAAGCGCTGGTCGGTTCTCCGCATTCCTTTAAAGGCTATGTGGAGGTGTGGAGGTATCCTCTTAGTTTATACAGCTTTGACCCTTAAGCATCCCATATATATATATATTGGGGGGACCCTGTAACCCGTAGAGAGCACGTCCCCTGGGTGGTGGATAGGGGAGCCCACCATGTATGTGTGTGTGTGTGCATATATATATATATATATGGTGGGGTAGTCTGAATATACTGAATAAGGACTTGTGAACCAACAGGGTCATAAGGGGCAATTATCTTGATTGTAAGGGAAGTGGCACTTCCATGGACCCCTAGCTGGATCTATCCTCTTCTTCTACTTTGTGGAAGATCCACTCACTTTAATCTTTCCTATAAGGCCTATTCAGCCAAACTTTTCTTATTTTATGAACCTTATGCTAATACAGAACTTGAGGGCCATGGGCTCTTACAACTATGTCCCCCTCCCCCATAAACCTTTACTATAATTCTACTCCTATAATCTACTCTTTCCCCTTCAATATACCTATTCGTCCTATGGGTTTAAATTTGGAAGAAGGCTAGTTCAGAAACCTTAAGGTAGCAGCCCTACCAATGAACTATTCCATCGTCAGGCTAGTCACCTGACATGGAGAACATAATTCTACTTTTAAGGTGACAGAAAAGGTAATCGGAATGAATCTATTGAAAAGGTAAAACGAAAATGGAAATGACAAAATAGAATACACATAGCAAACTGGAATGTAAGAGGAATAGCATATAAAGAAATAGAATTAGACCAGTTATTAAATGAAAGAAATTTTAAAATAGCAGTAATCACTGAAACAAAAAAGAAATTAAAAGGAACTATGAGAACTGAAAATTTTAATGTGATATACAGTGGAGTCGACAGAGACCAAAGAGCACAAGCAGGAATGATGATTTGGATTCATAACTCCCTTTCAAAACAGTTAAAACATTATAAATTATGGAATGAAAAAAGAATAATAGAAGCTAGAATAAAAATAGAGGTTATTTAACAATAATTGGTTTAAATGCCCCAGAAGAAGGAAGAGAACGGGATAATATTGAATTTTATAATCAGCTACAAAATATATATAATAAAATAAATAAAAATGATTATGTAATTTTAGCAGGAGACTTAAATGCAAAAATTGGAAACACAAAAATTAATAATAATATAGGAATATATGGGGAACATACTCTAAACAGGAATGGTAAAAAAATTGATTGACTTTGTAGTTGATAATAACCTAAAACTAATGAATTCATTCTATAAACATAAAGACATACATTAATATACTTGGGCAGCAAGAGAATGGAAATCAATATTAGATTATTTTATCTTAAATGAAAAGACATCAAAGTTTTCGTTAGATATTAGAGTTCACAGAGGATATGAAATAAGCAGTGGCCACTTCCTCGTTAAAATAAAATTATCACCTAAATGGCTACAAGTAACAAGAACAGAAAGAAAATTTAAAACGTTTGTTTATAAAACTAGACTATTAAATGACACAAATATGCAATGGCTATATGAACAAAGAATTAACCAATATCTAGATAAAATAAAACAAAAAGAAGAAATAGAATGGCTTAATATAAAAACGATACTAAATGCAGCAGCAAATGAAAGCTTAGGAAAGATCAAAAAATTCAATAAAAGGAAAAAACTGAAGATATGGGATGATACAACCAAAGAAATAATCAAAATGAAAAAAGAAGTGTGTCATAAATGGTTAAGTAGTAAAAGATTAGAAGATGAAATAGAATATAAAAGAATAAGAGCCATAGCTATTATTCTTTCAGGGAAGTCAGAAAAAGACATAGAGAATCTTGGAACAAATTTGTTTCTAATTTAGAACATGAATTATATAAAATAAGATCCAATGTATATAAGATTTTGAAACGCCTAAATGCAGATGCTAAAGAAAACATAAAATTAAACACCGAATTGAAATGAGAAGAATTTCTAAATTTCTACACAGAATTGTGGACACAGAAATATTTTAAAAAAGACAACTGGCAAACACTTAATGAAAAGGAAAATAACTCAAGAAGAATTAGAAATCAGCCTGAAAGAAACAAGAAACGGAAAATCACCTGGAGAAGATAAGCTAGGTTCAGAACTGTATAAATATGCAAGAACAAGATTCAAAGAAAGACTCCTATTATTTTAAAACAAAATTTATACAACTGGAACCCCCCCCCCCCTAATAGAATGGAAAAAAGCAATTGTGATTCCTATCTTTAAAAAAGGTAATAGAGATGACCCTAAAAACTATAGAGGTATAAGCATACTAAATTCCTGTTACAAAATATATACCAGAATTTTAAATAGCAAACTAATGAAATATTCTGAAAACTTTATTTTAGAAGTGCAGAATGGATTTAGAAAAGGACGATCATGTATAGACCCAGTCTTTTGCCTAAAATTAATAATAGGAAAAAGAAGAGAATACAATTTAGAAACACATATTGCATGTATTGACTTTGAAAAAACATTTGACAAAGTTAAAAGAAGCATTTTATTTAACATATTAAATGAAAAACAAATTCCAAATAATATCCTAAAAGCTATCATAAGTATATATGAAAATAATCAAATACAAATAAGATTAAATCATGAGCTATCATATACGAGAGAGATAAACCAAGGGATCCGACAGGGATGTCCCCTCTCAGCAACTCTTTTTAATATTTACCTAAATGAAATAATAATAAAATGGAATAAAAATTTCCATCAAGGTATTAAACTTTCTCCTGCTGTGAACTTAAACACTCTCCTTTTTGCCGATGACCAAATAATAATTACAAATTCTGAAAATAACTTACAGAAAAGCTATTTTAGATCTAAATACTATAGCCAAAGATTATGGTATGATAATATCAACAGAAAAATCAAAAACAATGGCCTTTAAAGGACAAGATCCAGCAAGAACTAAGATAGTAATAGATAACAAGATCTTAGAACAGGTGAATTCATTTAACTACCTAGGATGTATAATCACATATGAAAATGAACAAGATATAAATGTAAAAATTTCAAAATAGTTAAAAATAACAGGTGTAATTAACTCTATATTTAAACCAAACCTAGTTCAAAAACAAACCAGACTAAAAGTATACAATACATTAGCCCTACCAGTCTTATTGTATGGAAGTGAAATCTGGACAATAAAACAAAAAGACAAGATTAATAACAGCAGAAATGAAGTTTACGAGAAAAACTGCAAAGTATACTCTATTTGATCACATAAGAAACGAAGAAATTATGAAAGAATTAAACCAAGAATCAGTAATAGAAAAAATTATAAAATATAAATATAAATGGATGGAACACGTTCAAAGAATGAAAATAGAAAGATTACCAAAACAAGCCTTGAAGTACAAGCCATTAGGAAAAAGAAAACCAGGACGTCCTCTTAAACGATTCAACGATGACTTCTAAGGCCGGAACAGGCCACGCTAGGCCTAAATATGCATGATGATGATGATATATATATATATATATATATATAAAATTAAGAAAACCAGGAGGGAGGATCTCTTAGCTCACCAGTGGTACTAGTATACTGTTGGTTTACAACAATTTGTGGGTTGGAAGTCACATTAAAAAAGAATTAAATGATTGTGTAACGTCTTGTGATCACAAGGTGTTATAATCATGTGATTTATTATTATTATTTTGGTATTCAAGTTATTGATTCCTCTTCTCTATGTTGATAGGGATGTATGCTCTGTTGTCTCTTAGCATTTTAATTATTTTTTGTGCAGTGTAGTGAGATAAGCATGGAGGTATCTTTTAGTGTGGGTAAGCTTTCTGTGCACTGAATATAAAAAATAATTATCATATTGTATCGTGAGTCATTACCATAAAAAAAAAAGTTAAGTATATATTTTTTTTTTTTCATTTGAATTCTAATCCTTCAAGTGTATTTTACTTGCTGCTTTTTTTTTTTAACTTGCTATGTCTTCCATATTAAGTTGTTTTTTATATTTTCATGAAATCAAAATAATTTTGCTGTTAAATATTTAAATAGATATGACTGAATATTTTCTTTTGAAGTGAATATATATTGACACAGTAAATCCGTACATGATTATACCCAATATAATACCATATAGGTGAGATCTTTAAAAACAATAACTAAGATGTATATTATGTATCATAAAAGGATGCATAAAATATACATAATGAATTAAATAATTTCTCCACTAAGTAGAGAAATTTTGATTTCTTTGATGGTACAAATAAGTTGCATTGTCCATTATGATCATTTCACTACTGTGAGTTTCATCCCATTTAATGTCACATATAAAGATAAGCCTACATAATGGATTAGGAAATGGATTTCAGACTTAAAGATTGGAAGTGGGGAGGATTGCAGAGCTAACAGTAATGGTAAATTATATTATTACATGATAGCTCCATGGAGTCACCTCATTGTATGAAGTTGCTACATGTTACACCACCCACTGTCTACACTACTTGATTCACTAACCACACTATGCCATCTATCGAAAATATAAGATTCAATGATTTTGGAGTCCTAACAGATGAGACTAATTTGGAGAAAAATTACTGATAGGAATTTAATAATGTTAACTACAAAATAGTTAATGACTTATAGATGTATGCTATATAAAAGTTTTAATTAATATAGAATTATTTAGTCATCTTGCCATAGACTAGAATAAGCAGTGATTTCTTAATGAAGATATTTTTGCCAATTTTATTTGTCTTTTTATGTTGCTTACAGGAATATGACTATCTGTAAAAGTTATTATCATAGTGTATATGTTCAAGGAATACACACATGAAAATATTTCTAACAGTACTGTTTCCAAGTGACTTATCTACAAGCAAGTTAGTGCAGAATCTCCCACTGTTTTTTTATTAATGCTTTCCTATGTCGAAGCATCAATCAATACCAGGATATGCATGGGAAGATCACATTCCTAATACTATCATTCTTTGAAGAAAGCCACCAAAAACCTCTAATAGAAACAATTCAGAAAAATCAGTTAGGTAGTTGGCACACGAACATTGACATCCATCTTCAATTACATTCACTCTCCACATGCCAACTGATGGACACAGAGGAAGACCAAGAAAACAGTTTTGGCAATAAAGGAAATTTCTTTTTGAAGATGAGACTCATGAGCCATCTAACATTTACCATTTGGCACAAAACAGAGCAGCTTGGCTCACCTTCATTTAATAGATTTTACCTCCATGAGTTGTTGTTATATGAATATTTCTTGTATGAACAATGAAGATGTTGATGCTGCTCATCTTCATTTGTTAAGATGATAAACCACATTCACCCAAAAACTTGCATCAACTTATAGCAGTGCACTTTAAAATATTATTTATTAATTATTTTTTGTAAAATAAAAATGCAATGGACATCAGGAATATTATGTATTTATATGGTGGTGGTGTTTTATATTTGACAAACCATAAAAAAACACTGGCTTAAATTATTTCATCTCAACAGCTGTTAGATTATTTATTTTTAAAAAAAGGCTTAGATATTTCAGAGATTTATATCATTTTCAGAAGAAAAAAAAAAAGAATAAATGTATAAAATGGTTCATGGGTGTACTTATATATACCAGCAATTAAATTATAAAGAATTTATATTAGCTATATTTGCATTTTGATTTTCTTGTGTTGTTTAATTTTAGGATATCTAGCTGGATATTATACAAATTGCTGGGTAGAATATTGACTGGTATCCATGTACATAAAGGTCAAATAGAAATATTAAAGAGATTTATCCAGGTAATATTTTAATTATTCATTTTAGCTTAGTTAATTATAAGAAAAATGGTCATTTTTGCAAAAGGTGCAAGTCATTGCTTATAATAATTGGTCACTTAAAAGTTCAGTTAGTGTATAAATTCTAAAAAAAAAAGTGTGTACTGTTTTTATTTATTTTTAGTAGAACAAATGTTAGTTCTACTGTGTGATTGCTCAATAATCCTTTTAATTTGTGGTTAATCTAAAAAATATGATATCCATAGTTGCATTAGAGAAAGATGTCAACCCTTTATATGAAGGACAAACTGTTATATAATTCCTGAAATTTAACAACAGCTGTCTCTTCCTTAAGTTCCCTCTGTCCTTTCTCCATTGTTTTGCTTGATTTAGTTCATCCTTTCTGGTTATAGTTTTGTGACAATGAAGAAGCTTTACAAGGTTCTCATTCTTTAAATTTTATCATGCAGTCTTTAGAGATGTGATGAATATTATGTTAATATAGCATAATTATCAGTATTCATTACTAATGTTATCAGAAATTGTAAGTCGTTTGTGCCTGTGTTCTGCCATAAATGCCATTAGTGGATTTTTATTTTATTTTTTAAACCATTAACATCTCCAATTAAATCAAAATTGGAGATGTTAATGTCAGCTCTTTCCTTTATATAGACGATGTTATACTTCTAAATAAATCCGCTACAAGTCTGCAAGATTCTCTGACTAAATTCTATAACTGTTGTAATAGATATGGTATGAAGGTCAGCATTAAAAAGACAAAGACAATGAAAATAGGCAGAATCTGTGAAAATGTCAACTGCATTGTGAACGCAGAACCTGTGGAACAAGTAAAACGTTTCAGCTACTTAGGCACGATTTTTAGTGAAGATGGTAAATTAAATATAGAAATAGACAACAGAATCAACAAATCTGGTATGGTAGGAAGTCAATTGAATAAATTCATATGGAATAAGAGAGAAATTAGTCGGAACACTAAATTAGCCGTTTACAAGACAGTGTTCAAACCAGTTTTAACTTATGGATCTGAGAGCTGTGTCAGAAGTAAAACACTTGACCAAAGACTAGAGATCACAGATATGAGAGTCCTGAGAAAGATTATAGGCATGAACAGATGGCATCAATGGCAATATCATATTAAAAACAAGGATATTAGGAAAGAACTTGACATTGTCAGCATCCAGGAATGCATTAGCAGAGCTAATCTCAGGTGGTATGGTCATTTAAACAGAATGGGAGAGGAATGATTAGCAAAACAAATGTTCTCTGGCAGGTTGGCAGGAGAAAGACCCAGAGGAAGACCAAGATATAGGTGGATTGATACAGTACCAAGTGCCTTAGACGACAGAAATATAAGATCTGATAATGTTGGAGTCTTGACAAGTGACAGACTGATTTGGAGGAAAATTGTAAATAGGAAGTTAGTGATGATGTAAATTTTTCATGTAGTACTATCATATCCTGTACACCCCTTGAGGGTACATGGCAGGAATTTGATGATGATGATTTTCTGACCTCTGATAACTTGAATAAACTGTGTGTGTGTGTGCTGCAAATTTATCTGTTTTTACATAGTTACATAAGAATGAAGAGGTGCACTTTTCCTCTTTACATTTAATAGTTCAGAATAAAAAAAAGAAAATGTTCATACTCATTTTAAGTCATTCTCTTACATATTTTTTAAATTCTTCTTGATATGATTTTCTGATATCAAGGGGTGTAATGGGTACTTGCTTTCTGCTTTATTTTGCTCAATTTTATGTTTATGTTAGCAAATAACACTCAACTAATCACTTATTTAGTTTGTAAAACTGCATGCATAGTCGTAAATTTATCATCAAATTTCTCACATGTATCTGTGGTGAGGGGGTGGGGTATGGATATAATAGCGTTACACAGGGAAGTTACATCGTTATTACGGCCTGGTTGGCTGAATGGTTAGCATATCCACTCTCCTGCCAAAAGGCTGTGGGTTCAAATCCTGCCTGGGCTTGAATGTTTGTAGTTGTCTGTGAAAATATTAGTGGTGGTCAGTGGTAGATGCCACTGGTGTAGATGATGAAGGTAGTGTGGTTTGTGGAGTAGTGGAGACAGAGAGTTGTGTAGTAGGTGCTTGAAAGTTGGCCTTTGTGTGTTTATAATATAATAATAATGATAATAATTAACTTATCGACAATTTTGCTCCAAATTAATCTGCTATTTTTATTATAATAAATTTAGTTTAATCCTTTATCCAAGTGCAGGCAAGCAAAGTTTGCACCTGAAAATATCTTCAGGACTGGGGCAAGGTGGTACTACATCCATAGACAACTCGTAGCAAAGGTGGACCAAGCTCTCATCACTCCTTGTCTCAGTATCTCCCACAATCCAAAGCACATCTCCTTGCGGACATGTATGATGCTATGCATTAAGGGAAGGGCCAGCACCCAGAACGGTTTTGACCTTTATTGAGGTCTCATCAGTGGGAGGCAGACCCAGAAGTAGTGACACTAAGGCAGAAGCAATGGAGAGGTCATATTTACCTATATGAGTTGCCAACAGGTGTACCACCTTATTATTAAATTACTCTGGATTTGGAGAAAGATGATGGAAGTTTATTTTGACTTGGTTAGACTATAATAAATTTAGTTTAATCCTTTATCCAAGTGTAAGCAAACAAAGTTTGCTCCTGAAAATATCTTCCGGAGTGGGGCAAGGTGGTACATCCATATTCAACTCGTAGCAAAGGTGGACCAAGTTCTCATCACTCCTTGTCTCAGTATCTCCCACAATACAAAGCACATCTTCTTGCGGACATGTATGATGCTGTGCATTAAGAGAAGGGCCACTACCCAGACCGGTTTCAACCTTTATTGAGGTCTCGTCAGTGGGAGGCAGACCCAGAAGTGGTGACACTAAGGCAAAAGCATTTTTTATTGTTTTATTGCTATTTTTATTGTCTTGTTATTTCTAATTTTCATACCAAGTTCATTACTACATTTATTCAATTTAGTCAGGAAATCCTGTAGACTTGTACTGTATTTATTTAGAAGTATAACATCATCTGCATAAAGTAAAGAGCTGAGATTTGCATCTGCAATTTTAATATCAGAATTAATACCACTTTCCTTTACAATTTGATCCACATAGATAACAGTGGAGATAACGTGCACCCTTGTTTCACTTCTGATTTAAAATCAGACCGTGTTTTTGTAATTCCTTCAGTTTTGACTGATGGCTTACACCTCAAATATTATTATTATTACTTGACATCTCCAAGGAGTCCAAAGACTCGTTGAGGGAGGGCACTAATTGCAACTATTTTCATCATCTACACCAACATCATCTACCGCTGACCACCACTAGTATTTTCACAGACAATCACAAACATCCATGCCCACACCTGGATTCAAACCCATAGCCTTTTCGCTAGAGAGCAGATACGCTAACCACTTAGCCAACTAGGCCAGCTATATATAGACCAAGCATTGCTTATGTAATGTACCATTTACATCATATAACTGTAGCATTTTGAACAGCATCTCTTGGCACCTTTTCATATGCCTTTTCCAGATCTACTTAAATATATATCCCTTTTTTTTTCCTTAGCCATTTCTCAAGAATGCTTGCATAAATCTTATCATAAACGCTCGGTAGGGAAATTCCTTTGTAATTCTCACATTCAGTTTTATTTCCCTTTCTATAGATCAGTATTGTGAGAGCTCTACTCCAATTATCAGGAATTTGACTCTCTGACTAGGCCTTTTGAATTATGCTGGGTAGCCACAGTAAAACTTTTATATCTCTAATTTTTGAGTGCCTGCACAGTTAGCCGAGTGGTTACACGCTTTACAGCCATATGCCTGGGAAAGGAGTATCCTGCGTTCGACTCTTGTCGCCAGCATGAGAAGCTTAAGGATCTTTCTCAGACATAGCCAAGTTAGCCGGTCTTAGGCATGGACTGCAGGGTTTTTCTCCTACAAAGCAGGCAAACCGGTCTTAAGAACACAACACTTCATAGACAATTACACATGGTTGAGCATGGGGATAAGTAACGACCCCACCTCGTAGTGAGTTATGAAACCCAAAAATGGGAGGCCAAGACCCTACATTGGGCTGTAGTGCTAAATAATAATAATAAGAATTTTTGAGTATTTCTAATTGAATATCATCTATTTCAGCTGCATTTCCATATTTCAGGTTTTCGATGGCTTTTGATACTTCAAGTATTGATATGTATTAGTGAGTGCATTCTTGTTGAGTGTTTTCTGTCATTATGTTGTGACTGCTTGGTTCATTTAGCAGTCTTTCAAAGTAATTACTCCAGACATCTAGAATATCTTTATGTTCAGTTTTCATCACTTCTATCATTCATGATTCCTTTTACAGTGCTTTCCATTTCTAAGATTTTTCAGTTGCCTCCAGAATGTTTTGCCATCATCCTGATATTTATTTTCTATGTTCTTATTGAATTCTTCCAGTAACTTTTGTTTGACCAGTTTTACACAGTGCTTTGCTTTCTTACATTTTTCTCTATGCTCTCAGAGCACAGTCTAACTTACTTGCCATGAACTTTCAATATGCTTTCTTTTTTTCTTTGATTGCCTGTTTAACTTTTTGAGTCCAGCATGGAGTTGTGATTTTTCTGCTGTTGCAGACAATCTCACCACTTACCTTTCTGACCAAATTATTCAATATTTTCGTCATGCTATTTAAATTAAGTGGATATTAAATCCCACATTGTTTTAAAACCGAATAAGAAACTCAAAGATTGGAATCAGTGAGTTTCATGCTGAATATAGTAAACTATAAAAATATCAGCGATTACTAGCGTGAGCTAATACAAGTAGTCCTAGTACGTAGTACAATACCGGGCAACTCGTAGCAAAGGTGGTAAAGTTCTGATCGCTATTCTTGGTATTTTCCATAATGTAAAAACACATTTCCTATGAAATGTATGCTGTTATTACATTATGGCGGGAGGTCACTACCCAGACCGGTTTCAGCCTTTTTTGAGGCTTCATCAGTGAGTAGCTAGACCAAATTGATACCAAAGGGTATAGCGAAAAGAACTTATATACTCTACTATAGGAGTTGTCAGACAGGTGCAACCATTAAGTTACTTAAATATAAAGAGCCAATAGGCTTCATTTCGGCAATATAAACATTATTTAAATTAAGGGGATATTAAATCCCACATTGTTTTAAAACCGAATAAGAAACTAAAAGATTGGAATCAGTGAGTTTCATGCCGAATATAGTAAAATATAGGAAATATACAGGAAACTCACTGATTCCAATCTTTGAGTTTCTTATTCGGTTTTACAGGTGAACTGTAGACTAAAATATACAAACATTATTCAAGAAAAAATGAAATAGTTTAAAAACAAAAACGAAACCATGGACTCTTAGTGGTAGACTCTGAAAAAAAAAAAAATATATATATATATATATATATATATATATTGATTGATTGATTGATACAGATAGGGAAACATATGAAGTTGACTGCAAGGATAAAAAAATGAGAACACCGTGTTGGACACGAGAAGTTAAACTTAGAAGCAGTCCTGGGAATTTCTGTATTTATAAGGTACCAAAAGAGATCATACTGATATTTCCTAGATGTTGGCAGATGCCCTCCAAGAATATTTACTGAAAAGTGTAAGAGAGCTATGTGCAAAAGTAGCTAAATATCATGGGAAGACTTGAGGAAAGTGGCAAAATGTTCTGGAAACTTAGAAATGAAGGAAAGAGTACTGGAAAGCAATCAATGATGATAAAGGTGATGTGAACCCTGAAGATATTCTAGATGTCTGCAGTAATTTCTTTCAGACTATTAAATGAAACAAGTGGTGACAGAACAGTAGACTATATCAGCTAACGCCTTTTTTTTATTCCCGTATACAGGGAGTAGGCGAGGCCATTTAGCCCTATCTAACTTTTGGAGACTGAGTGGGCAGTTCAATCTCCACTGGTACCAATCAGAGATAGATGGCCCAAGGCTATCACTAATTAAGCTGTACTCAGTGAAGAGAGACGGCTCAAATGTGCCGCCATCTCGTGGTCCCTAACGCTAACACAATATATTTAATGTCTGAAATAATGTGGGTTCTACGGTCGATTTTCTTGAGTTTACAGGACGAAAAACCCGAGTTTCCGGGAGGAAAAACCTGCTTGCCCGTGCCAGAGATCGACTAACTCGGGAACCGGTCGAAAAAAGGCTTAGAAAAATTTCCTCTAGTCGCCGACTAGACTCGAAACCAAGTCTTCCTTCGTGCGGCTAACGCCGTGGTTGGCAAACGCCACATCCACTGAGCTACACAGTAGACTATATTAGGAATTAAAACAGGAGTACCTATATTTGAAGTAGAAATTAAAATACCCAAAATGGATCATAGAGAGGTAGCTTGAGTATAGAAAAGAAATTTTCTTATGGATCATAGAAAGGCAGCTTGAGTATATTCTTTCCATATTTTGATGCTCAAATATGGTGATATAAAAGTTTTGCAGTGACTACATTTGCATAATTCAGAATGTCAAATTCCAGATGAATGGAATTGAGCCTGCATAGTTATCATATATAAAAGAGGGAATAAAACTGAATATGATATTTACTGAGGAATTTTTGTATTATGTGTTCCAGGTAAGATTTATTCAACCATACTTGAGAAGGGACTAAGAAAAATTGTGGAAGAGAAACTTAGAGAAGACCAACCTGAGTTCAGGCTACATAGAGGTTGTCAAGATCAGATTTTTGCTTTATGATAAACAGTTGAGAGAAATTATGGGAATATGACAAGGATCTGTGCATAATTTTGTAGATGTCCATAGAAAAGTTTTTTGAAAAGTACATAGTCTGTATTTAAGTTGAGTGCATATCATATACTTGAGGTAGAAAAAATCTATTTAAAACTTGAAATGGTGGAAAGGTGGCAGTAATATATGCTATCTGATCAGAAATGCTCAAGTATGGAGGCATATAAAAGTTTTACAGTGGCTACACTGCATAATTCAGATGGTGTTGTCAAAAGATCAAATTCCAGATGATTGGAGTAGAGCTCTTGGTTCCCAAAATGAATAAAACTAAATGTGAGAATTATAGAGAAATTTCTGTGCTAAGTGTTCCGGGTAAGATTTATGTAAGCATTCTTGAAAAAGCGGCTGATAAAAATTGTGGAAGAGAAACTTTGAGAAGAACGAACTGAGTTCAGACCAAATAGAGGTTGTCAAGATCGGATTTTCACTTTACATTGAGAAATCATGGAAATATGACAAGGATCTGTATTTTGTAAATCTGGAAAAGGCATATGACAAAGGTACCAACAGAAGACATTTTCAGAGCAATACATGGTTTCTGTTTTAAGTCAGCATTTAATTTAGAATTAAAGGAAATACCGGAAGATGGTTTGATATAAAATCAGGGTGGAAAAAAGAGTTGCACAGAATCTCCACTGTTATTCATCATCTATATGAATTGCATTAAACCTGATATTAGTATCAGAGATATCAAACTTACCTTTATTTATGCAGATGACAAAATCCAAGTCTTCAGGATTCTCTGATAAATTGAATAATAGCTGTAACAAATTTGTCAGGAACAGAGAAAACTTCAGCTGCATTTTCAATATGGAACCTATAGAACAAGTAAAATACTTCAGCTATTTAGGCACGATTTTTAGTGCAGATGGTAAATTACATATGGAAATATATAACTGAATTAGCAAAGCTAGTATGGTAGGAAGTCAATTGAATAAATTTATGTAGAATAAGAGCGAAATTAGCCAAAACACTAAACTACAGTATACAAGACAACATTCAGACCAGTTTAACTTATGGATCATAGAGCTGGATTAGAAATAAAACACTTGATGAAAGATTGGAGACCATAGGTATGAGAGTTCTGAGAAAAAAGCAAGTGAACAGATGGCATGAATGACAGATTCATATTAAAATAAATATATTAGGGAGGAAACTGGACATTGTTAGCATTCAAGAATGTGAGAGCAAATATGATCACTTAAACAGAATGGATAAGTGACCTCAAATAATGATATGCCAAAGTAAGAGAAAAAAGGATCCAGAGAATGACCAAAATTTTTTATTGATTCGGTCAGAAGATCATATTAGGAGTGATAGTATTGGAGTGTTGACAAGTAATAGACTAATTTGGAGGAAGCTTAGATTAGTAATAGTGTAAACTTAATCATGCAGTACCCTGTAAACCCTTTATGGGTGCATTTCAGGAAATTCATGATGATCATTACAAAATTCATTATTGTGCTGGGTTTTGGAGGAAAAGTATCTACTCATGATTAAATGGCCCTATACTAAAAATCCTTTATCTTTCTCTATTTTAGCCATTCTTTCATAGTATACTCTTATTCCTTGCTTATCCATCCTGTAGGTGAAAACCATTGTGATACTGGAACAATTTTTTTTTTTTTTTTTTAATGGTAAATCCCATTCACAAGAATGTCAATGTTCACATTATAGTATTTTAGCATGTGGGTAGTCAAAACTGAAGAGAAAGAAGAAACTTGTTAATATTGTATTTAAAAATCATACTGTATAGAAAATATGTAGGAGGGAAGATCGAATGATAAGCATTCAGAGGAATAAATGAAGATGAAGAAAAATTTGTTCTTTGATTTTGGAGTTGAATGTGAAGAGATGTTGTGCTGCTGTATGCATTTTTAGAAGAGAGTGGGAGAATATTATTAATACAGTTCTGCACAGTATCCATGGAATATTTGTAGAAAATACAAAATCAGTAATGGAACTTCTGTGTGAAAGAGTGGAGTGAATTTGTGTGTGTAAATACTACACATTATCTTAAAATGTGCAGACATTTCATGAAAAACAATGGAGAAAATTATATTTTCCTCTTAATGTTCCATCTCCAATGTGGTTGCACATCTCGGTATAGACAGCTAGCAGTTCATTTACTAAAGTTAAAATTATAATATAAAAACTGTCTTACAGTTTTATCCTTTAAAAAATATTGAGAGGCCTTCTTTTAGATGTATTTCTTTGGTCAGTCACTGTGCAAAATAAACTTCAGATGACTAACATTTATTGCTCTCTGTATTCTATTCCCTTCAAATCTCTACAAATCATGTTCACAGATACAAATTACACTGCTTCCTAAAATCTATCTATACAAGAATAATTTTTTTGCTATCCATAGAACAAGTTTCTTTTCCTCCTCCTTCATCCCTGCTACTGCTGTACTATGGAACAGTCTTCCCCCTGATGTATTTTCCAAGGAATACAATATGCAGGCTTTTAAACCAAATGTCAACAAGTTTCTCCTTTCCCATCCCACTACCCATATACGGTACTAAAGTACTATAGGTTGACCAGCCAACCTCTCGTATATGGGCCCAACATATTAAAAAAAAAAAAAAAATCTTTTTTCATAAACTGAGATAAGAATATAGTTTACTATAAAGTTTCTTGTTGTCTATTAAAATAAAAGAATAATAAGTTCTTGAAATTTGAAACTGTGACCTCCATGCATTTTGTGCTCTGTTGTCATTATGAAATATCACTTAACATATGAAACATCACTTCCATATAAGATTTAAAGTTGTTCTGAACAACTTGAAATCTTATATGGAAATGTGATTTCTTTTAGTGGAGAAGACAAGTGAATTTAATTATTATAATATATTTTAATTTTATAATATATTATAATTTTATATTAAATTAAATATATAATAATTCTATATTATAATATAATATATATTATAATTATTATATCTGATGTAATGTCCAATCCTCATCTTCTCGTGGTGCACAATGCTGGTTATCTACCTAGACACTTAACGAATGAGGATGGACTGGCAATTTGGGATTTAGCTGACCAAATTGTATTGTTATTAGCTTAAACCAAAATATAGAATGATCGTACAACATGACAGAATTTCATGTAGGATGGGGCATCGTCCGATTAAACAAGGCCCCCGTTGTTTTCGCCAGCGAACAGGACAAACAGCAAAAATTCAGCTACTGGAACAAATCATAAAATGCACCCCAAGTTAGCATCACCAGAGTTCAAGATCAGTACTATCAACATAAAAAGCCTGAATGGCAAAGAAATGGAGCTAGCTAAGGAATTGGATAAGTACCAGATTGACATAATAGCGGTGACGGAAACAAAAAAGGCAAAAACTGGTGAGATCTTTCCGAGCAGTAAATACAAAATGTTATATTCAGGCAAAATCAATCAAGGAAAAGAAGGAGTTACCATAGTGTTATGTCCCAACTTATTAATTTTTAGTTCTTATCTTACAAATTGCCTTCGTCCATATTCTTCTAACTTCTACTTTCAAGACATCACCAAAATTTCTACTAATATCTGCGTCACTTGCTCCCCATAGTACCCCTAGTATTTGTATTTTTACTGCGCCCTTTGGGATATTTAGTTTAGGATATTATATACATAAACAGAGAGAAAGAACTCAAATATCTGAAAGTGTAACTATTGCAGTCGTGACACTTAACTCAACTCAGACTTCCCATTTCTTAACAATTAAGTGATTAGGCTCGAATGTTTCTAAGCGGATTGGCAATATCAGACAACTTTTTTATCATTTAACAAAAGGTTTATTATTTCTCTAAACATGGTACACTTCAAAATACTCAACTAAATTACTTACACACTAAAATCAGCTTAATACAAGTAGTTGGGCTATGATCCGACAAAGATTACTACGATCCTGCCGCCACAACAATTCAAAACATAGAATCACTTAACATGGACAAATTAGATTATTACACACTATTAGATTATTCAACTTCAAGTACACTAACAAAATCATTTACTATTCTAGCACATACTTATGACAATTCCGATTTTTTTACACATTACATCAGGCATTCAAATTCCTCAGACTACTTAATTACTCAATTCACACTAATCAAACTCAAGATTAACAAAACCATTCACTTCATTAACACATAACTAAATCCTTAAACTTTCTTACACAATATAGTAGGCACTCAAGATTCATGGGACAATTAATTACTCACAAATTATCAACACTAGCTAGCTTGCTTTTAACACTCTCTATCAAATTCTAAAGTCCTATTATAATTTCTCCCTAATCACTTTAACAGTTCCGTATTATGACAATGGTACCTATCACAAACAACTTCTAGTTAACATAAGATAAATTTCACAATACCTTTCTTTAGCTTCACTTACGGGCCTTTACCTTCTACTGAACGAACTGGCTTGCATAACTTCTTGCAATTCAGGGCTATATAAACATCGGCGCGGTCGGCTGTACTATCAGAAACGAGGACATCGATATCTTCACAGCTTCCTATGACTCTATGGCATATTTCTCTTTCTACATAGGAATACAGGAATAGCTTTCCCGCTCACCTTCGATTCCTTGTTGTGGCATGAGGATATAAGCCATATCTTTCCACTCAGGAACACCGTGAAATCCACTAGAAAACCAAACTAAAACCACCGCGACTATCCAAACGTTTCTTCTCCTCTGGCAAAAAGGCCTAAAGCCTCCTTGACTATCTAAACGTCCTCTCCAAAACCCAAAAGAGCCTACTCTTCTCAAAAGCCACGAAGGGGGGGGGGGTTACCAACCCTTTTATAGCTGCTTCCCTAACGGCGCCCTTTCTTACTTCGTTTTCCCGCCTCCTACTTGTTTTCCGTCTGTCTACCAATTGGGTAGCATTTTGCCGCCATACGTCATTTTGATCGGCAACGCGTAACGAAGTTTCTATCCGGGTATAGGCCCTAAGCGATATTCCGTTATTTCTCTTGTTAGCCTCTATCTTAACCCCCTTTTAAACCTTTTCTCAGAATTCTACTTAATGCTTAATCTGTAGCCTCTTACATAGCGTATTTCATGACTCATTCTTTTATACTTATGCACTTAACTCTTTCATTCTTAATCGCATTACTATATTAATTCTTAGTTAGCTACTTATTTAATACAAATTCTTTGTTTAGTCATAATACATCTTAATACATTCTTTTCTTTTGTTATCTTAACTAAACAATAGACCTTTACATTTTACTCAATTTATACTGGATGCAAGAATATTAAATTAATTAAATTATCCTTTTTATGCAGGGGTTTTTATTCATGTTATTTATTTTTCATGTTACACCATGATAACTGAGAATACTATATTCTCAAGATATCAGGTGTAACAATAGTAATCAACACTAAATATGAGGCTATTCTTCTTGAATTGCAGGCAATATCAAGTAGAGTGATGTGGGAAATATCATTGGCGAGCTAGACAAGACTTATTTGTGCTTATGGTCCCATGAAAGGTTTTACTGAGGTAGAAGTGGCAGAATTTTTTGAGACTTTAGAGAAAGCAACTAACACAATGAGAAAGGAAAAGTTGATCCTTGTTGAGGATCTAAGGTGGAGGTATAAAAGCAGAGTAGGAAATGATTGTCAGACATGCAAAAATATTTTGGGAAAATTTGGAGAAAAGAGCAAAGCTAATAATGGCAAATACATGTTGGATTTCTGCTCAGGACATGGACTGATTATTACTAACACAATGTTCCAATGTAAAAATGTGCACAAATTCGCATGGAGAGAAGAGGCAAGGAATAAGAAAAGTCTCGTTGACTATGTTATTGTTGATAGTGATGTTTTCTTCCTAGTGCAAGACACCAGAGTGTACAGGGGATTTGAAATTGGAAGTGATCACCATTTAGTCTTCAGCAGGATAAAATTGAATTTCATATTGAAAAGAAAAACATGTAAGAACTAAGATGAAAAGCCAAACGGCTATTTTTTTCCTGGCGAGGTTGATAAGTTAAGGGGATAAAAATCCCTTATTGTTTTTCAGCCAGTAAGCGAAACTAAGATCGAAAACTACGATCTGTAACGTTTCATGCTGACGAACTGTCGGCGTATCCAAGCGTAAGTGACCACTTGGTAGTGCCACACCACAGCAACTCATTGCAAAGGTGGAGCAAGCTCCCTCACTGTTCTTGATATTTTCTCATAATGTAAAAACACACAGCTCTTAGGAGATGTAGTACTATTTTACATTATGAGGAGAGGTCACTACCCAGACTGGTTTCAACCTTTTTTTGAGGTCTCATCAGTGAGTAGCTAGACCTAGAATATCAGAGTTTAAGTGAAAAGAACTTACATACTTTTGCTATACGATTGCCAGAAAGGTGTGTCACTATATTATATTATAACATAGTATAACTAAGATGCCCGTTCTGGCAATCGTATAGCAAAAGTATGTAAGTTCTTTTCACTTAAACTCTGATATTCTAGGTCTAGCTACTCACTGATGAGACCTCAAAAAAAGGTTGAAACCGGTCTGGGTAGTGACCTCTCCTCATAATGTAAAATAGTACTACATCTCCTAAGAGCTGTGTGTTTTTACATTATGAGAAAATATCAAGAACAGTGAGGGAGCTTGCTCCACCTTTGCAACGAGTTGCTGTGGTGTGGCACTACCAAGTGGTCACTTACGCTTGGATACGCCGACAGTTCGTCGGCATGAAACGTTACAGATCGTAGTTTTCGATCTTAGTTTCGCTTACTGGCTGAAAAACAATAAGGGATTTTTATCCCCTTAACATGTAAGAACGTTTTAAAGTGAATAAAAGTTGAGCAGCCTTCAGATGTGAACTGCAGACTAAAATACACAAACATTATTAAAGAAAAAATGAAAAGAGTTTGAGAACAGGAACCCAATCTTGCAGATTCAGTGGCAAGTCCTGAAGAAAACAGATTGATTCAGCGAGAGAGGCATGTGGTGAGGTTGCCTGTGAGGATAGTAAAATCAGAACTCCATGGTGGACACAGGAAGAGGCAGTGAAAGAGAAGAAGAAAGCATATCAAAAGTTCCTGGCAAATAAGTCAGCTTGTGCTCTTAGAGAATACAGATACAAATGTGAGAAAGCTAAACAAAAGTCATGGAAGACTGGTAAGAACATAGAAAATAAATATCAATAAGATGGCAAGATATTCTGGAGGTTGTTGAAAAAGAGA
This sequence comes from Typopeltis vanoorti, assembly GCF_054136105.1. NCBI lineage: Eukaryota > Metazoa > Arthropoda > Arachnida > Uropygi > Thelyphonidae > Typopeltis > Typopeltis vanoorti. Next base: position 145,622,204 of record NC_143549.1, read on the forward strand.
AATGGAGGAAAAATCGCTGTAAAAGGAATTAGAGATAATAAAGGTGACATGAAAACAGGAGAAAAAAATATCCTTCAAGTATGGAGTAATTACTTTGAAAAATTGCTAAATGGAAAAAACAGCGATGATAGCACAGTGCTAAAAAACACTGACCAGGAATGCAGTCAGGAATATATGTCCATACTTGAAGTAGAAAAAGCCATCAAAAGCCTGAAATGTGGAAAGGCAGCAGGAATAGATGATATTCGACCAGAAATTGTCAAGAATGGAGGTATAAAAGTTTTATAGTGGCTGCACTGCATATTTCAGAAGATCTGGACAGAGGGATGAATTCCGGATGATTGGAGCAGAGCTCTCATAGTACCCATATGTAAAAAGAGAAGTAAAACTGAATGTGAGAATTACAGAGGTATTTCTCTACTGAGCTTTCCTGGTAAGATATATGCAATTATAATTGAGAAACGGTTGAGAAAGATTGTAGAAGAGAAGTGATTTGCCTTCTATACAAGAGTTAACGGAAAAGACTGATATCAAGAGATATGCCTTAAACTTTGTGTTATGTTACCACAATACCATGAGGATGTGAGAGGCAGAAACAGAAAAGAGCAAAAGTTAAGCTAGACAGCTTTAATGAGGGAAGAGAAGGCTGTCTCAGCTTCCAGTTAAGCAGAAGGTAAGCTTATTGTATTTGGCCCATATAAAGTCTGTTTTGGATTTGTTCATTTTCTTACAGGCTGTTAGGCTGTAGTATATGCTCTGTGTTCATCATGGACTTGGAAAGGCACATTTTTTTTTTTAAATGACCAGACCCAGGCCATGGATAAAAGATTGCATTTGTTATGTTGGTACTCATTCCAGTAAAGATTATTTCAGAGACTTGGTACAAGCAAGTGTTTGGGAAAGCAGAAACAGTAATCAGACCATGGAAAAGAAACATAGAAATCCTAGATCATCTCACATGGTAATGTTTTAATGCCATAGAGTGTGAGGCTTAGAGTGGTCAGAGGAGTTCGATCTGTAGAATAGGTGATGTGGATAAGGTTATGGTCTGAGTTACCAAGAGGAGAATAAACATCTACGTGTATATGCAGGAGGTATAGCTGGTTAAGATAAGGTCCAGCGTTTGGGAAGAATGACGAGGATCATGCAGTGTGTTGGTTGGCAGGTTAACGGTTTGTTTTAGATTATCACTGATAGCAGGTGATTCAGCTTCCCTTTCAACTTGATCTATGAAGTTAGAAAAGGGGAGTCAGTTTGTGATATGGACATTAAAGTCTCCTAGGAAAGTGTCTCCAAAGTTTGGTAATAGGACTGTATAAATGTTTGTCTGAATTCAAGACAGTTATCTGAATTAGTAAAAGCAGCAAATGAAAACTATAAAGTTAGGAAGTTTCAAACCAGAGAAGATTATAAAGTGATATTAGATTTGATAATCTTTGTCAAAGGAATGTCTGATTTGACAAGAGTTGATGTTCCTCTCTTCTTCTGGAAGTCATGTACAAGCCACTGGGTTCACTCATTAACCTCCCTACCGGCCGATGTGGATGAAATAGTAACACCAAATTGCACTTCTTATCCATGTTATTCAATGGGTGCTAGAGCTTCGTATCCAGATTTAGCTGAACATCTATAGACGTGGCCAGTTGGGGAGTTAATAGCAAATTGGGGAAGTGAGATGTTTGCTTGTTAGTGCTGGTTCACACTATTAATGTTTATATTGATGCCCCAGATGTTGGCAAAATGGATGTGGAAGTGTATTTTGCATGAAAGTTTCATTTTTTTGTGACTTTTTTATTTTTTTTTGTTGCTTTTGGTAGGAATATTTTTATAAGCAATTTGATTATTGTGCATGTTGAGTTAGTGCAGGAGACTTAAAGAACAGAGGTTGCAGCAGCGGAACTTGTGCAAAACTCCCACTTAGGAATGCCCAGACTCCATTCCATGTATAGTTTTGACACTACCACCTTACACACACACACACACACTGCTTTGCTTGGACTCCTTCCAAATATAGCATAGCAAACTGCAGCAGAATTATTGCATACAGTCACCAGAAACTGCTTTACTGCTGTGTTTTGAAATGGGAGGATGCTGTCTCCCTAATTTATTAATAACATTCTGTTGAGCACGCCCAGTAAAGTCATTACTTTCATTTCATGCAAAAGAAAGGAGTCTTTTTATTGAAATCTCCTCAGTGAAAACTAGGCCTGTAGAGTAGATGCTGAGAATTATCTTAAGCAGCATATACTATTAAAACAGACTACCAAAAATGTTCCAACTAATCATTAGGTATAGGCACAATGCTGTTTTGAAGAAAACTTGATTTAGTGAGTCTTCTGTACAAGTAGCAAAATAGTGTATTGCCATTATTCTAGAATCTATATCAAAGGTAGTTGTCACTAATTTTTTGATGAGAAGGAAAGTATTGCATGTGCAAGTCTCCATGGTTCAGTCACTAACAATGTTGCCCTTTGGTTGGAAATGCCTTATTTGAATCTCTTCTGTGATACAGCAAAGTATCTTTAAGGACTTTTCAACTGGAGGTAAGTCATATATAAGTCATACAGAGGTGGCAGAGTTTTCCACACTAGCAGTTTTGGTTTTTTCACCACATAGCAAACCAGCTAGAGAATATACAATTAAGACATAGCAAATATAGATAGGATTTAATAGCATTAATTGGTTGTGCTTGGCCATTAAGTCTAACATAAGGGAAGATGAGTGCATCAGTTTGCTTGCACTTGGATAAGATAAAGATGCAGACAAGAATACATTTTCTTGTAGAGTATAATATACTTTCTAACATAACAACAGAATTTACTATGCACTATATGTTACTATGTAACAGAACTTACATAGTAACAGCTTATTGCTTCCTTCTTCTCAGTGATAGTCTAAACAGCTTTTCACTCCACCTCACTGGGATTCAAATTCCTTTCAAAACCAAGTGCAGTATGATTATCATTCTTCATGTGCATTCAATCTTTGATTGATCCTACTTTTATGCAGTCTAACACTCTTGTCTTGAAGGCTAACCATATATCATGGTTTGTCTAGCTTGATGTTTCCATCTTGCTCATTTCTCCTTTTACCCCTTCTAGGCAGAAATTATTCATGCAGGTAACAAATAGTGGTCTGTGCCACATTCTGCACTTCTGAATACCTGCACATCTCTTACAATGCAGCCAACTTTGTGATCAGATGGTTGATGCTATATCATGAATCTCTTGTTTGCTGCACCCACATAAATCTGTGGATATCTTTACAATTCATCAACCAGCACTTTGGTGCTTCATGCAGTGCAATCAATCTTTTACTATTATAATTTTCCACATCCTCATCAAAAGGTCCAGTTGTTAAGTCTCCAATCCTTTGAGTAATTCTGCTGTTTAAGTCCCTAAGGGTAAAATAAATATCTTGGTTATCTCTACATGTCTCCATCAATTCACTCCTCTGCATCCTCTGCTGGAGCATATGTTTCTTTGATTCCTATTACTATGGCATAAATATTGAGTGCTACTTTTTAATAACAGCTTATTGACTTCCTTGTAGCTTTTAATAAAGTTTTTCATTTCTTTTTTTTTTTAATCCACAGAGAGACCCTAAGTCACCTTATCCATGCCACTCCAGATGTATAGATTACCACCTTGAATCTCATATCTGGTACCTTTTTTTTTTTTTTTTTTTTTTCTGTTAAAGCCACTAAATCGGAGTTTTTATTTGCACATCCTTTAATTTTCTAGTTAAACTGGGTATTTTCCATGTTTCAAAGCTTTTGTTCATAACCAATTTTGTTTCCTGAATTTCTGTCCAATTCCATTTTTCTTTTCAGAATACATAGCAGTAATTTTTTATATTTTTTTATACAGGAATGGGGTGCTGACCCTCTGCTTAATTCCTAACCTGGAAGGCCAGAATATTATTCTTAAAACGCATTATCTCCTAGCCTGTGGGAGACCAACATCAGACTGTACAGGCTACATAAAGAGGTTAACATCAAGGACCTCTACTTGTAGAAGGATTGCCTTCATCCTGATTATGAGTTTCTTCTGTCCATACAAAGAGAGCTTACAGTAAGATAAGGAAAGATCCCTAGCTCCCAACTACTCTAATAACATCAGGGTCAGAAGTTGGTCAAGAGAGACCAGACAGGAAAGGCAAAAGAAAGGGGTTTGTCTCAAAATAAATGGAAGATGAGAGCAAACCTGGCTGGGAGACCATAAGGATACCACCACCACCTTTACTATCAAGATGATAGTCCTGGGTTCCTGTTGCTCCCTGGATCATTTAGTATATTTGGACTCCTGTATATATGGTGATATCAGTGTTCTCCTAGAGGCCCTGCTTTTAATTGTTTTTATACATACTGTGTGAAGTAATTGAGACTTGCTTCCATGGACTGTTCTCCAAAGTCAACATGTACTGGGAAGGATGTTTTAAAAAAATAAATATTGCTTTCTGCCATTATTAAATTTGTAAAATGTCTTAATTAAAGATATGGCATTTGCAAATGAAAATGTGCAGAAATAATTAGCAAGGCTGCATTACATGCACTGGCACATGCATTTCATTGAAATCATGCTGTTTCAAATCTTTTTACATCATGAAAATTATGGAAACAACTACCATGTTAGAGTAAAACTTTAGTTTAATATAAACCAAAATAAACACTTGACGTTTCAACCAGTTATGCTATACTATAGCATACCATGTAGATTGTAGTGCAGCTTGTTTCTTTATATATATTTGTATACTCCAAATGATGGTCTTAATGTGAAGGTCGAAACGTCGAGTGTTTATTTTGGTTTATATTAAACTAAAGTTTTACTCTAACACGGTAGTTGTTTCCATAATTTTCATGATGTATTCTGATCACCATATAAACATGAAGGAAAGGATTGAAATCTTTTTGATTTTGTTGCTTTATAATTAGCACGTTCAACTTTATATACAAACACTGAATAATCGTAATTATGAAAAGTTGATTTTTTTCAGCTTGACATAATAAAATATTATTGTAAAGAAATATATTTGGCTTTTCCTATTTTTTCAGAATGATGTCCCTGTGATATATCTTCCTCTTCACCGTAGTCATTTAGATTATATCTTAGTAACGTTCATTTTGAGCATGAATGACTTGCAAGCTCCACTTGTAGCTGCTGGAGATAATTTACTTATTCCATTTTTTGGGTAGGTACTAGAAGTTTTAATAAATTGTATAAAATTAATTTTATTCCCAACTTATTATAGTTCAACCATCATTTCATTAAATTGTAGTACAGAGTGTTTTTCACCTACTCCTTCTTCCACATCTTTATGAAAAGATTTTTCCCCTCCATTTTTTGTGAAGTGGTAGATGAAACCTACATCTGTAGCTCAGTTGGTGAAAACCACTTATTGTTTATTAAAAATCCTATATACTGCACAAATGTTTGTAAAAGCCAGGTATAGTAAAGCTCATAACATCATATTTTAATAGTGTTGTCTTTTATATATAAATATGTTGTGGAAAGTATTTGAGATGGCTGATTAACCCCAAAGGATGGAATTAACTATTCTTGTTAATTTTATGACTATTAGTTTTGTTCCTATGTCAAGGACAAAATTCTTCAAGTGCAAATACACTAGTGGCCAAAATTGTGGAAACCTTTTGGAAAAAGTGTATTTCTGAGGTTTGATGGCTCATTTTTGTTTGAGTAATACCATAAAATTATATATCAATGGAAAGATAATTTAATCAAGAATGTAATGCAATAACTTTTATGAAGGATTTTTTTATTAGAACAGCAGTTATAAAGAAGAAAAGTGAAGCACATAGAAAAAATGAGATATACAAAAATTCTCACAATGTGAGTTAATATTTAGTTGGGTAACCTTTAGCGTTAATTACAGCCGTACAACGCCTTCCCATGGAGTGAACCAAGTTTTTTAGTTCTGCAGCTGTTATAATGTGAAACCAAGATTGAATTATTGCTTCTATTAATTGGATTTTATTGGTGGGTTGCTTCTAACTAACAAGTTTCTTTAGTCGGCTCCATAGATTTTCGATTGGGTTAAGGTCTGGGCTATTCCCAGGCCATTCCAGCAGTGGAATACAATTATCTTGAAACCACTTTTTGCACACAGCAGCAACATGACATGGAGCTGAATCCTAAACGAATCTTGTTTCCATTTTGAGGATCCCGTCAACCCACTTCAGTCCTCCATTAAGTGGGTGGCAGTAACGGTCACAGGCATTCATGGCTGTGGTGGGAGAACAGCTAACCACTTGGCAAACCAGGCTGGCAAATTACATGCCTATGTATATGAGTACTATGCCTCTGTATTAAGCAATCATCATATATTAACATCATTGTTTTAATCGAGTGCCCTCGTTTCATCAAGTAGAGTTATTATCTTATCACTTTTACATTACAGATTTTATTATTCCCTTAATACAGTGTTTCTCAAACTTCAAATATCTGCGTACCCCTTTTTAAATTTCATTATTACCAAGTACCACCCCTTATCAAAATAATAAATAAATTATTTTATTTGAATTTATGTTCATGTAAACAACAAATATGATTTATTTTTAATAGAACAAAATTTGGAATAGGTTCCTCTTCATTTCCAGTCCACGAAAATCCACATTTCAGTAATTCATATCATACTTACAAAGAGTTTTCATCCTCTTCCTAGTTGGTTCTCTAGAAATGTCAGATGACACACCCTTATCAATTTCATTTGATCCAGATGCAATATCAACGTTTTCTTCTTGCTTACAGCTACTTGTGCTATAGTGCTCTCTTTTGGGAGATTTTATAAATCCAATCTTTAACCAATGATCCATATGTAAGAATTTGAAAGCTAAAAAGAAATACCTTATTTACTTGAATATAACTCACTTTTTTCCCAAAATTAAAGCCAAAAATTCATGTTGTGAGATATGTGCGGGGATTTTCGGAACTAAAGTTTTCAGAAAAAAACTGAAAATGGTGCAAATTACCAAGAAGCTTCTACTCACTATCACTACTTTTGGCATTTAGAACAGTTTCTGTGTGCATCGTCAAAGTCATCTACCCAAATAGCATCATCTTCTTTCCCATTATTTCAAGCAAAAATTACCAGTAATTTATAAGACTTGGGATACGTAGAGCAGCGAAGAACTGCATGTGATTGGTGCGGTATTAAAAGATCGTGCTAACCAAAGACAAATTAGTATTTCAACAGTTGAGTTGAAACTTCAACCGAATTCCATAATATCTGAAACACATTCACGATGGGGTGGTGTCTAGCAAAGCCATATGTTCCACCGGCAACATATGGTTTTGCTTGAGCAGTTTCTGTTGGGGGGGTGGGGGGGGTGGATGTGATTTATTAGTTATTCCCAGTTGTCTCTAATTGCACTGTTTGTTGAAAAATATGACTCCTTTACTCCTTTATACATAGCCGAAAATTGCCACGTACCCCCCCCCCCCACACACACACAATGACCTTTCGCGTACCCTCGGGGGTACGCTTACCACACGTTGAGAAACACTGCCCTAATATATGTGTTTTTAAATTTTTACAAGATTGAGCTTTATTATTATTATTAAGAGAGACCTCCATGGAGTCAGGGACTCATCGAAAATTCACATACTACATGAATTTCTTGTTCTTGAATTCATTCGCACAATATCCAATGACAGTCCATTCCAATAACACACTGCTCTGTGAGAGAAAAATCTAGATCATACCCCTTTCTTCATGAAGTTCATTCTCAGCTTCCATGAATACCTTCTTGTCCTTTCCCCACCTTCCATAAAAAGTAAATAAATCCATCAACTGAAATCTTGTATATACCTTTCAGTAATTTGTAAGTCACAATCATATCATTCCTCTTTGTCCTGTTTGCTAGTATCTGCAGTCTACAAATTCTTAGTCTGTCTTCATAATCAGTATTTCATAATCATGATATCGTTTTTAACACTTTTCTTTGCACTCTCTCTCTCTCCACTGTATCAGAATCACAACAGAAACCTGGAGACCAGACCTGTGAGCATTAGTTCAAGTGAGGTCTTATGAAGGCCTTGTAATGAATCAAAATGACATTCTTATCTTTATGTTTCAGCATTGTAGCGATCCTCTGAGTTGCATTTGCAATCATTGCTACATGGCTCTGAACTTCAACTTCCTATCTACCAGCACTCCAAGATCCCCAGCCTGATCAGTTTCTTCTAGCATAATCCCACCAATACAATGCGACATTGGATATCTGATCATGCCAAAGTGCATGACCTTACATTTGCTGATATTGAACTGATATTTTTCCATGCTCACAATTCCATCCTATTCAAATCATTCTGTAAGTGCTGCATTCCTAATTATACTGCCTATCTTTGTCATCAGCAAATAGCTTTGTCACCTATTAAATCCTTCCCAATATCATTAATGTACAGATTGAATAACAGTGGATCAAGGACTGATCCTTGTGGTACGGCACTAGTTATTTTAAATCTTGCACACTCACATTCCCCATATAATACTTTTTGATATCTGTCAATCAAACGTCCTGTTATCCATGCTAATGTTTTATAATCCAAGCCCATATTCTCATTATTCATATTTACATAGATCATATTCACAAACATCATTGAAGAGAAAATGAAGGAATTTAAAAACCAGAACCAAACCTTGGAGTTTCAACAACACATCCTGAAGAAAACATTCATTGGTTCATCTAAAGAGGCAGTAAAGATAGAAAAATCAGAACTCCGTGCTGGATTTGGGAATTTAAATGCAGTGAAGGAAAAGAAGAAAGCATATCAAAAGTTCCTGGCCAGTAAATCAGCTTCTGCTCTTAGAGAATACAGAGAAAAATATAAAAAAGTGAAGCAGTGTGTAAAAACTAAGAAAACAAAAATCACAGGAAGACTTTGGTATCAACATAGAAAATGAATATCAGGAAGGTGACAAAATATTCTGGAGGCCATTAAAAAAAAGGTTACAAATGGAGAAAAAGGTACTGTAAAAGGAATCAGAGATGATTATGGTGACATGAAAACTGAAGATAAAGATATTTTTGAGATATCTGGAATAATTACTTTGAAAGGCTGCTAAATGAAACAAGCAATGTCATCATGGTGGTAGAAAATTCCCAACAGGAATTCATATCCATCCTTGAAGTAGAGAAATTCATCAAAAACTTGAAATGTGGAAAGACAGCTGGAGTAGATGAAATTCAGCCAGAAATGCTCAAATATGGAGGTATAAAAGTTTTACAATGGCTACATTGCATAATTCAGAAGGTCAAATTCCAGATGATTGAACAGAGCATTCATCTCTAAAAAGGGAAATAAATTTGAATGTGAGAATTACAGAGGTATTTCCTTACTGAGTGTTCCTGGTAAGATTTATGCAAGTATACTTGAGAAACAGGTAACGAAAATTGTGGAAGGGATACTTGGTGAAGAGTTTCCCTTCAAGCTGGATTTAGGCCAAATAGAAGTTGTCAGGATCAGATTTTCACTTTAAGACAAATAGTTGAGAAATCTTGGGAATATAACAAGGATTTGTATTTATGGTTTGTTATCTGGAAAAGGCATATGACAAAGCGGCAAGAGAAAAGCTTTTCAAAACGCTAGAGTTATATGGTTTAAATGGGACATTATATTGGGCAATTCATAGAAGTGAAGGAGGTACATGAAGATGGTTTAATGTTAAATCAGGTGTGTGACAAGGATACACATTATCTCGACTGTTATTCATCATATATCTGATATAAAGATTGGCGATGTTAATCTTTGCTCTTTACTTTATGTAGATGATGTTATACCTCTGAATAAATCCAGTATGAGTCTTCAAGATTCCCTGACTAAATAGAATAACTGTTGTAATAAATAAAAGTTGGTAGAAAATCAGCAACAAAAAGACAAAGACAATAAAATTAGTCAGAAACAGTGAAAACATTAATTGTATCGTGAATGGTGAACCTATAGAACAAGTAAAACATTTCAATTATATATTTGGTTTAATCCTTTATCCAAGTGTAAGCAAACAAAGCTTGCACCTGAAGTATTTCCAGGACTGGGGCAACTTGTGGTAAAGGTGGTATAAGCTCTCATCACTTGCCTTAGTATCTCCCATGATGCTTTGAATCATGGGAGATACTAAGCATAGATAATTAAACATCTCCATGCGTACATTAATGCATAGCATTATACATGTCCGCAAGGAGATTTGCTTTGCATTATGGGAGATACTAAGGCAAGTGATGAGACTTATACCACCTTTACCAAAGTTGCCCCAGTCCTGAAAATACTTCAGGTGCAAACTTTGTTTGCTTACACTTGGACAAAGGATTAAACCAAATATATAATTAGTAGCATAGCCAAGTGAAAAAACTTCCATCAAAACATTTCAACTATTTAGGCACAATTTTTAGTGAAGATGGTAAATTAAATATCGAAATAGACAATAGATAGCTGGTATGGTAGGCAGTTTGATGAATAAATTTCTATGGAATAAGGTAGAAATTAGTCGAAACACTAAATTAGTTTTATAGATCCCAGAGCTGAGTTAGAAATAAAACACACCTGATCAAAGACTAGAGGCCTCTGATATTAGAGTTCTAAGAAAGATTAGTGAAGTGAATAGATGGCATCAGTGACAGTATCACATTAAAAATGAGGATATTAGGAAAGAACTTGCCTTTGTTAGTATTCAGGAATGTGTTAATAGAGCTAATCTTAGGTGGTATGGTCACTTAAACAGAATGGTAGAGGAAAGATTAGCAAAACAAGTGTTCTTTGCCAGGTTGGCAGGAAAAAGACCCAGAGGAAGACTAAGATCTAGATGGATTGATACAGTAAAAAATGTCTTAAAAGACAGAAATATAAGATCTGATAATGGAGTCTTGACTGATAACAGACTAATTTGGAAGAAAATTGCTGATTGGAAGTTAGTAATGGTGTAACTTTCTCATCTAGTATTACCATAATTATCCTGTATACCCCCCCCCCCCCTTTGAGGGTACCATATAAGGAATTTGATGATGATGACGACTTATATTCTTCAATGTATGCAATAATCTTCCATACTGTATTCTGTTAAAAGCCTTAGTAAAATCCAAAAGTATCATGGAGTATCAATTCCCCCCTTGTCTAACTCACTGGTAACATTATTATAGAATGTGAGCAAGTTGCTGAAACATGAGCACCCCCTTATCAAACCTTTCCACTCCTGCTGAATCTTCCTTGTTCTGAGACTCAAATTATGTAACCTGGTTAAAGGAAAAGCCAGTTCAGCTGAACACGCTTTTAGCATCGGTGCTGTTATCTATGCTGTTATTGCTGAATTGTTATTCAGCTTGTGCAACAGCTCTAATCCGAGTTTCTTCATTCATTGAAGAGGTAGCAGTGAGTGCCATGTTGCATACACAAAGTTGATAGTTTTTAGCCAAATGGGTACTCATTAGTTGAACAACCTCTTCTGCACTCATCACCCTTGCACCATCTGCATTCAGTAGAACTATTCTTTGATATTCAATCTTTCTTTTACTCGCAGATGAATGATAGAATTCTTTGGGTTTGTCTTTAGCATGTAGGGCCAGTTCCTTTTCATACTCAGACCTAGCTTTCTGCATACCAGTTGTGACTCATCTGGCCTGCTGCTTATAATTTTTTTTAACAATATTCCTTCCCCGTCATCCTTTTCTTACGAATCCCTTGATGAAAAACATGACTATTCTGCCTCCAGTTGATAACAGTGACCATGCAGTTCTCAATTAGGACGTGGCTAAGTTTATGAATATTCCATTCAGAAAAGTTTACATGCTGAACTACAAAGTAGGAAATTATGACGAACTGAGTAGTATAGTGGATTCTGCGCTTGGTATTAGTTATTGGATTGGAAAAATATCGATAGTGCATAGGCAGTGTTTAAAAAATACTTAAATGATGCAATATCAGAGTGTGTCCTTGGAGCTCTAAAATAAATAGAGGAAGAGTGAAATTTATGTGTAATCTAATCTTGCTTGATTAGATTACACATCCATTGTGAACACATCTAGGGTGTTCCCATGCTTAACATCTTTCAAAGATTTCGCTTTTCTAGAATTATCATAAACCTAATAAGGTCATTACCCTAAGAAGAAGTGGCCCAGCTAAAATTAAGCAGAGGTTTGTTGATAATGGAATTTGCTTATACGTAGGCTGTTCAAGAAGTAATAAGACTATATTTATACAGAAAACAGATTACCTTTAATCGTCATCATTTACATGGTCTTTTTCGAAGCAACTACCGTGACACGCAATGCATTTGTTCCAACGTTGCATCCACTTCTTAAACACATGTGAAAGTCCGTTTTTTGAGAGTTTCAAAACTGCCTCCGCAGCTTTTATACATGCTTTGTTGCTTTCGAAATGGCGGCCTCTTAGTGGTTTCTTGAGCTGAGGAAACAGCCAGAAGTCGCACGGTGCGAGATCAGGACTGTATGGAGGGTGTGGTAGGATATCTGTGTTGTTCTTCTGCAAAACGTCCACGTGGCCTTGCATTATTGTGGTGAAATAAGAAGCCATTCTTCAGCAATGGATGCTTCTTTTGACGTGCTTGATGATAATCGCTGCTGTGTTGATCATTGCCTCTGTGATGGATGTTGAAGGTCTTCCCTTATGTTCAAGATCTTCCACATTTTGCCTTCCTTCCTTAAAAGTTTTATGCCAGCGAAAAACACTTGCCCTCAACATTGCTTCATCGTGGAAAGCTTCGCATATCAGGTTAAAAGTGTCCGATGCCGATTTTTGCTAATGCACACAAAATTTAATCACATAACGCTATTCCAAGGACGCTTCCATTTCGAAGACTGGTTGCTCCTCGTAGACGCACCACAACAAGCTTGCGTTTAGTCATGTGACACTCTGGCACATCAGCCTGTATACGCCATCTATCAACCTCTTTTGTTAATACAGACAGCAACATTTCTTTATTCCACAGAAATTAATATTGTGATGAGTGGTTTCGCTACAGTAAAATTAGTCTTATTACTTATTGAACAGCCCACGTATTTTTAAGGAGTTGTAATTCTCATAAAAGGAGAACTTGCTATATTTTATGTTGGTATGTGTACACATGCACTCACATATATACAGTATGCCAGTTTTTTACCTGCATGCCCATGGTTTTCACCCTCTCTGAAAGAGTTTGGGGAACACCTTCCACCATTACATGTAATGAATGATGTGAGACAAAATTGGTAATCCAATTAAAAAGGGAAGAAGGCAGACTATAAGGACACTTCGTTGAGAAGAAACATCATCATAATCAAATTCCTGCCATGTACCCACAAGGGGTGTACAGGATATGACAGTACTACATGAAAAAATTATATCATTATTAACTTCCTATCTACAATTTTCCTCCAAATAAGTCTGTTACTTGTCAAGACGCCAACGTTATCAGATCTTATATTTCTATCATCAAAGGCACTTTGTACCGTATCAATCCACCTATATCTTGGTCTTCCTCTGGGTCGTATTCCTGCCAACCGGGCAGAGAACACTTGTTTTGCTAATCTTTCCTCGCCCATTCTGTTTAGGTGACACCATACCACCTGAGATTAGCTCTGCTAACGCATTCCTGGATGCTGACAATGTCAAGTTCTTTCCTAATATCCTCATTTTTAATATGATATTGCCATTGATGCCATATGTTCATGCCTATAATCTTTCTCAGGACTCTCATATCTGCAGTCTCTAGTCTTTGGTCAAGTGTTTTACTTCTGACCCAGTACTGGTTTGAACACTGTCTTGTATATAGCTAATTTAGTGCTCTGACTAATTTCTCTCTTATTCCATATGAATTTATTCAATTGACTTCCCACCATACCAGCTTTGCTGATTCTGTTGTCTATTTCTATATTTAATTTACCATCTTCAGTAAAAATCGTGCCTAAGTAGCTGAAATGTTTTACTTGTTCCACAGGTTCTCCATTCACAACGAGTTGACATTTTCAATGATTCTGCCTATTTTCATTGTCTTTGTCTTTTTATTGCTGACCTTCATACCATATCTATTACAACAGTTATTCAATTTAGTCAGAGAATCTTGCAGACTTGTAGCGGATTTATTTAGAAGTATAACATCATCCGCATAAAGCAAAGAGCTGACATTAACATTTCCAATTTTGATATCAGGTTTAATACCACTTTCTTTCATAATGTGATCCATATAGATAATGAATAACAGAGGGAATAATGTACATCCTTGTCTCTCACCAGATTTAACATTAAACCATCTTCCTGTACTTCCTTCAATTCTAACTGCTGACTTACAACTCAAATAAAGACTAAGTATTGCTTGATATAATGCCCCATTGACACCATATAACTGCAGCGTATTGAATAGCTTCTCTCTTGGCACCTTGTCATATGCCTTTTCCAAATCGACAAAACTTAAATACAGATCTTTGTTATATTCCCATGATTTCTCGACTATTTGTCGTAAAGTGAAGATCTGATCATGACAGCCTCTATTTGGCCTGAATCTAGCTTGTTCTTCACCCAGCTTTTCTTCCACAATTCTTCTCAACCGTTTCTCAAGTATACTTGCATAGATCTTGCCAGGAACACTCAGTAGTGAAATACCTCTTTAATTCTCACATTCAGTTTTATTTACCTTTTTATATATGGGTACTATGAGAGCTCTACTCCAATCATCAGGAATTCGTCCCTCTGTCCAGGCTTTCTGAACTATGCAGTGCAGCCACTGTAAGACTCTTATACCACCGTACTTCGGCATTTCTGGTCGAATATCATCTACTCCTGCTGCCTTTTCACATTTCAAGCCTTTGATGGCTTTTTCTACTTCAAGTATGGATATGTATGGATATGTTTTTTACCACTGTGCTGTCATCACTGCTTGTTTAATTTAGCAGTTTTTCAAAGTAATTACTCCATACTTCAAGGATATCTTTTTCTCCAGTTGTCATGTCACCTTTATCATCTCTAACTCCTTTTACAGCACTCTTTCCTCCATTCCTAAGCTTCTTCAACAACCTCCAGAATATTTTGCCACCTTCTTGATATTTATTTTCTATATTCTTGCCAAAGTCCTCCCATGACTTTTGTTTAGCTAGTTTTACACAGCGTTTGGCATTCTTGCATTTGTCTCTCTATTCTCTAAGAGCACATGCTGACTTATTTGACAGGAACTTTTGATATGCTTTCTTCTTTTCCTTCACTGCCTCTTTAACTTCCTGTGTCCACCAGGGAGTTCTGATTTTTTTATCCTTGCAGACCTCACCACATGCCTCTCTGGCAGAATCAATTAGGATTTTCTTCAGAGTTTTGCCACTGAATCTCCAAGGTTTGATTCCTGTTCTCAAACTCTTTCATTTTTTCTTCAATAATCTTTGTGTATTTTAGTCTACAGTTCACATCTGAGAGCTGCTCAACTTTTATTCACTTTAGTTATTCTTTTCAATGTGAAATTCAATTTTATCCTGCTCAAGACTAAATAGTGATCACTTCCAATTTCAAATCCTCTGTACACTCTGGTGTCTTGCACCAGGGAGAAAACATCACTATCAACAATAACATAGTCAATGAGACTTTTCTTATTCCTAGCCTCTTCTCTCCATGTGAATTTGTACACATTTTTATGTTGGAACATGGTGTTAGTAATAACCAGTCCATGTCCTGAGCAGAAATTCAACAGATATTTCCCATTATTATTAGCTTTGCTCTTTTCTCCAAATTTTCCCAAAATATTTTTGCATGTCTCACAATCATTTCCTACTCTGCTATTTAGATCCCCAACAAGGACCAGCTTTTCCTTTTTCATTGTGTCAGTTGCTTTTTCTAAAGCCTCAAAAAATTCCTCCACTTCTACCTTAGTATAACCTTCTGTGGGACCATAGGCACAAATAAGTCTCATTGTCCAGTTCCCCATTCTCATATTTGCCCACATTACTCTACTTGAGACTGACTACCATTCAAGAAGATTAGCCTCGTATTTTGTGTTGAATACTATGGTTACTCCTTCTTTTCCTTGAACCTTGATGCCAAAAACTGTATCACTACCTCGGAAATGTTAAATGCAATAACACAGGTTTCTCCAAATCTTTCCATTGCTAGGAGATGTGCTGTGAATCTTGATTGGCGAAATCCATATGAATGTTATTGATTATATTGCACTGCACTATATTTATTTAGGTTTGCTCTCATGTTAGTATTTTGAATGTGGTGAGAAAGCAGAGGAAAATACTGGGGGAGGATACTTTTAGACGTGTTGCCCATAGAGAGTATTCAATTTCCATGTCATTATGAGGCCTCAACAGTGCTCTTCGCATACCATTACTCAGCCTTCCTCCAGTGTCAAAGAGGTTTATTGTTGAATTACCTTCGCCATTAATTTAAATAACACTGAGGTGAAGGGGAGTGGAGTGATAGTTTAATGGTGGACACATCACTTTTTTTTTTCTTTTTTTTTCTTTTTTTTTTTTGAAATATCTGTATTATGTGCTTGCTTCCACACTGTAGGATGGATGTCAGTTGAGAATAATTTATTAGTTTGGGAATATGTCTCTTGAGCACAGTTGATGGGATTCCAATTGGGACAAGAAATCGTTTTGGTATCCAAGTTGATCATATTCTTCTGATATTATCTTTCTGGCAGAAGGTATGAAATTCAGTGTTACAGGTGGAGGAGGAGTGATTTGCTGTGGTTATTTATGCACGAGTTAGATAAGAAATGTGATGCCAGTAGTTATGTTTTAGCTTTAAG
This sequence comes from Typopeltis vanoorti, assembly GCF_054136105.1. Taxonomy (NCBI): domain Eukaryota; kingdom Metazoa; phylum Arthropoda; class Arachnida; order Uropygi; family Thelyphonidae; genus Typopeltis; species Typopeltis vanoorti. The sequence continues at coordinate 145,638,950 of NC_143549.1, forward strand.
TGATGTTACTATTCTACCATCTTGGTGAGAAAGAGGATGAAAGTACAGATGGACAAAAGTTGTACCCAAACAGCTTTTGCAGAGAAGAGAAGACACAATTGCTATTTGTAAAGGTGACAAGTTTTCTATATTTATCCTTTATCACAATCAAACTTAGCTCTGCTAATAATCATTTTGCAAGTGTTGCAGGCTTCAGTGTAAACCATGAGTGAAGTTTTTGGAGTTTTTATCTTGAGCTACCACAATGTGCTGCTATCTTTTCTTGGAATGCCTTGATGACTCACTTCAGAAAACTGTTAATTTGAATATAAGGTGGTAATGTTAAATGAGTTGGGAATAATCACTTTCATTCCACTATGCATAAATTTTGTAACAAGATCACAAATATCTGGATATGAAGAAGGAAAGTAGACTGACCTTGGAAGGGAGGAGGTGTAAAAAGGCTCAGATCTTCCTTCTTGACATTGTTGTGCCAAACAAAGTACATGAGGTTGTGAATAGCTGAGAGAAGAGCATTTTACTTGATTAAATTTAGAGAAGCTGATAATTACTAAGAAGAGAGTCACCTCAGTCACTAGTATACCTGGAAGGAGAACTGGTTAATGAAAAATCCAGAGTGTTGAGTGAGTGGAGAGAATTGTCAGAAATTCTGTTTGGGGTACAAACATTATGCTTTAAAGTCAGTGCTTATAGCAAATGCTCTGCTTCTCTTCCTATTTGGTCAGTGGAAATGAAAAAAAAAAAAGCTAGTTAGACTGGAGAATTTGTATGGCAGGAAATCAAGCTTCTAGGATAAAAAGTTGAGGTCAGAATGATTTTCCGAATTAGAGACAGCAAATGAAATGCATTATTATTATTATTATTATATGGTGTTATGATGTTTTTTTGTTATACTATGTTCTGTTACTTCTTAATTATATCCTATCTTATTCAAAACCTTATTCAGTCAATCAAAATTCCTGTCAAACTGCTCCATTTGTTATAAAGTTTATTATTATATCTGTCTATCTATCTAAATAATTCCTACCAACTGTGCCATTTGTTATATCTCCTTCTTACTTCTTATTTCTCGTTATTCTTTATATATCTTTCCCTTTTATAAACATGCAAAATCTTTGGCCTCTCTATAGTTTAACCATGTGTAGGTTACTTAATGTTTAGGGCTTTGTCCTTGTAAGGGACGTGGCCATTAACATATTTTCTGAGACAGTCCACCCGATAAGCATCGACAAATTTATATTTTAACTGCGCCAGCCAACACCGAGGATAGATGAGACTCTTATCCAGGATAGCTCTCTCAGAATGATACACTGTAATTAAGTTCAGTGTCTAATCTCTGTTCACTAAATTCTTAAATGCAGTCATGGTCCGCTTTGTTTAATCATACACGTGGGTTCTTCCCGCTAAGTTCGATAGTAATCGAACTTAGCTTTACGTCACGGCATCCAGCTCCCTCTATTACATCGCACGTGCGCTTGTTATGTTTTTCTTGGAAAGCACTCTAGTTTCTCTTTCTGATAACTTCTATCCCCCCCGGTATATGTAACACTGGATGATCAAAAGGTGACCCTTGGACTCTGGCTTACAGGTTTTGCTACCTTATAACATATGAAATGGGGTTCTTAAATAAATTTAACACTTTAATTAATTTCTTTATCTGACCCTTATGCATAACAGGTTAGGTCTTACAATTTTCTTTCATTTGTTATACAATTTCTTACTCCTATTTTAGTGTTATATACATAAAATTATCTTTCCAATATATAGCCAACACACCACATTCTCTGCCTATGTTTAAATAAAGTTATTCGTGAATAATTAAATAGTAGTTCTTTTACTTGGTTTATTCAGGACACAACAATGGGCACCTCCATGGAGTCTGAAGACTCATCGCAGGAGACCCAATCTATCCACACAATCTATTACGTCTCCTTGAACCCATTAACTGACAAAGCACTCACAACTGTCTCTGGCAACCCATTCCACTCATTCACAACTCTCCAAGCAAAAAAATTAGTTCTCACACCCCTACTGACCACACCTTTATTCAACTTCCAGAGATGACCCCCTTGTTCTGGTTCCTCTAGCCAAATGCTGAAACATTTCTCCTGCATTTATTCTATAAAATGCTTTAAGCAACTTAAATGTTTCTATCATATCCCCTCTTTTTCTTCTGTCAACCAACTTCTGCAATCCACACACCTTTATTCTGTTCTCATAGGACACAGGCCACTCACCATCTTGGTCACTTGCCTCTGAATCCTCTCCACTGCTTCCACATCCCCAAGAAACCCAGGGGACCAGACTTGAGCACAGTAGTCTAGATGTGGGTGTATCAAGACCTTATAAAGAAGAATTACAACTGCCTTATCTCTACTTGTTAATGGGTTCTTCCTCTAAACTTTAACTCTCTGTCTACCACCACCACTCCTAAATCTCTGGCTTTATCTATTTCCTGGAGTACAGTCCTCTTATATTCTTCGTTAGAGTGCCGCCTTTTTCAGAGCCCCTTTTGCACACGACCTATATCTTTTCACCCCTTGAGCTCTTCCCTTGCTTTCCCGTCGCTGCTATGCTCTTGGATTCATGGAATATGTGTCGACGTACGTTCCGTGTAAGCTACTGCCGCTGGCATTACACTGAACACATGTACTTGTATACTTTCTAAGAATTGTTTACTTAATACCTATCTGGTCATTTTATACAGCTAAATTGAGGCTTAAATTAATATTAACAAAATTCCTCCTTTAAAACATTCTCTAATTCGATCTTAGTATAATCACAACAGATTAAAATATCATCATCAAATTCCTGCCATGTACCCTCAAGGGGTGTACAGGATATGATAGTACTACATGAAAAATTTACATCATTACCAACTTCCTATCTACAATTTTCCTCCAAATCAGTCTGTTACTTGTCAAGACTCCAACATTACCAGATCTTATATTTCTATCATTTAAGGCACTTTGTACCGTATCAATCCATCTATATCTTGGTCTTCCTCTGGGTCGTTTTCCTGCCAACTTGGCAGAGAACACTTGTTTTGCTAATCTTTTCTCTCCCATTCTATTTAAGTGACCATACCACCTGAGATTAGCTCTGTTAACGCATTCCTGGATGCTGATAATGTCAAGATCTTTCCTAATATCCTCGTTTTTAATATGATATTGCCATTGATGACATCTGTTCACGCCTCTAATCCTTCTCAGGGCTCTCATATCTGTGGTCTCTAGTCTTTGGTCAAGTGTTTTACTTCTGACCCAGCTCTCAGATCCATAAGTTAAAACTGGTTTGAACACTGTCTTGTAAACAGCTAATTTAGTGTTCTGACTAATTTCTCTCTTATTCCATATGAATTTATTCACTTGACTTCCTACCATACCAGCTTTGTTGATTCTGTTGTCTATTTCTATATTTAATTTACCATCTTCACTAAAAATCGTGCCCAAGTAGCTGAAACGTTTTACTTGTTCCACAGGTTCTACGTTCACAACGCAGTTGACATTTTCACAGATTCTGCCTATTTTCATTGTCTTTGTCTTTTTATTGCTGACCTTCATGCCATATCTATTACAACAGTTATTCAATTTAGTCAGAGAATCTTGCAGACTTGTAGCAGATTTATTTAGAAGTATAACACCATCCGCATAAAGCAAAGAGCTGACATTAACATCTCCAATTTTGATATCATGTTTAATACCACTTACCTTCATAATGTGATCCATATAGATAATGAATAACAGAGGGGATAATGTACATCCTTGTCTCACACCAGATTTAACATTAAACCATCTTCCTTTACTTCCTTCAATTCTAACTGCTGACTTACAACTCAAATAAAGACTAAGTGTTGCTTGATATAATGCCCCATTGACACCATATAACTGCAGCGTATTGAATAGCTTCTCTCTTGGCACCTTGTCATATGCCTTTTCCAAATCGACAAAACTTAAATACAGATCTTTGTTATATTCCCATGATTTCTCCACTATTTGTCGTAAAGTGAAAATCTTATCCTGACAGCCTCTATTTGACCTGAATCCAGCTTGTTCTTCACCAAGCTTTTCTTCCACAATTCTTCTCAACCATTTCTGAAGTATACTTGCATATATCTTACCAGGAACACTCAATAGGGATATACCTCTGCAATTTTCACATTCAGTTTTATTTCCCTTTTTATATATAGGTACTATGAGAGCTCTGCTCCAATCATTGGGAATTCGTCCCTCTTTGTCCAGACATTCTGAACTATGCAGTGCAGCCACTGTACGACTTTTATACCACCATACTTCAGCATTTCTGATCGAATATCATCTACTCCTGCTGCCTTTCCACATTTCAAGCCTTTGATGGCTTTTTCTACTTAAAGTATGGATATGTATTCCTGACTGCATGCCTGGTCATTGTTTTTTATCACTGTGCTGTTATCATTGCTTGTTTCATTTAGCAAATTTTCATAGTAATTACTCCATACTTCAAGTGTATCTTTTTCTCCCGTTTTCATTTCACCTTTATCATCTCTAACTCCTTTTACAGCACTCTTTCTTCCATTCCTAAGCTTCTTCAACAACTGCCAGAATATTTTGCCACCTTCTTGATATTTATTTTCTATGTTCTTGCCAAAGTCCTTCCATGACTTTTGTTTAGCTAGTTTTACACACCGTTTAGCTTTCTTACATTTGTCTCTGTATTCTCTAAGAGCACAAACTGACTTATTTGCCAGGAACTTTTGATGTGCTTTCTTCTTTTGCTTCACTTCCTCTTTAACTTCCTCTGTCCACCATGGAGTTCTAATTTTTCTATCTTTGCAGACAACTTCAGCACATGCCTCTCTAGCTGAATCAATCAGGGTTTTCTTCATGGCTTGCCACTGAATCTCCAAGGTTTGGTTCCTGTTCTCAAACTCTTTCATTTTTCCTTCAATAATCTTTGTGTATTTTAGTCTACAGTTCACATCTGAGAGCTGCTCAACTTTTATTTGTTTCAAAAGTTTTCAATATGAAATTCAATTTTATCCTGCTCAAGACTAAATAGTGATCGTTTCCAATTTGAAATCCCCTGTACACTCTGGTGTCCTGCACCAGGGAGAAAACATCACTATCAACAATAACATAGTCAATGAGACTTTTCTTATTCCTTGCCTCTTCTCTCCATGTGAATTTGTGCACCTTTTTATGTTGGAACATGGTGTTAGTAATAACCAGTCCATGTCCTGAGCAGAAATCCAACCGGTACTTGAAATTATTATTAGCTTTGCTCTCCAAATTTTCCCAAAATATTTTTGTATGTCTGACAATCACTTCCTACTATGCTATTTAGATCCCCAACAAGGACCAACTTTTCCTTTTTCATTGTGTCAGTAGCTTTCTCTAGAACCTCAAAAAATTCCTCCACTTCTACCTTAGTATAACCTTCTGTGGGACCATAGGCACAAATAAGTCTCATTGTCCAGTTCCCCATTCTCATATTTACTCAAATCTCTCTACTTGACACTGCCTGCCATTCAAGAAGATGAGCCTCGTATTTTGTGTTGAATACTATAGCTAATCCTTCTTTTCCTTTATTGTCATTTCCTGAATATAACATTTTGTATTTATTGCTCAGAAAGATCTCACCAGTTTTTTTCTTTTTTGTGTCAGACACCCCTATTATGTCGATTTGGTACTTATCTAATTCCTCCGCTAGCTCCATTTCTTTGCCATTCAGGCTTCTTATGTTGATAGTACTGATCTTTAACTGCAATTTTTTATATAAAGTGAAGAAATTTCACTTTTAATTTCAGCTGATGTGCAGGTATTTCTCTTTGTTAGTAAGTTTAGTATGTTAGATGCTGGATGAATGATTTCTCTATAAGATTCCTTCACTCAGGATCTAACACTTCTTCCTAAGCATGTCATAATCACCTGTCTTGTAGTTCCACGAATATCTTTTATTGATAGAATATTTCTCGTGTTTTACAATTTCTCAAGTCAAGACCATGTGGTCACTTTCACCAATTGGAGGCAATGTTATCAACTTGGTTATGGATAGCTTTTCTGATCCTATGACCAGGTTCAATACTCTTCCATCCTTAGTCCCCTCTATCACATGCTAACTTAAATAATTATCTCTCAGCCGGTGTATAAATTCTATTTTCTTTGTGCCATGTGATCTTTCTTCCTTCCAGTCTATATTTCCATTGTTGAAGTCCCTCCATAATAAAAACTCGACCTGTACTCATTGTACTAATTTGGTGATGCATATCTTCCGGATCATCTGTGGAATTCCCTGGCCTATATCAACAACTAACTGTATGTTTTGTCTTACTGGTCTTAATCTCACACCAGATTACTTCAAATGAACAGCCCCTCCCACCTCTCTCCTATTCTCTTTGGTTGCAGTTCATCTGCTGTCATCAACAGTACTTCCCCCCTCCCCCCATCCTATCTTCTTTTTATCTTCCCTGACTAAATCCTTCACATTCAATCCCTGTAACTACATCATCTGCTGTTAGCTAGGTCTCACTAATGCTTATAACTTTTGGCTCTTGTTCCTGATACTCTTCGCATTACTACAGGTAACCTTCATATAATGCGGTACTTATACAATGCAGTTTCTATATAACACTGTCTACAAATTGTAGTGACCCTTGTTCATTGTACAACGCGGTTTCGATAAAAACACAGTCTACAAATTGTAGTAACCCTGTATCTTTTCATATGTTTTTCACTGTGCGACTTGAAAATCAAATTTTATATTCTTTATATTTTTGTCTGCTCGTATCGTGCATGTATCATGCATTTATATTAGGGGAAATGCATGCTAAATACCTTTAGCATGCATGCATGTACATCAATTGTTTACTGTGTAAAGTGTTTTTTGTTGAAAATTGTCTTTGTTTTCTGCAAGGAAAGGGCATTAAAAATCACAAATGTGTTAGTCTCAAGCTGATCACTTTATTTTCTAGTAAGTTTTCTATGTGATCTGAGTCTCACATAACACGATTTATATAACATGGAATTTCTCTGGAACCTAACATCCGTGTTACACAAGGGTTACCTGTATATAGAAACGTCAACATCCCTTTATTCCCCCCCCCACCCACCCACCTTTACTTTCTGAATTGACTAACCTATTCAATATTTTTGTTTGAGAGACTAAATTCCTCACTTGGTTCATTCTCACACTCATTTGCTTCATGGTTGCCTTCACACAAACTTACTTCCACCTTAATTGCTTAAGCTTCACTGAATTTGCATGTCATCATGCTTGGTGAACAAAGCTCTCTCCAGACATCTAATACCAAAACTATTCAGTTCATTCACATTGTACAAATCCTTCTTTCCGTCACACAAATTCTACATCATTCTTTTTGCGCAATCTAAATGTAGACTCATTGGCTATCAATACCCTCCTCCTCAGTTCACCTCTATCATAGCATGGTAGGAGACTTACAATCTTCATCTTCTCACTCTTCGGTTTTGCCTCTTGTAATAACTCCTTTATATCAGTTTTAATAAGGGAATACCATGAGCAGACATATAAATACAAAATTAATAATGGAAAAACTCACATAAAAAGATTATTTAATAGTATAATTTTCGCCTGCGTGTCACAGGCATCTTCAGTACATTTTAAGCTAAAATTAAACAATAACTGACAATTCCAAAGAGCTCCACCTAAGTAGCTAATATAAGATAACTAAAAAGGTCAATAAATTTCCTTAAAAAAAAAAAAAAAAAAAAAAAAAAAATTATATACAATAAAAAGTTAGGAAAGATTAGCTGATTTATAAAGTACTATCTCCCATGAAGGGATAGACGTAAACCATTGGATCTGTTTAAGTTAGGAGTGTGAAGTAAAGTTTCACATGTTTCTTTATAAAGCCGTTCCATGAGGAACTGACTTTTGTGAAGGACTCTTGTCTTTTTCCAATGAACTCTATGTCTAGTGAAGATGGCATGTTCTGTTGGGCAGATTACTTGCTCTTGTGGATTATCTTATTTCGGACAAAAAGGAAGATCTGCCTCTATTCAGCTTGAAGAACACCAGTCTTATATTCAATATCTTGACCCTCATCAGTCTGAACTTGCAGAACATGCCATCATCACTAGACATAGAGTTCATTGGAAAAAGACACAAGAGTCCTTCACAAAAGTCGGTTCCTCATGGAACGGCTTTATAAAGAAACATGTGAAACTTTACTTCACTCTCCTGACTTAAACATATCCGATGGTTTACATCTATCTCCTTTATGGGAGATAGTACTTTATAAATCAGCTAATCTTTCCTAACTTTTTAATGTATATATATGTGTATATATATATATATATATATATTTTTTTTTTTTTTTTAAGTTAGGAAATTTATTGACCTTTTTAGTTATCTTATATTAGCTACTTAGGTGGCGCTTTTTGGAATTGTCAGTTATTGTTTAATTTTAGCTTAAAATGTACGGAAGATGCCTGTGACATGCAGGCAAAAATTATACTATTAAATCTTTTTACGTGAGTTTTTCCTTTATATCCTCGTTCATAGAATACTTCTCACCTCTCAAATCACTGGTACCAACCAAGATGATCATTGCTTTGACTTACTTTTTTGCATCCAGATGGCATGGCTAATTAGCCATGCCATCTGGATGCAAAAATTCTATGAGGGAGGATGTAAAAGAGTTATTACAAGAGGCAAAACTGAAGAGCGAGAAAATACCGAGAAACTCAGGAAACACGATTTTGTTATACTTTTGTTTAGTACTGCCCTGATTAGAGTCTCCATACAGAATTTTCTTCTTAACTTGTTTTTCTTGTTTGTTCGGTCAATCTTTATTATTCCTTCAGATCACCTGCATTCTTTCTTTTTTCAGCCCTGCTTAACTGTTGCCGCTTCTGCAGTTTTTCAATTTCATGCTTTCTCCTATGAAGGATAACATTTAAGCACACTATTTCTTTATTGATATCCATTTTGTTCTCCTCTATTTCTGCAGCTACACATTCAACATTATTAACATCATTTTCCATCTTATCATCGGTATTTGTTGCGTTCTCATCACCTAACAGACACTCACTTTTAAAATACTTAATACATATTCTCTCTTCAGTTTCAACTTCGATATATTCTTTAATTTTCTCGATGCATACACTGCACTGAATAATATCCTGCAAATTCAAATCACCGGACAACATGGTCTTTGTAGAAAGTTTTTTACCTTGGGTATCTTCTTCTTTAGTATTCTCAATTGAGCAGGTTCTTCTTTTATTAGCAGAAACTTTCCTTCCACTCTCTTCTGTTCTGAGCCTTCTCTTTCAAAGTTGTGTACCTGTCTCCATTGAGCATGTCATCTAGCATTGTTTTCCTTACTCTTCCTCTGGGTCTTTTTCCGTCTATTTTTCCTTCGATTGCATCTCTGATGATTCCATTCCCTCTCAGAATATGTCCGATCCAATTTCCCTTGCTTCTTTTTATCCTCCTCAACAGACTTCTTTCTTCTTCTACTCTTTTTAAGACCTCTTCATTAGTTATTTTATCTGTCCATTTGATTTTTTCCATCCTTCTCCAAATCCACATCTCAAAGCTTTCCAAGTTTCAGATGCATAGAGGGCAACACTCCACACATAACATTTTATTAGTCTTCTCTTTAGGTTTCTATCCATTTTATTTCTGAATAAATTCCATTTTCTATTAAAGGCATCTCTTCCCATCGCTATTCTTGCTTTTATGTCACTTTTACATCTTCCATCACTGCTAATAACACTTCCTAGATATTTAAATGTCTTTACTTGATTCAAATTTTCCCCATTTATTCTGATATCCATATTTGCCTCTTTCCTTGCTATTTTCATCACCTTTGTTTTTCTGATGTTAATTTTCATTCCATAATTGATAGAGGATTCCAGTAATCTGTTCAACAGATGTTGTAGTCCTGTTTCAGTGTTTGATAATAATGCCTTATCATCTGTGTATCTTATTGCAAAAACTTCCGAATTCTCCAGTGCTTCTTTTAACATTGCTTCAGAATACATGTTGAACAAAATTGGTGACAGAGAACAGCCTTGTCTTACTCCTCGTCCAATGATACCTGGTTCTGTTGTACCATATATGTCTCTCACCATGGCAGTTTGTCCCATATATAGTGAGATAATTAGCCTTCTGTCTTTCCAATCTTTTCTATTACTTCCACCATCTTATCCCATTTTACATAGTCAAAAGCTTTCTCAAAATCTATATAACAGATGTTAACTTCTTTATTCACTTCTAGGCTTCTTTCACTTACTATTCTTAACGGTCCAATCGCATCTCTTGTTCCCCTACCCTTCCTGAAACCAAACTAATCTTCTCCAAGAAATTCTTCCACTTTAGATGCAGTTCTTCGTATATATACCTTGGTATATACCATGTTAAATATACCAAGCAATTTTATAAGCTAGGTTTTAATCCTTTTTCCCAACTAAGTAAACAGACAAGTAAGTCAAGTTTGCACCTGAATGTAGTTCAAGTCTGAGGCAACTCGTGGTAAAGGTGGAGTTAGCTCTGATCACTTTCCTTAGTATTTTCCCCTAATGCAAAGCACATTCCCATTCAAAGATGTATGATGCTATGCATTAAAGGCAATGGCACTACCCAGACTGGTTTTGACCTTTAATGAGGTCTCGTTAGTGAGAGCCAGACCTAAAAAATGCCAAGGTTGAAGTAATGCAGAGCTTATAAATTTTACCTAAATTTATGAGAGTAAGGTGCAGAAAGTTTTTTACCTTGGGTATATACTATGTTAAATATACCAAGCAATTTTATAAGCTAGGTTTTAATCCTTTTTCCCAAGCAAGCAAACAGACAGTAAGTCAAGTTTGCACCTGAACATAGTTCAAGTCTTAGGCAACTCGTGGTATAGGTGGAGTAAACTCTGATCACTTTCCTTAGTATTTTCCCCTAATGCAAAGCATATCCCTTTGCGAAGATGTATGATGCTATGCATTAAAGGCAAGGGCCACTACCCAGACCAGTTTCGACCTTTATTGAGGTCTCTGGGTAGTGGCCCTTGCCTTTAATGCATAGCATCATACATCTTCGCAAAGGGATATGCTTTGCATTAGGGGAAAATACTAAGGAAAGTGATCAGAGCTTTCTCCACCTTTACCACAAGTTGCCTCACTCTTGAACTATGTTCAGGTGCAAACTTGACTTACTTGTCTGTTTGCTTACTTGGGAAAAAGGATTAAAACCTAGCTTATAAAATTGCTCGGTATATTTAACAACATGGTCTTTGCCACAATTGTTCTTCACATTGGTACCATGCTGAAAATCTCACAAATAATGAGACAAGGAAATCTTAATCTACAGAAGATCAAAGAGAGGAGATCCAAAAATATGCTCCCTTCACAAAGAATATCAGATTGCACTAAAACATGACTACTATGTGGTGAATCATACAGTTTAATTATTTTGGGGCAGCAAAGATGGCAGTAGTGGTTGTTTTGGAAAATATTTGGGGTTTGGTCAAAAACAGAAGGGCAGGTTTGGCGATAGTGATAGTACATATAATTTAGGTTGGTGGGTATGCCACAAATATTTGAAATGAATGTAGAAGAAATTTTTTGAAGAAGGTTTTTATTTTTATTTTTTGTTTTTAATTGCATTGACACTATATTTATTTAGGTTTGTTTGCTGTCATGAGTATTTTGAAGGTGAAGAGAAAGCAGAGGAAAATATTATGGGAGGAGATACTTTATTTGCCCATAGAGCATCCAATTTCCTTGCCAGAACATGACCTTGCAGTGCAGATGATAGCAAGTCTGTGCCAGCTGATCAGAGGCCTCCTAATGTGTTGTCATCTGATTCAGTCCTATACATCTGGTGGCCAGCCTTTGGAACTGCTTTACTACTGTACTCTCAAATGGGAGAAGTTCTGGATCTTCACAGTATGTTTGACATGCTTTTTAAAGGGTGACAGTGTTAGAAGATCTGGACACAGTGGAACTTCTGCTATGGGAACCAAATATGGCAACAACCACTTCATGTACTCAATAAGCAAGGTGATTTTCTAGGAGCATTGAAGGGCATCTACCACCTTTGGGTTTCTGTGGCATTTCCTCCAATTAGGAAGGTGTTCCTTTACAGTCGGCATGTTGTTGAAATCGTATCTTATCCTGAGGAGATATGATTGACTTAACTGGGAGAGGTTGTATATTATGCATTATTGGCTCTAGTGATTCATATTTAGTCAGAAGTTTGTCATCATCATCAAAACCTCTGCAAATTAAGTTGTGTTCTGATGAGGATGCATTAATATGTGAATTTGATCAGATATGAAATGAACCATTTAAATTATTATAAAATATCTACCATCAATTTAATACTTAATGGTATCTAGCAGTCATCTGGAATTTAAAAAACTCCAGTTTTTTTGCTTCCTTCTCTCCTGTTCAAACACTTTCTTTTTTTTCTTATTTCAAAAGACCAGGTTCATCCTTGGTCTCTTCCTGGTGCATACTGCATTCCTTGTTCATGTGGTCTCTGTCTGATGAATACATTTCAATTTCCATGCCGATAATTACTGTCAGGCTGATGTTGTTGTCGGACTGGACATTCAACTGAGGTGAGAACTTATGAATTGCATATATTTGTGTCAACTTTTATGCTTAGATTAAGTGACTGTGCCAGGAATACAGTTTTTTTTGTATTTCATTATAATTCTTGATTGCAAACGTTTTAACTTTACAAGATTATTCATAGAATCCTGTAAAGATTTTTTGTATCAATCTCTCATGTTTTGGGAAGCGTGTGTGTATATATATATATATATATATATATATATATTTATATGTGAAAAGTTTGGAGAATGTGTAAACATGATTTCTCAACTTATTCAAATTGTTAGGTTTTAGTTTTGGTTGCCCTGGCAATGCTACTGTGACACAAGAGAAATATTATATTTTAAGTTTTGTGATAATGTTACATGGGTATATATAAAAAAAACTGTTTTTTTTTAAACTGCTGTATTTGATCTTTTTGATTATTTTATTAACACTTAACTGAATTTTATTATTATTATTAGGAGTTTGCTGAGAGGACTAGGAGCATTTTTTATTAAAAGAAAACTTGATTTAAGAGAAGGAGAAAGGGATTTGATATATAGGGCAGTACTCCATTCGGTAATGTCTCTTTAATATAAATATGAACTTTTATAGAGATAAAAGATAATGAAACAGGAATAATCAAAATTTTTACATGCTTTGGTGTTAATTTTGCATGAAATTTGTCATTCTCTAAATTACCTCATACTATACCAGAATGAAACAGTATACTGCATGCCTCCTGTGATCTTTTGTTAGGAAAACATAAAAATATATATGTTCTACACTCTCTCATATTCATCTGATATTTACCCTACAAGGTGGAAGTAATAATGAAGTATAAGTCTATACTTCATTACCTTCCAAAAATAATAATAATAATTAAACTGGTGACCCACTTCAATCACACAAGCCCATTAGTGATCAGTTTTTTAATCAATTTGAAGACCTAAACTGTTAATTATCATCCACCAATACATTGTGTAAACAGAAATTAGCAGATTGCCATATCCATATCTTCTACCTAATTTGCCATGAAAAGGTTTGGAGAAACCTGTTCATTTACTTCTTGACATTTTTAGGGCATTTGATGATATCTAGCATAGTCCCACTCAGCAGACTACTGCCCTCTTGGTCTGCCTTCAACTCTTTGTAGTTAGACAGTCACTTCCTCTCTTCAGGCCTTACTATTTACAGAAGTTCCAGGACACTTCTTTTTTTATTGCCATCTTTCTTTATACATAATGATCTCTAGAAATCTTTAAATCCTTCCCATGTTTCTGTTGATAATAGTATGCTCTGAATAATATAAGCACGTAAACACAAGAAAGATATTTAATTAACCAAATATTTCGGTCTGGAAATAGCAGACCATCTTCAGTGGCACTACAAGAACAGTTAAAAAAATAAAAAAAAAAAATAAAAACAAGGTGGAATACTAACAATAGATCATTTAAAAATAGAACAAGCCTTGTGATGTTATATCACTAAGTATTAAACAGAATATTTTGAAACAGAGACATGATTGAAATAAAGGTATTAATTAATAATATTAAATAACATAAAATTAATATGAATTAATGAGTTATCCTGATTAGACTTTCCCAGATTTTTGATATAGATATACAGTCATTCCGCTTCAGGTTAGGACGATGGAGTAAGGCCTCTACGCTTTCTTTGAATAAACGTTCAAATTTATAACAGGATCTATGTAAGAGGCAAGTTTTTGACCAAAGGATGTTATGGTTAATTTCAATCCCATGCTGAGCCAATCCAGATTTTTCAGGTTTGTTGTGATGAATGGAGGATTGATGTTCTTGGATTCTGTTTTTTCAAGAGAACATCCAGTTTGTTCAAAATAGGAGAGATCACAGTTGCAGGGAATTTGATAAACTCCAATTTTAGGAGAAGGAAAATGGGAAGATAATTTGTTAATAGGTGAATACATAGCTGTTAAATCATATTTCTTCAGAATTCTTGCGATAGGTTCTGAAATCCCGGAGATATATGGAATTGGAACTCGACGTATTGAATCTTTGTTGTTTTGTGGTGGATTATAAGAATTGAGAAGATGTTGAGTACTCTTTTCGGAAAAGCCATTGAGTTTCATGTGTTGTTGGATAGTAGAAAGTTCTTTCTGTAGAATATTAGAAGTAGAACACTTAGTTTTGGCGCTTTTGATTAGACATTTTATGATTCTTGTTTTTTGACAAGGATGATGGGCTGATTCTTTAAGAATATAACGACCTGTGAACATTGGTTTCCTGTAAACTGTAGTTGTAAGAGTATTTGAAGGTGACTGGATGAGCGAGAACATCTAAAAAAGATAACTGGTTGTTTTCTGCCATTTTCATAGTGAACTTTATACGATGATGCAAGGAATTGATACTGTTTAAAAAAGAAGGTTAGGAGTCTTTGTTGTGCGGCCATACAGTAAAGATGTCATCTATATATCTTACCCAAAAGGATGATTGAGGGAGAATAGATTAGAAGAAGACTTTTTCTAGATGTTCTAAATAAAAGTTGGCTAAAGCAGGAGAGAGAGAGAGAGAGGATTTCCCATGGCCGTTCCTTCTACTTGGCTGTAAAATTTGTTTTGACATAAGAAATATCCAGAGTGTATTACGGAATCGAACGGTTTTATAATGTCTTCTGGAAAGATGTCAGCAAGTAATTTTAAAGTCTCTTTGAGAGGTACATTTGTATATAAAGATTCTATATCAAAGCTCACCATAAGATCTGTAGGTTGCAA
Source organism: Typopeltis vanoorti (assembly GCF_054136105.1). Classification (NCBI taxonomy): domain Eukaryota; kingdom Metazoa; phylum Arthropoda; class Arachnida; order Uropygi; family Thelyphonidae; genus Typopeltis; species Typopeltis vanoorti. Next base: position 145,654,253 of record NC_143549.1, read on the forward strand.
TGAGACATTTTTCAATTTTTCTAAGAAATCTGAGGAGTTTTTTAAAAAGGAACTAGAGTTGCCTATGTGAGATTTCAATAATTTAGCTAGATATTTGGCTATACGATAAGTAGGAGAATCAATACAATCTACTATTGCACAAAGAGGAAAGTCAATCTTATGTATTTTTGGAAGACCATAAAATCTAGAAGGTCTTGCAAAATAAGTTTTAAGTCTTTCAATTGTGTCTCTGTCTAAACTGATGACTTCATCTGAGAGAGAATTTAATTTCTTTAGTTGTCTGTTGGTTGGATTATAATCAAGTTCTTGATATGTGGAGCGATCTCGAAGTAAAAGAGAAAGTTTTCTTCTGTAATTTGCTGAGTCCATAACTACTGTTGCTTTCCCCTTGTCAGCTTTGGTGATAATGAGGTGATTGTTTTTTCTCAAGGACTGTAAAGATTTCATTTCAGAAAGAGATATGTTGGAAGGAGGAAGTTTGGACTTAAGTAGAGAAGAAGCGACTTCTAGGTGAAGAGCATTTGCTTTTTCACTAGTTAGATGACTGAGATTCCGTTCAATATTAACTAGGAAATCTAGATATGGTATCTTTCTTAGGAACAATAGAAAAATCATGTCCTTTTGACAGGATGAGGGTTTCGCTATCGGTTAGAGTACGTTCGGATATATCATCATCATCATCATCATCATCATCATCAAATTCCTGCCATGTACCCTCAAGGGGTGTACAGGATATGACAGTACTACATGAAAAAATTACATCATTACTAACTTCCTATCTACAATTTTCTTCCAAATCAGTCTGTTACTTGTCAAGACTCCAACATTATCAGATCTTATATTTCTATCGTCTAAGGCACTTTGTACCGTATCAATCCACCTATATCTTGGTCTTCCTCTGGGTCGTTTTCCTGTCAACTTGGCAGAGAACACTTGTTTTGCTAATCTTTCCTCTCCCATTCTATTTAAGTGACCATACCACCTGAGATTTAGGCATAATGGAGAACTTCTGAATTAACTTTGTAGTTATCTGACCTATAGAGGGTGGCATGTAAAGACATTAGCTGTCAGTTACAATTTAAATTGTTTCTACAATTACTCGGCTTAGTGCTGTGTGCATCTCACAGTTTCATTGTGCTCTGATGATGCTGGGTAGAAAACCAGCAAAATATTAGAGTTTAATATATGTATTTTTCCCCCTTGGTGTTAATTATACTGTTAATCTTCATCATCTTCATCATACCCTCTTTTACCTTGCGGTGATGAGCGTTTATTAATCATCGGACCTCAAACCGTTCACAGGATAAGGTGGTCAGCCCTACTCCATGGTGTACCCTGTGTCCTGTTGTGTTGAGTTCTCGAGGTCAGTTTTCTTGCTTTGCAGGATGAAAAATCCCAGGATAAACTGGGGGAAAAACCCTACAATCCACGCCCAAGACCAGCTAACTTGGCTGTGGCTGAGGAAGATCCTTCAGCTTCTCATGTCACCAACAAGAATCGAACCTAGGGCACTCCTTCCCCAGGCATATGGTTGCAAAGCGCATAGCCACTAGGCTAACCGCATGGACCAAAAAAAAACCCTACTGTCCATTCCCAAGACCAACTAACTTGACCAACTAACTTGACTGAGGAAGATCCTTCAGCTCCTCACATCATCGACGGGAATCGAACCTAGGACACTCCTTCCCCAGGCATATCTTTGTGAAGCACACAGCCACTAGGCTAACCGCACAGTCTAATAATAATAAATCAGCTAATGCCATTTTGTTCCTGGATAGGGAGTAGGTGAGGCCGTTAGCCCTATCTAACTTTTGGAGACTGAGTGAGCAGTTCAATCTCCACCAGTAGCCAATCAGAGATAGCTGACCCAAGGCTATTTATTTATTATGGCTAATGAACAACGCCTAATTCTTTCTGTATGAATAAATGTATAGTTATTTGAAATTCCAGAAAAGCGCTTGAGAATGCTTTCAGAACACTTCAGCTATATGGGACATTGTATTGCACAGTACACGGTGTTATTTAAGTTATAATTTGGCATTTAGAAACAGGAAATATGGGAAGATTGGTTGATGGGAAATTAAGTGGTAGACAAGGGCCCACTACTCCACTGTTATTCATCATCTCTATGAATCACATTATGGAAGAAAATGGCATTTAAACCTAATAACAATATTGAAGATATCAGAATTAGCGCTTTACTTTATGCAGATATTATATCCCCAAAGAAATCCACTTGCATGCCTTCGGGATTCTTTAACTAACTTTAAATTAACAATAAAAATACCAAATTATTTTTTATTTCATTCTTGCCTATGAAAATGGGTAGGAATGTGCAAACTTCAATTGGTGAATATATAAAATACCTAAAATATTTCTATTTATGGACATTTTTTTTCAAATGAAGATGGCAAATGAAATATGAAATTAATAATAAGAAAAGCTGGTATGATGAGGAGTCAAATGAATAAATTTATAAGGAATAAGTGAAAAATTAATCGGTATACACTGAATGAGTAATATACACTACAGTGTTTCAAACTTCTGAATCTGAAATAAAATGATCGAAAACAAGTGACCATAAATATGAGAGTTCTGAGATTAGTGGATGGAACAGATGGTATCAATGGCAGAATCTTGAAAACAAGATATTATAAAGGAACTTTACATTGTTAGCATTCAAGAATGTTTAAGCAGAGCTAATCTAATATAGTATGGTTACTTGAGCAGATTTGAAGATAAAAGATAGTTAAATAAATGCAAGATGGCAGGAAAAAGACTGAAAGGAAGACCAAGATCTAAGTTAATTGATGCAGTCAGATGTACTCTTCTAGAAGAAAGAAATATAAGATCTTATTGTATTAGAGTGCTCAGTTGAAATTAATTTGGAGGAAAATTGTTGATAGAAGATTGGTAATAGTGTCAACTTAGTAATGTTAGTATCTGATATGTACCATCATATCCATCCTGATATGATGATACATATAAGGAATTTGTGATGAAGTGCTTGAGAGGATATCTCCTCCTTAAAAGTACTGTATGATAGTTTGTTAGGGCAGGCTGAAATGTTCATTATTATTTATTCCTCCTAAATGTCATTTTGTCAAGGGTATTTATTTTTAACAACCATCGAAGAGAGGTCCTTCCCCCACAATTTACTGGTAAGCTAATTCTTCTTCTGCTCCCTTCAACATATTAGGCCTACAGGGCTGTCTTACGCTCCTCTAAGTCGTACCCGTCCCGAGGATAAGGTGACTAGCCCTTTGCCTCCTGGTATATTCTATGGCTGTAGCATAAACTGGGAAGAAAAAAACCTGCTGTCCATGCCCAAGACTGGCTAACTTGGCCATGTCTGAGAAAGATCCTTAAGCTCCTCACGTCAGCGATGGGAATCGAACCCCAGATACTCCTTTCCCAGGCATATGGTTGTGAAGCTTATAGCCACTAGGCTAATCCATGCAGATGGTAAGCTAATTCTATATTATATTATTTATTTTAGTCCCTGTGGGCTCTTTTATAGTGACTAGTTATTATGGTAGAATTTAGTTTGAAGATGAGAATAAATGTTATTGTTAAAAGTGGTATGTATATATGTATAGTCAGTTTATTTATTTATTTATATAGTATATGGCTGAAAGCTTGCGAGTAGGGCATCATTTAGAATTCTTCATTGAGGGAAGTCGATGTCGCAGTGGAAAACCAGGGCTTCCTAAAACTGGACTCCTGTCTGTAGTTGTTGATTCATTTGTAGAAAGTAAGTTTTATTTCTGTTATATTTTCTTTGAAATTGCAAATGATATTTTATGTAAGACCTTGAAGTCATAAGGGAATTTAAAATCTTGAATCGTTTCAGTTTAATAAAAGAGAAAGGATTTTCTCTGTATACAAAGTTTTCAGTACCATTGTAGTACTTTATCACTCTAGTGAATGAAGGAATTGTTTGTTATAATGTTTATATAAATTAAAGATACTAAGAAATTATATACTTGGTTTAATCCTTTATCCAAGTGTAAGCAAACAAAGATTGTGCCTGTAGTCATTAGCTTCTATATACGAGTTGCCCCAGTCCCCAGGGTAACTTGTATATAGAAGCTAATGACTTCACATCACTTGCCTTTGTATCCCGTAATGCAAAGCACATATCCTTGCAGGCATGTATAATGCTATGCATTATGGGAAAGGCCAAACCTCTGGGTCTGGCTCCCACTGACAAGATCTCAATAAAAGTCAAAACCGGTCTGGGTAGTGACCTTTATTTAGATCTTGTCAGTGGGAGGCAGACCCAGAGGTGATACTAAGGTTGAAATAATGCAGAAGTCATATTTTCATATACAAGTAGCCAAAAGGTGTCACACCTTATTAAAATATTAAACCAAGTATATAATTTCTTGGTATCTTTAATTTATAGTATAACCAAATGGAAAAATTTCCAACAACTATCTCTAATCCAGAGTATTTTAATAATGTGTGACACATTTTGGCTACTTGTATATGAAAATATAACTTCTGCATTACTTCAACCTTAGTATCACCTCTGGGTCTGGGTACTGATCCCTCCCATAATGCATAGCATTATACATGTCTGCAAGATAAGTGCTTTGCATTATGGGGGATACCAGGGGAAGTGATGTGAAGTCATTAGCTTCTATATATGACTTGCCCGAGTCCTGATTATACTTCAGGGTGCAAACTTACACTTGGATAAAGGATTAAACCAAGTATAAAATTTCTTGGTATCTTTAATTTATAGCATAACCAAGTGATAAAACTTCCCACAACTATCTAAAATTTTTATAATTGTTTGTTAAATACAGCCGAACTGGCTATTCCTTTGACCAGGCTATATAATTTGAGTCTCAGAACAGGGAAGATTCCGCAGAAGTTGAATGTATGTTAATCCCATTTCACAGGGGTGGTGCAAAAACTGATATATCCAACTATCCACCAATCATCATCTCAGGAGTGGTGGTGAAAATTTTGTAAAATTGATTAGGACTTGCATTCAGAAATGGGTATACTCCAGATGATGACCTTAATATGATGCTCGAAACGTCGGGAAATTAAAATAGTTATTTATGACACAATTGTAAAGTCCATAATTTCAAAAATTGAATGCTGATCGCCGTGTAACACTAAAAGAAGGGATGAAGGGAATAAAAGTACAGCAGCTACACTGCGTAATTCAGAAGGCCTGGCCAGGCGGCTGAATTCTGGATCATTGGCGTAGAGTTCTCACAGTACCCATCTATAAAAAGGGATATGAGAATTACAGAGGAATTAATGTCTGGTAAGATTTATGCAAGTATACTTGAGAAATGGCTAAGAAAAATTATGGAAAGGAAGCTTGGATAAGAACAAGCTAAATTTAGGAATAATAGAGGAATACTTACTCTCTATCATTATTCATCATCTAAATCGATTTAATTATAAAGGAAAGTGTATTAAACCTGATATCAAAATTGACAGTGTTCTCAGCTCTTCACTTGATGCAGATAATATTGTAGGATATCTGCTATTTAGTGACATCAGATCATCTTACATTATTTTATATGTAAACATTTCCTAAATGTATAACAAGAATGCCTTATATCTTGTAATAGAAATTTCTTTACTAATATTACATATAAGAGAAATCTTTGTATAGTTACGGCCTGTTCGCAAACTGTTTCATTACGATATTTATTGGTAAAAAAAGGACTCGCCTTTAATTTAGTTTATTTCTGTAATGTAACCTTGAGAGAAGAAAAATATTGAGCTTTTTGATGATGTTTTCACATGATTTAAGAACTGTAATCTTGTTTACAAGTGACCTTCCTGTCAGTGCCATGTTACTTGCTGTACCAGCTAGTATTGCTTTTATGTGAAGTTTGTACTTCTGAAGAGGAATTTGAATTAGTGAGAGAGAATAGTAGAACAGCTCTTCTATTATTTTGAGGAACTATTTCAATATTTCCTTAGTTATACTCAGCATTGCTTTATGTATAACATTACATGCCGCTTACTTTTTCATATCACTCCATTGCTTGTGTTCTACTTTGTAATTAATTTTTGTCGCCACTGATGATAGCCTGTAATATTCAGGCAGATATATATTGCCTTAAATAAATATTCCATGTGTTTTTCTTGTTAATTTGAAGAAACCTGTCATGGTACAAGTATCTCTTAAACAACATTCATACTATGGCCAAACAGGCATGACAGCCAATACCTGACACAGGATCTGTTGGAAAAGCAACTTTATTCCACCAAAAAAAAAAAATTTAATTTGAGTGGCTTTTTCTTCAAATATGCTGCAAATCTTACGAACTATCCCAACTTAAACCGTTATTAGGACTTAAGGTTATCTTGTATCCCTCCCTCCTGTTCTATCTTTGTTACTGAAGTGTGCTTTCTTGCACATATTTGATACCATGTATTAATTCCTGAAAATGCCACTTTAGTGAAATAAAAGAAGTAATTAAATACCTTTAGTTATTATCTAGTCTACATTATCACCTAATTCCATGATTGAATTGAATCATTATTGAGTGCTACATTTTGAAATATTTCATTTTTCACTCTCTACAAATAATTTCAAAAATTCTAAAAATATCAAAAGAAACTAATTTCAAAAATTCACTTTTGGTAAAAGACTTGTAATATTTCTCTCTCTTTCTCAAAAAAAAAAAAAAAGAAAAAAAAAAAAAACGGTCCAACATTATTTCAAAGCTGAATGTATGTAAAAACTATGAAAGTTTCATAAGTTGACCTGAGAGCTTATGAGAATACAATCCTCGAGTTGCCTTAGCTTGCACTACTAAAGACATGGGCACTACCCAAGCGACCATATATTTGCCTTTTATTAGTAGTGCATTTGATAAAGGTTTCACTGGTCTGACAGCTGTTTTGAACTGGTTGGTTTTCTTCAGAGACCAGGCAGAAACCTTAAGAGAGCAAAAACTCTTGCTCGTTACTAGATCTTGTTCAATTGTATCCACTTTTCCTATTAATTTTACATCACCGAAATGAAGCCTTTGACTCTTCCTTTAGTAATTACTTTTGCGCACATACTGAGAGTTCACTTATGAAAAATACATTTTCTGACATTTTGATTTTCTCAGTACTGAATGAGAGTTTTTGCTCTCTTAAGATTTTTGCATAGTCTGTGAAGAGAACCAACCAGTTTGAAACAACTGTCAGACCTTTATCAAATGCACTAATAAAAGATGAACATATGGACGCTTGGACAGTGCCCTTATCTTTTAAGTAGTGTAAGCTAAGGCAATTCAGGGATGCCAAGGATTGTATTCTCGTGAGCTCTCTCAGGTCATCTTATGAAACTTTCATAATTTTTACAAACATTCAGCTTTGAAATAATGTTGGATCTGGTATTCACTTTGCCTATGTAATTTTACATTGCTGATATGAAGCCTTATGGCTCTTCCTTCAGTCATCCTAAATCTAATTTATCATTTCTTGAGAGAAAAGTCATAATTTTGTTTTCTTTGAGAGAAGCCATATCCTTTTTAAATTTTTTGATAACTTCGTGCTCTAAATATGTAGTTGGCCATTTTTTTCTCAACTTCTGCTTCGTGAATGTTGTAATAGTGCTTCATAGTACTAGATTTAATTTGATGAATAGTCATTTTATAAACTCTGCAGATTACCTCTGCATCATCGTCTTTTTTTGCTTTCATTTAATATAATTAAATATGTTTCTTACCCTCATGACAAAAAGCTCTTTTTTTCTTCTTGAGAATTTTGGCTTCATTTCAATGCAGGCTGTGAAATTTTGTTAACTGCCCAGTAGTTTCTGAAATTTCATCTTCTAGTCTTTTCTTATCGAAATATTTTCTTATATCCAACTGAAATTATTAATAAAGAATAGAAATATATAATAAAATAGGTAAATAATTTCACTTGGAAAACGATTTGTATCAGTAATTACTGTTATTTTCCTGTAAAATATGACCATTCATATTCTCATTGCAACTTACACTCATGAGCAGTTGAATTAGAGATACCTGCCTAGTAGCAGGTAGCACCCCTTTCGCCTTGATGACTGTGGCGTGGCATGGACTCCACAAGGCACCAAAGCGTTGGGGAGCCAAACTGATCCATGACTGCTGCACAGTCTCCCACAGTGCACGGAAATTGGTCAGAGCAGGGTCCAGGGCGCGTATATATATATATATATATATATCTTTCTCTCGACAGCATCCCAGATGTGTTCAATAGGATTGAGGTCAGGGGACCTCAGGGGGCCAGCCAAGCATCCTCATGTCCGTGGAGTGTTCATCCACCCACTCGGCCACAATTAGAGAACAGTGGACTGGTGCATTGTCTTGCTGTAGGTAAAGGTCTCTGGCAGGGTTCCGTAGGTGCAGAAATGGGCGCACGTGATCTGACAGTAGATCCCTTTATCATTCGCTGGTGAGGGACGTTGGTAGATGTACCAGGGGACCCATTTCATCCCACGTAAACAGTCCCCGTAAGAGGATACCACTACCACTGACCTGAACTGTATCCTGCTAGCACAAGGGATCCATCGCTTCATGTGCTTGGCGATGCACTCATACCCTGCCATCGTCATGTACCAACGTGTACCTCGACTCATCAGTCCTTTTTCCATGCATTGAGGGTCCAGTGGCGGTGTTCCTGCACCCATGCTAATCATTGTGCCTTGTGACGAGCAGTGAGCAGAGGTACCCTAGTCAGGTGGTGGCTTCTGTACCCCATAGCCAGAAGATGGTTCTGGATGGTGTGGCTGCTCGCACATCGTTGTTGTCCAGCATTGAATTGGCGAGTGATCTGCGGCACTGTGGCCCATCTGTCCGCTGTTACCATCCGAGCTAGCCGACAGCGTCCCCTGTCATTGACACGCTGTACACCACGTGTCGGCTGTGGTTTTACCCGATTCCATGCACTCATGGTACACTCTTGACACAGTGCCCCATACGCCTGGCTCCAACTATCTGGCCGCGATCGAATTTGCTGAGTTTGAATTTGAAGATCTTGAGTCTTCCCCATTCATTGCTCAACTATTACTCAGACTGTCAGTACAAGGTCTGACGACATCGCCGTCACATGCCACGTGGCACTATTCCATTTGTCGGGGCGATCACAGCACCATTTCGCCAACACAGCAGGTATCTCTAATTCAACTGCTCATGAGTGTATAACCATGAATGCAATTCCTTTTTGTACTGACTTAGCTTGATTGGCTTCTGAACCATTGATACAACTTTCTTGAAGTCAATTTTAGAGCTATGTATCTTTCATTTTAAAGCTGTGTGTCTGTATCCTCTGTGGATTAGAAGAAGAAGAAGAGCTTATAAGTATTGGCAAATCTCTTTAGGTATTTAAAATAAAATGCTGGTACTCTGGTGAATAATCCTGTCTCATACCATTGAATCTCACTTTTTAAAAGTCCATATGATAATTTTTATTATCATTGTCATCGTATGTTATGCTTTTGCGCAGGCCTACACATTTTACCACGTAAGCTTCCTGAACAAATAATCCTGCAGAATAGGTTGGTTGCTCCTTATTCCCGGTAGTATCCCATGTCTGTCGAAGTGTGTGTTCACGGGGGCCAGTTTGCCTGCTTTCTGGGGAAAAAAACTCCAGAATAAACTGTGGAAAAAACCCTGCTGCCTGCGCCCAAGACTGGCTAACTTGGCTATGGCTGAGGAAGATCCTCGAGCTCTTCACATCTCCAACGGGAATCGATCCTAGGATGCTCCTTCCCCAGGCATATGGTTGCGAAGCACACAGCCACTAGGCTAACCGTGCAGACAATTTTTTTATTATATATAAATTATTATTTTTTTTTTAATATTGAAATTTAATAAACACGAAATTTTTGATATTTATTAAAACAATAAAATTTTGACATTTCTGTGCAATCACTGTCTGGTGATTGCACAGAAATGTCTTAGTGGCTGAACTTGAGAACCAATGGTCTAGAGCAATAGTCCAAGCTATAATATTAAAGACTGAAGGCATCTGCTAACAGATTTACACAATTATGCCCTTAATGTGAGTTGTATTTGCTTTTGCTTAACACTTTGTTGTCAGATACACGATAAGTATTCTCAGGGGTTATACAGATATTATAATAGTATTACATGGCTAAGTTTCTTTATTATTTTTTTTTCCCTTTTTCTTTTTTTTCTTTGATAAGTATGGCAAAGAATTATCATGTATTGATAATTTAGTGCAATTGAAAATTTCATCTTTTGTCAACTAATTATCTAGTTTTACCTGCATTAGAAATTGGATTTTCCATGAAGCAGTGTTTTATGCATTTATGTAAGAAGCATTTATATCCTTTAACCTTATAGGGATATAAATGCATCTTTTTTTTTCAAGTACTGAATGGGCAGCATCCATGTGACACCTTCAAAATGATGCATTTCCATTAGTCCATCTTTCTGTAAACATTTAGAGAATTGGAATTGCTAATGGTCAACTTGTTTGAAATCTCTTCAGGTTCTTGTCTGACTTTTTAACTTTTCTGCCTAATGTAACTTGCCAAAATGAATGCATTTGACATTATTCTTAATGCTTGTTTTATTGTTTTTAATGATTTGAAATAGTAGCATTCGTATGATCAGAGAACAAGGAGAATATAATTTTGATTCTTTTGATAATTTGTGACATTTTGGGATTTAACTTCAGTAGCATAGCTAGCTACCTGGTTGACTGAGTGACTGGCATCTCTGCTTTCAAACCAGCAGGCTTCAAGTTCAAAAGTTCCATGCAAGTAAATCAACATGGACTTTGAGGTATACATCAACACACAGATGCTGTGTGTAAAGGTAGGTGAACGAAGGACATGGAAAGAGTGGTAAGAATATAGAAAATAAATCTCAGTAAGGTGGCAAAATGTTCTTGGGGACTATTGAGAAAGCTAAGAAATTGAGGAAACAGTAGGAATCTGAGATTAGGAAGGTGACATTAAAACTGGAACTAAACATTCTGAATGTACAAAGTAATTACTCTTAAGGATTTCTAAATGAGAACAAGCATTGACTGAATTGTGATATAAAATACTTAAGAGGAATGCATTCAGAATTACACATCATTAATTGAAGTTAAAAAAAATCAGGTGATATTCAGTTAGAAATGTTCAAATATGTAGGTAGAGTTGCATAATTGCAACTCTACCTCTCTATTTGTATGCAGTTTCATGCAATTATGCAATGTAGCATAATTCAGAAAGCATGAGCAGAAGATTGAATTCTCGATTGATTGGAATAGAGTTCTCATTACTATGAGAACTGTAAAAATCCACCAGTAAAAGATGAAATAAAATTGTCAGTGTAAATTAAAGCAGAATATTCCTACTGAGAATAATAAACCCTGCATAAATAATACTCCAGTCATACTTGAGAAAGAGGGTAAAGAATTATGCAAGAGAAACTTGGGGAATAAAAGCTTGATTCAGGAAAAATGGATGTCAGAATATGATTTTTGCTTTAAGACATGAGAAATCCTTGGAACATAATAAGAATCTGTATTGAAGTTTTTTTAATCTAGAAAAGCCAAATAGCATATGACAAGGTGCCAAGAGAAAAGCTGTTTTTTAAAATGCTGCAGCTACATAGTGCTGACCAGATATTGGTTGACATAATAGAAGTCAATTGATTAAAGGATCATTGTTTTGAAGGTAGGATTAGGCAAGAACATTGAGATGTCACCTACACTGAATGGGGAAACCTGTTGAACGCGTAAAGCATTTTGGACTATTTTGGCACAGAAATACATAATGAATAAAATAATTAAAATAAAGCACTTTATCAGTGATAAAGACCATAGACATGATCATGAGTTCTGAAAAAAAATTATCTGTGTAAACAAGTGGCATCAATAACAGAATCATATTAAAAATGAAGATATTAGGAAGGAAATTGACACTCTTGATATTCAGGAAAGGGTAAGCAGAATTATTTCAAGTGGTATGGGAGGGGGAAAGATTATATTTAAGTTAGCATTTGGAAGTGAAGAAAGTACATTTAGATGGTTTAAAATCAGGCATAAAGCAAGGATGCACACTCCCTGCACTCTTATTCATCAGGTGTATTTATGAAATTCTGAAAGTAACATTAAATCTGATCATTATTGGAGATATTCATCTCAGCTTTTAATTTCACGAAGATGATGTTATACTTCTAAATAAATCCAACACAAGTCTTCAGAATTATTTTTTAACAAAATTGAATAAATGCTCTAACAAACTGGGTATGAAAATCAGCATTCAAAAGACAAAGAAATTAGGCAGGAATAAAATATCTGTACTGAATGGAAAACCTATTGAACAAGTAAAATATTTCAAGCAGAAATAGACAACAGAATAAGCATAGTCGGTATGGCAAGGAGCCAGTTGAATAAATTTAAATGGAATAAGAAGGAAATTAGCCAAAATATTAAACTAGCAGTATACAAGACAGTGTTCAAACCAGTTTCAACTGATTGATTTGAGAGTTGGGTTAGAAATAAAGCAGTTGATCAACAATGAGAGATTGATATCACTGACAGAATCATATTAAAAAATGAAGGTATTACTAAGGAAGTTGACACTGTTAGCATTTAGGAATGTGTGCGCTGAGCTAATTTAAAGTAGTATGTCACTTGCAATGTAGTATAGGAAATATTAGCAAAATAGAACATCCAGAGGAATACCTAAACTTTGGTGGATTGATGCAGTTAGATGTACCTTAGAAAACCAAAATAGGATTGAACAGTACTGGGGTTCTTACAAATAAGAGATTACTAAGTGTTTTTTTTATTTTTATATATTTTTTGAAAACCATTGAATTTTTCAAGCCACTTGAAAGTAAGTCCTTCAATAATTAAGTTGGAGGTCTCACACCAGGTAATAATATATTTACCTTACAAGTAAGGTAAGATGTAAATCATTTTCAGACATCCATGCCAATGGAGGATTTTGAATCTACAGCTGTTGTTGGAGTAGGGAAACTTTTTATGAGATGCAATCCAGTAAAATTCTAATCTCTCTCTCTCTCTCACACACACACACACACATATGGAGTGACATGTAGCCATTCATTGTGCTCTTTGCCATTATATGTTGCCTATTTTATTCTATGCTACTTTTGTAAGATAATAATTTAGCATCTTTATTTAATGTAGTTAATTTTTTATTTAATGAAAAAAAGGTAAAACTATGTTTACAGAGATTTTTACTTTATATTAACAGGTTATGTTGATGATGCTTATATTGTACCTATAGCCATCAATTATGAGAAGCTGATGGATGGAGATTTCATTTCAGAACAGTTGGTAAATAATTACTTATCGTTTTTTATTAAAACATTATTCATGCATGCCTTTTTTTTTTTTTTTTAATTAGTAATATAACTCAAATCATACTAAATGTTAGTAAATAATGCTCGTCAGTTTTTATTAAAACATTAGTTATGCATGTCTTTTTTAATTAGTAGTATAGCTGGAATCATTGTAAGTCAAATATTTATCTTATTTTAATGGATTGCATTCATATTGCTAATTAATATTGATAGAATAAATAAAATAAGTTCACTAATGTATTACATGCCTGACCCCATTTTAGATCCCTTTTTGTCTTTTATCACAAATTCACACATAACACCTCCCAAGTTTGTTGGAACACGAGTGGCTGCTGCCCAACATCCCTTCACAGTACAACTTGAAAACCACAGAACAAGTTTCTTTTCCTCATCCTCCATCCTCGCTATTGCTGTATTGTGGAACTGTCTTCCCTCCCCCTTATGTTTCCAGAGGTATAAAAGCCTATAAAAAACAGGCTTTTAAATCAAATGTAAACAATTTTCTCCTTTCCCAAGGTAAGATTAGTACCCATACTCAGTGTTAATCTATAGGTAGATATCTTAAGGATACTTGTGACATAAAGATTGTATAATATAAGCACGTACACACAAGAAAGTAATTAGCCAAATATTTCGGTCTGAAAATTGCAGACCATCTTCAGTGGCATTACAAGAACAGTTTTAAAATACAAGGTGGAATACTAACAATAGATCATTTAAAAATAGAACAAGTCACGTGATGTTGTATCACTAAGTATTAAACAGAATATTTTGAAGCAGAGACATGATTGAAATAAAGGTATTAATTAATAATATTAAATAACATAAAATTAATATGAATTAATAAGTTATCCTGATTAGACTTTCCCAGATTTTTGATATAGATATACAGTCATTCCGATTCAGGTTAGGATGATGGAGTAAGGCCTCTACGCTTTCTTTGAATAAACGTTCAAATTTATAGGCCTTACTCCATTGTTGTAACCTGAATTGGAATGACTGTATATCTATATCAAAAATCTGGGAAAGTCTAATCAGAATAACTCATTAATCTTCTCTTCTCTTCTCATTTCATCATCTCATCTTCCTTTTACCCTCTTTTACCTTCCGGTGTCGAGGGTTTATTAATCAACAGACCTCAAACCGTTTACAGGATAAGGTGGTCAGCCCTACGCCGCGGTGTATCCTATGTCCGTAGTGTTGAGTTCTCAAGACTGGTTTGCCTGCTTTGCAGGATGAAAAACCCCAGGATAAACTGGGGAACAAATCCTACTGTCCATGCCCAAGACTGGCTAACTTGGCTATGACTAAGGATCCTTCAGCTCCTCATGTCTCCGACGGGTTCATATTAATTTTATGTTATTTAAATGATATTAATTAATATTTTAAATTCAATCATGTCTCTGCTTAAAAATATTTCTCTTTAATGCTTAGTGATATAACATCACGTGGCTTGTTCTATTTATAAATGATCTATTGTTAGTATTCCACCTTGTATTTTAAAACTGTTCTTGTGTTGTCACTGAAGATGGTCTGCAATTTTCAGACCGAAATATTTGGCTAATTAAATATCTTTCTTGTGTATATGTACTTATATTATACATTCTATAGGTAGATTAATCAAACTTTTGTGTATGGGCTCAACATTAAAAAAAATAAATAAATAAAAATTACTTTATTATATTTAATTAAATTTAAGTTTAATTAAAAATTAAATTTTTTAATTAAACTTAGAGTTCCCCGAGTTAAAGCTTAATATAAAAAAAATACTACTTTATAGCGTTATTTTTTAATATAAAATAAAATATGTTGATTAAATAATGAAATTACTAGTGATGTTATTTTTATTACTAAAATCGTCATTTTTTGGTGTATCCCCTCATGGTGGGTTTTTCAGATCTTAATAACAAGTAACATATTATTTCACTAGCTTCGATGAATCATATTTTTCTGGAATGATCTATTATTTACTCTTATTAAATAATAGCCTATTCTGGAATCCATTATTATTGGCTCTTTCTCTGGGTCTTTTTGCTCTGTTTGTAACCAATGTTTGTTTTATTAATGTTTCATCTGTATTTCTGCTTAAATGATCATTACTATCTGAAATTTCTGCCTTGCACATAATTAAAGATAATAATGTCTGGTTTTTTTCTGATATTTCATCATTTTTAATATGGTTCTGACACCAATAATCATCCACACCTCTAATTTTTCTCAAAACTTGCATGTTGTAATCTCTCTTTGATCAGCTGTTTTATGTCTTGCACAGCTCTCCATTCCATATGTTGAGATTCTTCATTCCATAATCACTGTCTTCAGTATTGCTAGCTTTATCTTTTAGCTGATTTCTGTCATATTTCATATAAATTTATGCATCTAGATTCCTACCAAACCAGCCTTTTTCTATATCCATTTCCATTTTTAATCTGCCATCTCAAGATATTCTTCCAAAACGCATCATGAAAATTATGGAAACATCTACCATGTTAGAGTAAGAATTTAGTTTAATATAAACCAAAACACTCGATGTTTCGACCTTCACATTAAGATCTGGAGTATACACATATACACAAAGATTTTTAATCTGCCATCTCAAGATATTCTTCCAAAACGCATCATGAAAATTATGGAAACAGCTACCATGTTAGAGTAAGAATTTAGTTTAATATAAACCAAAACACTCGATGTTTCGACCTTCACATTAAGATCTGGAGTATACACATATACACAAAGAAACAAGCTGCATTACAATCTACATGGTATGCTAAAGTTACTGATCAACCTTCTTTTCTTCTTCCTTTTTTTCGCTGAGATCATCATCATCACCAGGATTCAGTACTCTGCTACCATTTTATCCTTAGGAGAAGTTTATTCTGCACCAGTCAGTTTCTCGCTTATCACCTGAGTAGTGAATCACAGCATATAACACAGGTTGCCATAACTGCAATACTACAAAATGTCATTTTCTGCTTTACCCCCAAACTGTGATGGAATATAGAGTACACAGAGGATAAAGCTTAAAACAAAGCTTGGGTATATATTCTGCAGCTACCCCATCACAATAAAGTTAATTGTTTTCAAACATGCTTGTGTTCAAGCATAATACATCTGTTGTAGGAGCTGAAGAATACCTGGCTGCCCAGTTGTTGATTCTCTGAGGGAAAGTTTTCCCTCAACATTGGCAACAACTTCTTACTTTCCCAAATTCCTAGCTTTAAAGGCAAAGCAGAGCAGAGAACATCCAGTTTTGTTCTCTTCAAACAGGCTCGAACTTACAACAGGCCATTTGGGAAAGAACCAAAATCTGCTTTGTCTTAATTTGGAACTGATACTGTACATACAGATGACATCCATTATGAAATGGTAAAACATATTTTATCGACTTCCATGGATCATCAAAGGGCAATTATTACCACTTTCCCAAAATTGGGCTGGGTACCAAAATTTCCAGCATGCTTTTGTTCAGTAACTCTGACCAGCTGCCAACTCTTTATGATTCTGGAGCACAATAACCTTTTTTCAAGACACAGTCAGGCTTCTGCATAAGTATTATTCCTCATTTGATCATCATAATATCAGAGATTCATTCCAGAAAAACAAGTACATGGTATTGATTTTGTTTGACATGGAAAAAAACTTATAATATAGCTTTGAAGTTTTGTTATAGTCCTAACATAACTTTGCTGAAGTGCCATGTTATTTGCCCATAATTAACTCAGTAACAAAGCTGCCTGTCAGCACTACCTTATACATTTCAGAGTTTACCATGACTTGATCATCTTTTACGTCCTTGTAGTGTGAGATCATAGAAAAACAATTGCAGTAAGCCACTGACTTTTGTCTGGGTGATTTCACTAAATGTAGTCTTCATCCTGACTCAGAACTAGACTAGAACAAATGCCAAAGTGCTTGAACTCTTTATCCCATCAGACAACTAAAACTGCACTAGGTGCATTTTGAATATCACCTAGACTTTATGCCAAAGAAAATCACTGAACAATTTCTGTCATTTCACCACCAGCAACACTGTTTGTAATATGCAATCAAACAAAAACACTCTCGAACCATCCTGTGTGAACAAATATTTTGTATTTTTTACACACCATTTTTTGTCCATTTGTTTAATGTTTGACAGACCACCATACATTCCTTTGGTTTATATATCAAAGAACTTTTATTGCAGATGTTATTGTAGCCAGTACTTTACTCATGCCACAAATGCCTGTCTTGTCCCACCTGCATTCCAGGTTCTTAATCCACAGAGTAGAATATTTTGATTTTCTAGCTGTCTACACATATTCACTGGGGGTTTTAGATGTATCTACCACTGTCTTTCCAGCAAACATAATATCTGATCAGATTCCATTAGAATGTAACAGACACTGCTAAAGTACATGTCATAGAGATTGCACTGAACTATACCAAATTGAAATGCTAACAGAAGTGTATTAATTAAAACGATTCGCCAAGTTCTTTACTGACCTTAAGAAGTCTGGTATACCAGTCACATCCAGTGCCTTTTTGGATTCCAATGATTCCAATGTGATCCCAAACCACATTGGAATCATTGGTAATTAAGCTGTAGACACTGCAGGCAGATCAGCCTTCCTTTTAATGAAGATCATCATAAGCAAAAAGACGTAATTTTCCCAGTATTAAGTATCATGGAATAAAGAGACTACTTAAAAACTGCAGATAAATTTGAAAACACACAGTGAGTTCAGTTTGTACAAAGACTATAGAGAGGAAACACTTGCTTGGTTTTTTTCACATGTCAATTTTCTGAAAATCTCCTTCCTGATGAGAGGTGGTGATGTGCATGTATGAGTGAATATTCTAGTTCTGATTAAACCATCATATAGACAGCCCCTCAATTCACTTATGAGGACAGTCATTACTTTTGTTCTTTGATCCATTTCAGATAAAATCTCCCTAATTTTTTTCAATCAGGGAGATTTTATCTATCTTCAAAATTTCTGAATATTTTTACAAAAAAAAAAAAAAATGCCCCTGACAAAGGATAAGTTGGTCCTTATTGGAGATCTAAACAGCATAATAAGAAAGGATTACCAGACATTTGGGGAAAATTGGAGAAAAGAAGAAAGCTAATTATAATAAGCACGTGCTGGATTTCTGTTAGGGACATTGAATAATCACCACTGTCAGCGCGGTTAGCCTAGTGGCTGTGCGCTTCACAACCATATGACTGGGAAAGGAGTGTCTCAGATTCGATTCCTGTTGAAGACGTGAAGAATTTGAGGATCTTCCTCAGCCATAGCCAAGTTAGCCGGTCTTGGGTGTGGGCAGTAGGGTTTTTTCATCCCGTAAGCAGGCAAACCGGCCCCGTGAACACACACGGATCTACAGCCATAAATACTTAACCCCCCATGGGGGGGCTCAACTCGCCCCAATAGGGACGGAGGAGAAAAAGGGAGGAAACTCCATACGAATAAATAAATAAATAATCACCACTAACATCATGTACCAACATATGTGCACAAATTCATGCGGAGAGTTGACAAAATAAATAAAAATTTCATTGACTGTTACTATTGATATCTTCATTCTCTTTCAGGATACAAGTGCACCAAGGATTCGAAATAGAAAGTGATTACCATTTAGTTTTAAGCAGAATAAAAATGAATAACATATTGAAGAGAAAATATCATATGTTAATATGTTCTGAGAGAGTGCAGAGAAAATGTACAGAAGTAGAGCATTGTGTAATATTAGCTAAATAAAAGTCATGGAAAGACTTTGGTAAGAACATTACAAATAAATATTGGAAGGTGATGAAATGTTCTGGGGACAATGGTAGGAAAAGTACTATAAAAGAAATTAGATGATAAAGATGACATAAAAACAAGATATTCTAAATATCTGGAGTAATTACTTTGAAATATTACTGAAATAACAAGAAAGTGATAGAACAGTGGAGAAAATAGTCAAGCAGATTACAATCAGGAGTGCATATATTAGTACATGGATAGAAAAGCTATCAAAAACCCAAAATGTTGAAAGGCAGCTGCAGTAGATGATATTCAAACAAAAATGCACAAATATGGAGATATAAAAGTTTTATAAGGGGTTTTTATAAATATTAAAAAAGATAGGGTGACAATATACAACCTTGCTGCATTCCGTTTTCCACTCAAATACTGTCAGTTTCTTCAAAGAATTTTTACGGAAGATTTTTGGTTTTCATGCATTTCTTTGATTAACACCCCAACTGGCCATGATGTCTATAGACATCCAGCTAAATCTGGATGCAATTCTGTAACACCTATTGAGTAACATGGATAAGAAGTGCAGCTTGGTTTCATTATTTCATCCACCACGGCAGATAAGGAGGTTAAGAGACAGATGGGCTGCTATGTCCATTGCTCTCTTCACATTCCACAATCTTTTATGATCAACACAGTCAAATGCTTTTTTATAATCAATAAAACAATGAATACTTTCTTCTGAAATCCTCTTGTTCTTTCCATTTTATGTTTGCTATCTGGTTTCTAGTTCCTCTCCTTTTTCTAAAACCCACCACCTGGTCTTCTGACATTTCTCTATTCACACATGCTGCCAGCCTTTTTTGCCTCACCTTCAATAACTTTACTTGCATGTGAAATTACAGCAATTGTAATGTAATTCCCACAGTCTCTGGATTTTTTTATTTATTTTTTTATTTTTATTTTTTTAGAAATTGGGATGAATATTGATTTTCCTATCTCTAAGCTAGTATATTTTCTTCTAAATCTGTTGACAGATTTCAAGTAATATATTCACTACTATTTCCTCAGCTGCTCTCAGTTCCATTGACACTCTGTCAGCTCTAGGAAATCTTTCTGGCAGCTCTTCCATTATTCTTTCAAATTCTCCTTCAGTATTAATATCTATGCAAATTCTTTACATATTCTTTTTCAAATTTTTCCAAATTACTTTTTACTACTCCTATATAGGTATGAACATTTCTGTAACTTCATTTACCTTTCTAAACTGATTTCATGCTGTAATATATTTTTTCTTTTTTTTTTCTTCACCCTATATCTTTCATTTGGTGGTTTTAAATCAAATTTGATATAGTTGTCTGGTCTTTTCTTAGCCTTCAGTTCTGTTTAACTTTCACTTGAAGAGTAAGCTAGCTAGCATCAGACCAACAGACATTGTCAGTATCAGATTTTCACTTTAAAGACAACTACTTGAGAAATCATGGGAATATACTGACCTAGTTGGTTAAGTGGTTAGCATATCTGCTCTCCAACAGGCTGTGGGTTTGAATCCTGCTATGGGCATGGATGTTTGTAATTGTCTTTGGATGTTGATTGAATTTCATTATCCAGTGTGAGACCATTGACCAACTTACTGATCATGAAGAAGAACAAGAAAAACATTTCAGTTATTTAGGCATCGTTTTTTGTGAAGATGGCAAATTAAATGTGGAAATAGACAAGAATTAGCAAAAACTTGTATGGTAGGAAGTCAAATGAATAAATTTATATAGAAGAGAAAAATTAGTCAAGATTCTAAACTAACTGTATACAAGGCATTATAGAGCTGACATTGTTCAAATCAATTTTAACTTGTGGAGCTGAAAGCTGGATTAGAAATAAAACCCTTGATCAAAGACTAGAGGTCACACTTTTGAGAAAGATTAAGGGAGTGATAGTTAAGAAGGATATGACGAAGGAACATAACATTATTAGCATTCAGGAGTGGGTGAGCAGTGCTAACTGCAGATATTATGGTCACTTAAAGAGAATGGGAGAGGAAAAGTTAGCAAAATAAGCTGTTTTTTTTTTGCTAGGATAGCAGAAAAAAGACCCAGAGGAAGATTAGGATCTATATCGATTAATACATTAAGATGTGCCTTAGAAGACTGAAGTGTAATAGCCAACAACATTGGAGTTCTGACAGATTAATTTTGGAGGAATATTGTCAATATGAAGTAAACTTTGTATGTGGTTTTTTTTTTTTTTTTTTTTTTTTGTGGTTCCCACTCATGGAAAGCTTTAAGCCTATAATACATTAGTACTATGAGTGATCTAAGGATATTTTTATTATATTTTTTGTTTTTTTATTAATTTTTATAGATTTTTTGTATTTTTATTTATATTTTACATAGTCTGGAAACCCTGCTCTAGAAACAAGAACTCTAATAAGCAAGGAGATCACACCAGAGAATGAAATTCATCTCCCACCTAATTCTATTATAATATTCCTGTACACCCTCCTTAGAGTACATATCAGGAATTCGATGTTTCATTTCAATTCAATCAGTTATGATAACATGTATTTCTTATACTAGCTTCACTTCTTTTCCATTAATGCTTTATATTGTGATAATGTCTGTCTTTAATTTGGTTGAAGTTTTCAGTAGCTGCCTTTTCACTCTTTGTCCTAATTACCTAACAAAAATAGCAGGGGTTATGTAACTGGGCTATGCCCAAACATGTATGTCAAATTGTTGCACCATCATGATATTTGGTGAATAGGATACAATTTGGCCAAGTAGAATCTCATATTAGCTGATTGTTGTCCATACATCAACTAAATTCATTTGAATACTTAGTAATGGGACACATTATAGAATGATGAGGATTGGGCATTGGACCTCATACTCTACTTTGCATTCCTTAAAGATCTTCTTCTAGTAAGCTAGCTTTTACACTGAAGATATCCACCCAGTAAGAAGCTTTAAAGTATTGTAATAATTTATGCACGTTATTTTGTAAGTATTCTGAAATATATCATACATATTTATATATATTATTATTTATGCATGTTTTGTTTTTTAGGGCAAGCCAAAACCTATGGAGACATTTACTTCAGCCTTTAGATCAATATGGAAAATTTTGCACTCAAATTTTGGAAGCGTAAGATTAGACTTCTGTCAGCCATTTTCCTTGAAGGTAAGCTTTAATTCACTAAAGATCCCTGTTTACTACAACTTAAAAGGCAAATCAAATTCAGATTTTCATGTAAAAATATAATAAAATCTTGGATGCATTTAGAAGTGGCATGCTTTATTTAAGTCAGATATATATTGAATTGAATAGTTGCACTGTTTAGGTTTTTATGGCAATCCATTGTCTAAGTTTCAGGAGAATTCAATGAACTTGTCTTAGTGGTGAATTGAAGATCTACCACTGAAGAAGAAATATATCAATTTTGTATTTGTATATCATGGTTGTTTCAGAGAATGGAAAGGATAAATGAAGAGAAAGAAAAGTTTGTTTAATGGATGTGTGGTGTGTTGACTGTGAATAGTCGAATTATAAATGCCAGACATTCTGTCAAGGATGTGTATGGGGAGAGGGATGCTGCTAATGACAGCAAATGATTTGAATCCAATATAGCATCAAACTAGTGATTTGTCTAAAGTAGAAAAATAAACACTTAAGTTTTGCTATAGACCGGAGTCTTCTCAAGAGGATTGTGAACCACATATACAAATTATGGGTACAAGAAGAACTATGATTATGGACTCTTTCAAGTATAGGGATTAAGGCTGAAGGGAAGTAAAAGTATCAACCCCCAACTTGGAGGATAAGAGTCTGGCCCTTCTCCTGTGACTGCTCTGGCTTGGAAAGTCCTGCTGGTATAGATCATAGAAATGTGCAAGTTCCCCACCACGGCAGGGTGAAAATATCACTGGAAATGGGGGGGGGGGGTTTCCACGACTGGTGGTATCAATTAACTTGATGTGGCATGATGTGTTACTACCACAGTTTTACATCATTAATTTGATGCCACTAGCTACTTGAGAAAATAATAGTTTGTTAACTTGTTCATATGATACATAATATCTTACTTTACAAAATGCATTTACCACATAATTTCTTTGCATTAAAGGCTTTGTGTAAATCTACATCTAGGCATTAATTTTGATGGTTTAGTTGGTTGGTTGAGTGTATAGATCACTAGCCAGCAATCTGTGGATTTGAATCCCACTAGGTGTGGATGTTTATAAACGAATTTCATTGTTTTAGTATTAGTACCCATCTTTAGTACTAATACTTCTGGGTTGTAATTTTGCTACCTTTTATGGGGGGGGGGGGGATACATAAAAATCCTTTCACATTAGATAGTTGATTCGTCATTGAAGACAGACTGTTTCACTTGCAGTGTTGCCATCAGGACTTCTTAGTAAAGCTCACAGTAGTAAATTGCATTGTTACTTAGCTTGTTACCTTGTGCAAATATTAAAATAATTTGCTCTTAAAGTTGATTTGGTAATCTTCACAAATTTATAGTACATCTCATCAATGTGATGTTGTTTAGTTTGTACAACGTATGTTATTTGCTTTCATAAATAACCCTGATCCAAGAAAGTATACCCAGATTTATCTTTCTGTGAATTTTGTTCCTGTTAGAGGAGACTTAACACATGTTAACAAGTTCGCTGCCAACTACGAGTATACTCGTAGTTGGTAAACCAGCCACACAAGCCAGCTACGAGTATACTTGTATGATGCTTAGCACCGGCAACGAGATTACTGTATTGACCTTGAAGAAGTGAAAATGCTTGGCTTGTGGAGCTAGCATCAAAACTGTGTATTCTCATAGATGGTATATGCTCTGCACAAGCCAACTACGAGTATACTCGTATGACACTTACCGCCGGCAATGAGATTACCGTACTGACCTTGAAGAAGTGAAATTGCTCGGCGTACGAGAACAGACTATGCCGAAGTAGTGTGGCAGCGAACATGTTAACTGAAGACTGTAAAGACAATCTAAATCAAATGAACAAGTGTTTCATTAAATTTAGATTGTAAACATCAGTTTGTTAATTTCTTGTTCATATATGCATAAGGAATGCTTTTGTTTAGTTGATTATGGACAATGTCTGCATATCTGCAAATGTTATTTTATATTGCTATTTTGTCTTTGATTTGGTGCATGTTAATCCTCATTTTTTTTTGTTCTTAGGAATTTCTTATTTCAGCACAGCAGTCTATGGTTTCTGATTTAAATGTTGCTGTTCCTTTTTACAACAAAAGCATGTTACATGATGATAGTTTACATGACTTGGATCTTAGGCATGCCATTCAGTCTTTAGCATCTCATGTTGTATATGGTAAGTATAATATAATTTTTACTGTTATCAGTTTCTTATATTGTTAACACTTTTTCCTATTTTAGTATATAATGTATCTATGCAGTGTGCTAAATATTAGTTATTTCTTGTTAATTACTTCTAATTATATTATAGCTATATAATATAGCTAATTATAGCTATTCAGGATTCTCCTGATGTTTTTTTTTTCCTAGTGAAATAACACAGAAGTCATCATTTAATCTTGAATAGCTTGAATACTAACAAGTTTTCTGATAGTGTTTCTCAATATTGATCAAAATTTGTGCTCCAGAATTAACATCCAATCTGTATTATCTATGCAATCTTTTATACTTTTATGCTTACTTTTATACCAGCATCTGTCCTATCTTGTGTTCATGCAGTTTTCCTAGCCATTAGCTGCCTTTGAACACAGTCCTTGGAAAGGTTTAGAGAAACTGTGTGTGTGTGTATTCAATCTTGATATTTCTAGGGAATTTGATTGTCTAGCATAGAGACGTACTTACCACGCTACCATCGTATGGTCTACTTTCCTCTCTTTGTAATGGGTTCACTAGTTTCCTCTCTATTACATATTATGGCAGATAGTTTTCTCCTTTAAGATGTCTCCACCACTGCCAAAAGTCATTTAATAACTTTCGCTTGCTAATCTCAAATCCTGTCCAATTATTTCCTAATGGTAGTATACTCCATTCCTATTTTCATTCAACAAACCTTGTAGTGCTCATATATTTCAAGTTTCAAATCTTCCCTAACTAATTCTGTAAACATTGAATTGCCATTACCCACTAAGTCAAAAGCAAACTTATTAACTTCTCTGCAAAACACAGTCCTATTTTATTTCTTGAAAGAAAGAATAATCTGAGCTTGCCTCTAGACAAGATCACATTCCTCTTTATGGGCTGACTTGCATCTTTTGCCTTTTCTGATACAAATGCATTGCATTCATGTTTCCATGTGAGCCAATCCATAGAATATTATTCTCACATTTGAGGTAATTCACTAATCTCCTCCATTTAAAAAAAAAAAAAATGATACTGTCCAGAAGAAGGTAGTTTGGTTATTAAATGATCTTTTTCTCATAGACCCTACTCACTTTGATATGTGTTCTATTTCTGTAGTATTCTCATTCCATGGTATTTTCTGCTGAACATTCTGTCATCATTGTAAAAATAATGAGAACAGCTGTGTTCAATATCCATCCATCCATCTATCTGCAGTCCATCTTCTTCAAGCTTACTAAATCAACTTCTCATTTTCCTCTTTCATTCCATCTACCTTTTTTTTTTTTTTTTTGAATAGCCTTTCTCACAATTTTCCCCCCCATGCACTGGAAATTTCGTTACCCAAATGTCACTAATGTACCATTTTGCAATTTCTTGTGGGTTGGAATGATAATATAAATCACCTCCACTTACATGTTAAAAAAAGTTATATGGAAGAAGCTGGTCTCGTATAAAGTATTTGAATAGTACACTTGTTACCACTAGCTGCTTTGTCAAGACATGTAAGAGGAGGCTATTTCTATGAACATATTCTGTTTATATGTTTAAATATTTTTGAATCTCTCTCAAGTGGAACTTTTGGATTATAGAAACATTTGTCTAGATCAAGGATCGGCAAACTTTTGAGACGGAAGAGCCAAACCTGTCCCTCACAACAATTTAAAAATTATTTGAGAGCCATAAATATATTTTTACAAATAAGAAAAATTTAAAGTAATATTATAGTAAATTTATAGTAATATATAACAAGTTGTAATATTAATTATATCTTTATAAAATGAAGAAAAAATCACACAAAAAATTGCTCTCATTGGTTTTAATGAGTGTGAGCAATGAGCTAGCATTTCCTTAGAAAGTTTCTGTATGTCAGGTTTGTAACTAGTCGTATTTAATTTAAGGCACAATTCCAAGTTGGCATCGGTAATTTGGCTCCTCAATTTACATTTAATGAAATTCATGTTAGAAAACGATTGCTCACATAAATATGTAGACCCGAAGATACTGAGAACACCAAATGCAAAGAAGACCATTCTAAGTATTGAAAATCATTGAGTCTGCCTTCTGTAGTTCTTTTATAGCAGTCTGCTTGCGCTGTGAAATCAGACTGCATTTTTCTTTTTCCAGTTCTTCTATTTCAGTACCAAGACATACGAATTTGGAGCTCCATAAGTCTTTGCTTGTCAAGTCCAGCAATTGTATTTCAAAATTAGCTGTGTCAATATCAAACGGTGAAAAATTTAATTCCTTCACATTGTCATTAAGAGGATTTGTAATAAAAGCTAGAGTCACTTTATTATTTCTGAATTCCTGAAACCTTTGAAGAAAAGATTCTCCCATGTTTAAAACTGCTGTCTTGAAATAATCTTTGTTAATTGAGGGCATTGTTTTCTCGGCAATATTGAGACAAGTTTGGGAAATGAACTAAAGTTCCCCTCTCTAAATCTTCAGCGAACAGAATCAATTTCTTTTCAAATGAAATAACTTCCTCTAGCATTGAAAAAGTAGTATTTCCCTTGCCTTGTAATTTACAATTGAGCTGATTCAGTTGTGATGTAACGTCCACCATAAAGTACAATTTTTGCAACCACTGATCTGTTAATTCTGGATATTGAATATCCTTGTTGTTGAGGAATAGTTTGATTTCATTTATGCAAGATGCAAAATGCTTTAACATGTCACCTCTGGAAAGCCATCGAACCCTGTTATACTGGAGAAAATCTGAATACTCTCTCTCCATTTCACTTAGCAACTCTTTAAATTATCGATGATTAAGTCCCCTTGCTATAATGCTTTTGGTAATCTTAATTACCAATTTCTTCTGTAAATGTTTGTGAACAAAGTACTTTCTGGTGGAGTGTACAATGGAAAGTAATCACTTCGTGATAATTTTTCCTTTTAAAATTGAAACAAAACCCTTTTCGCTTCTGTCATACTTTTTGGACCATCGGTTACAATTGACACAATTTTATTAAGTGGGATATGATTTTTTTACATGCATTCAAGGACGGCATTTGCTATGTGCTTACCACGCGTTTGGCCCTTGAGTGGCAATAATCCCAGAAGTTATTCTCTTGGACCCTCAGATGATACATGCCGCACAAAAAGGGAAACTTGAGCTGTTTCCCGATGGAGTTATGATCCATCGAGTCGTTTCCGACTCCTGGCGACTCCACAAACATACTCTCCATTCCAATCTGTCCCTGACCATGTCTTTCAGAACCTCCAATAGCACTCCAGTTGCTTCTTTAATTCCATCCACCCATCTAATTCTTGCTCTTCCTCTTCTCCTGCTTCCATCAACTTTAGCAAGCGTCATCTTCTCCAGACTGTCATTTGCTCGGATAATATGTCCAAAGTATGACAATTTCTGCTTGATGATCATAGCTTCAAGGGAGCAATCTGGCTTTATTCTGTCTATCACTGATTTATTGATTTGCTTTGCAGTCCATGGTATTCTTAGTAAGCATCTCCAAACCCATAATTCAAATGCATCTATCTTCCTTCTTTCACTCTTTCTCAGGGTCCAACTTTCACATCCATACAGCACCACAGGGAATACCATTGCTTTCACGATTCTGATTTTTGTTGTGAAGCTAGTAGCTTTATCTTTAAAGATCTTGCTTAAATTTGTCATTGCGTTTTTTCCGAGTAATAATCTTCTTCTAACTTCTTCGGTACAATAACCATCTTTATCAATTCGCAATCCTAGGAATACAAAATTGTTAACTGCTTCCATTTTCTCCCCATCTACTTCAAAATCATTAAGTTCACATGTTGCCATAACTTTTGTCTTTTTGAGGTTAAGTTTAAGACCATATTTAGCACTTTCTTCTTTAACTTTCATAATAAATACCTTCAAATCTTCTTTGCATTCTACTGGCAAGGTGGTATCATCTGCATACCTCAAATTATTAATATTTTTTCCACCAATTGTAATTCCAACTGGAGACTCCTCCAGCCCTGCCATTCTTAAAATGTATTCACTGTACAAGTTAAACAGGTACGGAGATAAAATACATTCTTGTCGCACCCCTTTACCTATTGTAAAATACTCAGTTTCTCCAAGATCTGTTCGGACAGTAGCTTCTTGTTCATAATAAAGATTTCTCAGAAGGATAATGAAATGCTCTGGGACTCCTATTGTTCTTAATACATTCCACAGTTTCACATGATCTACTGAGTCAAAAGCCTTGCTGTAGTCAAGGAAACAAAGGTAGACATTCTTTTGATATTCCTGTGCTTTTTATATTATCCATCTCACATTGGCGATTTGATCTCTTTCCTCTCCTTTTCGAAATCCTGCCTGTTCATCTAGCATTTCTCTCTTCATGAATGGTTCCAGTCTTTTGTGAATGATCTTAAGTAAGACTTTACTTGCATGAGAAATCAGTGCTATAGTTCTGTAATTTTCACACTCTCTTGCATCGCCTTTCTTCAATAAAGGTATATAAATTGATTTTTTCCATTCCCTAGGCCAGAGTTTCTCAAACTGTGTTCTGTGGAACACTGGTGTTCCGCGAGAAGTTCTGGAATTTGTCATTTTAGTTTTCTAAGCAACTTTCATGAATAAATATTTTATAGTAGAAATATTCTGAGGAGAATAATATTCGTGAATAAATCGAAAAGCTCAGACCTAGAATGCCTAATAACATCTTTGTATCGTTAATTTTCACACGTTGAAAACTTTCAACGTTTGGGAAAGGGAATACCGCTGTTTATGACGGGTCATAAAAATTCCCTAGAAGTGGATTATAACAATGGGTGGCATATCCTCTGTTCTCAAAACTGAAGGAAATGGCATCTGCGTAGCAAATGTCAGTGACCAAGTGGCATATTTTTAAACATGGAAATAGTCAAGAATTATCGTTAATTTTCACACATCGAAATCTTTCAACAATCGGGAAAGAGAATACCACTGTTTATGACCAATCATAAAAATTGCCTTCAAGCCGATTACAATAATTGGCGGCGTGTTCTCAAAACTGAACGAAATAACATCTGTATTGCAAATGTTAGTGACCAATCAGCAAGGAAGTATAAAGAAAATTTTTCCACTGAAATTGAAGATAAAGGTAGTCTGTATCCGGTTCTCAAATCTAGTAATACTGAATACTTTCTTCGCAAGTTCGTATTGCAGTGTGTAAGTGCTTGTTCTGAAACTGGGGTGCCGTGATTTTTTTAAAACTAATAGGAATACAGATTTAAATTCTAATATGAATAAGAGACAAGGCACTTTGTTTAATTTTGTTATTAAGAAATCTCTTATTGAAGGTGTTTGTGACTGAACAGATAGCGAGTCATCCACCTCAAGTCTACAAAGATCTCCAGGATGTATAAAAGGAGGGGAAAACTACCAGCATGCAAGGAGAAAAAGTCTGCATTCACTCATAAGTACTTATAAAAATATTATAAATATATTTGGTGATCAGAATGGGATATGTCAATGAAAATCAACACAAATTAATTTAATGATGGTTTATTGATGCTTCAGTTAAATCAGTTAAAACATCAATTAAATTAAACTTTAATTGATGTTTATTTAATTATTAATTAATAATAAAATATCAACTAAATTACCAAGATGTTCCGTAAAAATTTCCAGATTTGTGAAATGTTCTGTCCTAGAAAAAGTTTGAGAAACCCTGCCCTAGGCCATGTAGTTGTGATCCAAATTCGCTGACATAGAGCTGTTAAAATTTTAACTGCCTCTTCTCCCAGGGCTTTGAGCAGCTCAATGGGTATTCCATCTCTTCCTGGTGCTTTCTTACTGGATAGCTGTTGCAGTGCCCACCTCACTTCACTCCCCAGTGGTACTGGCTCCTGTGTATAATCCTGCTCTTCAAATTTCTCAGTAATTTTGGAGTCCTTTCTATAAACGGCTTCTGTATATTCTTTCCATCTTTCTTTGATGTCTGCAGCTTCTGTAAGATACCCTTTGTGTTTACTTTTCAATATTGTCACCTTGGCACTAAACTTCCCTGTTAGTTCTCTGATCTTTATGAAAAGATCTCTTGTTTTGGTCTTCTATTTGTTGGCATTCCTGGTTAAAGTATTTTTCCTTGTCTCTTCTGGCTTGTCATTGAAACTCTGCATTCAAATGCCATACTTCCTACAAATTTCCTGTGGCCTTCATTTTCCTCCTTTCCTGAGCAATTTTGATGGCATCTTCTGACAACCATTTGGACTTCTTCTTCTTACAAACTGTTGGAATATTCTTCTTTGCTTCTGTTTTAATTATATCTTTAACTCTTCCCATAGTTCATCTGGTTCTCTTTTACATAAATTGAGTGTGTTGAATCTGTTCTGTATGCTAATATTGTATTCAGCTGGTATGTTTCCAACATCATATCTGATAGACATTTGTGTTGTTTTCAGTTTCCGTAGTTTCACATGTATCGTAGCCACTAATAACTGATGGTCTTTTCTACAGTCTGCACCTGGAAAAGTCTGATAGACTGAATTGCACTTCTCCATCTTTTTTGTCCAAGTATATAGTCAATTTGATATCTGTGTGTACAATCTTCTTTTGTGCTGTTTAAAGCAGGTGTTAGGAACAAACAAAGAATTCTCTGCACAAAACTCAAATAGTCTCTTCCCTGCAGTGTTACGAATACCTAAACCAAAACGACCTCTTATTCCTTGTTCCTCAGTCTCCCACTTTGCATTCCAATCTCCAATAAGTAGCCATAAATCTCGCTTTGTGCTGCATCTATCATCTTGTAACTTGCCATAAAATTCTTCAATGTCTTCTTCTGATGTCTGTAGTAGTTGCATAAACTTGAATGATAGTCATATTCATTGGATGTCCACTCACTCTGAGAGAAATGATTCTGTCACTCACTGGATTTAAACCAATACATACCTAGCCATCTTTTTCCTGAGTAAGAAAGTAAGAAAATACTCCATATTTTCGACTTGTCTCACGTCTTGAGTAATACAACATATTACTCAAGACGTGAGTAATATGTTGTATTAACATCTTGAGTAACATATTACTCAAGACCTGACTGAAAATGGCCCATTCCTGTCCATCTAAGTTCACTTATTCCCAATATATTCAGCTTACCTTGGTTCATACTTCTAACATTCCACATTCCAATCCTGTGGTTATTTTTGTGAAACAGGGAGCCTACCTTTTCCAACCAGCAACATCCGTGACAAAGCTTCCTTTCGGGTTTGACCTGAACACATCATAAAAACTAGTTCTACTTGTGGAATCCCTCTGTTCTTCCCCAGTTGCATGTTGGATGCCTTCAGGCCCGGGGGTCTTGCCATCCAGCACCATATCGTACTTTCTCATTTTTGGCATGTTCATGGAATGTTCTTGGCAAGGTACAGAAGTAGTTTGCCATTGCCTTCCTATGGAATATTTTTCGACTTTCCAATCTAGATCCGCACTGTTCTGTGAAAACGGGGGAAGCTCTGGAAGGATGTGACTTTTCGCCACGCAGTCCGGTCTTGGTAAAGAAGAGGCTAGGTCTCTGTAATAGAGATGTATTGCGCATATCTTTACCCTGGAATAATTCCCTGTAAATAAAATTATCGCTTACCCCTGTTATAAAAATACATTATATAAAAAGAAAATAAAAGGAACTAGTGATTATTCAAAATAATAAATGACAATAATTAGAAAATATAATAAAAATAAATCTCACCAGTAACACGTTTTATTGTAACAGTTGCACATGAAATAAAACATGCCACAGTAAATCGCGACCGTCAACATTTCTAAATATAATAAAACCAATATTATTTATTTATATATAAATAATTAAAATATTTGTCTTTATTATAATAATAATAATAATTGTCACCTTGCCTTTATCACCTTAATGCAGTTTCTGGATGCACCCAGCCAAAAGAGAATACTAAGTTGCAGAAACAGCAAAGCTACATGGACTCTGCTTTCACATTTTGCCATGGCCAATGTTGCCTTGCCCAGTAGTGGGCATCCATGCGCTTACTTATTAGTCACTTTGTTGCTCTGCAAATGACCCCAGATGTCGAGGCACCCTAAAACCTAATCCTAATTAGTCACCATTATGTGAATAAAATCCTTTAAAAATTTTATAAATGAAACTATGATAGTTTTATTTTCATTTTCAATTTTACTTCAACGCCACATGTACGTACCCAAAGAGCCGCATGTGGCTCGCGAGCCACAGTTTGCCGACCCCTGGTCTAGATCTACTTTGTACATCTTGTTGAATTATAGTCACAGCTCTGTTATCCAGTAAGCATTAACACTAAAGATTTTCTGTGGGATTCAAAATATGAGCAGTAAGGTTATTTACATTGCAAAGAAAGATTGTAATTACGCAACCTCCATATCTCAGATAACAGTAGTGTCCTTTGGATGGAAAGACCTTGGTTTGAATCCCATCTAAGCTGTAAAGAAACTTTATAAGAGCTTTTCAATTGAAAGTGTGTTTGCCTGCCTTATAATTAAAGTTGTTGTTTTTTATAATCCTACAATACAAAACCTGGCTAGAGATTAACTGCCAGAGACAACAAGCTATGTGAAGACAGGAATAATTCCACTTTTTTAAGATGAATTAGGTTTCTCTAAAGCCATCATGGGGAGATGAGATGACACTATGAACACCTTTGACACATTGTCAGTTGCTCACCACCAAACAATGTTTACTCTTTTTTTCTTTATAATTATCATCTTAATACCATAAAACTATGTTTTTGTGAAAGAATTCAGTGAACCAAATTTATCCTATCACTGTCATGTTTCAACAACAAGAGTCCCAAGAACTAATTATCCTGTCCATGAAAGTTTGTGGATAGAATGAATAGTACTAATGCATATAATACATGAGTCCCTATAGCAGACTTGTTGAGACTGATGAAACAGGTCTTTACATTTTCTCTTATTCACTGCAAGAAATTTAATGGTGGTCCCATCTATGTGCACACAATAATTATTAGATGTGAATACCCAAGAATGTATTGCCAGCTGAATGTATTGACATTCAGTGCTTTAGCTTTATCTCGCACCAAGCTTTCACTTGCTTTCTTTGGATCATTATTTCCTCACTAATCCTTGGCACTTTAGTCAGCTATTCCTCATGTACTGTTAGGAGTATGCAGGATACTATGATAGAACAATATGATCATGTGTTAATTTTATTTTTTTTTCTGAATTGATCTGTTATTTCACAGTCTCCAATATACGTTGTTCTTAATCAAACACTTCTTTTGCTAACCTTTCCTGTTTTATACTATTTAAATTACATACATCCTTAGAGTAGCTCCATCACACATTCTTGACTGCTAAGAATGTTAGTTTCTAGTATCTTCATTTTTAGTATTCTGCTATTTTATCCATAGATAAAAATCAGCTGAAGACTGTCTCTCATTAATTTCCTATTTACTGTTTATGGCTAATTTCTGGCTTATTTCATATAAATCGATTCATCACACTTCCCAGTATACTAGTTTTGTTATTCTGTTATCTATTTCCATATTCACTTTTGCCTATTGTAAAAACTGTGGCGCATAAACAACTAAAATATTTTACTTGTTTTCTTTGTGTTCCATGTTCCTGTCTATTTTCATAAATTCATCATCATCATCAAATTCCTGCCATGTACCCTCAAGGGGTGTACAGGATATGGATAGTACTACATGAAAAATTTACATCATTACCAACTTCCTATCTACAATTTTCCTCCAAATCAGCCTGTTACTTGTCAAGACTCCAACATTACCAGAGCTTATATTTCTATCGTCTAAGGCACTTTGTGCCGTATCAATCCACCTATATCTTGGTCTTCCTCTGGGTCGTTTTCCTGCCAACTTGGCAGAGAACACTTGTTTTGCTAATCTTTCTTCGCCCATTCTGTTTAAATGACCATACCACCTGAGATTAGCTCTGCTAACGCATTCCTGGATGCTGACAATGTCAAGTTCTTTCCTAATATTCTCATTTTTAATACGATATTGCCATTGATGCCATCTGTTCACGCCTCTAATCTTTCTCAGCAGTCATATATCTGCGGTCTCTAGTCTTTGGTCAAGTGTTTTACTTCTTACCCAGCTTTCAGATCCATAAGTTAAAACTGGTTTGAACACTGTCTTGTATACAGCTAATTTAGTCTTCCGACTAATTTCTCTCTTATTCCATATGAATTTATTCAGTTGACTTCCTACCATACCAGCTTTGTTGATTCTGTTGTCTATTTCTATATTTAATTTACCATCTTCACTAAAAATCGTGCCTAAGTAGCTGAAACATTTTACTTGTTCCACAGGTTCTCCATTCACAACACAGTTGACATTTTCAATGATTCTGCCTATTTTCATTGTCTTTGCCTTTTTATTGCTGACCTTCAATACCATATCTATTACAACAGTTATTCAATTTAGTCAGGGAATCTTGCAGAGTTGTAGCAGATTTATTTAGAAGTATAACATAACCCGCATAAAGCAAAGAGCTGACATTAACATCTCCAATTTTGATATCATGTTTAATACCACTTTCCTTCATAATGTGATCCATATAGATAATGAATAACAGAGGGGATAATGTACATCCTTGTCTCACACCAGATTTAACATTAAACCATCTTCCTGTACTTCCTTAAATTCTAACTGCTGACTTACAACTCAAATAAAGACTAAGTATTGCTTGATATAATGCCCCATTGACACCATATAACTGCAGCGTATTGAATAGCTTCTCTCTTGGCACCTTGTCATATGCCTTTTCCAAATCGACAAAACTTAAATACAGATCTTTGTTATATTCCCATGATTTCTCTACTATTTGTCGTAAAGGGAAGATCTGATCCTGACAGCCTCTATTTGACCTGAATCCAGCTTGTTCTTCACCAAACCTTTCTTTCACAATTCTTCTCAACCGTTTCTCAAATATACTTGCATATCTTAAGTATAAAGAGCTAATAAGCTTCATTTCGGCAATGAAAACATTACTTAAGTTAAGGGGATATTAAATCCCACATAGTTTTAAAGAGCGAATAAGAAACTCAAAGATTGGAATCAGAGAGTTTCTATTGCACTACGTGCTAGGGTCACTTGCATTTGCTCACACCAGTGGTTGCCGATACTTTATAGTTTTATATATTCATGAAGAAACTCATTGATTCCAATCTTTGAGTTTCTTATTCAGTTTTAAAACTTTGTGGGATTTAATATCCCCTTAATTTAAGTAATGTTTTCATTGCCGAAATGAAGCTTATTAGCTCTTTATACTTAAGTAACTTAATGGTTGCACCTGTTTAGAAACTCGTATCGCAGAGTATGTAAGTTCTTTTCGCTATACACTTTGGTATTAGGTCTACCTACTCACTGATGAGGCCTTAAAAAAGGCTGAAACCAGTCTGGGGAGTGACCTCCCAATCATAATGTAATAACAGCATACATTTCCTAGGAAATGTGTTTTTACATTATGGAAAATACCTAAGAATAGCGATCAGAATTTACCAACTTTGCTGCGAGTCTTCCGGTATTGCACTACGTGCTAGGGTCACTTGCATTCGCTCACGCCAGTGGTCGCCGATACTTTATAGTTTTACTATATTCGGTAAGAAACTCTCTGATTCCAATCTTTGAGTTTCTTATTCGGTTTTAAAACTATGTGGGATTTAATATCCCCTTAATTGAAGTAATACTTGCATATATCTTACCAGGAACACTCAATAGGGATATACCTCTGTAATTCAGTTTTATTTCCCTTTTTATATATAGGTATTATGAGAGCTCTACTCCAATCATTGGGAATTCGTCCCTCTGTCCAGGCATTCTGAACTCTGCAGTGCAGCCACTGTAAGACTTTTATACCACCATACTTCAGCATTTCTGGTCAAATATCATCTACTCCTGCTGCTTTTCCACATTTAAAGCTTTGAATGCTTTTTCTACTTCAAGTATGGATATGTATTGCTGACTGCATATCTGGTCTGGTCACTGCGCTGTCATCACTGCTTGTTTCATTTAGCAATTTTTCAAAGTAATTACTCCATACTTCAAGGATATCTTTTTCTCCCATTTTCATTTCACCTTTATCATCTCTAACTCCTTTTACAGCACTCTTTCCTCCATTCCTAAGCTTCTTCAATAACCTCCAGAATATTTTGCCACCTTTTTGATATTTATTTTCTATGTTCTTGCCAAAGTCCTCCCATGACTTTTATTTAGCTAGTTTTACACACTGTTTAGCTTTCTTACATTTGTCTATGTATTCAATAACAGCACAAGATGACTTATTTGCCAGGAACTTTTGATATGCTTTCTTCTTTTCCTTCACTGCCTCTTTAACTTCCTGTGTCCACCATGGAGTTCTAATTTTTCTATCCTTGCAGACAACTTCACCAAATGACTCTCTAGCTGAATCAATCAGGGTTTTCTTCAAGGCTTACCACTGAATCTCCAAGGTTTGGTTCCTGTTCTCAAACTCTTTCATTTTTCTTTCAATAATGTTTGTCTATTTTAGTCTACAGTTCACATCTGAGAGCTGCTCAACTTTTATTCTTTTTAAAACTGTCTTACATGTCATTCTTTTCAATTTGAAATTCAATTTTATCCTGCTCAAGACTAAATAGTGATCACTTCCAATTTTAAATCTTCTGTACACTCTTGTGTCCTGCACCGGGGAGAAAATATCACTATCAACAATAACATAGTCAATGAGACTTTTGTTATTCCTTGCCTCTTTTCTCCATGTGAATTTGTGCACGTTTTTATGTTGGAACATGGTGTTAGTAATAACCAGTCCATGTCCTGAGCAGAAATCCAACAGGTACTTGAAATTATTATTAGCTTTGCTCTTTTCTCCAAAATTTCCCAAAACATTTTTGTATGTCTGACAATTACTTTCTACTCTGCTATTTAGATCCCCAACAAGGACCAACTTTTCCTTTTTCATTGTGTCAGTAGCTTTCTCCAGAGCCTCAAAAAATTCCTCCACTTCTACCCCAGTAGAACCTTCTGTTTGACTATAGGCACAAATAAGTCTCATTGTCCAGTTCCCCATTCTGATATTTGCCCAAATCACTCTACTTGACACTGCCTGCCATTCAAGAAATTAGCCTCGTATTTTGTGTTGAATACTATGGCCACTCCTTCTTTTCCTTGACTGTCATTTCCTGAATATAACATTTTGTATTTATTGCTCAGAAAGATCTCACCAGTTTTTGTCTTTTTTGTTTCAGTCACCCCTATTATGTCTATCTGGTACTTATCTAATTCCTCTGCTAGCTCCATTTCTTTGCCATTCAGGCTTCTTATGTTGATAGTACCGATCTTTAACTCTGGTGATGTTGAGTTGAGGTGTGGTTTCAGATTTGTTCCAGTAGCTGACTTTTCACTGTTTGGCCCGGTTCCCTGGCAAAAACAACGGGGGCCTTGTTTAACCGGGCTACGCCCCAGCTGGCATGAAATTTTGTCATGTTGTACCATCGTTTTGTATTTTGGTTTAACCAATAGGAATAAAATTTGGTCGGCTAAATCCCAAATTGCCAGCCCATCCTTGTTCGTTCAGTATCCAGGTAGATACCCAACAGGGTGCACCACGAGAAGGTGAGGATAGGACATTAGGTCAGAAGCCCTGGTCGGTTCTCTGCATTCCTTTAAAGGCTATGTGGAGGTCTCCTCTCAGTTATACAGCTTTGACCTTTAAGCACCCCTTTTCATAAATTTTATCTTTTATTGTTGATTTTTCATGCTAAATTTGTTACAGCAATTGTACTGCTTTTATTTTGAAACATAATATCATCTGTATAAAGTAGAACTTAGGGTAAAGTCCTTAATTCTGATATTGGGTTTAATGTCACTTTCCTATATGAGTCACATAGATGATAAATAACATTGGAAATATCGTGCACTATTTATTATGTTACACATATTTTATGATTTCTGTCTTTTAAGTATAATCTATGTAATGGTCGTATGTAATGTCTGATTTACACTATACAGTTGAACAATATTTCTTTTACATCCTAGTGAAATAATATTTGGTTTACAGATGAAGTATTTATAAAATTTATTAACTCTACCAACTAGTTTCACCACACTTTAACTGTTGGCATCTTCAGGGTACTGACATATAGGCTTAAAACAATCTCACAGTTATGAGTAACTGTAAAACTTACAAGAATAATTACAAATAAAATAGCATCGAACGTGATTGAAACATGTATCGCATGTGCCAAGTTAGCTAGCTGTTGCTAAGGAACTTCCTGTAGTTTGTGTTAAAGTTCATTTCTTGTATTTTTAGAGATCTAAATAGAGTTTTCCATATCTCTGGGAATATAAAACCTTGATTTCTGTTAAAGTTAACAGTAGAGCGAGCGACTGTGGCTGCTTCTTTGAAAATTCTTGAATGGTAGTTTTCCTCTATGTAAGGGGAACAGCTTTTGTTCCACTCGATGACAAGGTTAGTTGTATAGAAATGAGACGATAGGCCAGAAAGTCCTGTCTGTTGTTTTTTACGTCGCCAATGTGCTCCTTTTGTCTGATTTCTAGGCTTCTTGAAGTCTGTCTGATGTAACTTGAGCCACATGAGCATGGAATATTATAAATACCAGTATATTTATAGAAGGAATGGTTACCTTTTGGAGATCTAAGTAGTTTACGAATAGTTTCTATTGGTTTGAATGTTACTCTTATTTTGTGTGGTTTGAGGAGGCTGGTGAGTTTGTTAAAGATGCCACTTACAAAAGGAATTGCAGTAGTTTTTATATATTGAATATCTTCCTGTTCTCTTTGTGGGGGTTCAGAGAAAAGGATTTTTTTGACTAGTCTTCTTGGATAGCCCTTCAATTACAGATTGTTAGAAATTAATGTTAACTCATCTTGAAGGGTCTCGTTGTCTGTTGTGATGCTAATAGCTCTTTTCTTTAACACATAAACTCAGCATATACAATGCTGAGTTTATGTGAGATATGGTGAGAGGAGCTGAAATGTAGGTAGCGTCCTATATTGGTTGGTTTCCTGTAAACTGATAGATTTTTGCTGCCATCAATTTGTTTTTTGATTAAGATGTCTAAAAACAGGAAACCTATTTTTAAACATCTTAAATGTCTAAAATCAGGCAAAAGGAGCACATTGGCTACGTAAAAAAAAAAAAAAAAAAAAAAAAAAAAAAAAAAAAACAGACAGGACATTTCTGGCCTATCGTCTCATTTCTCTACAACTAGCCTTGTCATCAAGTGGAACAAAAGCTGTTCCCCTTACATAGAGGAAAACTACCATTCAAGAATTTTCAAAGAAGCAGCCGCAGTCGCACGTTCTACTGTTAACCTTAACAGAAATCAAGATTTTATACTCCCAGAGATATGGAAAAACCTAATTAGATCTCTAAAAATACAAGAAATGAACTTTAACACAAACTACAGGAAGTTCCCCTTAGCAACAGCTAGCTAACCTGGTACATGCGATACGTGTTTCACTCACGTTCGATGCTATTTTATTTGTAATTATTCTTGTAAGTTTTACAGTTACTCATAATTGTGAGATTGTTTTAAGCCTATATGTCAGTGCCCTGAAGATGCCAACAGTTAAAGTGTGGTGAAACTAGTTGGTAGAGTTAATAAATTTTATAAATACTTGATCTGTAAACCAAATATTATTTCACTAATTCATATGATCAAAAAAATAAACCTTCATTATTTCTTTTACATCTTATTGTGTGCCTTTTCTAGATTTACATAACTTATATTCAAGGCTAACTAAAATTGAGAGGGACATGATGAACAAATATGTTTGCATCAACCTTATTCTGGAACATTCAGTAGGGAGAGTTCAGTATAATTTTCAGTTTTACCTGTTTTATAGATAAGTTCTATAAGAGATTTACTCCATTCATTTAGCATTCAACCTTCTGATCAAGCATCCTGAAATATATAGGGTAGTCACTGTAATAGTGCCTTATTTAGCCTTTTTCGGTTGAATATCATCTAATTCAGTTGCACTTCCATGTGTCGGGTTTTTAATAGCTTCTTATACCTCAACTGTGTTGTATATGTATAAACAAGCAGACTGGGTTATGTAAAGCTGTCATAATCAAATTCCTGATATATACTCTTGGTGGGAGGGGGTACTCATCTATCGATAACTACTATGAGAGCTCTATTCTAGTCATCTAGAGTTTAACTCTCTAATCAAGCCTTCTGAATTATGCAATGTAGCCACTGTTGAACTTTTATTCCTATGTATTTGGCATGAGCATTTTTGGTTGAATGTGATCTATTCCAACTGCCTTTCTACATTTTCGATTTTTGATGGTGTTTGTTACTTCAAATATTGATATATATGAGGGTGGTCTGAAAAGTTCTCGACCTCGACCATAGATGGCAACACTATTAGCAAGATTTTTTTTTCTAAGTTGGTACATCTGTCATAAGCATCCATGTAAAATTGCAAGTCCTTCTATCAAGTATTTTTTTTATATACAGCAGCAGAAGTGTTGTCTGTATCCCTTGAAATGGATAAAATTGAGTGTCGTGCGATTATAAAATTCTTTGTCAAAGAAGGTTTAATGTCAAAGGAAATTCATTCGAAGTTCATAAAAGTTTATGGGCATGGGCTGAAATGGACTGCTGAGTTTAAATGTGGTCGTACCAGCCTTCAAGATGATCCGCATGAAGGACGTCCAAAAAGTGTAACAATACCAGAAATCATTGATCAAGTGCACAATATGGTATTGGATGACTGATGAGTCAAAGTGCATGAAATTGCTGAGACTATAGGCATTTCAAAAGAACGTGTAGGACATATTTTACATGAAGAATTGCAAATGAAAAAACTTTGCACAAGATGGGTGCCACGCTTGCTCACAGCAGATCAAAAACGCTCGCATGAAAATCTGTGAACAGTGCTTGGATCGTTTTAACAAGAATAAAACTGATTTTGTGTGTCGATTTATTACTATGGATGAGACTTGGATTAACCATTACACATCAGAATCCAAACAGCAGTCAAAACAGTGTTCAGTGCCAAAGAAGACAGTTGTTTCCATCATCAGGAAAGGTCATGGCATTGGTGTTTTGGAATGCTAAAGGCATTTTGTTTATTAATTATCTTGAAAAGGGTAAAACAATAACCAAGGAATATTATTCCGATCTTTTAACCAGACTGGATGAAAAAATTCGTGAGAAAAGATCCAGTTTGCAGAAGAAAAAAAATCATCTTTCATTAGGACAATGCACCTGCCCACAAAAGTGTTTTGGCAATGGAAAAATTAAGGGATCCGCACTATGAATTGTTGGAACATCCACCCTATTCCCCAGATTTGGCTCTCTCTGATTTCTATCTCTTCCCAAAACTAAAACTCTTCCTCGAATCAAGAAGTGATTGCTGCTGTAGAGGGGTAAGATCTGGGTAGATCCAGATCTACCCAGATTTTACCGTGAACCATATGTATTAAATAAATGTATAGTCTTAAGGGAGATTATGTTGAAAAATAAAAATAATTTTAAAATTATAAATTTGTTTTTTGATTGTTAGGCTGAGAACTTTTCAGACCACCCTCATATCTTACATCAGCCACTTAGGTAACACTTTTTAGAACCATCTGTTTGTGTTCAGTTGCCATTATGTGTTCTCCTACTGAAGATGCCTTACAATACTTAGGCAAAAACTTCTACACTAATAAAACATATTACGTGAGTTTAATAGAACATGAGATAAAATAAAACATATTATATTTTATAATATGGTTTATTATAAAACTAACTACTCGGCCAACCCGGACGGCCTGGTTGGCCGAGTAGTTAGCGTATCCGCTCTCCAGCCAAAAGGCTGTGGGTTCGAATCCTGCTGTGGGCTTGGATGTTTGTGATTGTCTGTGAAAATACTAGTGGTGGTGGTGGTGGGCGGTAGATGGCATTGGTGTAGTTGTAGTTTATTGTAGTTGGTAGATTGTGGGTGGTGGAGATAGAGTTTTAGAGTAGATGCCCTTCCCCAATGAGTCTTTGGACTCCCTGGAAGTGTCAA
This sequence comes from Typopeltis vanoorti, assembly GCF_054136105.1. Lineage (NCBI taxonomy): Eukaryota > Metazoa > Arthropoda > Arachnida > Uropygi > Thelyphonidae > Typopeltis > Typopeltis vanoorti. Next base: position 145,696,612 of record NC_143549.1, read on the forward strand.
ATAATAATAATATCCAGTATTATAATTATTTTAAATTACTTTGCTTGAAAACAACTGTCATTAATGTTTAGCATTAAATATTATAGCTGCTCTTTCCTATGCTTAAAACTTTTTTTTTTTTAAAAAAAAAATTAACACAGGAAGTTTACTGATTTACGTTTGAGAATTAACTTGAAGGCATCAAATTTTGTTCGTAACAGTAGCAGTATGCACCGGCCTTCATATTTTATGGTTTTAGTATAGCTGTCAAAATAGACAGATCATAAAAGTAATAGTTTGAGGTACAATAAATTATACTGCATATTACTGCTTGAAGAGCCAAAAAAACGTAGGTTCATCTAAAATTTTGCAGCCTCATATTCTGTTGTTAAACTAAATTTATCAAAATTCAAGCAAAATTATATTGAAAATCTCTGTAAATGTATTTACAAGATTTCAACAACCCGCATACTGCCTTATCACTGCTACACATTGTTTTGGTTAGTCTTGTATTTCTGTCAGGAGTCTTTTTTGATGTTTGATGAGTCATTTTACATCGACAGAAACCTCATTAATGGTGGTGAAGTTTTCCCCAATGTAGTGGCATTTTTAGCACTGTTGACTTATTGTGTTGAATTATGTGAAGGATGAAACAAGCATGTGTACATGCATGTGCACGCGCACACACACGTATTTGTGTATTTGTAAATGCCATAGAATAAGCATTTGGTATGTCTCTGATGAAGCAGTAGATTTCATGGATGATTATGATGTATGTATATATATATGTGTATGGATATTTCTGTTTTTAATTGATCTGTTATACTTTTGCAGATGCTTCAAATTCAACTACACTTATGAGTACCAATCTTCTTGCTTTTCTCCTTTTAACGAAACACAGAAAGGTAAAAATCATATTTTGAGACCTTTTTTTTTGTTATTATACAAAGTTGTATGCAATATTGTATTGCTGATGATAATACTTTCTTTTATGAAAACTAAAATTTATATATAAAAATAAAGTATAAATCCAAAACTTTTTCATTCTACCTGCACACTTCTTTGCTGTTTATATATGTTATGGCCAAAACCCAAAATGTATGTTTGAAATAAATTATCTTAAATATTTAATTTGGAATATGAACTGTATCTTTATAATTATCACTCATAGGCTTCACTTATTGAAGCTAATTTTCCATAGCCTGTTTCTTTTCATATGTGTATTCAGAAAGAAGCTTCTTACTTGTAAGAAGTACTTGTAACAGTGTTTCATGTGGCATTGAATTTGAAGCCATCTAGTGTGAGGTGGAATCTAACAAGATCAATTACTTAGTGTGGTGTTGTTACAGACCTAGTGGATCGGTTGCTAGTGATGAAGAAATGCATCACCAAATAGAGACAATGGGTGCAAAAAGAGTATTCATAATGGAAGACGTTAATTATTCAAGTATTGATTGTGTAGCAGTAAAATCTCATGAGAAAAATGAAACTGAATTTATTGAGCTTTTGCAAGACAACTTCCTCAAACAGCATGTGACAAGTGGAACTAGGTCACAGATTGTTGGATTTGACTATTGTGTCAAAGAGTGTTTCAGTTAAAGATGTAACTATTCTGCCTCCTGTTGGTGACAGTGATCATGCAGTACTCACTTGGGAAGTGACTAAATTTATGAATGTTCCATTCATAAAAGGTTACATGCTGAATTATAAAGCAGAAAATTATGACAAACTGATGAATTCAGTGGGATGGTATGTTGCTAGAAGGGAAGAATATCAGCAGTACATGGGAAGCATTTAAAAAAAAAAACTTAAATGATGCCATATCAGTATGTGTTCCGAAGTTTGAAGAATAAGTAGGGTAGGAGTCAAATGGATGTGTAATCTTATTAAGCAAGAGATTCATAAGAAAAAGATGATGTGGAAGGAATACTGTTTGCATAAGGATGATGTTCGTTTTGAAAATTATAAGCATCAGGCTAGAATAGTCACAGCTGTTTTACAGAAAGCTAACTCTGAGTATGAAAAGAAACTGGATTCAGAAACTAAAGATAACCTATGAGAATTCTATTGATATGCTGGAAGTAGAAGGAGAAATGAATATGAAAAAATAACCCTTCTGAATGAAGACAGTGTGAGAGTAACAGATGCAGTAGAGGTTGTTTAACTAATGAGTGCACATTTTGCTAAAAGCTATCAACCTGTGTATGAAATATTGAGTTCACTACTACATCTTCACTGAATGAAGAAACTCAGATGTATGAAGATGAGGTATTAGAGCTGTTGTACAAACTGAATAACAATTCAGTAATAGGGACTGATGGGATATCAGTATGGGTGCTGAAAGTGTTCAGCTGAACTGGCTATTCCTTTGACCAGGATATATAATTTGAGTCTCAGAACAGGGAAGATTCTGCAGGAATGGAAAGAATGTATGGTAATCCCCTTGCACAAGGGTAGTGCAAAGATCAGTGTATCCAACTATCAACTAATCAGTATCTTGGGGGTGGTGGTGAAGATTTTAGAAAAATGGTTAGGGCTCACATTCAGAAATGGGTTGACAGTGAATCTACTTTGCAATGAACAACATGGGTTTACTAAGGAAGGGAAGGTCATGTTTTAGCAACTTGTTCCATTCTGTAATATTGTTACCATTGAATTAGAAAAGGGGAATGGATACATCATGATACCTTTGGATTTTACTAAGGTTTTTGACAGAATACAGCATGGAATTTCCAAGGACAGCATGTAAAAACATTGAATCAGTTCGAGAAATGTTCAAAGAGGATCCAACATCATCGGTTAGGGAGGATATGACTGAACATATCCAAGACATCAGATTACAGAATTTTGCATTCAGTGCCAAATGAAATTCAATGAAAAAGCCCTATCACATCCAATTGTTGCATGGAGAAGAAGAATGGCAAAGGGGGTTCTGTAAAGTAAATGTGTGGCTTGGAAAATTAATGAACATTACTTTTTTGCAGAAGCAGCAGTCACAGGAACTGTGTATGTACCTTGATATGCTTCAACAATATCAAGTGAAATCATTTCAAGAAATATAAAAAATTGAAAGTGTAATGTTTCAGCAGGATGGAACACCATGTCATTGCACTCGAACTGTCCTGGAATACCTCAATTAAGTGCCTTCTGAAATGATGTGTGGGCATGGGGGGGGGACCTACACCTTGGATGGCCATTCATGTGTGGTCACACACAGACCAGTTCTTTTGAACTTATTTGCCAGTGTAGTTAATTGCAGCTCTATGAAATCTGCTTGAAAAGCTTTGTCTAATTTCACATTGCATTCCTTTGATGCGGGATATTATAACAAAATATTCGCTCTTGAACATTTTCATGAGTTACGGGTCTCAGAAAAAAAAAACATTAAAAAAAATTAATGAAAATTATAAAAACATCTGACACATTACAAATATTTGTTTTATGTAAAAAAGAATGAGTTACGGGTCTCAGAAAAAAAAAACATTAAAAAAATTAATGAAAATTATAAAAACATCTGACACATTACAAATATTTGTTTTATGTAAAAAAGAATAAACATTTTTGTTATAATGATATTTATTTGACAATCATGCTGTTTCACCAAAATATGCAGTGACTTTTGGGGTACCTTGTATAATGCATTTTTTAACTTTAAATATACAACTCACAAATAACATTATTAAAGAGAAGTATATTTTTCCTCTCCAGAAGAGCTATAGAATAAAGTTCTGACTCCACTTTAATTATATGCTATTTTATCTTAATAGATCATTTACTAAAAGATAATTTTCTTCAAACCATCATCATCATCAATTTCCTGACACGTACCCTCTAGGAGTGTACAGGATATGATAGTACTACATGAAAAATTTACGTCATTACTAACTTCCTATCTACAATTTTCCTTCAAATCATTCTGTTACTTGTCAAGACTCCAACATTACCAGATCTTATATTTCTATCGTCTAAGGCACTTTGTACCGTATCAATCCACCTATATCTTGGTCTTGCTATGGGGCGTTTTCCTGCCAACCTGGCAGAGAACACTTATTTTGCTAATCTTTCTTCGCCCATTCTGTTCAAGTGACCATACCACCTGAGATTAGCTCTGCTAATGCATTCCTGGATGCTGACAATGTCAAGTTCTTTGATAATATTCTCATTTTTAATACGATATTGCCATTGATGCCATCTGTTCACGCCTCTAATCTTTCTCAGGACTCTCTATCTGCAGTCTCTAGTCTTTGGTCAAGTGTTTTACTTCTGACCCAGCTCTCAGATCCATAAGTTAAAACTGGTTTGAACACTGTCTTGTATATAGCTAATTTAGTGTTCCGACTAATTTCTCTCTTATTCCATATGAATTTATTCAATTTACTTCCTACCATACCAGCTTTGTTGATTCTGTTGTCTATTTCCATATTTAATTTACCATCTTCACTAAAAATCATGCCTTAGTAGCTGAAATGTTTTACTTGTTCCACAGGTTCCCCTTTCACAAAGCAGTTGACATTTTCAACAATTCTACCTATTTTCATTGTCTGTCTTTTTAATGCTGACCTTCACACCATATCCATTACAACAGTTATTCAATTTAGTTAGGGAATCTTGCAAACTTGGCAGACTTATTTAGAAGTATAACATCGTCTGCATAAAGCAAAGAGCTGACATTAACATCTCCAATTCCGATGTCATGTTTAATACCACTTTCCTTCATAATGTGATCCATATAGATAATGAATAACAGGGGGGATAATGTACATCCTTGTCTCACACCAGATTTAACATTAAACCATCTTCCTGTACTTCCTTCAATTCTGACTTACAACTCAAATAAAGACTAAGTATTGCTTGATATAATGTCAAATCGACACTATATAACTGTAGCGTATTGAATAGCTTCTCTCTTGGCACCTTGTCATATGCCTTTTCCAAATCTACAAAACTTAAATACAGATGTTTGTTATATTCCGATGATTTCTCTACTATTTGTCGTAAAGTGAAGATCTGATCCTGACAGCCTCTATTTGACCTGAATCCAGCTTGTTCTTCACCAAGCTTTTCTTCCACAATTCTTCTCAACCATTTCTCAAGTATACTTGCATATATCTTACCAGGAACACTCAATAGGGATATATCTCTGTAATTCTCACATTCAGTTTTATTTCCCTTTTTATATATAGGTACTATGAGAGCTCTACTCCAATCATTGGGGATTCGTCCCTCTGTTCAGGCATTCTGAACTCTGCAGTGCAGCCACTGTAAGACTTTTATACCACCGTACTTCAGCATTTCTGGTTGAATATCATCTACTCCTGTTGCCTTTCCACGTTTCAAGCCTTTGATGGCTTTTTCTACTTCAAGTATGGATATGTCTTCCAGACTGTATGTCTGTTGAGTGTTTTTTACCACTGTGCTATCACTGCTTTTTTCATTTAGCTAATTTTCAAAGTAATTATCCATACTTCAGGGATATCTTTTTCTCCCATTTTCATGTCACCTTTATCATCTCTAACTCCTTTTACAGCACTCTTTCCTCCATTCCTAAGCTTCTTCAACAACCTCCAGAATATTTTGCCACCTTCTTGATATTTATTTTCTATGTTCTTGCCAAAGTCCTCCCATGACTTTTGTTTAGCTAGTTTTACACACTGCTCAGCTTTCTTACATTTGTCTATGTATTCAATAAGAGCACAAGATGACTTATTTGCCAGGAACTTTTGATATGCTTTCTTCTTTTCCTTCACTGCCTCTTTAACTTCCTGTGTCCGCCATGGAGTTCTGATTTTTCTATCCTTGCAGACAACCTCACCTCATGCCCCTCTCTGGCTGAATCAGTCAGGGTTTTCTTCAAGGCTTTCCACTGAATCTCCAAGGTTTGGTTCCTGTTCTCAAACTCTTTCATTTTTTCTTCAATAATCTTCAAACCATCAGAGTTTTAACCTTGAAAACAGTATTTAAGGTGCCTTCATTAGATTTATATCTGATCAGATCATTTACTGTCAAAATTCATTCAATCACTCTTTCAGATAAATGAGTTGATTCTCTATTTTTTCACTTTGTTCTGTATTTCCTCTGAAAATAGTATTTCATTTGAATATGGTTTAACATCACATGATGTTTCACAACTGGTCATAATAAGTTACACTGATTCCTGGAAGCATATGCATGGTGCACCTGCTACAGTAATGCTGGTTAAATTTTATGTAGTTCTATGGGTAGGGCATACTACATGCAAAATAAACTCGAAAAAAAAAAGTTCTATGAGTTTCAATTTTTTAAAGCACTGAGATAAGTTCTTAATATCTTCTGAAATGAAATTTTGTAGTTCTTGAACTTAAAAATTAAAGGTGTGTGTTATAACTCCACCCCCATTGCAAAACACAGCTAAACTTTGGTGATACTCTATAACATAAATTTCAAGTAACAAATATTAAAGAACAATAAAAAGAAATTCAACTGTAAAGCTTACAGAAATGTTTTAAAAGAAATAATGTGCATTTTTTATAGACACAACAGGTGAATTTCTTTATTACAAGAAAATTTTAAAAAATTCATAATGGACTATTAGTACACAAAGAGCATAAACAGCATTAATGATACTACCATTTAGAAAAAAAGTTGACATGTTTAATTATATCTTAATCTCTTTCCAAATTTATATAATTTAAAGTAGTTTAATTTTGAAAGTGAGTTATCAAAATATATGTTATATATCTGAATGAACAGTCACTAGATAATCCACAATGTCACTAAATGATCCATACATGCATGCGTCAGGGAATCCGTTTGGCTCAGCAGTGAATGTTCATTGCCGACAAATTGTTCCACAATACTTTTTATGCTAGTAATGACATATAATGGTAATCTAATTATTAGTATTTTTTTGGAGCTTGTTAATAGGTGTAGTTCTCTGTTTATTGTCTGATACATTCTGCTAATAGATGTGGAGAAATGTCAGTAAACAAATGAAAATTGTCTGAATTAATGTTTTATTTACAAAATCAGTTAGTTTTGAAATGCTTAAAACTAAAACATGATATTATTACCAAAATATAGTATTATCTTTTTTTTTCTTTTTATGTCAGGGTGCTACTCTTCCACTCTTATCACAGAGTTTAACTTGGTTGAGAGATGAAATTTCAAAACGGAAAAGAGATGTTGGCTTTACTGGAGAGTCTGTTGATGTGATCAAACATGCTTATGCCTTACTGGGAAAGAATTTGATTACCACTGAAAGTATTCAGATGGAATGGTCGTCTAGTGATATGGAAAATAACAATTTGAAAATAGTGTTTTACAAACCAATTATTAAGATACCGTGTGTCTTGCATTTGCAGTATTATGCAAATTCAGTTATTTCTGTTTTCCTGATGGAAAGTATAACAGGTATATTTCTCTCAACAAATATTTATTGAAATACTAATTTACTTGTGCTACTAAATATGTTGATTTAACTTTATGAATTGATTTGAAGTTAATTGTTTAGTTTTGTGTGGCTGATTGCTTTTATTACTCGAGTAATAATTATTGAAATCTAAAGTTGCGTTTTCTTATTTTCATTACTCTTCTAATTTCAGCTTTGTTGATTTTAAACATGAATATTATAAGATAGTAAGAGGAAAACTGTACAGAATGCTAAATCTGTATAGTGTAAACTGACCTTATATAGAACAGTATATTAACTGAGAGTTTCTGATCATCAAACCATTAAGGAAAGATGGTTTGATGTCAAATCAGATGTAACAGATGGCACACCACTTCTGACATATGTAATCTCTGCAGACCATGACATGAAGGAAAGTGATCTTAAACTTTGATATTCAAATAGAGGATACTAAACTAACCTGTATAACTGAGAGAAGACCTCCACATAGCCTTTAAAGGAATGTGGAGAACAGACTAGGGCCTCTGACCCAATGTCCAATCCTCACTTTCTCGTGGTGCATCCTGTTGGGTATCTACCTGGATACTGAACAGAACGAGGATGGGCTGGCAATTTGGGATTTAGCCGACCAAATTGTATTCTTATTGGTTAAACCAAAATACAAATTGATGATACAACATGACAAAATTTCATTCTGGCTGGGGCATTGCCCGGTTAAACAAGACCCTCGTTGTTTTCGCCAGGGAACCAGGGCGAACACTGAAAAGTCAGCTACTGGAACAAATCTGAAAACACACCCCAACTCAACATCACCAAAATTAAAGATCGGTACTATCAACATAAGAAGCCTGAATAGCAAAGAAATGGAGCGCTAGCGGAGGAATTAGATAAGTACCAGATAGACATGATAGGGGTGACTGAAACAAAAAAGACAAAAACTGGTGAGATCTTTCTGAGCAATAAATACAAAATGTTATATTCAGGCAATGACAATCAAGGAAAAGAAGGAGTAGCCAGAGTATTCAACACAAAATACGAGGCTAATTTCTTGAATGGCAGGCAGTCTCAAGTAGAGTAATGTGGGCAAATATGAGAATGGAGAACTGGACAGTGAGACTTATTTGTGCCTGTGTCCCATAGAAGGTTCTACTAAGGTAGAAGTGGAATATTTTTTTGAGGAATTTTTTGAGGCTTTAGAAAAAGCAGCTGACACAATGAAAAAGGAAAAATTGGTCCTTGTTGGGGATCTAAATAGCAGAGTAGGAAATGATTGTCAGTCGTACAAAAATATTTTGGGAAAATTTGGAGAAAAGAGCAAAGCTAATAATAAAGGCAAATATCTGTTGGATTTCTGCTCAGGAAATGGTGTGGTTATTACTAACACCATGTTCCAACATAAAAAGGTGCACAAATTCACACGGAGAGAAGAGGCAAAGAATAAGAAAAGTCTCATTGACTATGTTATTGTTGATAGTGATGTTTTCTTCCTAGTGCAGGACACCAGAGTGTACAGAGGATTTGAAATTGGAAGTGATCACTATTTAGTCTTGAGCAGGATAAAATTGAATTTCATATTGAAAAGAATAACATGTAAGAAAGTTTTAAAGCGAATAAAAGTTGAGCAGCTCTCAGATGTGAACTGTAGACTAAAATACAGAAAGATTATTGAAGAAAAAATGAAAGAGTTTGAGAACAGGAACCAAACCTTGGAGATTCAGTGGCAAGCCTTGAAGAAAACCTTGATTGAATCAGCTAGAGAGGCATGTGGTGAAGTTGTCTGCAAGGATAGAAAAATTAGAACTCCATGGTGGACACACAGGTAGTTAAAGAGGCAGTGAAGGAAAAGAAGAAAGCATATCAAAAGTTCCTGGCAAATAAGTCATCTTGTGCTCTTATTGAATACATAGACAAATGTAAGAAAGCTAAACAGTGTGTAAAACTAGCTAAACAAAAGTCATGGGAGGACTTTGGCAAGAACATAGAAAATAAATATCAAGAAGGTGGCAAAATATTCTGGAGTTGTTGAAGATGCTTAGGAATGGAGGAAGAGTGCTGTAAAAGGAGTTAGAGATGATAAAGGTGACATGAAAATGGTTGAAAACGATATCCTTGAAGTATGGAATAATTACTTTGAAAAACTGCTAAATGAAACAAGCAGTGATGACAGCACAGTGGTAAAAAACACTGACCAGGCAAGCAGTCAGGAATACATATCCATACTTGAAGTAGAAAAAGCCATCCAAATCTTGAAATGTGGAAAGGCAGCAGAAGTAGATGATATTCGACCAGAAATGCTGAAGTATGGTGGTATAAAAGTCTTACAGTGGCTGCCCTGCATAGTTCAGAATGCCTGGACAGAGGGACGAATTCCCGATGATTGGAGTAGAGCTCTCATAGTATGTATATATAAAAAGAGAAATAAAACTGAATGTGAGAATTAAAGAGGTATTTCTCTACTGAGTATTCCTGGCAAGATCTATGCAAGTATACTTGAGAAACGGTTGAGAAGAATTGTGGAAGAAAAGCTGGGTGAAGAACCAGCTGGATTCAGGCCAAATAGAGGCTGTCACGATCAGATCTTCACTTTTCGACATATAGTCGAGAAAGCATGGGAATATAACAAAGATCTGTATTTAAGTTTTGTCGATTTGGAAAAGGCATATGATAAGGTGCCAAGAGAGAAGCTATTCAATACGCTGCAGTTATATGGTGTCAGTGAGGCATTATATCAAGCAATACTTAGTCTTTATTTGAGTTGTAAGTCAGCAGTTAGAATTGAAGGAAGTACAGGAAGATGGTTTAATGTTAAATCTGGTGTGAGACAAGGATGTTCATTAAATCCTCTGTTATTCATTATCTATATGGATCACATTATGAAGGAAAGTGGTATTAAACATGATATCAAAATTGGAAATGTTAATGTCAGCTCTTTGCTTTATGCAGATGATGTTATACTTCTAAATAAATCCGCTACAAGTCTGCAAGATTCTCTGACTAAATTGAATAACTGTTGCAATAGATATGGTATGAAGGTCAGCAATAAAAAGACAATGAATATAGGCAGAATCATTGAAATGTCTACTGTGTTGTGAATGGAGAACCTGTGGAACAAGTAAAATATTTCAGCTACTTAGACATGATTTTTAGTGAAGATGGTAAATTAAATATAGAAATAGACAACAGAATCAACAAAGCTGGTATGGTAGGAAGTCAATTGAATAAATTCATATGGAATAAGAGAGAAATTAGTGAGAACACTAAATTAGCTGTATACAAGACAGTGTTCAAACCAGTTTAACTTATTTATCTGAGAGCTGAGTCAGAAGTAAAACACTTGACCAAAGACCAGAAACTACAAATATAAGAGTCCTGAGAATGATTAGAGGCATGAACAGATGACATCAATGGCAATATCATATTAAAAAAGAGGATATTAGGAAAGATCTTGACATTGTCAGCATCCAGGAATGCATTAGCAGAGCTAATCTCAGGTGGTATGGTCACTTGAACAGAATGGGTGAGGAAAGATTAGCAAAACAAGTGTTCTCTGCCAAGTTGGCAGGAAAACGACCCAGAGGAAGACCAAGATATAGGTGGATTGATACGGTACAAAGTGCCTTAGACGATAGAAATATAAGATCTGTTGGAATCTTGACAAGTAACAGACTGATTTGGAGGAAAATTGTAGATAGGATGTTAGTAATGATGTAAATTTTTCATATAATACTATCATATCCTGTACACCCCTTGAGGGTACATGGCAGGAATTTGATGATGATAAACTGTAGATGATAATCTTTTAACCATGCTACCGAGCAGGATACATATATATATATATATATATATACACACGTCTAAGTTACCATAGATGGAAATGCATATTAAAATTGTAATACAATTGAAATTACATTGAAATATATGATGGATACGAAGCGTATGAGGATGGATATTTGATCTATAATGACCGGTAAGGTGGTTAAACAAATCTGCATGAAGTCTGCACATTCTTCAGAATATTGAATCATTTTGTGACATTTTTAGTGATGATGGCGAATTAAATATGGAATGAGAAGCAAATTAAATAAATTTATATGGAATTTGACGGAAATTAGTCAAAAGACCAAGCTGACAGTATGTAAGGTAGTATTGAACCAATTTTAACATCTGGATCAGAGATAGCTATGTTCAAAATAAAGCATTTGATCAAATACTGGAGGCAACAGTTATGAGAGTTTTATGTACAGAAGGCATTGATGGTAGAAGATATGAAAAATTACGATAACAGAAAATACTTGACAACATGAAATGTGGTTTCAGAAATTTTCTCGATTAATTTGACATTAAAATATTCAAGAATGTGTGATCAGAGTCTATCTGAGGTGGTCACTTAAACAGAATATGATATGAAAGAAGTTTGAAGCAAAACTGGATTGGGAAAAAAATTATGTTTATGTAAACCATGCTTTAGAATACCAAAATGAAGTTCCCATCAGAAACTATATTATGTCTGATTGTGATTTTTTACATTCTGAAGGAATATATCAGAAAATGATTATGCTATTATACTGTTATTCTAACAAGTATTAGAATAGCATTTGTTGAATAAGTTGGCAGTGCTTTAAATAAAATAATAAAAAAAAGGCACAAAATAAATGATAATAGTAAATGATCCATGTGAAGGACGTCCAAAAAGTGTAACAACAACAGAAATCATTAATCAAATGCATGATATGGTATTGGATGACTGATGAGTCAAAGTGCTTGAAATTGCTGAGACTATAGGCATTTCAAAAGAATATGCAAGATATATTTCGCATGAAGAATTGCATATGAAAAAGCTTTGTGCTTGCTCACAGCAGATCAAATACTCACTCGCATGAAAATCTTACAAGCTTTGTGAATTCTGTTGTCTATTTCCATATTTAATTTGTTGTTTTTACTACAAATTGTGCCTTAATAGTTGAAATCATTCTGTAGTTTCTGTTTAGAGAATGTGGTTGAAGGTTTTCTGTGTTCTTGCCTATTTTCAGTTATGGGTGCTTTTTATTGCTGATTTTCACACTGAATTTGTTACAGCTGTTTACATTGGATTTGTTAAGGAGTACTACATTGTCTGTTTAAAACAGAGTTAAGTCTAATTCTGATAGTAGGTTTAATGCCACTTTCTTTCAGAATGTTATCCATATAGATGATGAATAAACAGTGGAGGTAATGTGCACTCTTGATTTTACAAAGTCATTTTCCTGTACTACTTTCAGTTCTGACTGTTGACTTACAGCTTACAGAATAGGAGAGGAAAGGTTAGCAAAACAAGTGTTTATGCTAGGATGAAGGGAAAAGAAAATCTACAGAGACAAAGATCTAGATGTATTGACACAAAAAGAACTGCCTTAGAAGACCAAAATATAAGATCTGGGAATATTTGGAGTCCTTACAGATAACAGCTTGAGAGGAAAATTATTGATAGGAAGTTAGTACCAATGTAAACTTTCATGTAGTACTATCATAATATCCTGTGCACAACCGAGAGTACATAACAAATTTTATGATAATAATTTACAACTTAAATATAGACTGTGTAATTTTGGTACAGTGTCCCATTTACGCCATATAATTGTAGTAATTTGAACAGCTTTTCTCTTGGAACCTTGTCATATGCCTCTTTCAGATATAAAAAAAAATTAAAAAACCCCTTAAAGACAGATCTTGTTATATTCCCATGATTTCTCAACTATTTATCATGAAGTGAAAATCTGATTTTGGAAGAATAACTTTAATGAGTACAGATGGTAGAGAAATCACAGATTCTGATAAAATTGTTGAGTTACTGAGTGACTACGTTGTAAGGATATATTGCCAAGTGAAGATATTGTTATCGCAGAGGTGACAGGGACTGATGTCAGAACAGAGGTTGAAGAATTGGTAGTATTTAGTATATTGCAGAATCTGAATGCATATGCAGCTGTGGGATTGGTGGGATATTGGCTCTAATTTTATGAGAATGTTCAGGAGAACTGGAGATGCCTTTGATTAGGCTGATTAATTTAAGTCTCAGCTCTGGCCAAGTTCTTAGAGAGTGGAATAAGGACAAAATAATTCCTTTGCATGAAAGAGGATCTAAGTCTGTGATATTTATTTAGTGTATGATGATACATGAATCCTATATGGATAGTATGGCGCCATCTTATGAAGCCAGTATGAAGCCCTTGGTTATTAGTGTATTTTTTGTTTGTCAGTTGCATGTGTTCTGGCCAGTTTTGCCTGTTCTGAGGGGCAAATAATCTTAAGTTTCTGGGCAAATAAACCGTCCACCTCCATATAAGACTTGACTACCTTGCCTTTAATCAAAAGAGACTAGATAAAGGTTCCTCGTGTCATGGAGGGGAATTGAACCCAAGTCTTTCCGACCAAAGGGCTTCATCTGTACCAACTGAGATATGGATGCTCTGTGATAACCAATTATAGACCAATCAATATCGCAGGAGTGGTGGTAACTCTAATAGAAATGTTAGTCAAAAAGAGAATTCGGAATGGGTGGATAATAATATGCTCTATAAGGGATACCATGGCTTTGTGAAGGTGGGAGGGGGGTCAGCCATACCTTAGTCTTCTTTTTCTTCTTCTTAGCTTCCCGTATTAGGCAATTGTTTGCCTGTAACGTTTTCAAGGGTTTAAAAAGTCTTCTGCCCATCTCCTCCTGGGTCTTCCTCTTGATCGGTGTCCCTTTGGTTTATATTTCCAAGCAATACTTGGCCATCTGTCCAAGTAATTCATTCTTTCTGTGTGGTTTTTCCAGTTCTTTCTATAGTCTGTGATGTCTTCTGTTATGTTAATTATGAAAAACTGTTTTCTTATTTCTTCATTTCTTATCTTGTCTATTCATTCTTTTATAGCCTGCAAGCGGTCTTTGGAACTTCATTTCTGAAAGCAACTTGGCCTTGATGTGTTGCAAACAGAGCAGCCATGCAAACATCTAAATTATCAGCTGAAATTATTTGGCACATGAAATTGGTGGAGAAGGTTTTGATACATTTAGCCAGAACAATGTAGACGAATTGCTTGTGGATAATGCCTTTAGTGATGATGATATTATTGGATGTTGATTAACTTTAGATCTCGTCGAAGATCCAGAAAACGATTGTGAAGCAGAAGAGAAACCTTTCTCCCTCACTTCAAATATAATTCGAGGTCTTGAACTGCACAATAAATTGGAAAATCATTTTCTTGTTAATGACACAAATTCTGAACGAGCCTTTAAATTCCAACGTGAGCTGAAGAACTGTATGTCTGGATATTGTGAGCTGTATAAAAAATTAGTGAAATCATCATCGCAAGGTTTAATCACTGATTATATTGTCAGTAGAAAAAAATCAGCACAGAACGAGGGTGAAACTAATTTTGTTTGTGAAGAACCATTGCCTTTACCATACAGATCTGATGCGCTCACCATCTCTTCTGGCGATGAAAGTGACTTTGCACCAGTTCGCAAACGGTGCCGAATATTATCTAATAGCGATGATATTCTGATGACAAAATGTAAAAAAAAAAATGTTACTTTTCAGTAACATTAAATGAATAAAGCTTTAAAACAAACTTAGGCATTCTTATTTTCCTGAATTTTATAAACTTTTTTATGCACTTTTAGGTTTATTTTAATTCATTGCTTCAGTTTTATGCAGTTTTAGAAAATTATGGAACGTATCCCTAATTTTTCAATGTCAGTTTAGGCCTTTTTTGTGCGATTTTTTATATGTGATTTTCTGTGGAACTTATCTACCGCATAAAAAGAGACCCGACTATATGTATATATTGAAGAGTATTAGTGATAATCCACTTCCTTGAATGAGATCTCTATTGGTTTTAATTTTTTCGGTTGTTTCATTATTAATTTTGATTTTAATATGGCTTTCTTCCATTATATTTGCTATTGCTTTTGTGGTTTGAGGTGGAGCTTTCAATTCATACAGTATACCGATTAATTTTGTTCTGTTGATTTGATCATATGCTTTCTCATAATCTAGGAAGGCCATATATTTTGGCAGGTTAAATTCTATTCTTTTTTCTTTAATTTGGGATCTGTGCAGGATCTTCCTTTCCTAAAGCTGCATTGTTCTTCTCCAATAATTTCCTCAGCCCATGGTACCGTACCTCATACATTAGGAAACTACTAAATTTTTACAATAGTGACAGCTGAGTTCCATGAAGGTAATGGCTACACTGATAAATGTTGAATTTTGCAAAGGTATTTGACAGAATACTACATGGAACTCTGTTATTAAATCTGGTGCAAATAGGAATGGATATGAAACTGGCAATATGGATAAAAGGGTGGCTGGTGGACAGATACCAAAAAGTAATAATATGGAGCTGCAGAATCCAGGAGAATGCAGATGACTAGTGGTGTGCTGCAGGGCTCTGTGCTTGGAGCACTGCTGTTTGATTTGTACATAAATGATGTAGGAAATGATTTGAAGGAAGATATTCAGTTGTTTGCTGATGATGCAAAGTTAGGTAGGGAAGAGTTAATCAAGGTGATGTAGAATTTGCCTCGGGCGGCACTTTTTTTTTTTTTTTTTTTGGCATTTAAGAAATCTTGCCTTACTGTCTATAAAACAGCAACTGAGTGATGAAATAGACTTCGACAATGTCATCAACAATTTTTCAAACAGAAAAGCAAGAAAAAAACATTTTTGAATGTTAGAATTAAAGTTTTACTTCAAAAATAAACAGTGTTTTTAATTTATTTCCCTATACATCATTTTGACTTTTCATAATTTTTTTAAAAACCTAAGTAGGAATTACCAACATTTCAGAAAAACTGTGCCATTTATAACATAATAAATCAAAACGCATGTTTTGAATACATATGGAAACATAATTAATTAAATTGGAAGTAAACGATTAAAAGTGTATCATCATTAAACAAAGTTTTAATTTTTATTAAACAAATAAATAATATGATCTAATTATGTTACTACTTTCTTTTAATGAGATGGTTGAGCCTCTCGGCCTTTGCAGTTACTGGATATCTGGCTCAATATTGGTCAAATTCAGTTCTGTATTTTGTTTTTATTTGAAGAAGCAATGAAAATCCTTTCTCACAAAGATGGGTTGTAGAGAACTGCACGACGATTTTCAATGCTTCTTCAGAAATTCACTTCTCACTGAAGGCGAGATCCAAAATCGAGCCAAACCAAGATCACAGAATTGCATTTTAAGTCCACTGTCACTTGAAAGCTCAATTAACTGTTCTTTTTTTGATAACGAAAGGTCATTCTTTTGACTGCAAGCCTGAAATGGATCGCAAACCCACAGAAATTTTTTATGAAAGTTATTTGGAAAATATGTTTCAAAATTCTGTTTTAGATTTTTGAGGGTCACAAACCCTTTCCAGAAACTCAGAATCAACAAAAATATCATTTTCCACTAAAAATTATTCCAATGTTGGAAAAGGTGCAAATTGTCTGTCTTTTATATAATTAATCCATAAAACCATTTTTTTCTCGAATGCTGTCGAATGCTATGTTGTCGTAGGCATCAAGAACAGTTAAAGAATTTCTCTGAAGAGAGAGATTTAGTTCATTTAATTTTGAAAAAATGTCTGAAAGATAGAATAGTGTTGATAACTATGCTTCGTCACCAAGGAGTTCAAAATCAGAATTATGTTCATTTACAAATAATAAAACTTTGTGCTTTAATTGAAATAACCTTGTTAGTACTTTGCCCCTGGAAAGCAAGCGATTTCAGAATGAAGCAAAAGTTGTATATATTCACTGCCCATTTCATCGCAGAGTACTGAAAATAACCTGTTATTTAATAAAATTAATTAACTTTAATAAGATTAAATTTACAGCATTATGTAGCACAGTTTTAAATTCTGTGGCATTCCTTTGGAGGCTAATGCTTCCTTATGTATGAAACAATACCCAATTCATATCCCCAGCTACTTTCTTGACCATAGAAACAACCCAACTATGCCTGCCTGTAAGGGCTCGAGCTCTATCCGAACAGAAGCCTATACATTTTTCCCACTGGATCTCTTTGTGTATTATGTAATTATTGAGAGTGTGAAATATTTCTTCTCCAGTTGTTCAGGATGGCAAAGTTCTACAAAACAGAATATCATCATGAATGTTGTTATCATGCACATATCTTACGTATCATATTAACTTCGCATCACTTGTAACTCATAATAAGGGCTCTTCTTAACTCTTTCAATTAACTGAGATTCTACGTCACCTGACATATCATTAATTCTGTGACCGACAGTGTCATTTGAAAGAGGAATCAAATCAACATCTTTTATAGCTGAAAGTAGCAAATTTTCCCCAATAGAATGAGGTTTCCCTGTTTTCACTATATGCAAACTTAAGAGATAGGATGCTTCCAGTGCCTTGCTGTTAATGGAACCCATGGCCGAAACTATATCTTTCTCATGATTTAATGTCCCAAGTGTTGCTGAAAAAATTCATTGGCTTATTTTTCACATCACAATGTTTAGTTTCTAAATGTCGTCAAAGTTTTGCAGGTTTCATGCACTCGTTCGGCAACACTTCATAACACAAAACACATTGAGATTTCTGTTCACTTTCATCTTCACACCAAGTAAACCTGAATTCCAAATATGAACTGTTATATTTCCTACTGTATTTTTTCTTTGAACTGCTTGTTTCTTCTTTAATAGTATCAGATTTACTTGCCATTACAACACTTGTATCATAATTAAGGTTAGCATCACCTGTTTCATTTGCCCTTCTTTTCAAAGTCCTAGTTCCAAGTCACTTTTCCATTATTAAAAAACGTTTCCGAAAAATATATAAATATATAATACCAGAGTTAACTCAGGTCACACTTTGTCCAAGTATCACTTAGCACTTCTCAAGATATTCTGAGCCTTGGTTGAAGGAGGGAAACCTTCAATAATAAAAATCAATAAACAACAAGCCATTGGTTGAAATGTGGATAACACATGTTCACTTCATCCCTCTTTTATTATTGTCATTCTGTTACTACAAATTTAACGGCAGAAGGACGAATAATAAAAACCACTAAATTCTCTTGCTTCTTTTAAATAATAGGATGTTGGCTCTTTGAAACAGATTTCATAGTTCCTCATTATGTCTTTGTTCATATAGTCCAGTATTTTGATTGTCAGGTGGTCCAAAATTTTTTCTCATTACTTTTCTGTCAAATGTGATAAGTTTTCTATTATCTCCCTTTGTTGTAGATAGCTTAATTAGAGTTTTTCTTTGGATTTTCTTGATAATATTCTGGACTTCAGGAGTTGTAAAACTGCAAAATATACACGATTAGCCTTCTCAGTTCTTCTCTCTCTCTCTCTCTCTCTCTCTTGATTCATATCATCATCAATGTTTATTAAATTATTTCAGGAAATTAAAACATATACCAAATATTAATTAAAAGAAAACTTTAATCGATACTTCCTATATTTCATCATTGTCATCTTCATGGGAACATAAACTATGATAAGAGTAACTGTTGTTCCCGGAGTCCTAAAGGTGCCCCCTAGTGGGCTAAATTGGGTTGTCTTGTCTGTTGGACTAATGTTCTCATGATGCAAGCTTCCCAAATTTTGGGCAATCTCATGCACCCAAATTTGTTGAGGTTTGGGAAGTTTTTTAGAACTGAGGCTGATTCCATGAACAATCTTTCTTATTTATATTTGCTGCAGTGTAGTAAAGTGGCTTTTTTTCCATCGTATTCTGTGGCAGTATCCAGAGCATGGTCTGCAAGCCCAGAGCAGCTATATTGGTGAAACTAGATGTAGTCTTTGTGTTTGGATATCCTGATATTAGCTGTCCTGCCTGATTTGGCCATAGTAGGACAGTTTACAGCTTCAAGGGACCTGGTATATTTCAGGTAGGTCTAGGGGAAGTGGTTGGTCTTTGGTAGAGCAGATAAGGGATGCCAGTTCCTTATATTGTTTGTAACCGGTCATCAGGTCCCTTGAAGCTGTAAAACATCAGCCCAACAACTAAGACAACCCAAT
Organism: Typopeltis vanoorti; assembly: GCF_054136105.1. Classification (NCBI taxonomy): domain Eukaryota; kingdom Metazoa; phylum Arthropoda; class Arachnida; order Uropygi; family Thelyphonidae; genus Typopeltis; species Typopeltis vanoorti. Next base: position 145,715,988 of record NC_143549.1, read on the forward strand.
TTAGCCTGCTAGGGGACACCTTTAGGACTCTAGGAACAATGATAGTTACTCTCTTCGGTCTCATTTGCTTGTTGTTAGTGCCTGCGTGCACTTATCATAGTTTTATGTTCTCATGAAGATGGCAATGTAACATTGTCGAAATATAGGAAGTATTGATTAAAGTTTTCTTTTAACTAATATTTAGTGTACATTGTAATTTCCTGAAATAATTTAATAGTCATGTGTTACCAACGTATAAGCTTATCAACAAGAATCATCATCAATGTCGAGACTCCTAGATAGTTAAAGTTATCTACTTGCTCAAAGATATAATTATCAGCAACCAAGTTGGATCGATCTTGATCAGTCCTTGAAATGCACATATATTTAGTCTTTGCCTTGTTTATGACAAGATGCTTGCTTTGATTAAATTAGGCACATTGTGTATAACATCCTCATAAGAGTCTCCAAGGATAATCAAGTTTGTTGTATCCTTTCTCTAACAAGCGCTAATGAAGTGCGTAGATAAATTTTTTTAGCTGATATAGAGTTGATATGACCTCTGATTATAAGGAACTTAGGAATTATGGAGAATTCCCTGCAACGTTTAAGGAACGTTAAGTGGTTCAAAAGTTTGGCTTTTCTGCATTTTTCTCTTTCCATACACCGAACTTTGTGTTTCATTAAACTATTCAAGATATACATTTTTGGTCGTTTTTATAGATAGAAATACACTTTTATTAATACAGACCAGTATTTTACAAATAAACATTTATTAAAACCTACCAGTTTCGCCAGCAAACTGTCTGGCTTTTTCAAGGTATTACGGAGATATGAAAGTAAATGCAAATTAAAAGGAACATAAAAAACGTTGTAAACCAAACTAGTATCTATGGTTACACGTTTCGCGTGACAAAGATGGCTTATTGTTCTTATTCATTATCACGCATGCGTGTTTGTTGTAGACTTGTAATGTGATTACTAGCTAGCTGTAGTTCAGATTGATTGAGAGAGAGGATCAAGTTTTTCCACGAACTGTTGAGAATTATACCCTGATTTCTGTTGAGGTTTCCGCCGGTTATTAGTACTATTGTGGCTTCCTTGAATACACGATGCCTGTAGTCGTCATCGAGATATGGCATGGAGCTGTTTTGCCAATCTATCGTGTGGTTAGACGTGCAGAAATGATGTGCTAAGCCGGAAGAAATGCTTCTGTTGTGGTTTACATCACCAACATGTTCTTTTTGTCTAATTTCTAAACTTCGTGAAGTTTGTCCAATGTAGGCAAGACCACAGGAGCAGGGAATGTAATATACTCCTGGATATTTGTAGAACAGAACTTTATCTTTTGGAGATCCTAAAACTTGTCTGATGTTGGTGGTTGGTTTGAAGACCACTCTGATATTGTTGGCTCTTAGTATTCTTGCTATTTGATAAGAAATTGACTTGATGAAAGGTATCACTACAGTAGAAACGTGCTGACGGTGGGATTCTTCTTGTCTGGGGTTGTCATTGTATAGATATTTTTTGATGATGTTTTGAGGGTATCCATTTTGTGATAATGTGTTGGCTATTAGTGAGAGTTCATTCTGTGTATCCTCCTCTTCTGATATAAACTTTTTGGCTCTATGTTTCAACATGTGGATAATACTCAGTTTGTGTGACTTGTGATGGTTTGAAGTATAGTGAAGATATCTTCCAGTATCTGTGGGCTTTCTGTAAATGGATAATTTGACACTGATTGAACAAAACTGGCAAAACAGCTCCATGCCATATCTCGATGACGACTACAGGCATCGTGTATTTAAGGAAGCCACAATAGTACTAATAACCGGCGGAAACCTCAACAGAAATCAGGGTATAATTCTCAACAGTTCGTGGAAAAACTTGATCCTCTCTCTCAATCAATCTGAACTACAGCTAGCCAGTAATCACATTACAAGTCTACAACAAACACGCATGCGTGATAATGAATAAGAACAATAAGCCATCTTTGTTACGCGAAACGTGTAACCATAGATACTAGTTTGGTTTACAACGTTTTTTATGTTCCTTTTAATTTGCATTTACTTTCATATCTCCGTAATACCTTGAAAAAGCCAGACAGTTTGCTGGCGAAACTGGTAGGTTTTAATAAATGTTTATTTGTAAAATACTGGTCTGTATTAATAAAAGTGTATTTCTATCTATAAAAACGACCAAAAATGTATACCTTGAATAGTTTAATGAAACACAAAGTTCGGTGTATGGAAAGAGAAAAATGCAGAAAAGCCAAACTTTTGAACCACTTAATGTTCCTTAAACGTTGCAGGGAATTCTCCATAATTCCTAAGTTCCTTATAATCAGAGGTCATATCAACTCTATATCAGCTAAAAAAATTTATCTACGGATAATCAAGTTATTGGATAAGTCAATAGTATACTGTTCCCATTTATTTCCATTCTGCACTGTTTGTTTATTTAGATCTGATGACTTTTTTCAGAGCTAGATTGAACAGTGTTGGTGAGAGAGCATCTCCTTGGTGGAGTCCAGATTTTATTTCAAAACTTATGAAAGTTGTCGGAGGAAGCATATCTTACATAGGGTGTGGTGATCACAAAGTCTTATCATATTTATATACTTCTGTGATATTTTAAAAAGTCTCGTTGCATCCCATAGTGCATTTCAATATATGCTTATTTATAATCCACAAATACTAAAAGTAATTATTTAGCAAATTCATGATGTTTTTCTGTCAATTGTTGGGGAGTGAAAATGATCTGTGATACTGTATTTACTCAATATAACTTGTACTTTTTTCCCCCAAAATTAAAGCTAAAAAACCGTTGTGAGAGATAAATGCGGGAATTTTCAGAAATTAAAGTTTTCAGGAAAAACTGAAAATGGGTATGACTTACCAAGAATCTCTTATTCACTATCGCTACTTACGGCCTTGAGAGCGGTTTCCTTGTGTGCATTGTCAAAGTCATCTACCCAAATACTTTCATTTTCTTTCCCATTATTTCAAGTAGATATTACCAGTAATTTACAAGACTTGAGATGTGTAATGAACATCCTTCACGAATGACTAATGAGAAGTGAAAGCAGAGCGTGGGAAACAGACAGCAATGGTAGGCCAGTAGAAGATTGAGCAGCTATGGAGATGTGCATATGATTGGTGCTGTATTAACAAAAGATTGTGTGACCCAAAGACAAAGGCAAGCTGACAATTTTTGAGTTAAAATGCTAATTTTCTTCAACCGAATTCATAACATTTGAAACTGCTATAACAACAGTCATATGTATTTCTTAGTTTTAGCACGTTTACAAATTTTAACACATTCAGTTGAATTTTATTGCCGCTTGTTTGCATTTGAGCTGGCTGACTCACACGCATCTAATTAAAAACAATAGTTTTTAGTTAGATACTGTGTTTGCTGGTGCAACATATGGTTTTGCTTTAGTCTATACAGCATAATGTGGGAAGGGAACATGTTATTCATTAGTTAGTGACGTTTTTATCCCAGTTGTTTTTAATTTTACTGTTTGTTGAGGACTTGTTTACTGCAGGGAGCGAGTTATCGCTCCGGCATGAAAGTGTTTAAACTTTTTTTCTGTGTGTGAGGTATATGTGAAACTTTTGATTCTTTTTCGTAAAGTAAAATTAGGGATGTGAGTTATACGCGAGGGCGAATTATATTCGAGGAAATACAGTAGTGAATATGATCTGTTGTTGACTTCCCCTTGCAGAAGCCACATTGATATTCTCTTTTAATGTTTGAAGCATATATTTATATATATATATATACAGGGTGTTCGGGATAAATTTGACAGTTTCGTAAGGAAAAAGAAAATCTTCTTTGTATCTATTAAATTTAATGAATTGACAAAAAAACATTACAGGCAGAGTTATTTACAATACTATCAACAAGATTTACTCAAAATAACCACCATTAGCATCGATCACAGCTTCAATTCTGCTTCGGAACCTCGAACAAGCTGATGCTACAGTCTCCCTGGGAAGGGCCGCAAAAACTGTTTTAATTTTATCCATTAACTGGGCTTTTGTATTACTGGAAGTGCGATTGGTGTCTTTTTCAACTGCGCCCCATACAAAATAATCCATGGGGTTAAGGTCTGGGGAGTTTGGAGGCCAAACATTTGGACTGGTGAAGTAGAAATTTTCAGACAACCATTTTTGACTTTTCCCAGAGGTGTGGCAAGGGGCCGAATCCTGCTGCCATACATACGGCCTACCATTGGCTACCCTTGTTATCCAGGGCTTGACTACAGTTAGCAACTCCACGAACAAAGCCCGAATTCCAATGCCAGGGTTCTTCAACACCTGTTCCTGCAGATTTGCGAAGAATTCTGCTGTACGAACGCAATCAGATCGTCTGCTAGGGATCTTTCTTCTTGCTACATCCTCGTAGTCACCATTGCAAGTCTCTAGTTCATGCCTGATTGTTTTTACTGTATTCAGGGAGCATTGGGCAGCAGTCGTAATATCCTTATTTTGATGGCGGGCACGAATCATCATGATACAAGTTATTCTCTTCCATGATTCAGGTGGGTTCCAGCTATCCATCCTTTCTGACATCTTGTATATGAATGAAGAAGGGTCCAAACTTTTAAATGAAGAGAAGTGTGTGTTAATACATGTAACTTACGGAAAAATATAATTAATTATAAATATGTCAAATTTATCCCGAACACCCTGTATATACATACATTAATTCTTTTCTAGATCAGTGTTGACAATATTTTGTAGCAAGTGTCCAGGAGAGATATACTTCTATAGTTACTGGTTATTTAAATAAAAGTAGGACACAGTATGGTTGTATTTCAATCATTTGGGATTTTTTCTTTTTTGCATATCAGCTTGATGAGTTCCTAAATCTCAGTTGTTAAAGAGGTTTCTCCAAATTTTAGCATTATCAATATTTATTAGTATTTTGGTATTATTGTTGATTTGTTTTAAAAGTTGTATACTACTAATACTGTTAGCTTGCCAGTAGTATCAAGTAAGTTTATTTCAAGTTAAGTTCATTAAATTAAAGAATCCGAATGCAGCATCTGTGCATGCTAAGTTTGAACAATGCTGGATGTTGTCACATTCTGTTGTTCACGTTCACACTGTCCGAGGTCTGACTTAGGTATATTTTTTATCAATGCTGACCAAACTTGGTGTAGAATTCGGCCCTGGTTTTTGTTGCACTGCATTGGAATTCTGAGCATATTTGCAGCTTCTTTAAATTTCCTTGTGAAACAGTTTTTTTCAATATAAGACATGTTCATTTTATGCCAGAGAACATTATGGTTAGTGGAAGTTGTGTGGGATGCTAGGCCTGATTTGTGTTTTCTCCTTTTTTGCACGTCTTTTTGGTGTTCGTTCATACGAATTTCCCCTGATCTTCCTGTCTGGCCTACGTAGCAGAAACAGTGAATTTTATATACACCTGGGTTTTTTAAAGGGTGATGTGGAGATTTTGGGGGATGTAGAAATCTTGATATTTTTTCTAGCGAAAGAAAAGCAACTTTAATGTAAATCAGGCCTAGCATCCCACACAACTTCCACCAGCCATAATGTTCTCTGGCATAAAATGAACATGTCTTATATTGAAAAAACTGTTTCACAAGGAAATTTAAAGAAGCTGCAAATATGCTCAGAATTCCAATGCAGTGCAACAAAAACCAGGGCCTAATTCTACACCAAATTTGGTCAGCATTGATAAAAAATATACCTAAGTCAGACCTTGGACAGTGTGAATGTGAGCAACAGAACGTGACAACATCCAGCATTGTTCAAACTTAGCATGCACAGATGCTGCATTTGGATTTTTTAATTTAATGAACAGTTAGACGGCCATAACATCATAGAATTGACTATTTTGAGTAATTTCTCATTTCATGTGTTTAAACTTTTAGTTACCTTTAACCCCTGAAGAAGTAAGTCAAACGACATACGAAACTTGTTGGGTTTGTTTATTTTTATTTATCTTAATAAACATGTGGTCGCAATAATGGAATCTTTCTTTATCAATATATGTGCTCAAGACAAGAGCCACTTCTCCTTAAATTCATAATACGTGATGCAAAGAATGTCTGTTTAAAATAATAACAACTGAAACTGGTGAGACAACTTAAGGCATGATATTTTGGCCTTAGATTGCTTTAGATTGGGTTGGCAGAACTATTGACCTTACACTGCGCTTCTCCTGCTTCCCATTCCAAAGCATTAGGTTTTTTTTTAATTCGTTTTCATTACTCTTTTTTTTTTTTTTTTTTTTTTTTTGCTGCACTTTGTTATATAAGTATATCTTAGAATCAAAGTGCAATGTCAGTTTTGTTATCATTAGTGTATAAATAATTTCATCCATATGAAGTTTAGGGAGATATAAAAAGAAAATTCCTGCTGTAACTATATTAGTATTTTACTTCTTTTTGGATGTAAATTTCATTTTGACAGCTTTCTCTTGCAGTCTCAAATTATTATTATTATTCTAACATTATTTTGACAAAATTAAAATGACTGTTTATTCTCTCTCTCATAGTGAATTCTCTGTTTGCTCTCTTGGATGAAGAACTTGACAGTTGGAAAGGATATGAAAGTAGATTTAATGTTTCTAAACAGTCATTAATAAAAAAAGCACTTGAACTTTGTGATATTCTGCAGAATGAATTCATATTTGCTCCGGTACGTATTTATGAAAATTTTTGTACATCACTGTTGCAGTTTACTCTTACTGTAGTGAATTTTGTTGCTATATCAAGCTACAGAAGTCTCATCCACAGCCCCCCACATCATCAATAGTATTGAAGAAATTCATTACAGCAAACCTTTTCCTATAAGAGACTGTTTCTTTGTTCCATCTGAGTTCACTACAGTCAGTCAACACTAATACACATTTTCCCTTTCTTAAAATTATACATGTTACATTATACAAGTATACCATGCTATCCAGTGATTTGAAGTTATGTTATTGATCTCTTTATACCATCTTCACTACATAATTTTTGCATCACTGAAATTCTTTCTTAATTCCTTCCACTAGGATTGCAGTTGGCCAACCTCATATTGAGATGGCTGCTTTTTTTTTTTTTTTTTTCATTCCTCTAAACAGCAAACCATCCCAAAAAACAACACATGCAGTTAACAAGCATGACATACTGTACTAGCGTCATTGCCTTATTTGGCTGTAATTCCAAAGAAACTGAACTCGTATCTGTTGCTGATTTCACTGAGCTGCTTGGCTAGCTGATATTATGGAAATTTTATGTCCTGATCAAATATGATGCTAACATTTACATATTAAGCACTAATAGAACCTAGAAGGAAATAAAGAAATATTTGTTAACTAAAATTGGTTAACAAATATTTTGCTTTGAGCATATCAATTTTGGTGCTAAAGCTAAGAGAATAATAGGAAATATGAATATAGTTGATATTCACATGGTATATTCCGATAATTGGACCACATTTTTTTAATAAACTGTATAAAACACAATGAATTAATAAAAGACCCGACAAGTTTCGTAAATCGTTTGACTTGCATCTTCAGGAATAAAAGGTAACTTAAAGTTTAAAACACAAAGAAAAGAAAAATTATTAGTAATAGTTCATGCTATAGTTGTAGCCGTCTGACTATTCATAAAATTAAAAATCAGAATGCTGATTCAAAGCAGTGCTGAATTTAAACAATGCTGGATGATACCACGTTCTGTTGTTCACGTTCATAATGTCCGAGATCTGACTGAGGTATATATTTTATTAAAGCTGACCAAACTTGGTAGAGAATTAATCCTTAATTTTTATTGCATTGTGTTGGTATTTCAAGCAAGTTTGCAGCTTCTTTAAATTTCCTTATGTAACAGTTTTTTTTCTATGTACGACATGTTTGTTTTCTACCAGAGTATGTTGTGGCTGGTGGAAGTGGTATGGAAAGCTAGACCTGATTTTGTTTTCTCTTCAGTTTTGCACATCCTTTTGGTGTTCGTTCATGCGAATTTCCCCAGATCTTCCTGTCTGTCCTACGTAGCAGATGCTGCAAGAACAATAAATTTTGTAAACACCTGAAATTCACATGAACGAACACCAAAAGGATGTGCAAAACAGAAGAGAGAACAAATCAAGTCTAGCTTTTCATACCACTTCCACCAGCCACAATGTACTCTGGCAGAAAACATGTCGTACATTGAAAAAAACTGTTACATAAGGAAATTTAAAGAAGCTGCAAACATGCTTGAAATACCAACACAATGCAATAAAAATCAAGGATTAATTCTCCACCAAGTTTGGTCAGCTTTAATAAAAAATATACCTCAGTCAGATCTCGGACATTATGAACGTGAACAACAGAACGTGGCATCATCCAGCATTGTTTAAATTCAGCACTACTTTGAATCTGCATTCTGATTTTTAATTTTATGAATAGTCAGATGGCTACAACTGTATAGCGTAAACTATTATTAATAATTTCTCTTTTCTTTGTGTTTTAAACTTTAAGTTACCTTTTATCCCTGAAGATGTAAGTCAAACGATTTACGAAACTTGTCGGGTCTGTTATTAATTCATTGTGTTTTATATAGTTTATTGAAAAGATGTGGTCCAATTACTGGAATATACCATATGAACTTCTAATAAACCACAGAAACCTCCACTTACAATAGTTGATATTGTCAAAGTTTCTGCTTATTTTAATTGTCTTTGTCTTTTTAAAGCTGACCTTCATACCATATCTATTACAACAGCTATTCAATTTAGTCAGGGAATCTTGCAGACTTGTAGCTTCTTTATTTAGAAGTATAACACCATCCGCATAAAGCAAAGAGCTGACATTAACATCTCCAATTTTGATATCATGTTTAATACCACTTTCCTTCATAATGTGATCCATATAGATAATGAATAACAGAGGGGATAATGTACATCCTTGTCTCACACCAGATTTAACATGAAACCACCTTCCTGTACTTCCTTCAATTCTAACTGCTGACTTACAACTCAAATAAAGACTAAGTATTGCTTGATATAATGCCCCATTTACACCATATAATTGTAGAGTTTTGAATAGCTTCTCTCTCTCTCTCTTGGCATCTTGCCATATGCCTTTTCCAGATCTACAAAACTTAAATACAGATCTTTGTTTATCTTAAGTTTATCTTTGTTTATATTCCCATGATTTCTCAACTATCTATTGTAAAGTCAAAATCTGATCCTGACAGCCTCTATTTGGCCTGAATCCAGCTTGTTCTTCAACGAGGTTCTCTTTCACAATTCTTCTCAACCATTTCTCAAGTATACTTGCATATATCTTACCAGGAACACTCAGTAATGAAATATCTCTGTAATTCTCACATTCAGTTTTATTTCCCTTTTTATATATACATACTATGAGAGCTCTACTCCAATCGTCTGGAATTCGTTCCTCTGTCCAGGCCTTCTGAACTATACAGTGCAGCCACTGTAAGACTTTTATACCTCCATACTTGAGCATTTCTGGTCAAATTTCATCTATTCATTCTGCCTTTCTACATTTCAGGCTTTTGATGTCTTTTTGCACTTTAAGTATGTATATGTATTCCTGACTGCATGCCTGGTCAGTGTTTTTTTACCGCTGTACTGTCATTACTGCTTGTTTCATTTAGCAATTTTTCGAAGTAATTACTCCATACTTCAAGGATATCTTTTTTTTTTTTTTTTTTTTTTTCCTGTTTTCATGTCACCTTTTACAGCACTCTTTCTCCATTTCTGAGCTTCTTCAACAACCTCCAGAATATCTTGCAATCTTATTGATATTTATTTTCTATGTTCTTACCAAAGTCCTCCCATGACTTTTGTTTAGCCAGTTTTACACAGTATTTAGCTTTCTTATATTTGTTTCTGTATTCTCTAAGAGCACAAGCTGACTTATTTGCCAGGAACTTTTGACATCTTTCTTCTTTTCCTTCACTGCCTCTTTAACTTCCTGTGTCCAACATGGAGTTCTGATTTTTCTATCCTTGCAGAGAGCCTCACCACATGTCTCTTTGGCTGAATCAAAGTGTTTTCTTCAAGTCTTGGCACTGAATCTCCAAGGTTTGGTTCCTGCTCTCAAACTCTTTCATTTTTTCTTGAATAATATTTGTGTATCTGAGATCTTGTTTAGTCTACAGTTTATTTACATCTAAGAGCTGCTTAACTTTTATTCACTTTAAAACTTTCTTACACGTTCTTCTTTTCAATATGAAATTCAATTTTATCCTGCTCAAGACTAAGTGGTGATCACTTCCAATTTCAAATCTTCTGTATACTCTAGTGTCCTGCACCAGGGAGAAAACATCACTATCAACAATAACATAGTCAATGAGACTTTTCTTATTCCTTGCCTCTTCTCTCTATGTGAATTTGTGCACATTTTTATGTTGGAACATTCTGTTAGTAATAGCCAGTCCATTTCTTGAGCAGAAATCCAACAGGTATTTGTCATTATTTTAGCTTTGTTCTTTTCTCCAATTTTTTTTTTTGTTTGTTTGTCTGACAATCATTTCATACTCTGAACAGTCATATTTGACTGAAATCTCCTCTAATGCCATAATTACTATAACACTCTTTGACTTATCTCCTGTATCATTCTGCTTGTGGAAGTTTTCTTGCTACAGCTCAGATTCAGGTTCAATTTTCTCATAAGATTTCACACTTCCAAATCAATGTTAGATAATTGAAGTCACCCATAATGATAATTATTCTTTTTTGAGCCCATCATGTTTGTTTTTTTTTTAAATGCATTTTGTCATCATTTGCAATCGATCTGCTAGGTGTTTCAACACCACACTATGTCTTTGATCTTGTTAGGCTCTGCTTCAAACCAAATAGCTTCAACTCATTGTCACTTGGAAATTGGTACTTATGTTGCATTTAATGTTTTTTACTCTAACTGGACTCAAATCATCCAGTTATCATCAGCAACATACTTTCTCCTCTTCTATCTTTTCTATCCTTCCTAAAATTACTGTACTCTTTATACTTGATATTAGTTTATCTGCCCCTGACAACCAGGTAAACACTGCCTACATCTGAGGACCCAAAATATCAATTTTTTTTTGTATATTCACTTCTGTAGTCTGGATGATCCAATTGAACAAATTCCAGATCTCTGTTGTTATGCTAATGCTTTACTTATGCTGACAATCCTTGTGCATGTCAGTTATAAGCATGTCTTTAATAAGCATGAACCGGATGAATGCATAGTCGTTCTTTGCTCATAATCATTTCCATGATAATGCTCATTCCTATCATTGACACAGCAACATGACATGGTTGCTCTTTATGCACAAATTCTCATGACTCTCAGTGTTGAGTCTTTAACCAATTAATAATTTCTTTAAACTCTTAATATTAAATTCATTCAAGTGTAGACTACCTCTCAGAGTTGGCTGCTGAAGTTTTCAGTTTTTGATTTTAATGTCGCAGGCTTTACATATGTAGTTCGTTATGAAGATTTCAGGTAAATGATATTCATTTAACTAACATAACATTTTAAAATTTAAATATTAATTCTAAATTTTAATTTCTATGATTTTATACTGATCTTGTTTTTTCTTATATCTTCCATTATTGTTTACATTTGTCCTTTTTTAATGTCAGCCTTACACATGAGAAGTCCCGAGACAATGTGCTGTGTCAGCAAATGGTCAGGAAGAAGAAAGCAGTTTGTTGATGTGTTTCTTCAAGTCCTTGAGTTGTAATCATAAGTTTGGAATTGAATTTTATATGGGTGTTGACAACTATTCATATTTGTACATGATTAGGGGAAAGGGGAGGGATCATAACAGGAAGTTTAATGGAACAAAAAAAAAAGACAATACAGCAACAGAGTATCTATGGAAAAGCAACTAGAGAGTCACTGTGGGTGGTCATCAGTTAAGCAAATTTCTCGATTCCGAATATAATCAAGCATTTTGAGGATAGTATTAGGTGCACTACCCCTGACACTTGAACAATATTTTAAGTTCAGTTTGATGTGAGCTTTATAAAGTATCATGATTTGAGCAGAAGAGAAGTACTGTTTGGACCAAAAAAAATAGCAAACTTTTTGGAGGCTGAAGAGGCTACGGACCTGATGTGATTATGTATGCATAGATTGGATGTGAGTTAACCCAAGAAGAGAAAAATGATCACAGTAAGCAGAATATCGTCAAATGTGAGGAAGAGCGAGTCATGATCTTACTTCTTGGAAATGAGAGAGAGGATTGCCTTTTGGTGGCATTTTTTGCTTTATCCTCGCCCCACTTAAGAATGGCAATGAGATCGGTATTTATAGTGTTGGTTAAAGAAGTTTGAAGAGTTTCATTAACTGTGAATTACTTGAGCACTACAATGTTTTCAAAATAAAAAAGAGGAGTGGAGCGAACTGTCATCACCAAAGCTATGAATAATTCATGTATGGAAGGAAGAGTGTAGGAAAGCAGGTGAAAGCACAGAGCCTTGAAGTACACCATCAATGACTGAAAAATCTGATGAAAGAAAATCTATCTGCACTGGATGATCAGAGAGGAAGCTGGCGATCCTTCCCAAAGGGAAGGGAAAGATAGCACCTTGGTAAGATGACCACAATGCCAGTCTCAATGAAATGCCTTAGAAATATCAAGAATGACTACTTAAGTTTCTCTGAACTTTTCCATGGCCTGTGTTCAAAGGTGGGTGAGGTTGGCTAGGGGATCTGACAGAGTTATCCAGAAATTTATCACTAGTGGATCATGCTGCCTTGGCTGTGAAATATTTGATATTTATTAGCAATGTTTTTCTTCTTTGGATAGAATTGCTATTATACTTTTTATGTGACTCCTACTAGTGAAAAGTTGTAAACCTATAACGCATTAGTACCATGAGTGGGCTAATTGGACATAGTCCAGAAATCTTGCTGTAGAGACCAAACATGGAGCTTTTTTTCAAGCCTCCAATATGTGAGGTGGTGGTCTACAGCAGATGAAATTTATCTTCCACCATGCCTATAGTGGAATTCGACTCCACAACCTGTTAGTTGGAGAGCAAATATAACCTCTCGGTCAACAAGAGTGACAAATCATATTTTTCTTCCTATTCTTTCTCTCTGTCTCTTTTTTTTTCCTCTGTAGTTAACAAAGGTTGGATGTTTTCATCAATTCATACTAGCACTTCTTCTGTCTTTACAAAAGTCTGAAATGAAAATCAGTAATATTCCTTAGTTAAAATCTGAAATTTTATTTTTTATTGTTGTTATGGAAGTCATATAGTACTCCATTACTTTAGAAAGAACTGAAGTGAATGAAATTGGATGTAATTAGATGACAAAGATTTGTTCCTTCTAAGGAATGGGTTGAATGTGGGCTAATTTCCAAGATCCAGGAGAGATGCTGCTGGAATAGGAGAGAATAAAAATGAACATAGAACAGGAGTCAACTCAGGGATACAAACCTTCAGTACAATTGGAGAAATGCTACCAGAACTTGAAGATTCCTTGGTATCCAATTTAGACAAGATTCTTCCAATTTTTTTTCTGGTAAAAAAATCAAACGACATAGAATGTTGCGTCATTGAGAATGGTAGAAAGTTATTTGCCAAGATCATCTGTGCAAAAATTTGAGGAAAAGTAAGAAACCAGGAGATTGGTTTTTTTGTGAGTAACAACGAAGCAGAACCATCCAAGTGCAAACCACATGGAAACATGGTCGGAACGAAGGTTAAATATCTTTGGCAAGAGACCAAAAAGCTTAACTGCCATTTGGACATTATGTAAATTTCCTGCTTTTATCCCTTCCAAAATCAGTTTTGGATATAGTTTGCTTGCAGCTATTTTGGGGCTTTTGTATAAATAGAAAAGGAAGATGGAGATTTCAATGAAAGCCAACTGTGATAGGCATGGTTATTTTCTTGTACATCCGTGTGCCCTTGTAACTCTCATCTAAAAATGAATCCATATTCTTATTCCAGTTTCCACAATAACAAAATCGGCGCCTGTTGTCACTCGTAGTGCTGCTTACTGAATGTCTTGCATCAGCACGCCAGCTTCAAACTGCTGGTAACTCAATAGTGCTTTCCTTATCTGGGTAGGTTGAAACAACATGCAAAAATATGGAGATGAAGACAAGTGAATTTAATTTTAATGATAAAGTAAAATTTCACAATAAAGTATTATAAAGAAAACTGCATTATATTACTGTAAATAAATGGAGAGAGAAATGAAATATATTTAATAATCCCAATTTCTTAAATTTTTTTATAAGATTGCTTAATACATGTCACCTAATTTATAATAATAAAATATCTGTATCTTAATGAAAGTCATCAATACTCTATAATAGGATTTTGTGCTATCCTGTTAGATGTTGTTGCAAAGTCTAAATCACAGTATATCCATTTTCCTTATTCCACTCAAATATTGCTTTAGTGTAGACAGTATATAAATTACTAGAACAAAACGATCCTTCACAAAACTATATTATCTCCCTCCCCCATGTATCATATTGTTATCTACCCAGTCCTGAATTCTGCCTTTAATGAACTTTTTCATTGCCTTAACTACCACTCCTGAAATACTATTTTTTGTCATCAATTGCTACCTTTTTTTTGTCTTGAAGTCGTCCCTATGTATACACAGTAATGAAAGTTCACCATAGTAATAAAGTGGTGTTTGACCATCATTACATGTGGTTTATTTCTTAAACCATAAAAAAAAAAAAAATTATCTGGCTTTTTACAAAACTTTAAAAAAAATAATAAGAACAGCTGTGTGTTTAGATTCATAATTGAATAGTTGCTCAGTTTTCAAAGAGCTAAAATTGATATGTTTACGCATGGATATTTTGCAGTATTTTACCAGCCTTCCAAAAGTTAGATATTCAAATTTTTCTGCCAGATGTGGTCTGATCAAGACATTTGTGTAATAGATATCTCTGTCATTATTGCAGTGGGTCCTGAAAATGAAATTCTTTTCCTCATTATTGTGGTAAAGTCTGTCTGCAGTAAGCATTTAACTGAATCATATTATGAAAATAATATGGAAACATATGACACCAATTCTTATTAATTTATTTAAACAAATCACTCATTTTCCCTGACCGCATTATTGTGGTGAATCTTTACGGCAACTAGCAAGAGCAGGAACTTCAAAAGTTATCTATAATTTATTGAAAAGAACAACTTATTCTTTTCAGTTAGTCAGAGTGGGAGAAATTACAAATTTGGGAGTGATCAATATTGTTCATGGTTAAGAGATAAAGCAGGACTTAGTATCACCTTAGGATACTGAAATTGGTTTAGTCTTGTTGAGCTATCTTGAAAATAACTTCCTGTCCTGTTAGCATGCATGAAGAGAAACCATGGTCTCATTTTGCATGATGTTTGGAAACTGAACTACTTATGTGATGAATCTTGCATATGAACTGTTGTTAGTGCTGAATTATGACTTACTTGCTTCAAAAAAAGTTACTCTTTTCAATGAATGCTGGACATTTTTACATTTTGCAACTTTTGGTTGATATACAGGTTCACCTTAATAATGATGCTGTCTGGAAAAAAAAGTGGTGTACTATGTACACCCTCTGTCCAAACCGAACTTTTCGAAAATAGAAGAAGCTAGTGGAGCTACCTGTTGTATCTTTTAGTTGTTGAAAGCAGCACCTTTCATTAGTGTTGTGTCAACTGTTTATGATATTTGTTTTATTAGGAGCCGAGTTATAGTGACAGTGTGTTTTGATGAACGGTTGGAAAATGAGTTTCAAACAGAGAGCTGCAATTGACTTTTGTGTTAAAGTTGGTAAAAGTTTTACCGAAATGCATCAAATGCTTCAAAAAGCATACAGTGCATGCTTATCCCGTACTCAAGTTTACGAGCGGTTTAAGCAATTTCAAAGTGAGACGCTTGAGGACGACGAAAAGTCGGGCCATCCAAAAACTGAACTAAGCGAAGTTAACATCCAAAAAGTGCATGATTTTATCAAAGAAAATCCAAAATCGTCTGTGAGATTGATTGAAGATGAATTGGAGATTCCAAAATCAACTGTGCACAACATTTTAACCGAGAGTTTGGGCCTTCATAAATTGAATTCGCGTAAATTGTACCCCACAAGTTGACCGACGACCAAAAAATGTATCGAATTGAACACTGCAAGGACCTGATTGAAACCGCTTGTAAGGACTCGAACTTCCTTGAAATGATCGTGACTGGTGACGAAATGTAGTGTTTTGAGTATGAGCCCGAAACAAAGCAGCAGAGTGCTGAGTGGAGACCACCAGAAGAGGGGCATCCGAAAAAAAGTTGCTTGGAGAAGTCAAAAGTAAAGAGAATGCTGATTTGTTTCTATGATTCCAAGGGCATTATCCACAAAGAATTCATTCTGCCAGGCCAAACGATCAGTGTTGAGTTTTATCTCGAAGTTTTGAAGCAATTGATAGCAAGAATTCATCGCCTAGAGCATGAATATCATGATGCAGGCGGCTGGTCAATTTTGCACGATAATGCACCGTCTCATTGTTCAAACATTGTGAGACAGTTTTTGAGCAAAACCCAAGTTTGGATGTTGGATCACTCGCCGTATTCACCTGATTTAACACCTTGTGACTTCTTTCTCTTCCCCGACTTCATTTGCCGATGAAAGGAAAGCGGTACGACACCATTGAAAACATTCAAGCAGCAGTAACCATGACCCTCAACAGTATCCCAAAAACTGATATAAAAAAGTCATTTAATGAATTAATTGACCATACCAAATGCCGTATTGAAGCTGAGGGAGAGTATATTGATTGAAATAAATGATTTGAATAATTATAATTGGCCTGTGTTTTATTTTCTATCAAAAGTTCGGTTTCTTTTTGGACAAAGGGTGTAGATGTTTTGTTTAAATAACTCAAGCTAGAAGCAGAAACCATATATTATGACACCATGGATATTCTGGGTGATGTTGTTATACAGTTCACAACAGATACAGTCAGAATGTAGAAACACTGAGAAAATTCTTGTTTAATTTTATTTAATTTGTAGAAGCCTTCAACCTCTTTGAATTTAAATCATCATGTACTTTCAGAATATAATCTGATTTTTTTTTCAGTGTTTTTTTTTTCTTACTATTATTAATATTTGGATTTCATATTTTGACAGCCTTGTACAAGTCTTACTTCTCTCATTAATGAAAGCATAGACAGTCTTATTGCCGAGGAATACTTTAAGACTGTTGAGGTATGTGTGGATTTTTGTTTTAGAATCATTATATTAATAAAATAAATATGGCAAGCATGGCATAATTTAAATGCAGGTAGTCTACATATGGGATCTGCAAACTTTTTGTAACTCGAATTTTACATAAGTCTGATTTAATCCCCTCACCCATCAATCATTGGTAGCTTATTTCTTCTCTTCAAGTTGCTCAGTACAAGGATAAACTGTGATTTGTTTTTTCTCTTTGGTCTTTTAGAAACTATAAGTCATTAGGAGCCATGCAAACATTAAAAATATACAATACTAAATAACATACTAAAAATATACCATATCCGTATCGAAATCAACATTAAGGAAAGTAGGTACGTGAGCCATATGGGCTGTCTGCTTTGCAGAAGATTGCTGTTCAGTGGTGTATGAAAAATATAAATGGATTAAATAAAAAAAAATTTAATTCACCAGTTTTCTAGCCATTTCAGGAAAATTTGTGTAAGCAAAAGACTGCCTGCATTAGTATAATCTTTCTAGGAATGTCCTAGAAGGGAGTATGCTCCTCTTGCAATATCACTATGCAGTATCTTGAACTTCTGGGTCATCCCTTGAAGATCACATTTTCCTTAATATTTGAATTATGATGCAGTTGCTATATTTCTTTTACTAATAAATTGTGTGCATATTATTTGCATAGAGAATGCTGTATTTCATCTATTATTGAAGTTAAGAGTTTTTGTGATTTGAATTTTAGGGTTACAAATATCAGATTCAGACATAAATGGATTATTATTGTTCTCTGTATTTTTACTGCAGCTTTTGTAATTTCAGAGAAATTTTATAACAAGTTTTACTTTCTAGCCAAGTGAAAAAACATCTGGCTAGAAAATAAATTTTAATTGGCAAGAAATTATATTCTTATCTTTATCCCGTATAACATGCTTTACTGGTTGTTCGAATAGTTTGCATATCCATTCCTCAGCCAACAGGCTGGTGTGCATCCTGCTATGGGCAGGTGGGATATGAATATCATCGCTTGGTGTGAGTCCTCCCTAGTTTAGTTCACAACAATAAACTGTTTCCAGTTTATTGTTGTGAAAGACTGCAGGGGTATTTTGGTATCAGATTTAAAAAAAAAAAAAAAAAAAAAAAAAAAAATTCATAGTCTAAGAGATCCTCGTTCCTGACATCAAGGGCAGGTAGCAAATCTGCAGCTGGTAGTGGTGATGGCATATGTTAAATCCTGATGGTTACTTCTATCAAAGTGCATATCATGTCACTAGATACAGAGCATATTTGTTGAGAGACAGTAGCATCTCAACTTTACAAACAGCAGGCTGCAGGTTTAAATTCCACTGGCATGTATGTGCTTTATGAATATTTTTAGATTATTAATAAATTTCTTTGTGCAGTTAGCAGTTTTTCACCTCACAAAACAAGCAAACCAGCCCAGAAGAATTTGTGCAGTTAACAGAAATAATATAATGGCCTCATAACTTCAGTTTCTTTAGGCTTTAATTCAAAAAGAACTGAACTGGGCCCAACTGAGATCTTGTCCTAATTACTAAAGGCCTGGAGTTCATTAAAAAAAAAAAAAAAAAGTACCAATCCAGCATCTAGAGCCAAGTTTCCAGATTATCTGATTCTTTGCCTATTGTATTAATAATATACAGTAGGTTTACAACTTTTTGTGGGTAGGATTATCATTAAAAATAATTATAAATTCATATTGACTATTTTATTTATATGGTTGAGATTTTTCTAATTGTGTGGTGTTTATTTTCATTAGGAAATACACAACAATGGTGGTGGTGAAACTTGTGCTTGGGCGAATCGATTTGCTACTGATTTAGATGATAGTGATGAGGAAGAAGAAGAATCTCTTATCAAAAGGGATGTTGAAATAAAGGTAAATGAGATAAATTTTTATGGTAGCTTACTTTCTTCTCTTTGCAGTTGATTTTTTTTCTTTTTTATGTTAAATCCATTCACCTACAGATTTATTTGTATTGATCATGATGTCTTGAAATTCTTTGAACATTTCTGAAAAGATTCTATAGAAGTATGACTTTCATCAAAATGATTTACTAGGATAATACCTTCATAATCCAGTGCTGATGTGGACATAGTAACTTCTTTCTGTCAGATCTGTTTCTAGGTCTTGAAATGAATAGATTGACACATTTTCGGTTTGATTATAATTTCTTTCTCTTCCCCCTTTCATCCTTGCATATTTTTTTTTTTATTTTAAAAAAGTCTTCTGTGCCATGTTATTTTGCAAAGGATTTTATGTTAGGTTTTCAGAAAAGCCTACTTCCTTTTGGAAATCAATTGGCACCCAGTCTCCACCTGTTTAGTGAAATCTTTGGATGACATGCATAGAAAATGCAAACAAGGAAGCCACAAAAACAAGATCCCATGCAATGAAATAGTGACAATTAAAGAATTATACAGGAAACCTCACTTAAGGTGAATTTGATATGCGCGATTGAGTGAAATGATATTATTTCCTTCTTTAAGCGAGTGTTTAATTAGTAAATGCGATTATTTTACATTACGTAAAATTTTTTGTCGCCATTCTGCAGTGAGTGGTGGCACTGCTGAGTGTCGACACTCAGTAGTTGACTCAAAGCTCTTTATGCACATGCAAACTCTTTGCTCAATCACTTTTCCTTCATTTTACTTTAATTTAGATACTATCAGGCTTTATTATATTCAATCCCTGATATGGAAACAAGAAAGACTGATAAAGAAAGCAGCAGTAATAAAAAGAGGAGAAAAGTAATTATGTTAGAGGAAAAGCTAAAAAACTTGCTTGATTCCCATTCAGAAGAGTTAAGCGAGAATGGTCTCCTTTAACTAGAACAGCATGCGCATGAAGAAGAAGATGATATGGAGTGCAAACAAGAAAGGAATGTTACGACTAAGAAACTAACTGCAAAAGAACCTGAGCTAGTTTTCAATCACATTGAGCATGCTAAGGAAATTTTGTTTTGCTGCTGATCCTGATATGGAACAAAGCTTCGAAGCCCATCCAAATCTTGATAAGCGATCACCAGCTATTGCAAATTGCATGACAAGATGAAAAAGTCAAGCACGAATCAAATATCGTTACTTAATTTTTTTGTAAAAAAAGTAGTTCAATCATATGTTTAGACATTAAATAAAATTTTAAGCAATTAATTTTTATTAACTTTGATGATTTTATCCTATAATATAGATCAGAATTTTTTTTTTTTTATTATTTTATTTTATTTTTTTTTTCAAATTTATGCTAACAATGAATTACAAGGGATGTCCAGAAAGTAAGTTCCGTTTTTAAATATTTTCACTGCAGTGCTGCAATCACAATGGTGTATGTGTGCTGAGTTTGTTGATTTGTTAGCAAGGCATTGCTGCCATTTTCAGACATTCTCGCAGTGCGTATGCTTCTTGGTGTGTGTGTGTGTGTGTGTGTGTGTGTGTGTGTGTGTGTGTGTTTATAATGTCTAAGAAAATTGAATCCCCTGCCTCATGTGAAATTAGGTCAGTTATCCATTTCTTGAGGAATGTTAAAGCAGCTGAAATTCATCAGCAAATTATTGAGGTTTATGGAGAACATGCAATCAGCCCCACACACGGCCAGCATAACACAACAACCTCTCTCCACCTTCAGCTGGGAACAATTCCATCATCCTCCATATAGTCCTGATCTCACACCAAGCGACTTTCACCTGTTCAAACATCTGAAATCTTTCCTCGGTGGCCAGTGGTTTCAAAACGACGACAAGGTCAAAGAAGCAGTCAATACGTGATTTGCGTCATAGGCAACAACCTTCTACAATGAAGGTATACAACTATTGGTGCCCTGTTATGATAAGTGCCTGAACAATGGCAGGAATTATGTTGAAAAATAGTGAAAGATGTCTTATTTAATTTCCAATAAAATTTTATTTGTAAGTATATTTTTGTTTCTCTGACAGCACATTGGAACTTACTTTCTGGATATCCCTCATATAATTATTCCTATTGTTTATTGCATTTACTTAACGTGATTTCGTTTAGCAAGTATTAATTGATGGATTAATTAATCACATTAAGTGAGGTTTCCTGTATAAAAATACAAAAACAGTAATGAATAAGGTAAATAAGAACAACACAACTAGTGTATTTAACTGTCACTCAGTTAAATACACTAATGGGCATTTGAAGTGAAATGCACAGCCTCTTCCTGTCAATTTTCAACCCCACTTTCTGCGGTCTTTTCCAAATGGGATTATGGGCAAATTCACTGGATATTTCTGTTATAAAGTAACCTTTCTAGTTGTATGAAATGCCACGTAAACCCATTAAGTGGCATTTCAATCAAGGGGTATCTGAAGAGGCCTATGCCATGTTTTATCTCCAGAGTAGGACTCTACCTTTCTCTCTCTCTCTCTTCCCCCCCCCCCCTTACAGTGTGGCTAATACACTTAGAGCATGACAAAAATACTTAAAGAAAACTAAACCACCTCCACTTTTAGAATACAGCAGGTAAAATGGTTCTGCTAGTGCCATAGTATGGTAAATTGGCACCTGGGGTAGAGTTCCATCTGCAAAAAAGTACGGGTATGGTACAGTAGTAATTATAAACTAAATAATCTGGTTGACTGTGACTGGTATTACCCTTTCTTTAGTATCGAGTTTTTGCTAACAAATATATCTTTTGTACTTTAAAAATGGTTAATATGTTGTTTTTTTCTTTCCTTTGATTTATTATGACATTTAATGGGTAGTAGAAATGCACAATATGTCTAAAAGACCCCCCCCCCCCCCCCAAAAAAAAAAAAAAAAAAAAAAAAGAGTTATTTACATTTACAACTTTTGAATTGCTTGGGCATCTTTGGGTCAAACTTAGAAATATCTATAGTACTTCATATAGATTTTAAAATGCCCACTACTGATTTTAGTCGACACTAATTCAATGCCAAAAATAAAGGTACTTAATATTAATAACTTAATAAAAAAAATAAAGAATTCCCCCATGATTTCAAATGGCACCTGGAATAAGAGCAATGCTCACCTATCACACACTATAGTGTTGGGTTCTGCATTGCTATATAGTACACAAGATCAAAACCTAATTATCACAGCTCTCACGTACATTATGACAAGGAAAAAGAGTGTTCTCTATATAGCTAACATGTATGGAAATGTCTGTCATTCACAAAATAAACCACGAAAAATATAAAAGTTCATAATATCACTGCAAAAAATAAAATAATAAAAATAAATAATAAATAAATGAATCGCTTTCACATCCACTTCTTCACTAAGATTTGGAGCATGAACCTTACATAAAAGATGTGCATTATTACTTGCAGATATCCAGAACTGATCTCTGTTTTCTGACTTCAGTTGCAGCTATATGTTCACAGTTGACTTTGACTGTCCATATTACACTCTGTACAATCCCTTTTTGCTACAAAGGTTGCACCTGCACCTTTGTGAGATCTGATATTGTGTGCCAAAGAATGCCAAACCAAAAATTCTCCTTTTTTTTGACCACCTCAGGCTTAAGGTTTCCTTGCCCCATTCAGTTATGTTCAGCTGCTGTAGATTACCATTCTGAAAATTACTCTGACTTCTTCAATCTCTTATCCTTGAATCTGCAGTTTAATTTCTCAAAATAGTAGTCATCTTCACCTAGGTGACCCCTTGTCCATATCTGCACTTGACTTCCCTTTTGACTGAGTTGGAGAGAGTGTGAAAGTTTTGGATCATGAAAGTTATACAGTAGCGAACAAATCAATCTGAACAAGCTGAATTTTCATCAAGTTTCTGGATTTGGTTTGCTATTTTTGGTTTAGGTTTTAGTTCACTATTTTGGTTGAGTGCTGCTTGTTTTAACTATCTCTGCGATGTTTATTAACAGTGTTGTGCATTTTTAATACTGTGAACAAGTTGACATTCGTTGTGTTTTATTCATTTTGTGTAGCTATAAAATGGATACATCTTTAAGAAAGTGTTCACAAATATGTACTCTTTCTCAGCACACATCCATGAAATAAGACAAATTGCCAAGAAGTGTGGTGTTTGTTTAGGTACTGTTAATTTAGGTACTGATTTTAAAGGGGGTTTAGGGAAACAGGTACCTTTTCTCCTGACAGAAAAGGAAAACTACACTTACTCAAGATCATTTACTAGTTAGGAAAAACAAAATGAATTGAAGATTCTCTGCTGTGGACTTAAATAGAGACTCTGCAACTAGTGGGATTAATGTTTCTGACATGATAGTCTGTCAAAGATTGTTGGAAGCAAGGAGAACTGCCCATAGACAAAAAAAAAAAAGGAAAAGAAACAACTGTTGATGAAGGCTATGCAGAAAAATAGGGCTCCAGTGAGCAAAAGTGTACAGAGATTGGACTGTTGAGAAGTGGAAGAAGGTCATCTCAAATGAGAGCCACGTCCAAGGAGTGTTGAAAAAACTTCTCCTGCCCACCTTCAATAAGCTCCTAAACACTCAGCTAAAAAGATGTTCTGGGATTATTTTAAGCATGATGGTCCAGGATCACATGCATGTTGATGATATGATGAAAAGTGACCAATACATAAAAATATCGGAGAAAAGAATGGTCCCACAGATCCAGAAAGACAAAGAAATCATATTCTAACAGGATCTTGCTTCATGCCACACTTCAGTAAAAAAAGTGAAAGAGTTTCTCAAAAATCACAAATCCAATTATTTCAGTGGCTAGATAACTCTCTGACATTAACCCAATAGAAAATTTGTGGGCTATAGTGAAAAAGCGACTTTGAAAATTAAATTGAGACAAAGAATTACTTAATACAATCCATTATAAAAGCATTGTTTTCGAGATGCAGAAATAAGAAAAATGTGTTCTATATTGGTGGAGTCAATGCCTAAGCAAATTAATGAACTTATTAGGAACAGAGAAGCACATAGAAATTATTAGGTAAAGTTGGAGTTCAATTTTTGTACTTATTTTCTTGCAAAATTAAAATTTTTCTTTAAAATGTAAGTGTTTGGATTAATTTGTTCTCTACTGTAAGCATTGATCCCAAGTATATTGCCCATCTGCTGACCTAAATACCCAACCTTACAGATATGCTTGATGTTTACTTAACCAGTTCTCTTTTCAAACAAAAGCGTGCTGTGCAACTTTTCATAACACATTGTGAGGTCAAGGGATGTCCACTCCCATACAGTCCAGGACCCCATTGATTGCTGTCATATGCTTGTGGAAATACCTTATATAATTCCCTTGAATACGCTTTCGCCCATTTTCAGCCCTGCTGGTTGCGAATGACTGAGGGTCCAAGGCTTCTGTAGTACTAGTATGAGCACCCATTTCTGAGTGTCAAATAGTTGCATCCATTGTGGGTGTGGAGTCCTAGCACCAAATCTTTACAAGGCTCCTACTAATTGTTCAGAAAGTGCAGAAACAATATGATACAAATGAAAGAAAGAAAGAAGGAAAATGAGCATCAGAAACATACTACTACACTGCTTTCAAAGAAGTCAAACGGACAACCCCCCCTTTTCCCCATGGGCAAGGTGCACCATGCCATGTAATGAATCATGTGCTTGTAACTCATATAAATTGGAGGAATATGATGCTTGCAACTGTGCCCTGGGTGAAATGGCTGCAAAAAGGGAAATTAACGAATTTGGTAGGATGCCTTGTTGCAGGCCTATCTATTCTGCAAATTGTTGACAAATTGGGCCATCCCAGGTCAACAATCAATGATATCATACTGAGATGGATGTGTAGGGAATCAACTGCAAATGCTACCCGCAGTAGATGACCCATCACATTTACTGAAACAACTTGACTGTAAGGTGCCATGGGCATGTTCGGCAAAGGATAATATGTAAAACCACCATTTATCGGCCCACATGTTAAATGGGGGGGGGGGGTTCTGGGTATCGACTGGAACACAAATCTGCACACAGATATTGAGAACCGAGGCTCACAACATGGATTTCCATGGTAGGTCTGCAATTTGCTAGCTTAATGTTACCCAAACTGACATACAGCATTGCCTTCATTGGTGCAAAGAAGACATACAGTGGGACATGGAAACTTGGAAAGCTGTGTTATGGAGTTGTTATGTTATGAGAAATCACGTTGCATCCTTTACTAAGGTGTGGGTGGTGGAAAATGCCTGGTGAATGTCTTACCAGAGGGTGTAACCCCAACTATGAAATTCAGAGGTAACAATGTGATTGTATGGTCTTGTTTTGCCTCAGACCTCTGGCTGTGGTGCCGTGAACTTTGATCTCTGAGAAGTACTGAACATTCTGGGCAGTGCAATGCGTCCTACTTTGTGACATTTTTATGGAACCGACCATTGTCTATTTTAACAAGAGAATGCACCATGTCATAAGGTTGCTACTGTAGCTGTGTGGTTTGTGGACATGAATGTCATATACACACTTGACTGACCTCCACAGAGTCCTGATCTCAACAATATTGAAATTTGCAGAATGAACTGGAGTGTCAGGTGAGGTCAAGGAACATCCGGCTCTCTTAACAACACATTTATCATGTATTTATCATATATTAAACTAGCAAATTAAATGTGGAAATAAGAAATAAGCAACGCCAATATGGTAGGGTGTTAGCAGGAAAAATAAAAAAAGAAATAAATTATGGAATATGAGCAAAATTAGCAAGAATCCCTGACTTACAGTGTTCAAACCAGTTTTCACTTACATGAATCAGAAAGTTAGATTAGATACATTAAAGCAAAGACTGGATACGACAGGCATGAGAATTTTTAAGAAAATTAAGAGTTAACAGACATCAGTAGTAGAACCATATTAAAGTGAAGATATTAGGAAGGAATATTAACATTCAGGAATGTGTGAGCATAGCTAATGTAGTATGATCTCTTAAACAGAATGGAAAAGTTAGAAAAGAAGTGTTTGATGCCAGGATGACATGAGATCCAGGTGGATGATGCAGTTAGCAGGGCCTTAGAAGACCAGTAATAGCTGAAAATATTGGGAACCTGATAACACATTAATTTGGAAGAAAATTATTGATAAGGAAGCTAGTAATCTGGAAAACTTGATTGTGTTTCATTAATATATGTCTTGTATGCTTCCCTCTCCCAAAACTGATAAATTGATGATTTTGTTAAATCATCAATTTATCAGTTTTGTTAAAAATAAAAGTATTTTCTATTTCCATTTTCTGTATCTTTTCAGGTTAATCTTCAGGAAGAGAGTGTAAATGCACTTCAGTTTTTAAGATGTATACTAAGTCCTTATGTTGAATCTTATTGGTTAGCAGCATGTTCTTTGCTTAAGTTAGTTCGTACTGAAAAAGAAGGTAAGACAGCATTGCTTTTACATATCATTGTTGCTTATAATGATTGTATTTTAAATATAATCATTATATTACCTTCACTTCTCACTATCACTAAAGTTTATTGCATCCACAACATGATAGATGAGAGGCTATGTTTCTAATCATCATTCATATTTATTTACTTAATTGATAATGGTAAGCACATATGGAAAACAAGATTTGTTTTCTAAGGTGGTAGGCAGAAAGGTTGACAAATTCGAAATATTGTGAAGTAATGTGGAGAATTCATGTTAATTGAGTGCTATGATGTTCCTTTAAGGTATGGTATGATATCTCTTAACGTCTAATTGAGGTTTAGTCAAGTGCTGATTATTATGAGATGTACTGAATGTTAAAACTACTAAACAGAATATTTTAACAGCAGGAATACAATCATTAAAGACCTGCACAAACATCGGTGTAATGAATTTAAACCTCTGGAGAGCAAAGATGTCATCCATGCAGGCAAGTAAACTGGTTATTAGTCTAATCTCAAAAAATTTATGCGACCAGAAGTAGCATTATTTTTCCTTGAGTTCTTCATTATTAATAGTTGTAACATATGAGATGCTCAAGGGATTCCTTAACTTGTAGGTTATAACCTTACTAGTAATATACTGTCTATTCTTATTTTTTTGTTTCTGTTCATGTTTAAGTATTTAGTTAGTTTATTTTTTCATTGAATTTTAATTCAATTTCTTTCACAGACTTTGTCAGTTCTGTTTACTCGTTCTTTTCCAGTTAACGTAATCTCCAGAAGCTTTGAATTACCTTAGATGCATTTATGAGATTTCCCTCCAGTTAATGGATAGTAATAATTTCTTGTCCTGGTCCTGATTCTCTTGTAAGCTTAGGATTTTTGCACTTTACTGAGGTTTAGTAAAAGTGGATTTTGTTATTTGTATAAGTTTCCAAGATATACCATTATTATGTTTCACTTCACTTAGTCATATATGTTTAAAGTCAAACAAATGGTTATATTTATACCAAATCCACCAACTTTTTCTGTTATCTGCCTTATCACTGTTCTGGTCTGTTGTAGACCTTGTATGGAAAAACACATTGGCAGCCTCCAATAATTTCTTCAAAATAGACTGCCAGTTTCTTGTGTAAAATTTTACTCAGGACCCTTTTAAGGGATAGCAAATATGCAAATTCTCTCTCTCTCTGTTGAACTCTATCATCCACTTTCCCATTTATATATTCAATCCTCTACACAAGATGTCAAAAGACCTATAGCACAGCAATTGCATGTGTGTGTTAACAGGTGGTTAGAAAAAGAGTGAGAAGGAATCTTTTACTATGTTTTTTGAACTGTTGGGTGTTATATAGATATAATAGGTAGATAGGATACCACATGGAACCCTAATCAGTAAACTGGAGCAGATGGGGATAGATATAGGGTTGGTGAGATGGATAGGAGGGTGGTTGAAGGAGAGATACCAGAGAGTGGTTTATTCAGGAGTGGAGTCTAAAAGACGACTTGTGACTAGTGGAGTGCCACAGGGCTCTGTTCTTGGACCACTGCTTTTCAATTTGTTCATCAATGATATAGGAAAGGATTTGAGAGGAAGTGTTCACCTGTTTGCTGATGATGCAAAGTTGGGTAGAGCAATTATGAGTGCACAGGATGTCAAAATTTTACAGGATGATTTGGTTAGTTTGGAGGACTGGGGCTAGGAAAAATGGATGTCAATTTAATGTGGCAAAGTGTAAGGTTATGCACTTTGGGGTGAAAAGAATAGCAGCAGTATATCGCATTGGTGGAACCGTACTCCAGGAGATTGATGAGGCCATGGATTTGGGAGTGTTGGTGGATAGGGAATTGAAGTTTAGGGGACACATTGCAAAAGTGACTAAAACAGCTCACCAAATCACTTGGCTTCTGAAAAATACTTTAACATGCAGAGACAAACAAGTTGTTGTTCCTCTGTATCGAGCCTTGATAAGACCCTATCTGGACTACTGTGCCCAGTTATGGGCACCAGGGTTTCTTCGTGATGGGGAGGAAGTGGAGAGGATCCAGAGACGAGTGACCAAGATGATAGCAGGTCTGTGGAATGAACCTTATGAGAATAGGTTGAAGATTTGTGGGTTGCAGAAATTGGTCGATAGGCGAAGGAGGGGTGATATGATTGAGACATTCAAATTACTGAAGGGTTTCTATAAAATTGATCCAGAAGATATTTTTGTAAATATAACTGGTGGTGGGAGGACTAGGGGGGCATGAATGGAAGCTGGGCAAGAGCGTGGTTGACAAGGGTATTAGAGCTAGGTTTTTTACTTGGAGAGTAGTGAATGAGTGGAATAAGCTTCCAGAGTCTGTTGTGGGTGCTACAACCGTGAATGAGTTCAGGGCAAGGTATGATAGATACTGTGTGAATGTCGAATAGTTGTTCTTGACATGATGTTAGGGCCTCCCTCGATGAGTCTGTCGACTCCTTGGAGTTGCCCGGAACAGTAATAATAATAATAATATTCATTGGGAAAAATGGTATGATGAAGGCTGTTAAAAGAATAGAGATAGGTGGAATGACCAGCAACTACTCATGTTTGTACATGGGAGAACAACTGAGGAATGGTGGTGTTTAGTTCAGTGAAGTAGCACCCATGGAGATCATCAGTTTCCTGATATGTTCCCTCAAGGGAGAACTGTGATAGGATACAGTGAATACATAATTAAGCTTATCAACAATTTTCTTCCAAACTTTTATCACTTTGAACATAAAATCTGACAATATTAGCACCCTAATATTGTCAGATTTTATATTTCTGCTTCTGGGGCAATTCTAGGAAGACCATGGTCTTGGTCTTCTTCTGAGTCTTTTTCCTGTCATCTCAGCATCAGATAACTGTTCTGTTTATCTTTCCTTGCCCATTCTGTTGACTTGATCATACCATACCATCTCATCTTAGATTAATTCTTCTCATTCATTCTTGAATGCTAAGGATATTAAGAGAACAGATGGCATAACTTAATAATGTTCATGCTCCTGATTTGTCTCATAATTATTCTGTGTTATAGATCTTTCTAACATACTTTTCTTTCAAACAATTTGATCACCTGTTTTATTTCTAAGTCAACTCTCAGATTCAAAAGTTAAAGGTTAGTTTGAACACTCTTATGCACTGTTTACTGCTTTGGCTAATTTTTCTTATTCCATATGAATTTATTCAACTGCCTCTCCATCATAAGCTTTGTTTATTTCATTATCTATTACCATATGTAATATTCCATCATCACTAAAAATTGTACCTAAATAGCTGAAATATTTCATTTGTTTTATAGATTCTCCATTGAGAATGCAGATGAGGCCATGGATTTGGGAGTGTTGGTGGAAAGAGGAAAGGCTAACAAAACGGGTGTTTGAAGACATGAAAGAGAACCCTGGGACAACCAAGATCTAGCTGGATTGATGCAGTTGTAGTGCTTCAGCACCTCAGTTTATGAGGTGTTAGATGTGGTGATATTGGAGACATGACAAATAACGGCCATTTGAAAGAAATTTGTTGATAGGAAGTTAGCAATAATGCAAACTTAATTATGTACTATAATAACATCCCGTACATCCCATGAGGATACATATCATGAATTTGATGATGATCTGAAGTTCCCTTTTGAAAAAGACATATGGCTGCATTCTGCACTCACAATCTGAATGGGTGTTTCACAAAATGAAAAATATATATGATGAATGCAGTCAGTACTGTCTTCATCATTCTCAAATGCTTCTGCTGATGCACTATTTTTCAAAGTAATAGGAAATGAGAAACTTCCTTATAAAACAGTATTATTTCAGCCAGGTGTGTCATGAATTTCACCTGAAGTGTAATTGTACACACAAGAGCATATTTCTTTATTTATTTTTCTAACGTTAGCCTATGTTTGTTTTTATTTTGAATTTATGTTATCATCATCAGTATCCTGGTATGTGCTCTCAAGGAGTATATAAACTACTATAATGGCACCACATGATTTAAGCTTACATTATTAGTAATCTCCTGTGAATAATTTTCTTCTAAATTAGTCTGTTACTTGTCTGCACTTCATTATTGTTGTGTCTAACATTTCAGGCTTTTAAGACACTTCTGACTGAATCAGTGCATCTGGAGCTTGGTCTTCCTCTGGGGCTGTTTCCTGCTTTAGTATCAAACTTGTTTTGCTAACTTTTCCTCTCCCATTCTGTTTAATTGGCCAGACATGAAATAAAGAAATGTGAAATGTATGAAACATTAGGAAGCTACTTTTAGCTTCCCAGAAGGAAAAAATGAAAGATGACACATGTAATAGAAAAACAAAAGAAAAGTTAAAGAGATGGTGGTTCTTGTTGAAATTAATGATTTAAGTAGCTTTCTCATACTATGTATATCATATATAGTATGTGAGAGTATATGAAAGATCTGTTGGTTTGCTACCAAGATATTGACAGTGCTGAATTAAGAAGGAGGGTTGTGATTACCAAATGACCCAGTGTACAGGCTGTTTAGAAGAAATGAATGCGAGTTTTTCTATGTATAATGTGTTTGATTGCAGCAATGACTTCTATAAGAGGGATGATCTGCACTTGAATGCATTGGTCATCAGGAGCCTGGAAAAATTATTAATCGAGTGAGACCTAATGCAGAGAGTCAAGGAAACCAGATGATCATGTGCGAAATGGTGAGAATTTGAAAGCAAGCTCAGCTATGGTATGCTCAGCTGAACTTTCATATGAATGAATGATATTGAGCATGGTTATGTATCTGGTGAAAGAATGGAAATGTGAGCATTGTGTTCAGACCTTTTGAGTGTATCCGAGAAAGAAAAAGAGAAAGTTGTCTAATAGGGCCATGCAGACTATAGATTTAAGTATAAGAAAAAGCTAGGTGGGAATTTGTTATGTATATACAAAAATGCCAAGAGCATCAGGAACAAAGCAGTTGAGTTTGTTGCTTTATTGAATTGTTTTGGCTTAAGATTATTGGCATAAGTGAAGCCTGACTATCAGAATCAGATGTTGTAACTGGGATTGAGTAAAGCATATTTTTAGGAATGGAAGAAGAAATAGATGAGGGGGAGTGTTACTAATAATATCAAATGACTTGTGTCCAGTTAGAGTGGAAATGCATGAAAGCAATACTGGTATTAATGTCCCATATAGCAATGAATTTGAGGCTACCTAAAAGTGTATAAAGTGGAAGCTAATAGGATGAAATATGTAGTGCATATTTCATCCTACAGACCTGGTGGTTCAGTTGCTTGCTGGGAACAAAATTGCATTACCAAATTACCCTGATGGATACCAAACAAGTAATCGTTAGGGGTGATTTAAATCATCCAAACACTGATTGGGTAGAAGAGAAATCTCGTGATAAGCATGAAGGAGAATTTCTTGAGTTGTTGCGAGACAACTTTCTCAAGCATCATGTGAAAGAAAGAACTCGAGGTCAAAGGTGTTAGATTTCATTGTAGCATCAGAAGGGGAGGGTCTCAATTAAGAATATGATTACAATAATCCCCCTTTATCTACTTGGGATACATTTCAAGATCCCCAGAAGTTCTTGAAACTGCATATACTACTGAACCCTTTATGTATCATGTTTTTCGTATATGTACATATCTATTATAAAGTTTAATTTATAAATTAGGCAGAGTAAGAGATTAACAACACTAACTAATAATAAAATAGAACAGTTATAATGATATACTGTAATAAAAGTATGTGAATGGAATCTAAGCAACCTCAGAATATGATTTTTTATTTTTTTTTCTTTCCTTATGAAGTAGAGAACTTTCACTTAACGGAAGCACTTTACAGCTTCTCTTTGGCATATCCAAATTGCCAGCATCACTACTTTATGCTCTGGGTATTCAGTAAAATAAGGGTTACTTGAACAAGCACTGCAACATAGCAACAGTCAATCTGGCACGCAATTTAAGCTTATGAATTATTTATTTCTAGAATTTTCCATTAAATAAATATATTTGGACAGCTACTAAGTAACTAACTGGATAAAGGGATGATTCGCATCCTCGATGGGATGGCACGAGATTTTATCACACTACTCAGAACAGCATGCAATTTAAAACTTATGAATTGTTCATTTATGGAATTTTCGATTTAATATTTTCAGACCAGGATTGACTGTGGGTAACTAAAACCGCAGACAGCTAACCTATGGATAAAGGAGTGAGGGACTACTGTATTTTAGCACCCATTGGTGATAGTGGTCATTCCGTACTTTGCTTGAAAATGGGCTAATTATATAGATGTTCCACTTAGGACAGGTTATGTTTTGAACTACAAACCTGAAAATCATGACCAACTCTGGAGAATGCTATCTTCGGTCTCATGGTATCAGTTACTAAATGGGAAAGATATCAGCAATGCATGGGAATCTTTGAAAAAGTGCTTAAATGTGGAAGTTTCTGAATGTTTCAATAGAGTTCAAAGAACAAATAGGTTTTGCATGAAATGCATGATAATTTAAGTTCCTACAACTTTATTGAGCAAGAGATCCATAAGGAGAAGATGATGTGGATGAATATTGTGAGAATAACAGTGAGAGGAGTTGTGAAATATATAAAATGCAAGCCAGAAAAGTTGTGGAAAGCTAAATCAGAATATGAAAAGAAACTGGCTATTCAGACCAAAAAAAAAAAATTTTTTTTTTTGTTATGCAACAAGTAAAATAAAAGAAAGAATGGATGTGGAAGAATTCCTTTACTGAATGGAAAGAGTGCTCACTTTGTAAAGGTCTGTCAACCAGGAGTGTATAACATAGTGCATATGGCTGCTACTCGTTGGATGAAGACCTAGAAGTGCATGAGAATGAGGTGGAAGACATGCTGCATAATCTAGATGAGAATTTGACAATAAGGACAGATGGAATATCAGAATGTGTGCTTAAAGAATATTCAGCTGAATTGGCCTTTGACATGTTTTGTACAACTTGAGCCTGAGCTCAAGTTGTACAATCAATGGATACCCTATAATACTGCTGGATTTTGATAAGGCATTTGATTGAATACCACCTGAAAGGCTGCTGCATAAATTGGAGAATATGATCTGTTGACTTGGATAAGTGGATGGTTGACAGACAGGTATCAGAAAGTGGTATAATGTGGGTGCGAATCTACCAGATTTAAGGTGACCAGTGGTGTACCCAGGATCGTTCCTTGAAACATTTGTTGTTTAATCTATACATTAAGGATATCAGGAATGGTTTTGAATTGATTGCCCTGCCTATCTTTGCATTGCAAAGATAGGCAGGGCAATCAAGCAAACAGTTCCATATCAAAAAGTGATATACCCAGGAATAATTTCTTAGTCCATTGTTATGCAATCTTTACATTAATGACATTAGGAGGAACTGACACGCAACATACAGCTGTTTGCCGGTGATGTAGAGATAAGCAGGGTAATCATGAATACCCTACTTATCTCTACTGACGTGCAATGCAGCACTTGTAGAATTATTTGAATACACTGGGATTGTTGGCATGTGAAATTGACTGTCAGTTCAATATTAGTAAATGTAAAGTTTTGCACTTTGATATAATGAGATATCCAGTGGTATATTATATTGACAAAATTATGTTAGAAGAAATTGATCAGGCTAGGTATCTTGGAGTTTTAGTAGACAAGGAGTTGAAATTCAAGGGTCATATAGCAAATATAACTTAGAGGATAATTGCAATGCTGAAATGTACATTGATGTGTAAAAATAAGAAATTTATTTTTGCTTCTTTACAAGGCTTTGATATGATCTCATCTGGATTGTTGTGCACAGATCTAGTTTCCAAGGTGTATACAGATACATTGGAAAGAGTGCAATGGAGTATGATAAAAATAATATCAGAACTGAAATGTAGATCATGAGACATCAGCAAAAAGGAGAAAGAGGGGTGGTATGATAGTCACCTACAAACTTCTGGAAGAGTAATTTTTTGCAGAGAGTTAAAGATAGAAACTAAAACTTAAGTAGAAATAAATGTAAAGTTTTGAAATAAGGAATTTTTCATTTCATTTTTGAGTGTAAAGAGAGGGAAAGGAGGCATCCATGGAAACTGAGAATGAATGCAGTCAAGAAAAGGACAAGAGTCTGATTTTTTCTCACACCAAATAACATTTAGTGATTTAATTCAAGATCATTTTAAAATCTAATTGCAGTTTTGTTTGCAGAATGTAACTTTTACACTAGGTATTCTTATTAAGGTATACTTGTTAGGGGAGTTTGCTGTAGAAAAATTATCTTTTAGTATAATGAACAGCACATGCATTCACTGCATTTATAGTATATAGATTATGTAATTTGCGACTAGACTTATTGGATATGCACCATTAAGGTTACAAAGCTTTAGATCTGACTGCACTTGACTGATCTTGTAAGTGGATTATACTCTGTATTTTACACTTAACTGTGTTGTAGATAACTAAAAAGTGCACCAAAATTTACTTGACGAGTTTTTGCAGTAACCCTACATAAAATAAAATGTGTTCCCTGGCTAGTATTTTCCTGGATGATTTGTCTATCCTGGCTCCAAAAGGATGCCTTGTTACAAGTTCTGTAACTCTTTCTTGAAATAAGAAACAGAATGAGGAAGAATAAAAGCTATATTTTAATTATTTTCTAATATTTATTACTATCAATATATGCTGTGCAATACATTGTTTCTGTCTGCTTTGTGTAAATAACATGCTTATTATTTTATAGAACACACATTTTTCCAGGAGATGCAGAAGACTGCACAAGATAGATTGCACCAAGGTTTGCTGTATTATGGTAAATGAAAATTTAGTTTCCTCCTTGTGTTTTATTAAGATGTACTAGTCCAGATCATGCTGTCTATTTGATTTACATTATCAAATCTTGCATGATGAGATTTATTTCCTTCACATGATTTTCCTCATTTTATCATATCTGTTAGCTTTCAGGCAATACTTAAGTCAGTAATATCTACTTGAATATGACTGATATCAGTGAGAAGTTGAGGTAATATTTCAGCAGAGAGGGTAAATATATGTGAAGTTACTACATCTCATGCTGAGAACCATGTTTCATTTACCATTTATATTGAGATTTTACTTGAATATGCATATATTGTACTGTATGTATTGTCTGTGTGTATGTATATAATGAAACATAGCTCTCGGGCTCATATATAGTAACCGGAAATCAAGTGTAAAGAGTGTAGTATTTTCAGGAAAGACAGAAGAAAGATAGTGGGAAAGGGAGTGCTTCTAATGATATGATGGTCTGAGTCTAGTTAAATTCATGAAAGCAATAATAGTAATAATGTCTCATGTAGCAGTTTGAGATTATTTGGTGTGAAATGGAGGCTAATGGGATGAAATATGATGGAATGTTGCCACAGGTGTAATGGTTCAGTTCCTGGGGGCAATGAAATTCATTGCCAAATTATCCTGATGGGTTCTAAATGAGTAATCATTATGGATGACTTAAATTACCTGAACCTTCATTAGTTTAGTAGAAAAAACTCATAAGAATAAGGAGAATTTATTGAACTATTGTGAGACAACTTCATCGAGCAGCATGTGAAAGAAGGAAACTCAAGGTCAAACAGTAGCTAAATGTGGATGTTCCAATTTGGACAGGTCACATGCTGAATTAAAAAGCTGGAAATTATGACAATCTCAGAAGAATACTGTGTTTGCTCTGATGGCATCATTTACTGAATGAGAAGGATATATGCACTGCTTGGAAGGTTTTGAAAAGATTTTTAAATGCAGTAGTATCTGAATATGTCCTTTGTGGAAGTGAAATAGATGGATGTGCAACCTTATTAAGTAAGAAATTCACAAAACAAAGATGTTGTGGAAGGAATATCTTGAGAATAAGAATGAGAAGAGCTACGAAATATATGAAGCACAGGTCAGAAAAGTTAAGAGTATTGTACAGAAGCTAAGTTGGATTATGAAAAGAAATTGATGAACATCCATTGTAACTCAAAAGAATTTTATTGTTATGTTTCAAGTAAAAGAAAGAATGAATGTGGAAGAATAACTTTACTGCATGCAGGTTCTAACATAAAGTGGACTTATGTTAGAAAGCTTGATGAGATTGTTCAAATAATGAGTGCACACTTTGCTAAGATCTAAGCCAGGTGTATGTAACATTGTGCGACAGTTTGCTGCCACTACACTGGATGAAGAGATAAAGATGCATGAGAAGGATGTTCTATAACTGTTTAATAACCTGGCTGATAATTCAGCAATAGGGACATGAGGGATACAGCATGTATGCTAAAGGAATATTCAGCTGAACTGGCAAAGCCCTTGACATATATTTGTATAATTTGAGTCTTAGCTCAGGAAAGATCTCACAGGAATGAACAGAATGTATGATAATCCCATTGCACAAAGGTAATGTAAAGACTGATGTGTATAACTATCAACCTATCAATATCTCTAGAGCAGTGGTCACCAAAGTGGTCGATATCGACCCCCAGGAGTCGATATAACATTATTAGGGGTCGATAGAAAAATATAAGACATCATTGTATGGGTAATATTTAATTCGGTTAACTTGGATTACCTCCATCCTGAATGAAACACAATTAAGAGTGAATCGTAGGAACAGTGACATGAATAAGACCTGTAAGATGGAGCAAGGTCATGAAAATAGTTACGGAGACCAATCAAGTAGGCCAAAATAACGTATTTACCAATAAGCGGATGTCGGTGGTTCCCACCAAGCTGACGCAGCGGGAGCGAGATGGCAACACGTGTGCGATTGCTTATTTACTTATACTTACATGTCGATTCCAGTCTCATTTTTGCGCATCGACATATAAGTGAGCGTTAATGTGCTAAAATTCATCGACATACATATTACAATTCAATCGTTATTCATTCACGAACTAAACTTCTCTATGTTGAAGAGTTGAGCAGGGCTGGTAGTAATACCAGTAGTTTATTAATATCACTAGTAATACCAGTGATATTACTAGTGATAGTAGTAGTAATAGTAATATAATAATATATACTATATTATACATACAATAAACACTGTAACTATAAAATAAACAATCTAAAAACTCGCATAAGCGTCTTTTTCGCTTGTCCTATTATAATTACGTAATAGTAAAATAGAGGGGGTCGATAAAACGTTAAGAAACTCTTGAAGGGGTCGACGGTCAAAGAAGTTTGGCAACCCCTGCTCTAGAGTGATGATTGTTGAAGCTGTTAGAGAAGTTGGTAAGAACTCACATAAAAAAAAATAGTTTGGAAAACAAGCTGTACTTTGCAAGGAACAGCATGAGTGTGCTAAAGAGAGGTTATGTATAAGCTATTTGCTCATACTCCTAACTAACATTTGTTCACTGTCTATCTCCAAAAAACACTGAACAAACCTCCCATTCTGTCTACCTCTATGCTTTGGATGCTTCAGAACAGTCTTTTTTCCTTTAAATAACTATGGATTTATCAATATTAATATTAACTATCACAGTATCTCTAGAGTGATGATTGTTGAAGCTGCTAATGAAGTTGGTAAAGAACTCCCATACAGCATGGGCATATTAAAGAGAGAGGTTGGCTGTGTATGAGCTATTTGCTCATACTCATAGCTAACATTTGTTCATTGTCTATGTCCGAAAAATGCTGAATGAACTTCCCATGCTTCTCTTTCATTCCCATTCTGTCTACCTTTGTGCTTTGGATGCTTCAGAACAGTCTTTCCTTTGAACAACTGAAGATTGTTCCTATGAACAATCTTCAGTTCATAAACATAACAGGATCCCTCTTTTTTTCTTGACCACTTGCTCACACATGGACCAAGTTGCTATAGATTTTGCAATATCTCATGTATGTGGTTGGTTAAAAAAAAAAAAAAAAAAAAAAAACTATCTACTCCATTCATAGACTATTGATTTGAATCCCACTGTTGTGTGGATACTTCTAAAATGCTTTAGGTTGTAGGCAGTTTCAGCACCTGGCAAGATACTACCATCCTGCTATTTAGAAGCCTAAAGTGGCTAAAAATTACTAGTTTGGTCTCTAGAACAGGAAAACTGCATGGATCAAGGAAGAGATAATCATTTTTCCTGTTCTAGAAATCAAACATAACTCTTCACTTTCACCAGAGAAGCTAGCTTATAAACTTCCAAAAGTTTATTTGCTCATATTATTTAGAACTCATTAATATCAGTGTGGGGTGTGCGAGAGATGAAGAGAGGAACTCTTGAGGCTATGCATGAACAGCAGAGGTTGTGGAGATGTTGATTACATAAGCTGTTCATTCTGCACTGTAATTTCTGTATTCTTCTCAATCACAAACCATGAAAGATAACAATGCTGTAACACTGCAGACCATAAAAGAAATAGGATAAAAGAATCTAATCTTTAAATTACTGTGGCTATTTTTGTAATTTAGTTGTTTGATAGGATAAAAGAATGAACCTCCATATCTCAGTGAGTTTCAACAATGCCATTTGGTTGGAAACAGCTGGTTTTGAATGCTGTCTGAGATGTAAAGAACCTTTATCTGAGTTTTTCAATGAAACTGTGTTAGCTGGTCTCATGTGGAGACCTGGGAACTCAGATTTTTCATCCTGCAAAACCAGCCATCAGAACACATATTGTTAACAGCCATGCAGTCTGGTTCTTTGGTCATGACAATCGATTGAGCCTGACATGCAGTAGGAAATGGGATGGAAAAAATTTAACGTCCAAACTTCACCAACATTTGTGGCCTCACAAACAAATAATATTCGCCACTATTTACAGGCAACTAAACCCAACCTGCTATTTCTGACAGAACCTCAGCTGGAAATTATAACAACTACTGCCCATCTCAGTTATTTGAATTGCTACATAATTCCTGCTATAAG
Source organism: Typopeltis vanoorti (assembly GCF_054136105.1). Taxonomy (NCBI): domain Eukaryota; kingdom Metazoa; phylum Arthropoda; class Arachnida; order Uropygi; family Thelyphonidae; genus Typopeltis; species Typopeltis vanoorti. Next base: position 145,755,285 of record NC_143549.1, read on the forward strand.
GTCTGTACTTGTGCATTTTTTTATCTTTGATTTTAAAGATATTTCATTGCCTGTTTCTGTTGTATTCATATATGTATCATCTTTATCATTCTCCTCCAAATTTTGATAATCATCCAGATCTCCTTCAACACACACACCTCTGAAATTTGATTTTCTGCACTTCTATGTATCCACAGAGTTTGCCTTCTGTGTTTGCAACACAGAAGTTGCAAAGATCAGTTCTACTATCAAGCTGGAGGAACAATTTGTCAATATCTTAACCAGAATATCAGATAGTACTCAGTATCCTCCCTGAATTCTCAGCCACTCTTAACTACATCTTCCAAATATACCATAGATGTCAGCTAACCTCTTTTGCCTAACTTTTATCTCAGTACAATTTACTTTTTTAAAAGCATCCTGTGCTCAGTTAGTCTCTGGCTCATTCTTTGAATGGTGCCAAAGATGACTCTCCCTTAATTTCTGCATGCCCTTTCCAGAGGCTGATTATTGTTGATTACTCTAACAAAATAAGTTCATCTCATGTTTCACTCAAAATTGCCAACTGCCATCCTAACCTTAGTTCTTTAATAGTGTGACAAGGCACACTTTCTTAAATCACTTGAGATGTGTCAATGTGTAAATATTGTGGCATCGTACTTCTCCTAATTCTGGAATAGAGGACTGAGGCACTATTACCTCACCAGAAACATCTCACTTAATGCCTTCTTTGAACTTTTGCTGAAAAGACATCAGAAGAAACCTGAATAGCTTGATTTTTGTATTAAAATATTTGGTATCATTGTAATGATTCATGTTGAAGTTTCTGGAGTAAAAATTACATGAAACTGGAATGAAAATATTTACTTTACTAACTAAATTAAATATTTGCACACATAAACTAAATTAAATATTTGATAATGCTTGTTTGAGCTGTAAAACATCAAACACTGATGTTTTCCAGCTCAAACAAGCATTATCAAAGGCACTTTAAAGATGCACACACTCAGTGAAGACTGGGAAAGAAATGATCCTCGAGAACCAGTTAATCATGTGTGGATGGCAACAATGGCATTGTCTGTGGCAAAATTTGTGTAGAGATAAATTTTTGAAGATACGAAGTTTTAGGCCAAGGAAGTGATGCGATGTGAAGTAGCAATTAAATATATGTATGCAGGCTTATAAACTGAACATGTAAGGGACTCCACTGACTATGTTGTAACTGTGGTATCCAAGAAGGCTAGAGTCCTTTCTTTCTTCCTCTTCACCAGTAAAAGTAATTCCACTCATTTCAGTTCCATGTAGTGTTTATTCAAGAAACTTCAGCATGTGGATCACTTGATTTTGTAAACTTGAGTTTACTAAAATTCTTCTAGTTCTATCTCTTAGTTGTTCTCCAGACACCTGTCACCTTTCGTGCACATCTGACATCCATCCAGCAGCATGGAAGCAAGTTATATTCATCTCATTCAAAAAAAAAAAAGTCATCCCTCAGAGTATTCCTCGCACTTCAGTGCTCCAGAATTCAGTACAGGGACAACTAGTTTCTTCACCCTCTTGAAATTCACCGGTGTGTGTATTGTTCCATTACCAATCTAATGCAGATCTTCTAGTCGACATTACCAACTTCTGAACACAAGCTATGGAAGGATTTGGAGAACTCAGGTGGTTATACTTGGTATTTCCAGGATATTTGATCAGGTTTGGCATAGAGGCCTACCAAAGTACCATCCAACCCTTGTTGCAATTAAGTTGTCAGTTACCTCCCTGGTCAATCACTATGCTATGGTGGATGGCTTCCTCCCCTTGCATAAATGACTTTCTCTCACTAGCCTCAAATATTTCCTTCAATTCTAGATGACAGTACTGCTTACCACCATGAGAATATTCTTGAAAGAGCCAGATACTGTGGTGCTGAGGTCATGTAGGGGAGACATTATGCTTGCTTAACAGACACATCAAGCTACAAGTGCTGGAAAAATGGACTATGACTGGTGAATGCTATTGCAATAAAGTTCTTTGATGTCTTGTTCGATTGTTCTGTGGTGCTGTAAGTGAAGAATTCATTTTTATGGATGAGAATGCCACACAACATCATACACGAGCAGTGGAGTTACTTCTGGAAATGGAGGATATTCAAATCGAGTGGCCCGCATGCTCCCCAGATCTCAGCCCCATAGAACATGTTTGGAATGCAACAGAGAGAGAGATGCATTGCTACTTGAAATTTCCCAAAAACAAACAAGGCCTTATTAAAGCCTATACATTAACGACATTAGGAAGAGTTTAACAGGAGATGTGCAATTGTTTGCTGATGATATGAAGATAGGCTGGCAATTTGGGCAAAGAAATAGTTATCAGTTTAATGTTAGTAAGTGTAAAGTTATGCACTTTGGCATGATGAGATTTTCAGTGACATGTTATATTAGTGGGGGTTATGCTACAAGAAGCTGATGAGGATAGGGATCTTCGCATAATGGTGATATGAATTTGAAGTTCAAAGATCATGTAGCAAAAGTTGCAAATACAACTCAGAGGATAATTGTGATGTTGAACCAAACCTTTACATGTAAGGATAAGGAAGTCATGTTGTCTCTTTATAAAGCTTTGATAAGACTGCACTGGATTATTGTGTGCAGATTTGGTCTTTCATGTTCCATGGGGATAAAGAAGCTGTGGAAAGGGTACAAAGAAGAGTTACAAAGATTATATCTGGATTATGAGATTTAGATTATGAGTACAGATTGTACGTGGATTACAGACTGGTTCCCCGGAGAAAGAAAGGTGATATGAAACTTCTGAATGTGTGTTATGGGATATTGTCTGATGAAATTTTTCATTATATGGTAGGGAGAGAACATATGGGCAACCCTGGAAGTTAAGTTTGTTTGCAGTCAAGAAAGGGGTAAGAGCTAGCTTTTTCACTCACAGAGCATTGAATGAGTAGAATAGGGGCAGTGAGTGCATCTAGTGTGAATGAATTTAAGGGAAGGTATGATAACTGCTTTGGGTGATTTATAGCCCCTCTCAAATAGTCCTTAATTCCCTGGAGGTCTCAGATAATAATAACAATAATTATCCTTGCTCTGGAGGAGTGGGCCAGTTTGCCTCAACTCCTGAATCACTTGATGCTATGCATGGTATGACATTGTGAGAGCTGCATCGCAGTTCAGGGTAGACATATTCCATACTGAAATATCTCTCTGCATAGTTTTCTGTGAGCACTGTACAATAATTCCTTAACTACATCCTTAGAAGATTTGTAACTTTTGCCAAAAATGTATTGCAACTTAATTTGTATGAATTTTATAATACATTGTTTTGTGTAATATAATTTATTAGTATGTTGGCAATAAATTTATGTCCACATTTGACTGTACTCATGAAAATTTTTTCATATACAGGTAAAAATGTACTTCATTCTTGGCTTTTGGACACCAATGTATATTCTATAATACTCAACTTGCTAGAGGCAGCATCTGAAGGAGAGAATACCAATTAGAGTAACACCCCATAAAACAATCCTCTGTTCTAAGGGGAGCTATATCATAATGGGACTTCTTCACAATCCAGATCGAGTAACAGATATGAGACAAATTTGGGTACATAGGAATGGTGAGCTGGTTTTGTCCTAGAATATCATGCCCACTTTTGACACAGTTAAACCTTCAATATATGTAAAACCAGTATATCTCAATTGTCTGCTTAGACTGTACATCTCTGATCTGGTAAGATGCTTTAAATGGCAGAAATATGTGAATGACTAAACTACCTTTTTTGACTCTGCTGTGGGCTTTGGGGGGGGTGGGGATGTGTCAACTGTGAGGGAAACTCTCTAGCCTATTCTGGAGCATATCAAAGATGGAAGGATGAAAATGGGATAAAAAATGCTTAAGACCAAACAGAATATCTGATATCAATGTCTGTCTCCCACTATCTGATAATTTAAATATCTGAACTTGATGATCCTGAATGCTTTTCCTTGGAGCACATTAATCATGTGAGCTATTATGGTCTCACTCCTGAAACAACTGGAAGGGAAGTTTGGAGGTGAACAAGCTAGATTCAGGCCAAAGGTTGTCAGATTCAAATTTTCACTCTAATACAATTATTGAAGTCATGGGAATGTAAGAAGGATTTGTATTTAAGATTTATAGATCTGGAAAAGGCATATGACAAGGTGTTAAAAGAAAAGTTGTTCAAATCACTACACTTATATAGTGTAAATGGGATATTATATCAAGCAATACTTATTCTATAGTTCAGTTGTAAGAACTGAAGGGGGTACAGAAAGGTGGTTTGATATTCAGTCAGGTGTGTTATTTATCATCTATATGGATCACATTATAAAGGAAAGTGGTATTAAACCTGATATCAAAGTTGGAGATATTAATCTCAGCTCTTTGCTTTATGCAGATGATGTTATACTTCATGAATAATGAATAAAATTGAATAGCAACTGTGATAAATTTTGAATGAAAATCATCAGTAAAAAGTAAAGGCAATGGAAAATATGTAAAAACATTGAAAACTTCTTTGAGTGCATTCTGAATGGAGATCTTAAAGAAAAAAATAACACCTTTCAGCTATTTAGCCCAATTTTTAGTGAAAATGGCAAATTAAATATGAAAATAGACAGCTGGATCAGCAAAGCTGGTATGATGAGTTGTTAACTAAATAAATTTATATGGAATCAGAAAGAAATTAGTCAAAACACTAAACTAGCTGTATACAACACAGTGTTCAAACCAGTTTTAACTTATGGATCTGAGAATTGGGTTAGAAATAATTGATTAAAGTTTTGAGAAAGATTAAAGGGAGTGAACGGATGGCATCAATGGCAGTATCGTATTAAATATTAAGGATATTAGGAAAGAACTTGACATTGTTAACATTCAGGAAAAAGACCAAGATCTAGGTGAATTGATACAGTACAAAGTGCCTTAGAAGTGAGAAAAATAAGATTTAATAATATTGGAGTCTTGACAGATATAAGAGATTAATTGGGAGGAAAGTTGTCAATAGGAAGTTAGTAATAATATAAATTTTTAATGTTACTACTTTCATAATATCTGGTACAACTCCTGACGGTACTTGTTATTAATTTTATGATGATGATGATTTAAATAATTTTTATATCAAAAAATTTGAATTAATCCACAATTTTTTGAGAAACTTCTCATTCTGCATTCCATCCCAACGACTTTCTAGGTGTGTCTCCCTACACTCTCAAAGCATAATCCTCATCACCTTCCCTCCCCAGGATGGAAAGACCTAGGTTTGAATCCTGTCCAGAATGTAAAGAACTGTTATCACTACTTTTAAGTTGAAGGTCATGTGAAGGCCAGTCTCATATGGAAGTGGAAGGGTTTATTTTGGCATAAATTTGAGTAGATGCATGGTAAGCATTGGTCAGCTGCTGAAAAGTTATTAACTCCATTAAGTGTAAGTAATTGATGCAAATTGCTGATGTTATAATATCATGAGCATAACAAATCCTCGCACAATTAATCTGTACATTGTATAGGGAGGTACCAGTTGTCATTTCATAACTTTCCATTGGATTTGTTTATTTATTTATTTATTTTTTTTTTAAAAAAAAAAAATCAGCTAACGCCTTTTTATTCCCGTATATACGGGAGTAGGCGAGGCCATTTAGCCCTATCTAACTTTTGGAGACTGAGTGGGAAGTTCAATCTCCACTGGTACCCAATCAGAGACAGATGGCCCAAGGCTATCACTAATTAAGCGGTACGCAGTGAAGAGAGACGGCTCAAATGTGCCGCCATCTCGTGGTCTCTAACCCTAACACAATATATTTAATGTCTGAAATAATGTGGGTTCTACGGTCGATTTTCTTGAGTTTACAGGACGAAAAACCCGAGTTTCCGGGAGGAAAAACCTGCTTGCCCGTGCCAGAGATCGACTAACTCGGGAACCGGTCGAAAAAAGGCTTAGAAAAATTTCCTCTAGTCGCCGACTAGACTCGAAACCAAGACTTCCTTCGTGCGGCCTAGCGCGATGGTGTGCAAACGCCACATCCACTGAGCTACACAGGCTTTTTTTTTTTACCATTCTGTAAAAAACAGTGAAAAGCTATTCTGAATGCATATGGGCCATAACTGTCCTGTATTTGAAAGGCTCAAATGTGAAGCAAAATCCTAGTTATTACAAATTAGTGGCATGCTAGTTGGACTGTACCTCAAAGCACTGCATCATTGCATCAAAGTACACTCCTGTTTGTCTTCCATTGGCATAGGATTCAGTTTGATTTTCATTATTTATTTTACAACAAACACCATGAGGTCCACTGGCTCATCATAGGAAGTCTGCTCAGCCAGCAGCAGTCATACCATAAGTAATCTTGTTCACACTGCTATTATTCACAGTACATTCCCACAAAATAAATTCAGCATTTTAATCTCAGGAATGGACAGACTGGATGTGTGGACATTCAATTATGATGCAATGATTTTTGTTAATGAAATTTATTTATTACAGTGGCGTCGTAACTTTAGTTGCTTTAGCCATAACTCAATCCAGCCCAACTCAGTGGAAACGTGACTTTAATTTATTCTCCTGTCTGCTCTCTCCAAAACTTGGTGACCAGATATGAACATAGTACTCTAGATGTGGCCTGATCAGAGCCTTATTCCATGGACCACCATTGCCTTATCTCTGCTGGTGAATGTTTCTGGTATTGTAGAAATCCTTCCAGTTGTCTGTTATATCAATAATGCATTGTCTGAGTTGTAAATAAGAGTAACATAATTACAGACATATCGATTATAGTCATTATATCATTTGTATTTGTTTGCATTCAAGTTAATTTTGAATTCCTGTTCACAGGCATGATTATTAATTAATCAGTTGAAAAAAATAACTGTTGCTGAGCAGTTTTGGCGATTGATACAATTTCCTAAAAGGAACATTCATTTATGGTTTACTTCTGAGTTCTAGAAGTTCTCCTTTCTGGGGATCAGTTAATAAAATTTATTTTGATAAGCTAGGTAATTTTTTTAAAATCAAAACTACGGAGTATATTTTAAAAATGTGTCCATTTTTAGCACATAAATTATCCCTTCCCCCTCCAAAAAAACACTTGCATATTTTGAAAGTGTGCTTCTGTCCTTTTCACTAAACTGCTTGTTGTACATCATACAGTAGTTGCTTCTTATCAACACCTGTATTTCTAATTCATTTCCTACCTACCACTATCTTAGTGTTAAATAACGCACACTGCATTTTGCTTTTTTTGAGTAACAAGCAGAAGCTTTATTTTCCTTGTCTATGGATGCGACATTAATTATCTAGTGGTTTATTTCTGGGGTCACAGCAATGCACATGTTACTATAACTTATGCATAAGTTAATTAAACAAGTGGTTGCTACATGTACACATTCAAATCATTTCCTTTATCTCAGTTTTTGCTTTCATAAAAATATAATTCTTTAATACCTGATCAGATTTAAATCAATCTAGTTTTAGCAAAAAAAAATAATTTCTGAGAATTTCATTCCCTGTTTCAAATAAAAAAAAAACATCATGAATATGATTTGTACCCATACATTGAATTTAAAAATAAAAATTTCAGGTATAATATTTGTGGTGAGATATAAAACAATTGGCTGTTTTGTGAAGAATAATCTGTATGTGATACAGAAGTAGTTGTCCCTTTTGTTCTCTCTCAAGAGTTTTCTAGAAATTTATCATTTGCAAAACTTACATTTTTGTATTGCTGATAAGAAAAACAATATTTATTTTTTATAAATAAATAAATAAACAAAGTATGTATTTGCTTGCTGCTCTCTTCATCGTAATACAAGAAATATTTACATTATGCATTGTATTATTAGTTGTGCTTATCAGATTAAATGCTTTTAAATTTCTTTTTATTATTTTTTCATTAATATAATATAATTTTATAAAATAATATAAATTTATTAATTAAACGTATTAAATTGTATATATATACACAAGCACATATGTTTACTTTTTTTAGAAGAGAGTTTTGCTGCAGAACCTTTGCGCAATGCTCTAAAGCTGTTTCATCAGTGGAATGTAATAGAAAGTTATCATCAGGATTCACTGAAATTACTTTATCTTAGTAATGAGCATAACAGTGAAGAGGCAGTTACTGAAATTATTTCCAGGATAGAGGAATTCAGGAGATGATTTGGTGTTTTGTGTGACTTTTTCATTTAGTAATTATTCTCATATGCAGAATACATACATTGAAAACTGCTAAAGAGAAGTTGAAGCAGGTCCATGCCATTTTGCCAAAGGAGGTCTGTGTACAGTAATAAGAATGACTTATGTTACCAAGTGATGGTGATTATATCTCAGAACATCAGAAATGATATTTGAGATGTTTTATATTATTGTAGATATACTGTAAATATGCAGAAATACATGCGGAACAGTTTTCTCTAACTGTTCATTAAAAAAAAGTGTTTTATAATTTGCTGTTGTAAAGAAATGTTTCTTCTAATCAGTAATCACAAACATGTGTTTTATATGACATATATATATATATATATATATATAAAAGAACTCTTGTATTACAGACAGACCTTTACGTGATCACTTGTCCCATTCCACCCCATGCACACATCCATTTTAAAATTCTTTCTTTCATTTTGCAAACTAATATGATTAGCACTATGATGATGAAGCACTATAATATGATTTTGAAACCAGCTAGGATATAATATTATAAGCTAAACTTAATAATTGGATAATCAAATTTGTGGCCTCATATATAAAAATGGAAGAATATTTTAATCAGCAATTTTTTAGCATTGTAGGTCAAGTCAGTGAGTGTTTCAAATATTCCATACAGCCAGTTCTCACTATGACAAACTCATAAGGACCAAAGATATAGTTGGTTACAGTGGATAGTTTGCTATATTGAATTTTTCTTTGTACCTAAAGGACTTAGTTGAAACTTCTCAGTAGTTTACTGGAACTATGTTATGGAGAGAGAGTCGATTGTATCTGTTTTGCTATTTATGTGTGCACTGTATTGTCCACATATGCAAAGTTGAGCACCATAATCTCTGCATAACTAATAACCCTGATGATCTATTGGAAATTCGTACTTTGTTAGTCATTCTCTGTTGACTTACCACATCTGACTCCCTCGATTGTTCTCTCTCTATTATAATTGTGTAGTGTATGTTACAATCTTCTAATTCAGGGTATTTTCAAATGTAAACAAAGTATGTGTGCATGCACTTAGTATGCTAAGACTTTTTAAACCATTCTTCTAGAAATGTTAAGCTTCCTGTTGACGTTTTCAAGTATAGCATACATGAGAATAAGCAAAGATACGATTAAAATATTGTGTTAATATTAGAAATGTGAAGCCAAAGAATGATAATTTCAAATTGTATTTATTTATTTTGCTTTCTCGGGTCTATAATGGTTGAATAAACATCCTTGAATTGCTATCACCTTGAAAACATCTGTTGCCATCAGACTTTAATTATAGAAAGGAATAGTAAATACTTGCAAGATATATTCCTGTGTATCTCTGTACTAATGCCTGTTTCCATAGCACCAGACTTCCAGAAGATAGATCATTTGATTCTCATTAGCAACATGAAGAACTTTATCCGAGTTGTTTTTGTTTGTTTTTATCTGAACTTCCAAGTTAATCGATCTTTAGAGGAAGCATGCAAGTGATTCTCCTGGAAATTTTACAGTTTGTTACAGTAAACTTCTTTAGCACAGCATTGTACCTGCTGGATTTTTGTTGGGACATTTTTGTAATTGTTATAATGAGAGCTGACCACACACATGCATATGATAGAGTTCACAGAGCAACATATTTATTCACTCCCTTTGGGACTAGGAGTTCCTAGTCCTAAACGGAGTGAATGTTCTGATTGGACTGTTTCTTTCTATTGTGGTTTTTTAGAAATTATATACTTCAGTTTTTTTTATGGATCTCCACATTCACTGCTGAACAAATAATATATATAATATTATACAGGGTGGCCATAATTAAAGAGGAGTGTTCAGGGCCCTGTAGTGAAAAATGTATTGGATGAAATTCTGCCAAACTTGGTGTAAGTACACTCTGAAACATGGGGTTTTTGATTTATTAAAGATAAAAAATAGTACAAAATTCTGCCGCTATGGGACATTGGTGCTGTGTGTGTAGTTTGGGATTAATTAAACAATAATTGCTAGAAGAGACAAATCAGTTTTTGTGTTCGTATAACTTACAGATGTGGTTCACTATGTCCTTTCAGATGTTCTAAAAACTGCATTCTGTGAATGATATTTTCTACAATGGAACATAACAGATTTGCATTGATGTGCCTCATATGCTGCATTATTCTGTCTTTCAAGGTTGTTAAATAAGGAACATGTCCTTCATACACTACACTTTTCGGATGAAAAGTGTAGTGTATGAAGACAAATCAGTTTTTGTGTTCGTATAACTTACAGATGTGGTTCACTATGTCCTTTCAGATGTTCTAAAAACTGCATTCTGTGAATGACATTTTCTACAATGGAACATAACAGATTTGCATTGATGTGCCTCATATGCTGCATTATTCTGTCTTTCAAGGTTGTTAAATAAGGAACATGTCCTTCATACACTACACTTTTCGGATGGACCAAAAGTCACAGGGATTGACTGCCATTCTGTGGAAAATGCGTGACTTCATAGAATATGAATACACTTGTTCTGTGAAGTATTTTCATAATAACATTCGCTGTACCAGCAATCCAATGTGAGGTGGCACTCCATTCTGCATGAATATGGTAGAGTCAAGGCATCTTTGCTGCTGCAGTTGCAGAACAAAGTTGCGCAGCATCTCTGGGTAATTTTGGGACTCTTCTTTACTTTCTGTGCCTCTCACTCCAAAATCTTAATTTGAAAGCTCTTCTCTTAGCACACTGCAGTATATTAATACCAGTGCAGTATATTTACCTTACATTGATGGGATTAACATTAAAAAAAAAGTATAGAAAATAAATGTAGGTGGAATAGTAAAATGTGAAAGACAACACAAAAGCAAAGTCACCCATGGAGTGCAAAGCTTCAGAACAAGTGTTTGTAGAAAATTCACCAAAGCTGTTGCATCGATCAGCACTGGATAGGCTAATGGCTAGATGCTCCAGATCCCTTTCTCTAGGCACCAAACATGAAACCTATTTTAAGCCACTTATAGGCTTCCGGTAAACATGGAAGTGGCCACACTTGAAGGGATTCATTTCCCATCCAAGGAAATTCGCCAAACACCCATGCCTTCTGCAGGATTCATACCCATAACCTGTTGAATGAAGACCGGAGATGCTGTCTATTCAGCCAACAAGGTCTGCTCATTGAATGACAAATAGAAAACTGAGTCAGATGGTTTGAAATAACTTGACTGGTAACATGAAATTAGTGAATATTACCTGAATAATGGCTGATAAGAATATGAATAATTGCCATGACACATTTCAAAGATGTGCGGTATATCATGACAGAGCTTAAGAGTTTCAGATTCTCACAATTTGTAAGTACCCCATAAAAAACGGCATATAAATATAACGTGAACTCCAAATAAAATAGAACACACAGAATTACTATTAAAACTTTGAATTATCTTGCTTTAACAGAAATAATCGGTTAGCGATGAAGCAGATTTAAAGATTAGATTAAATCAGGAGGTGTCTTCATTTTTATTCAAAATTCTATAATTTTACTAGCATAAAAATCAGAACATCTGAAATTTTCATGTTATATTCAAATTATAAATGTATATATACTGGTTATGTATATGCAGCACTGTTTCAAGGATTGCAACTTCATACAAGAACTGGAGGGTATTCTAGACGAGATTAAAATTGGCAGTATTCCCATAATTGGGGATATGAATATAGACTTTCTGAGGAATAGTTGCCCCTTTCAAGTTTACCATATTTTTTGCCTTATAAAATGCACCTTTTTTTTTTGTACCTAAAATTTACCTTAAAATTAGGATGAGTCTTATAAACCAGTGTGTTTATGTATGCGCAGTTACGGTGCATCATCGTTTGTCAATAATGCATGATCAGGGTGACCACATTTAGTACTTTCGTACTAGATATAGTACTTTTTATAAATTTTTAGTGTTCTAGTACGTTCACGAACAGGTCTAGTACTTTCTTCCTTCTGAATAATAATATGAGTTTAATATTTTTCTCTTCTCCCCTCCCCATGTCACATTCAGTGAAACAAGCATGATTTCTCTTTTTTCCTCTCACTGCTTGCTGACCTTCTTTTCCCTCCCCCCAATCCCATACTCACGCAATCTGATTGGCCTAGTAACCAATAAAAATATATTCTTCGCTATTCAAACCCTTCTTGCGCATTATAAGATCATTACAACAATGAAAACAAGTGGGAAAATTAAATATTTTAATGAGTAACCACCTTTTATTGATGCACAGCATAATTTGGATCCCATTAAGTAAAAATTTTGCTCCACATTTAAAACCTAGCATAACACTTAACTGTTATGACAAGAGATGGATGACATTCCATGGATCTTTATCCCTTCATCGTTTAGAAATTGATTATGTAGAAGAAAGTTTATCGAGGGCTGTGTGAGAGCGCATGTACTGACGAGCAGAGTTGCCTTCAGGAGCAAATGTTTCTATCTGTCATTTTCAATAATTGGATGACTCTTGAACGAGTTGGTTTGGATGAAGAGCTGCCTGTACAATCTATTTGGAAGCAATATCATGAAGTAACATACAGATATTTGGTATGGCTGTGTAATATTTTAGTAATATGTATTTTATAGTTTATGACGTCTTTTTTTTTTTTTTCTCTGTTTCCCCTCTTCATTAGTCTTCGTGGTTGCTTGAACTTGTACAAAATGCCTGTATGCTTTCTCAAACTCATGTATAATACTATTATTTAACTTTAGAACTTTCCAATCTACTTAGCTTACCCCCCCCCCCCCCCACTTTCAATGCCACAAAGCAGGGTTTCTCAAATTTTTTCTACGACGGAACACTTCACAAATCCTGAAATTTTCATGGAACACCTTGGTTATTTTGTAAGTTATTAATTAATTATTAATTAAACAATAATTCAAGTTTGGTTTAATTGATGTTTTAATTAAGTTAATTAGTTTAATTAAAGCATCAATAAACCATCATTAAATTAATTTGTGCTGATTTTCATTGGCATATCCTATTCTGATCACCAAATATATTTATATTATTATAAGTACTTAAGAGTGAATGCAGACTTTTTCTCCTGAGTGCTGGTAGTTTTCCCTCCTTTTGTACATCCTGGAGATCTTTGTAGGCTGGAGGTGAATGAAGCACTATCTGTTGTGTCACAAACACCTTCAATAAGAGATTTCATAATACCAAAATTAAACAAAGTCCCTTGTCTCTTATTCATATTAAAATTTAAATCTGTAGGCCTATTAATTTTAAAAAATCACGGCACTACGATTTCGAAACAAGCGCTTTCACCCTACAATACGAACTTGCGAAGAAAGTATTCAGTAGTAATATATTTGAGAACCGGATACAGACTACCTTGATCTTCAAATTCAGTGAAAAAATTTTCTTTATACTTCCTTGCTGATTGGTCACTAATATTTGCAACAGAGATGTTATTTCGTTCAGTTTTGAGAACACGCTGCCAATTATTGTAATCGGCTTGCAGGCAATTTTTATGATTGGTCATAAACAGTGGTATTCTCTTTCCCGATTGTTGAAAGATTTCGATGTGTGAAAATTAACGATAATTGTTGACTATTTCCATGTTTAAAAATATGCCGCTTGGTCACTGACATTTGCTACACAGATGTCATTTCCTTCAGTTTTGAGAACAGATGATATGCCACCCATTGTTATAATCTGCTTGCAGGCAATTTTTATGACCCGTCATAAACAGCGGTATTCCCTTTCGCAAATATTAAAAGGTTTCGATGTGTGAAAATTAACGATACACAGATGTTATTAGGCGTTCTGGGTCTGAGCTTTTCGACATATTCACGAATATTATTCTCCTCAGAATATTTCTACTATAAAATATTTATTCATGAAAAATGCTTAGAAAACTAAAATGGCAAATTCCAGAACTTCTCGCGGAACACAGTTTGAGAAACCCTGCCATAAAGTATGCTCTTACACTTGCTAGTATTGTAGACTGAGGAAATCCTTTGGCTGGAACCAAATCCTTAATCTACGTTGCTATAATTCAAATGTATTAATCCTTAAAAATTTATTTTTGTTAACGACTGTGTCATTAAGAATTGTGTAAAAGAATTTTCTGTCTTTCCTTTACATACAAGAGAATACTTTAGCTAAGCACGTATAATAATCCTTAAATCAATTTTATCTCAAGCAACTCTGAGTTACTCAGTCGTCGCTGTTACTTTACTTAGGTCTCACAGGTTTGATTTATTTTTATGAGCCAGTGCATTGGCTAACAAAGATTAGGCAAGCTATTAACAGAACCAAACATGTTTATCCTAACTAAAACAATTAATATACAAGGGAAATATCATGTGTCTGATTCTCCACACATTCATTAAAACAATTCACTTAAAGCATTAGACAAAGAAATTATTTTCACTTCATCTTATTAGATAAGTGGATGGATTTTAGCTCTCATAACTTTACTCTCATTACAACTAACATAAGGCAAAATACTATACATGTTCTGAGCATTATGTAACAAATACTATTCAAGTGTACGGTATTCTTTTAAGCACATTCAAACTTTTAATGGCATTAGTTAAACGGAATCAACATCTATCGTCTGTACATGCAATCTATGCTATTAACATAAAGCAATCTGCTTACAAGCTCACTATCATTGTACAGTCCTGAATCCAAAAGGGTTAAGGGTAAATTCTGCTGGCTCTTTCCTTTTTCTTGCACAACATCTGTGATCGAGCACTATCCAGCGGTTATCGTCTTGCAAATTCCTTCCTTGTAACCTTAATGCATTTTTTCGTCGATGTTAGGAACTTGTTGACTGCTACAAATCAGCACGCACGTGAATCGTGCGTGTTGATTTGTCGAAGAATTCTTCGACAAATCGGAAGGATATCTTGTAATACTGCCAGCAAACTCCCCATGATCTCCAGGACTACTGCTCGCAGGACCGCGACTCCTCAAAAAGCTTGGCTGCTACAAATCAGCATGCACGTGAATTGTGTGTGTTGATTTGTCGAAGAATTTCATGGAAGGACATCTTTTAATACTGTCAGCAAACTTCCCATGATCTCTAGAATTACTGCTTGCAGGACTGCGACTCCTCAAAAAGCTTGCCATAGGAACAAAAAAATAAGTCTTTTCACCCATCAATCTCTGCTTTTATAACATTGGCCGTCCCTCCAAAAATTTTTCCGGATTTACTGGAAGCGCCCTTCTCACCCACGCTTACGTTAGGTTTTGGCGTCAAAACTCCTACTCCAATCACCTTTGAGAGTGTTGACCTTCAGTTTACTAGCTTAATTGTCTGAGTTTTTTAGTTACAATTGCTTGTGGTTCTATATTCAGTTATTCTAACATTAAATTACAAAATTTAAGACATTAAACAGGTTACATGCATTTCTAATTATATGTATTTTAATGATCCATGTAAAATCGGTATAGGTGAAAAATATTTCTATTTTTCACCACGAGATTTTACAGCTGCATCTCGGTGGAGGAAGACATTTCTGACAAACCACGGGGCATCAAAGATCATTCTGAGGCATTTGTTTTGTAGAACTTGCAGGTTTTTTTTTTTATGTTACCGGGGGGGGGGTGACCCCGAGCAGGTGATCCATAGCTTAAAGCAGGTCCGATTGTTTTATAGATGTGCAGCTTGTTCTCGGTGCTAACTTTGCTTCTTCTGTAGTTGAGAGGTTAGAGCTGAGTAATTGCTAAATTGGTTTTATTGCAGACAAATAAAATGTGGGGGATTAAAGCTGAGGCGACTGTCTAGTTGTATCCCTAGGTTTGCCATGGGAAAGCAACATTGAACATTTAAATTACCCCGTGATGCGTTTCTCTTGTAAAAAATATAGTGGAGCTTTTTTTTTTTTTTTACAAGAGATGTCTATTCTCCATTTCCTGAACCATTTTTCAAGGTTTGTTGCTGCATTTTGCAATCTTTGCGTTGCTATGTGCAGCCTGAGTGATTGGGTCATAATAGCCATGTCGTACACACACAAAGCCATTATGGTTGATACTGTGCTCGGCACACCTGCAGTATAGATGTTGAAAAGTAGCAGGGAGCCTTGAGGGATACCTGCTTTGATTCTTCTTTTAGATGATCAGAGCCCACACAAATTAATTTGGAATTTCCGGTTTTTCAGGTAGGAATCAATGAGCTTGGTGAGATATAATGGAAAATTAGCAGTTATTTGTAAATGAGGCCTTTATGCCAAACCTTATCAAAGGCTTTTTTCACATCAAGAAAGATTGCTCCTGTATGTTACTTCCAGTTAAACCCAGTTGTAATGCATTCTATTAATCTGTGGACCTGTTGAATTGTGCTTTGACCTGTACGAAATCCGAATTGCTTTTTAGGGAAAATGTTGGTTTTGTTTGTCGCCTTTTGCAGATGGTTAAGGAATATTTTTTCCAACAATTTTTCCCAGGCATGATAGGAGGCTGATGGGTCTGTAGTTCTGAGGGAGCTGAGGTGCTTTCCCAGGTTTGTGAATGAGGATTACGTCAGCCAGTTTCCAACGAGTGGGGAAGTAACTGAACCTTAGCATTGCATTAACAATGGCTACTGCATGCATGACAGCTTTATGAGGCAGCACTTCTATTACTTTGTTGGAAATGTCATCAGGTCCTGGGCCTTTTTGTTATTAAGTTGCCTGATAACAGCATACACTTCCTTAGGGGAAGTATAACATATATTTTCATAGCTGCTGGAGTGGCAAAGTGCAACGAACGTGCCGATGAATTTTTTCAATGAATAGTAAGCCCGCATGCATGTAGTTTAGAGCTGTAACTCCAGGACGTCAGTGAAAGCTTCTGCTTTTTTGTTGTTATATGACACAACAATGGAATTGGGATATTTAAACTGTCAGATGCTTAAAAAAATTTCAAACTTCACCAGTGAGATACAATCAATGTACGAATTTCAATTCATTGCTCACAGTCGCAGTTTGATTTGAAGTACTCGGTGTCTATTCAGTACAGTGGGTTTTGAAGTCCAGTGTTTTTATTAATTTTATTAAAAAAACTTGTTCAGTTCTTCATCAAAAATATTTATTATTTAGATTTTCCCTTTTAAAATGGACAAGTGGCAAGAAAAACTTTCTAAATTTACATTTGATTCTAAATCTCGAGGGAAAAAGTTCAGTGCATCAGTTAGGAAAGTACATAAACGAGTCATTGAAAGTGAAGATCTCAAAGTATAGCACCTCTATACTTTTTACAAGAGAAACATTGCATCACAGGGTAATTTAAATGTTCAATATTGCTATCCCATGGCAAACTGAAATCAAATGATACAACTAGACCGGCGTTTCCCACTCACAAGAAACCACTTCTGACAGGCAATTCAGATAAAAGAGAAAGTGGTGCTAGTTATGATTCAGATTCAGGTTTACAGGGTTCTTCAAAAGTAAAGGACAAAGTGCTTATTGTAAATTTTGTGATAAACGCATTAATGGTAGCAAAAGCCTAATGATTTGTCATGCAAACTCTCCAAAACACGAGCAGAATCTAGAATATAAAAGAAACACACCAGGTATAATGTCATAGTTTAAATCCAGTTCCAAATACCAGTCGGAAAAACATTAAAAAGGCAGAATTAAGATTATGTGCATATGTTGCAGAACACAATCTGTCGGGCATGTGGATACTCTTCCAACTCTATTGAAAACAACTGCCCCTGAGAGTGAAATTGCTAAGAAAATACAGTGTGGATGCACTAAATGTAACTGTCTTATAAAAAATGTTTTGCTTGTAGATTCACTCAATGAAATGTCAAAAAACTTTAAAACACTTATTTTTCTTTAATTATTGATGAGTCAACTGACATAGCAAATAAATCTCTAATAGTTGTGGTTCGTTACTATGATTATTCCACAAAATGAGCAGAGGATTCGTTTTTAAATATCATTGATGTTAGTGACGAAACAAGTTCAGCTTTGTTTGAAGCTCTATAGAATTATTAAACAAGCTGAAGGTGCAAACTTGGGCATTATTGCTGATAATGCTTAAGTTATGATATAATAGAACAATGGAATGCTTTGGTATCATACTTTATCTTGAGCTCAATAGAAGATGGAATTGAGCAAGCCAAATCAGTTTTAACGCACTACAAAATCCATTAAGGCATATATTCTCTTCTTAGCATTCATCCTACCAACATTAGTAAATCTAAATTTAGATTACCATGGCACTCAATATCATCTAATTTCATTAGTAGGAGATAAAATGAAAATGACCATAAAATCTTAATACACCAATTGAAAGGCGAAATGCAGCTGACAACGGTCAGTTTTTAGACATAGAAAATGTATATCTATGGGCGAGAGTGGAAGCCCGTCTAATGAGTTTGGATAAGAGTGAAGTTCCAGAAAGAGACAGACATTTCAAGGTGAAATGTTTGTCTTTCTATGTTGAGTTCTGTAGCCAAGTTTTCAAATGAATCAATTCCAAAGATCCTGTATTAATACATTTAGGATGCTGAATCCTGAAATGTGCAAATCAGACTGCTTTTACAGTAGAATGCCACTTGTGTAAATTTTTCTGTTATTGAAGAAAATAGTTATGAAGACCTCGATAGAGAATGGCAACTATTGAAGACTAGAAGCATTGGGAAAAGGTCAAGAATTCATTGTGTTTTGGAATGAAGTTTTTGAAATGAAAAATGCGGTAGGAGAAAAAATGTTTCCTAATTTAACAACAGTTAAGCTGTACTGTGCTTCCCTCATTCATCAGCAGTAACTGAAAGAATATTCTCAGCAATGACAATAGACAAAAATAAAATAAGAAATCAACTATAAACCAACTTTCTTGATGAATGGACACCTTTTGACAAAAGAAAAATTGAAACATTCATCAGCTACAGATTTTACTATTTCTGAAGAGTTAATTAATTTAGCAAAATCTGTTTAAAATAATGAATAAATACTTCCGGTGTTTCTCTTGTGAGTTGTAACCCCTGTATATATGTAAATAGCATATTAAATAACTGAAAATTTAATTATTTAAATTAAGGGGATTTAAATCCCACATTGTTTTAAAACCGAATAAGAAACTCAAAGATGATTAATTTGGTCTAGCTACTCACTGATGAAGCCTCAAAAAAGCTGAAACCGGTCTGGGTAGTGGCCTCCCACCATAATGTAACAACGGCATACATTTCCTAGGAAATGTGTTTTTATATTATGGAAAATACCTAAGAATAGCGATCAGAACTTTACCGCCTTTGCTGCGAGTTGTCCGGTATTGTACTACGTACTAGGGTCACTTGCATTAGCTCACGCTAGTGGTCGCCGATACTTTTATAGTTTACTATATTTGGCATGAAACTCTGATTCCAATCTTTGAGTTTCTTATTCGGTTTTAAAACAATGTTGGATTTAATATCCCCTTAATTTAAATAATGTTTATATCGCCGAAATGAAGCCTATTGGCTCTTTATTTTTAAGTAAAAAAAGAAAAATTAATGTTACATTATTTACATAAAATGTTACATAAAAATATGGTACTTTTTTTTTTCAGATTTAGTACCAGATTTAGTAACTAGTAATCGATACATTTCTGCGAAGCACAAACATTGCTAACGATTGTGTTTAAGCGTAGTGTGATTGAGTACGCAAAAAAAGAATGGCAGCAGAGCAGCACTTTGGGCCTCCACCTACAGAAAAAAATGATACGAATTTGTAAAAAAAAAAAAAAAACACAGCAGCCATTCATTCATATTCATCCAAAAGGCTGGATTAATGAGGAAGGGATAAAAGTGTGGCCTAGACGTCCTGGCAGTTTATGTCAGAAACTTGCTTTGTTGGTATGGGATTAATTTAGATGCCATAAAACCGAAGCTGTTAAACTTCGCAAAATTTTTACAAAAATAGCTGTAATCCCAGGAGATTCACCTCCGCGCTTCAACCTTTAGATGCATCAATAAACTATTTAAAGGATTTATGAGGGAAAGATGGGTCGATTGGATGCATTCTCCAATGCATTCTATCTCCTATTTGTAGATAGGAAACATCTACAAATAGGAGATAGAAGGCCACAATTTAGAGTAGATTTTACAATGGGTAAAGAGTTCATGGAATGAAGAAAACCCGAAATTATTGCCAAAGTGTGGCATTAGTAATTCTCTTGATGGTACTGAGAATGATATTATTTCAAGACAGCAATCACTCGGTTTCTGATGAATCTAGTTTAGAAAATTTTCAAAGTGGTGATGAAGATGAATAAACATTTGAAAAGATTAAGGAAAGTGATAAAAATTATTGGCCATCCCTAGCTCAGTCAGTATAGACGAATCCCTTTAATCAGAAAGACTTGGGTTCAATTCCTGTCCGTGACGTAAGGAACTTTATCAGATCTCTTTCAACGAAAGGTGCATTAGCCAGTCTTTTCCGAGGGAGGATTTTTATTCATCTGGAAACTCGTTTTTTCGTTCCTCAGAAGAGGCAAACCGACTCCGTGAACACACATCTACAGACATAGGACACTCCGGGAAGAAGGATTACCGACCTTTACCGTGGGATTTCCGGTTTGGAATAGTAACAAACCACTAGGCCTAATACGTAAAGGAAGAAGATAAAAATTACTTTGTTTATATTATATGTTAGGTTTTTAATGATTGGATGAATTTTTAAGAATAATTGTTTTTTTCTAATGAACGGATAAAAAATATTAAAATTTTAAATAAAATATAATATTTACATGACAAATATGATATGTAATTCGTGCATCTTATACTGCGAAGAATATTTTTCCCCCTAAAAAAATTAGACATGAAGAATTTAATGCGTCCAATGCAAAGGTACGTCTTATAAGGCGAAAAATATTCTTTATTATTCTACTAACCATGCATTACCTCAATCATTGTTCAATATCCACACGAGAGAATTGAATAGTCCGATTGAAGTTCTATTCTAGTAAATGCATGATCCTAGAATAGAACTTCAAGCAGAAACAATTCTAGCAACAGTTCTATGAAACCTCTCGCGGAACAATTTCCAATTGGTATTAAGTCGTAGTTGCAAGGAGAGGCCAAAGATAGTAGATGGTACAATATAAACATCATCTTGACTGCACAGTATTAAAACATTAGTTAAGCCTGACTCATGGGAAATGGTATCGACGGAAAAAAGTATTCATAACTCGTACCATAAATGTGTTGATATATTAAACAATAAACTATAAGACTCATAGTTATAAAAATTGACGAAATCTATAATCCCTGAATTACACATGAAATAGGACATTATATAAAACTTAAAATGTGTAAAAAGTTTTATAAAATATCTATGAATCAATAGTACGAACACTGTTTTAAGTACTATTGAAATGTAATGTACTAAAAAAGTAGAAAATTAACTCCTGAAATGAATTCTGAAAATAATTATTATTATATTATATATTGCACCTTCCATACCTCTTCTCCACCACTTAATCCACCCTTCCCTATATATAAATATGCCAAAGACAAAGGAGTAAATGAAGGATGATAGATCATTCGACTGCCACCGTATTTACTGCACCATCTACCAACACACTACATAACAATTTTGTAAGTGTGCTCTGTCTGGCTCGCCTATTTTGCAAATCCAAGATGCGAAATCCCGTGAAAAAAATGCTAGCTCTATCTGGACCATTTGTGGAAAAATAAAATTGTGTGAACAGATTAACAACTGAAAAAATATGTCACCGTTCTTATTTTTATAGTTTTCTGATTCTTGACGGTTTTACAAAAGTGCCACAATTTAAACTGAATTTTTCAATTTTAATTAAAATGAATTTCAACTTTTTTTTTTCCTTTCCTTCTGTAAAATGGAAATAACTCATTTGGAATTAAAATTGACTCAAATCATTATTTCTATGCATCCTGTTCCCAAAAGTAATCAATCTTCCAGTTAGTGCAAGTATTGCATATATATATATTTTATTCCCTTCTTGTCCTGCAAATAAACCGAAAGAAGAACTACAATAGAGACACTAAGCTATTTTAAATATAAACCTGGTTTTAATCCATTTCCCAAGTAAGCAAACAGACAAGTCATGTTTGCGCCACAAGTAGTGCAAGTCTGGGTGACCTGTACGTAATGCAAGTCTTAGGCAACTCGTGGTAAAGGTGGAATAAGCTCTGATCACTATTGATATTAACCATTAATGCCCACTTATGATCACTATTCTTAATATTTACCCTTAATGGTCACCCAGACTTGCAGTTGCAAACTTGACTTACTTGTCTGTTTGCTTACTTGAGAAATGGATTAAAACCAGGTTTATATTTAAAATAGTTTGGTATCTTCAACGTATATTACACCCAAGTAATAACATTTTCTACATCTATCTCTCATCCTGATATTTTTATTTAATAAGGTCAAAACACCTTACGGTAACTTGTTTTGGTAAAGTATTTATAAGCTTTGTATTACTTAAAACTTGGTATTTCTAAGCCTGGCTCCCACTGATGAGACCTCAAGAAAGGTCGAAACCAGTCTGGGTAGTGGCCCCTTGCCTTTAATGCATAGCATCATACATCTCCTCAAGGAGATGTGCCTTGCATTAAGGGTAAATATCAAGAATAGTGGTCAGAGCTTATTCTACCTTTACCACGAGTTACCCCAGACTTGCACTACTTGTGGCGCAAACTTGACTTGTCTCTTTGCTTACTTGTGAAATAGATTAAAACCAGGTTTATATTTAAAATAGCTTGGTATCTTTAACGTATATTATAACCAAGGTAAAAAACCTTTCTAAAAGGACTAAAATAATTCCATAATTTTCTTAAAGATTTCAATTGGCACGCTTGCATGAAGTCTGTCCAGAGTTCAAAATAGCTTGCTTTTGGAGGGACAGATGTGTCTTGTAGAAGTTATACGAAATACAATCAAAAGATTCTTGATGGTTCCATATTTCCCTCAGCACTTTTTTAAAATGTGATTCTTGCATACGTTCTAAATGCCTCATTGGTATTGGAATGCCTCACACGAAATTTGTTTTGGGGCAATAACTGTTCTGAGTCGCGACCTCATTTTTAAATTTCTTAGTGTTTCTAAACTTAGGATTGCTTCGTTTTCATTTTCAAACAAGTGAAAATATTAAATAGATGTTGAAAGATTTTTTACTTCGTTCAACTTTAAAGATTCCAAGAAATTATATTCTTAGTTTAATCCTTTGTAAAATTGTAAACAATGATAGCACATGAAGTATCTTCATAAATGAGCTACTTGTATATATACCGTATTTACTAAAATATAACTCGTACCCAATGAATGTGTACCCGCTTTCTACCCGAAATCGTGAGTTTCACAAATTGCCACAAGGTGATTGGTCTGAATTTGCGACTGTAATCTCCATAAATAGTGTTTGCTTTGGGCTTTGGACACCAATGCATTTTTATTGAAAAACATCTCTTATTTCAAGCAATTATATTGCAAATGGTGTCGAATTTAAATATTTAATATTTATTATGAACGGACTTACCATCGGCCACCACTTGCTTGGTGGACGTTGGAACTTCCATTGATGAACGTGGTCGATGTAGATTGTTTTGCCTCATAAAGGAATTCGCGCTTTAGGAGAGTCGACACGCTATTTGGCTAAATGGACATTTTAACTGAAGTGAACTAGCCGGTCGCTACGAAACAAGTAGCAGTATTTATCCTTACAGACCAACTGCAGGGCAACGACCGGACAAATAACATCCAGTTTCAATGTGGCAGGTCCAAGCAGCGTTCACGAGCGAACGGTACATATGCTACATTCCATAGACTACTGGAGCTGTCGCCCTAATCGTGTACCACTGTTGACAGCACTTCGTCGGAAATTGCGCCCCGTCTATTGTCGAGACCATTAAAACATTACCTCTACAGAGTGGATCAAATTCGTGTGGTCTGATGAATCCCGTTATTAGCTGTACCGAGCTGACGAGAGGGTGCGGATGTGGCGTTGTGAGCACTAGGCCACTGTCCCGTCATGGCATGTCGGCTCTGTTCAGGAATGTCGTGGTTCTGTGATGGTTTGGGCAGCTTTTTCCTGTGCACATCAGATTCTTACTTGGAGTTTCTTTCGAAACAGTTGTTGTTACCATACCTCTTGATAATATGTTCCATTGGATCTGGTCTCTTCCAGAAAGAGATTTATACCATATTTAAAGAGTCAGATGAACTGAAAGAATTCCTACATGTACAAAATATCAGGCGGAATGAATTGGCATGAACAGAAAACCCTTTTCGCCGTAGTATGAACAAATCTTCTTCCTTCTTAGCCTTTTTCTGTCCACTACTGGGCGAAGACCTCCAATTCTTTCCATCCTTCTCTCTTCTTAGCAATGGGTGACCAATTTTCCCCAACAAAATTTCACAATTCTTCGCTCCACCTTCTTTTAGGACGTTCTCGGCCTTCTTTCCCTTCTTTAGGAATCCAGTTCATTAGTATATTGGTCCATCGCTCATCTTCTCTTCTGGATACCTATCCAGTCCATTTCCATTTTAGTCGCTTGTGGTGAAGAATGATGTCAGTGATGCGAGTCTGGCTTTTTATCGAATTGTTTCGTTTTTTATCGTTTAATGTATTGCCAGCATCAACCTGTCCATTTTTCTTTGAGTTGTTAATTTATTTGCTAGTGATTAAGTTAGCGACCAAGTTTTACAACCATAATCGTTGAGAAAAGAATCTCAAACTCCTTTACCATTTGACTCTTAATTATAAAATTCAGTGAAAAGAGTCAAAATGCCACCAGATATGTTCTACTTTATTCGCATAAACTTCGGAGTTCTCGCGTAGATTAACCTGATAAATGAGAGCCATTGGAGACTGCTGAAGAGGTGAAGTAATTGATCGCATCCACTTATTTGCTGTCAGGAAGTGGGTTTCTCCTGTATCTCGAGGACATTCTGTTCCTTACTGAAATATCTCGGTCCTCTGACATATTTGTATATCTCAGAGGACTGAGATAGTCACACTTCTTCACTGATGGGCACAAAATATACGATAACACGCTTTTCATTGAGAGCAAAAAAATGAACTGGTTCTTCATAAATACTTTAAATACTTAGTATCATCTTTATCGACCTCGTAAGCTACAGATCATGTGAATATGAAAACGCCCAAAGAGCTGAAAGGAAAAAAGACTTCCCCACCCATAAACGTCACCAAATAAGAGTGAAACCAAAAATTACTGCCTGAAGTAGCCGGATATTTACTGTGTTTGTAGTGAATGTAATATGCGACACTTAGGACAAACAGAATAATGCATAGAATTGGGTATATAGGTGTTCGTCAGAGGCATCGCATTTAGAACATCGAGGGCATAAGTTACTTCCTCAGCTTTGAAAGAAAAGATTTTAGAACACACAGAAATAAAGCTCAACCCTGACCATATTAACACCAGTCTCATCTACATTATTATTCAACTCCAATTTAGGTATGAAACACTAGACACCCCTATCACCACAACCGATCCCCCCCACACGCATTGAACAGTGTCAATTGACCAAGAGAGTTTCAATCGAAAACATTTTTTTAATATATAATTTTTATATATATGTTATAAATGCCAAGCAATTTTATGAACTTGGTTTTAATCCTTTTTCCCAAGTAGTAAGCAAACAGACAAATTTGCTCCTGAACGTGGTTAAAGTTTGTTATATATATATATATATATATATATATATATATATATATATATATATATATATATATATATATATATATATATATATATATATATATATATATATATATATAAATAGCCCAGTTGCGAAAAAATCAAGCCAATTACATTCGAAAATAGCTACAATTTTGGAAGTATCAGAAATTCTGTACAATATGAACAAAGAAAAACTAAAGCAGAATGGATAAGGCTGCTAAGAAAATTCCTAAAATCAATGCTTAACGCCTGAAATTTGATACAAGGAATTAACACCTAAGCATACCTATTCTGAGATATTCAGTAGGTATTGCTCAAAGAATTCACTCGAGTTGGAGAATTAATGACCATACACCATGCCTTCAATCCTCGGAGTGACATTGATAGGCTCTACCTATCACTCAAAGAAGGTGGCGGAGGATTACTATAAGTAAAGTAAGTTGGTGAAGAAGTAAAGCGAAATCTGAATGATTCGCTGCCGCAAACAACAGAAAATTTTCTATTTGAGATAAGGAAACAGGGTTAATTTCATCCCAAGGAGACAAAATTAGAGTACAAGACCAACAGAGTCAAAGTGAGAATTGAAAGATGAAAAATAAATCATTACTTAAAACGTACCATCAAAGCATAAAGGACAGCGTTGACAACAACTTGACCTGGCAATGGTTGAGAAATTGAGCAATTAAGAAAGAAACAGAGTCGTTAATTATTGCATCATAAGAACACGCCATTGCAACGAACGTTAAGAAGGCAAAAATAAAAAACATTCAATAAGAGAGTAAATGTGGATTTTGCAAAGAGAAGGAAGATTCGGTAGACCACATCGTATTTGGGTGCAACCAAATTACATAAATTGAGTACTGTAAAAGGTATGATTATGTAGATAAGATAAATCAGTATCATTTATGTAAAACGTATGGGTTTAAAATATCTAAATATCATTGGAAGCATAATCAGACAACGAAAAGTCTCCAAACGAACTTAATTTCATCAAAAAGATCTTTCTTAATAATGGTTTCGCACTAAAATCTATTGAAAAACTTCTTTTTCACCGTCGTCAACAAACTAATGAAGATTCTTCTATCCCCCAGAGCTTACATCTCCTTGCCTTACATTAGTTCCCTCTGCCCCAAACTGGCTAGACTTTTAAAAAGTTCGACATCAAGATGTGCTTCTCTGCTTTTCCTAAACTCCGAACTATCCTTAGTCAGCCAAAAGAAAAACATCACCATCTTCAGATCAAGGAGTACACAGAATTGTTTATAGTTGTGGTAAACCTTACTACTGATAAATCAATATTTCTCCGTCTTCAAGAGCACAAAGAGACATCTCTTATAATAGAAACTTAGCCAGTGCCCTTGCCAGCCACTGCTTGTTCTTTGTAAACTCTGATGAATCCCGCCAACACCAAATAGACTGGAATCTATTTGACGTATCCTGGAGTCAAAAGAAATAGTCCTCGATTCTAACCACGTGAATAATAACATTAGCTACAATTTGCCAGATACGCATAGCTCTGCTGTTCAGTGCTAGCGTTCTCGCGAGATCACACGCACACGTATAAATATAGCTGGAACTGAAGCGCATTTGAACTTAATGTAGGTTTTTTGATAGCTCTGTTGTTGTTGTTAGTGTGTAATGTTTCTCTTCTCAGTCTTTTTTGTACATACCTTTGTACTTTGTATATATATATATATATATATATATATATATATATATATATATATATGAATAACACAGCTATTCAAACTGAACATGGTGTCTTCAAGGAACAAATATTATCACAGATCCTTTTCAACATACCTAAATGATATTCATACGGAGCCGAATATATTAGTATACAGACATTTTGTCAGTATTAACAACCCAAAGAACACATCAAAATTCCAAATGTTGGTTATTCACGAAGCTCCTTACTCGGAAAACCGGTGTTCGACACCTGTTCGTGAGGTAAATAACCTTCATAATGTCTCTTTCGACGAAAGGTGAGTTATACAGTCTCGTCCAAGTTTTTCGCCACTCAGAACACTCAAAGCAGTTCCTTGAACACACGCAACTACAGAAATAGGACATTTCGGGAAGAAGTATTGACCGACCTATCCCATGGGATCTCCGGTTTCAAATAGTAACGGGCCACTAGGCCTAATACGTTAAGGAAGAAGATAAAAATTATTTTGTTTATATTTTATGTTATATTTTTAATGATTGGATGAATTTTAAGAATAATTGTTTTTTTTTCTCTAATAAACGGATAACCCATGTATTCAAATTTTAAATAAAAAATAATATTTACATGAGAAATGTGATACGTGAATCATACGTCTTATACTGCGTAGAATATTTTCCCCAAAAATTAGAAATGAAAAATGTAATATGTCCAATAAAAAGGTGCGTCTTATAAGACAAAAAATATTATTTCTTTATTATTGTACTTACCATGCATTAACTCGATCAATGTTTAATATCCTCAGGAGAGAATTCAATGGTCCGATATCGTACCTAGATCATGCATTTACTAGAATAGAACTTCAAGCAGAAACAATTCTAGCAACAGTTCTATGAAACCTCTCGCGGAACAATTTCCAATCGGTATTAAGACGTAGTTACAAGGAGAGGCCAAAGATAGTAGATGGTACAATATAAACATCATCTTGACTGCACAGTATTAAAACATTAGTTAAGCCTGACTCATGGGAAATGGTAACGACGGAAAAAAGTATTCATAACTCGTACCATAAATGTGTTGATATATTAAACAATAAACTATAAGACTCAAAATTATAAAAATTGACGAAATCTATAATCCCTGGATTACACATGAAATAGGAAATTATACAAAACTTAAAATGTTTAAAAAATATCTATGAATCAATAGTACGAACACTGTTTTAAGTACTATTGAAATGTAATCTACTAAAGATAGTAAAAAATCAACTACTGAAATGAATTCTGAAAATAATAATTATTATTATATTATATTATATATGGCACCTACCATACAATTCTGTATCTGTACCACTTAATCCACCCTTCCCTATATTTAAATATGCCAAATACAATAGAGTAAATGAAGGCAGGTAGATCATTCGACTGCCACCGTATTTATTGCGCCATCTACCAACTCACTACATAGTAATTTTGTATGTGTGCTCGGGATGGCTCGCCTGGTTTTGCAAAACCAAGACGGTGAGTCTCCGAAAAAAAAAATGATAGCTCTCTTGGATCATTTCTGGAAAAATAAAATGAACAGATTAATAACCCCAAAATGTCGAAGTTGATCTTATTTTTATAGTTTTATTATTCTTGATGGTTTTACAACAGTGCCTCCATTAAAATTTAATTTTTCAATTTTAATTAAAATGAATTTCCATTTTTTTTTTCTTTCCTTCTGGAAAAATGGAAATAACTCTTTTGAAACCAAAATTGACTCAAATCGTTATTTCTACTGATCGTATTCCCGAATTTAATCAATCTTCCAGTTAGTGCAAGTATTGCATATATTTTATCCCCTTCTTGTCCTTCAAATAAACTGAATCAAGAACTGGGATAGTTCGATAATTTTCATAATGATTTCAGTTGGCATACTTGCCTGAAATCTGGCCAGAGTTCATAAGAACTTACTTTTGGACGGAAGGTGTCTTGCAGAAGTTATACGAAACACAGTCAAAAGATTATTGATGGTTACATATTACCCTGAGCACTTTTATAAAATGTGATTCTTGCATACTTCCTAAATGCCTAATCAGTCCACTGGTATTCGATGCCTCACATGAAATTTGCTTTGGGAATAACTGCTCTGAGTCGCGATCTCATTTTTACATTTCTTAGTGTTTCTAAACGTAGGATTGCTTCATTTTCATTTCGAAACGAGTGAAAATATTAAATAGATGTTGAAAGATTTTTTACTTCGTTCAACTATAAATTAAAGATTCCAAGAAATTATATTCTTAGTTTAATCCTTTGTAAAATTGTACACAAAGTTAGCATGTGAAGTATCGTCATAAATCAGCTACTTGTATATATGCAGTATTTACTAAAATATAACTCTGACCTCTTTCAGGTGATTCGGAACAATGAATGTGTACCCGCTTTCTACCCGAAATCGTGAGTTTTACAAATTGCCACAAGGTGATTGGTCTGAATTTGCGACTGTAATCTTCAGAAATAGACATAAAATGTCTATTTCTGAAGATTACAGAAATTTTATGCCATTGGAAGAAATTTTTATGATCATTTTGTGGCTTCTGCAAAGTCAGTAAATATTTCAATGTGGAACACATTTTATTAAAATAATGTAATAATAGTTATTCCATAGAAGAGCAGAAAATATGGATAGTATTTCTCTCTCTCTCTCTCTCTCTCTCTCTCTCTCTCTCTCTCTCTCTCTCTCTCTCTTTCGAGAGAGATACCCACCATATTCCTCGCTTTATAAATTTGACATGAATTAATAAAATTGACCAGTGCTTTAATAAAATTGACTTTCCCTTGAATAAAGATCATTTGTTTGCTTTGGGCTTTGGACACCAATGCATTTTTATTGAAAAACATCTCTTATTTCAAGCAATTATATTGCAAAAGGCGTCGAATGTTTAAATATTTAATATTTATTATCAACGGACTTACCATCGGCCACCACTTGCTCGGTGGACGTTGGAACTTCTGTTGATGAACGTGATCGACGTAAACTTCTGCCTCATAAAGGAATTCGCGCTTTAGGAGGGTCGACACGCTATTAGGCTAAATGGACATTTTAGCTGAGGGGAACTAGCCGGTCGCTACGAAATAAGTAGCAGTATTTATCCTTACAGACCAACCGACAACGACCGGGCAAATCACATCCAGTTTCAATGTGGCAGGTCGAAGCAGCGTTCATGAGCGAACGGTACTTGGACACTGTTGACAGCTCTTCATAGGAAATTGCGCCCCGTCTGTTGTCGAAACCATTAAAACATTACCTCTACAGAGTGGATCAGATTCGTGTGGGCTGATGAATCACGTTATTAGCTGTACCGAGCTGACGAGAGGGTGCGGATGTGGCGTTGTGAGCACTAGGCCACTGGTCCGCCTAGGTCCCTGCAAGCAACCAGATTGAGCTGTCTGATCACCTATACACTTTCATGGCCTTGGGCATCCTATAACCGATGGTCTGTTAAAGTAGAACATTAGCAGCTTCACAGGGACAAAAACCAACCAGGCATGGTTCTAGGAGGGAAAATAAATCTGAGTTTAGAACTATTCAGTGGCTCTCCAGTTCTCCGGATTTCAATCCGACCGAATCTCTCCGGAATGCCTTACAGCGAGACAGCAGATCCATATATCCTGGTCCAAGGTCCATGAGTGAGAATGCCTTTGGAAGTCTCCGGGATTTGAAGGAGTGAATACCTCGCCACGGACAGTACAGATTCGCGCTATAGGAGGATCAACAGGCTAGTATTCTAATGTTTTCTAGATATTTTAGCTGAGGTGAACTAGAATAAACTCTTAGAAACAAATAGCAGGGTTTATCCTTACGAAAAACGCGGAACACCAACCAGAGAATTTACGCAGGCTAACAAAGAAGAATACTGTGCAATGTACAGAACATGGTGTGGTTCAGGAGGCGAACATCTGAAATCACTCAAATCCATATAAATTTTTATCATGCAAAAAGCATACTAACGTGATCCGTTTTGTCTTATATGCAAATTTACTTTTGCATAAAAGGGAACAAACGAGTAAATTACCATAATGTATTGAGAATAAGCACCCAGTATTTAGGAATAATCAAATCGCTATTAGGAAAATCTTCGAAAATATTAAATTCACCAGTACAAGCATGGAAATTGTGTCAAATGGAGAATAAATTGGTACACCACTATAATGCATAACAATAGACCGACTCTAATTGTTTACTTCGATCAAGAGTGAATGACTAGGAGAACTAATGACGACAACTCAATGAATGTCTTGACGTCACAAATGAACAGAGTGGAACAACCGTATATAAGCCTGTTTGACAGTGAAGCAATGACCACCTTTGTTCAAAATTTTTGAGTTTTGGGCATCACTTGAGAAAGTGACTGTGTATAAAGAACAGAGAACTGAAAGAATTCTTTCAATCTGTACTAGAGCGCATGGCAGATTTATGTTCTTTCGCTGTATTCTCGAAGATTTCTTTTTCGAGATATTTCTTCAATAGACAAAGATCTGCTTATCCTCAGGTAGGATGATCGTCCCTGGATGGCTCGGTGCAAAACGGCTGCAGCGATACATCATTGTTGCTTCTTCCAGAAAGGAAGATGGAAGAATGATGTATACCGCAGTGTTTATACACAGAAGAGGTTTGTTTGGGGGGAGGGTTGGCGGGTTGTCGCAAGAATAACATGACTGGTTGTAAAATATTCATTTTCTGCCATTGGAAGTTTGAAATTTTTATGCTCAATTTTTGGCTTCTACAAAGTCAATAACTATTTCAATGTGGAACACATTTTATTAAAATAATGTAATAATGGTTATTCCATAGAAGAGCAGGAAATATGGATAGTTTCTCTCTCTCTCTCTCTCTCTTTCGAGAGAGTGATACCCGCCATATTTCTCCCTTTATAAATGTGACATGAAGTTAATAAACTTGACCGGTGCTTTATAAAATTGACTTTCCCTTCACTAAAGATCATTGGTTCGTATAAATAATGTTGAACCTTGAGTCGTGCAGAGTTCAAATGAGCATCCCAGAAAAAGGAAGCTCATGACACCGACTCTTTCTTAATATCAGGATATATCTCTGGAAATTTGACTCGGTTTCAACATAAAGAGTAGAAAAGTGTAGGTTCTGACAGAGTATACTTTAGTATCACACGAGTAAATGGTAGCCGAATTGAATTTTTTTTTAAAATTTATTTTATAACACATTTTACTCAGCAGACTTTTCATATCGACAGATCACTTCTTAAATCCTGAACCTTTCATGGAACACCTTGGTTATTTTGTATGTATTGATAATTTAGCTGATTTTTATTATTAATGATCATTAATTATTAATCAATAATTAATTAAATTTGGCCCAATGGAGAAAAAAAGCATTAAACAGATTGCTTTTCTTTGGAAATGAAAATTGCAATTTTAGATCGCTTAGCAAAAAGTGGAGGGATCTAAGGTGATTGGAAAACATTTTAATTTAGGTGAATCTGCTTATTAGAGCAATTAAAAAGAATGAAGTCGTAATTATTCTGTCATTTCTGGCACAAAACTAAGTACCAAATTATCATCGTACTCAACATATGCTTTATTAGAAAACACGAAACGAGTGCTAGTAATTTAGATTGAAGAATTAACTCAAAGAAGAATTCCTATAAGTGGTTATTTAATTAAACAAAAAGCTCTTCCGTTTTATGAACAGATGGAGAAATTGGAGCCGTCTACTTCCGCTTCCCAGTCTGATAAATAATATTCTGCTAACAAAGGATGGTTAATCGGATTTTTAAAAAGGAATGCACTTCATAACGTGAAGATTACCGGCGAGGTTGCAGCAGCAGATGAAGAAGCAGCCAAAAATTTTCAAGAGAAGTTCGCCAAAATTATTGAAAATGGGGAATATTGTCCCGATCAAATGTTTAACGCTGACGAAACAGAATTGTTTTGGAAGAGAATGCCTAGTCGAACTTACATCGCAAATTCTGAGAAAAAAGCAAGTGGGTTTTAAGTAAGCAAAGATCGAATAACGTTGTTACTTTTTAGCAAGCATAGGGAAATCGAATGTTGAAACCACTCCTAGTAATCGATTTTTAAGCCTACGTGCTCTAAAAGGCAGTGTTCTAAACACAGCTAAGCTACCGGTACTTTGGATGACTAATACAAAGGCGTGGGTAACAACTGCGGTATTTACTGAATAGTTCAATAATTGCTTTGTCCCAGAAGTGGAAACATACATTAAGCAAAAAGCTCTCCATTTTAAAGTCTTATTAATTGTTGACAATGCACCAAATCATCCGCATTTTAGAACATCCAAATGGGCAGGTAGTGTTTTTTCCACCCAATACAACAAGCATTATTCAGCCATTAGATCAAGGCATAATTGCTACTTTTAAAAAATAATACGTTAATCACACTTTTCAATTTATATTGGATAAACTAGAAAATGAATCATTAACAATAACTGACGTTTGAAAAAAATTATATTTTGAACTGCTTAAATCATGTTGCATCTGCAATCGCTGATATAAGACCACAAACTTTATATGCCTGCTGGATGTGCTGCAAACAGTGCAACCATCTACATTATCAGCTGAAATCATTACTTTGGCACATGAAATTGGTGGAGAAGGTATTGATACATTTAGTCAGAACGATCTAGACGAATTGCTTTTTTGATATTGCCTTAAGTGACGATGATATTATTGGATGTCGATTAACTTTAGATATCGTCGAAGATCCAGAAAACGATAGTGAAGCAGAAGATAAACCTGTCTGACTCACCTCAAATATAATTCGAGAAGGTCTTGAACTATGCAATAAATTTGAAAATCATTTTCTTGTTAATGACGCAAATTCTTAACGAACCTTTAAATTCCTACGTGAGCTGAAGAACTGGATATGTCTGGATATCGCGAGCTGTATAAAAAAAATTAG
This sequence comes from Typopeltis vanoorti, assembly GCF_054136105.1. Taxonomy (NCBI): domain Eukaryota; kingdom Metazoa; phylum Arthropoda; class Arachnida; order Uropygi; family Thelyphonidae; genus Typopeltis; species Typopeltis vanoorti. Next base: position 145,789,681 of record NC_143549.1, read on the forward strand.
TGAAATCATCATCCAAAAGTTTAATCACTGATGACATTGTCAGAAGAAACAAATCAGCACAGAACGAGGGTGAAGCTAATTCTGTTTGTGAAGAACCATTGCCTTTACCATACAGATCTGATGCGCTGAATATTTCTTCTGCTGATGAAAGTGATTTTGCACCAGTTCGCAAACGTTGCCGAATATTGTCTAATAGTGATGATAATTCTGATGACAAAATGTAAAAAAAAAAATTATTACTTTTCAGTAAAATTAAATGAATAAAGCTTTAAAACAAACTTAGGCATTTAATTTTACTGAAATTTTCCTAAATTTTCATAAACTTTTTTATGCGATTTTTAGTTTATTTTAATTCATTGCTTCGGTTTTAGGCGGTTTTAGAAAATTGTGGAACTGATCCCTAATTTTTCAACGTAAGTTAGGCCCTTTTTTGTGCGATTTTTATATGCGGTTTACTGTGGAACGTAACTACCACATGCTCCCTGAGATCACCCGATCAATGAGTGACAGGAAGGATCATTTAACTCATTACTCAGCGGTTTTTCTCTAAATGACAAGCCCAACCTTTCCACCAAGCAGAACCTTCAGTGGTGACTGTGTCCAGTAACAGGCCCACCCCACCACTAAGTCGAGCCAAGCCACTCCTATCTAAGGGAAAGGTATCCCAAGTGAAGGGAATTTTCCGAAAACTAGTACGATCCCGTAGATCACTTTAATCTCAACGATTGACCCGAATGATCATTTAACTCATAAATGGTGGTTGTTCTCAGTGACAGGCCCATCCCGACATTAAGAAGACTCACAGCGGCTGCTCTACCTAGTTGCAGACCCACCCTACCACCAAGCTCAGACTCGAGACTCTCTGAATCCAGAGATTCAGAGACTCTTCGAGAGAGTTCACACATTACACTCGCCAGCTATCATACTTGTTTTTGAATTCATTCACGCTCTTTGCACACACAACATGTAATAGCAATTCATTCCAATAACGCACTACTCTGTGAGAGAAAAATCTAGATCTCATCCCCTTTCGTGGCGTCATTCATTCTCAGCTTTCAAGGATAGCTTCTTGTCCTTTTCCAACTCTCCATAAAATGAAACATTCCATCAACTGAAATTCTGTATAACCCTTTCAGAAGTTTGAAAGGGTTACACAGGATTTCACCTGTTTCTCCTGTTTGCTAATGTCTACAGTCTACAAATTCTCAATCTATCTTTATAATCAGTATTCCACAATCATGATATCATTTTAACTCTCTTCTTTGCACTCTCCACTGTATCGAAATCACAATAGAAACCAAGGGAAGAGACCTGCGCACAATAGTTCAAGTAAGGTCTTATTGAGGCCTTGTAAAGAGGCAAAATGACATCGTAATCGTTACATGTAAAAGTTCGTTTCAGAATTGCATTTATCTCTCTAACTTTTATTTGAATGTTTCTTTACACTTTCCCTGAACGTCAACTTCCTGTCTACTAACACTTCAAGATCCCTTGCCTCATCAGATTCTTCTAGCATAATCCCATCACTATAATATGACATTGAATATCTAATCACTCCAAAGTACATCACTTTTGTATTTACTGACACTGAACCGACATTCATTCTCCCATGCACACAATTGCGGCCTATTCATATCATTATGCAAGTCAAGTACTTCATATCAGCAGCATTCCTGATTACTCTACCTATCTTTACATCATCAGCAAATAACTTTATGTCACATGTCAAATACTTCCCAATATCATTAATGTACAGATTGAGTAACAATTGACCAAGGACTGATCCTTGTTATACACCACTAATTACCTTAAATCTTGTAGATTCACATCCCCCCGTATACCCCTTTTGATATCTGTCAGTCAGCCATTCTCTTATCCACGCTAATATTTTATAATCCAAATCCATATTCTCCAATTTATGCAACAGTCTTCCATGCTGTATTCTGTCAAAGGCCTTAGCAAAATCCAAAAGTGCATTGGTGTATCCATTCACCTTGACTAGTTAAATGTTAACATTATTATAAAATGTGAGCAAGTTGCTAAAACATGACCTTCCCTTCCTAAACCCATGCTGTTCATTGCAAAGTAGAGATTCTCTTTCAATCCATTTCTGAATGCGACGCCTCACTAATTTTTCCAAAATCTTCACCACCACTCCCGAAATACTGACTACTCGATAGTTGGATACATCAATCTTTGCAACACCGTTGTGCAATGGACTTACCATACATTTTTTCAACTCCTGTGGAATCCTATCTTCTGAAACTCTAGTTATATAGCCTGATCAAAGGATTATCCAATTCAGCTGAACACCTTTAGCATCTGTGCTGATATCCCATCAATCTGTATTGCTGAATTCTTTTTTTATAGTTTGTGCAGCAGCTCTACTTTCTTTATCTAGTGAAGAGATAACAATCAGCTCAATGTTGCATACATCAGGTTGATAGCGTTAGCAAAATTGGCACTCATTGGTTGAACCTATTCTACATCAATCAACCTCACGCCATTTTCATTCAGTAGAGTTATTCTTTAAAATTCATTCTTTCTTTTACTTGCAGCATATCGATAGAATTCTTTAAGGTTGTCATCAGTTTCTTTTCATACTCAGACTTAGCTTCCTTTCAACAGTTTTGACTCTTCTGGGCTGCTGCTTATAATTTTCGTAACGGACATCGTCCTTATGCACAGGTATTCCTTACCAGATAAGAAAAGGTTCTTACGAATCTCTTACTTGATAACATTACACATCCATTTGAATCCTATCCTATTTATTCTTCTGACTCTGGGAACACATTCTGTATTGCACGATTTAAGTATCTTTAATTACTCCCATGCACCGTCGATATTCTGCCCATCCAGTAACTGATACCATTGCGCTGAACCCAGTATACCCCTTAGTTGGACATAATTTCCTTCTGTGTGGTTCAGAATGTGACTTTTTCCTCAATGGAATTTTGATAAACTTAGCCACCTCCCAAGTGAGTGCTGCATGATCACTGTCATCAACCAGAAACAGAGTAGTTATGTCCAACTAGTTGGACTTAACTACTCTGCATTGCATGTTGCAGAAGAGATGTATGCGACCTTATTTCACTGATTGGTTCCCCTAAACATTTATTTTTGATATTAGCCAAAAGATGGCACCACCTATTGTGCTTGATTGTACTGATATACGATTGTACTGATATATTGATATCACTTTAACTGAAACATCGTCTTACACTATAATAATTAGATTTAACACTCTTTGACTTCGAGTTCGTTCTGTCTCGAGCTACTTTAGGAAGTTGTCTCGCAACAGCTCAATATATTCAAATTCCATTTTCTCATGAGATTTTACTACTGCCCAATCAATGTTCTGATGATTAAAGTTCACTATTATAATTACTCTTTTCCAGCCCAACGTGTTTATCTCGTGATGTATTTCTTCATCACTAGCAACCGATCCACCAGGTCTGTAACAACACCCCACTAAGTATTTGATCTTGTTAGATTCCATCTGACATTGGATAGCTTCAAGCCCACTGCCAAATGAAATACTGATAGTAGTAGTAATACAATCATAGGTCTCAACATTAACTCCATTCCTGTCATCCTATATATCATCAGCACCACCCCCCCCTCCTCTCTAATCCTGTCTATCCTTCCTAAAAGTACACTACTGTTTACACTCGATATCAATTAGTATGTCGATTCTGATAGCCAAGTCTCGCTAATGCCAACAATCTGTGGTCCCAACATATTGAGCAAAGCAACAAACTATACCCCCTGTGTTTCTGATACTCCTAGCATTTGTGTACATAATAGGTTACCTGCATCTTCTTTTGTATATTCTTGTCTGTAGTCTGTGTGACACAATTGGACAACTTGCAGATCGCTGTTCTTCTCTAGTGTCTTATATATGCAGACATCTTTGCATACCTTTCATAGGTCCGGAACGGACGAACACAAAATCGAAATCGTTCACTCCTCGTAATCGTTTTCATGATAATGACCATTACTCTCATTAACACGGTTACATAATATTTTCGTTCTTACACACAGATTCTCACCATTCCTCCCATTCTAATTGTTTCTCTTTTTCTTTGTATTAGGTCTCATACCAATTATTAGTTTTTCAAGACTTCTGATACCAAATGCAATTCATGTGTAGGCCGTTCCTCTTACACAAATCCAATCTTTCTTCCCTCAAACTCTACATATCCAAAATCTCACATCCCTTTCTTCCACAGCTTACGCATCGAATCGATTGCTATCATAGCCCTTCTTCTTAATTCATTTTTATCACATCGAGGTAATATACAGTATTTACGAATTTCAGTTTTTCACTCTTCGTTCTCGCTTCTTCCAATAACTCTTTCGTATTCTCTCTCATGCTGAACTTTCCGTTAGTTACATCCTTAGTACCTACTACAGTTACGATTTCGTTTACTTTTCTTTTCTCTTTCTGAATTGCATGCGCTATATTTTTAATTTTTCTCCTGGAAAACGTTTTCCGAGACTCGAGACAATAAAGATTCGAAAATATGTCGGAAATTTCGTCCAGAGAATCCCGATACAGAAACCCCAATCGTGATACAAAGTGCTAGAGGAAATCAAAACTGCACCTGCGATACTTCTTAGATATGTAAAGTGACGAAAATTGTAGGATTGAGAAAACAAAATGTTTTTCATCCCACCCGATTTGTTGGATACTTTGAAAGTTCGCACGAACTTTCAACACGAAACAGCTAAAAGTTTAAGATAAATATTCCTGATGAAGTTATCATTTATCTAAAATCTGATCTGCTGTTTTGTAGTTTACTACGGATGAAGGAATCTCAGATTAATTAATTGTATCTTGAAGAAGTCAAAGATTATGATTGATATGAGGATCATGTTTATGGGACATATTGGTACTGTGCAGTCCATATTGTTACTGCAATTTGGCTTGCATTGCATGTTGCAGAAGAAATGTATGCGACCTTATTTCACTGACTGGGTTCCCCTAAACATTTATTTTCGGAATTAGCCAAGAGATGGCACCACCTATTGGGCTTGATTGTACTGATATATCTGTTCACAAAAGTTCTAAATAAAATCTCCGGTTTTGTAAATAGCTTTGGTTGTCCGATTGCGATTTTTATACTGAAACTCTACACCAAAAATTTTTAAGTCTTTAAAAAAAAAAAAAAAAATTCCGGAATCATCATATTTAAAAGATATCTTAATAAAGGGAATAAAAGCAAAAAAAAACTTTTTGTTCCATATTTTGGCCTTTCCACAGACTATTTTTACGCATGGAATTTATCGTCGATTTCCTTAATAGAGAAACTGTCTTTCTTCATCTTCGCATAATGAACAAAAAAAGTGGGCTCGTATTTTAGAAGTTTTATGAGTTTGCATCCCTTAAGTCTGCTAGGATCAGCGGATATCGGTTTCAATTTTTACCCAACAGAATGTTGGTTCGAATCCAGGGTAGTATATATGTCTATGGACGTCTTTAGTTAATAAACCTTTTCATGGCCCTACGTGAGACCACTGTTAATATTATTGGAATTCTGAAGTGGCTTAATAAAAGTACAAGTTTGAATATCGGGATTATTTGATCTTTAGTCCATATCTAGTGGGCTCAGAATTAGATTTATTTTTTATGTGAATGCCACATCAAACTTGATGTGGCATTCACATAAAAAGATTGCAAATATCAAGTTTCTTTTCATAAATTTAAATTTGCATATTCGTGTGCTATCTTTATACTGAATATTAGATGAATTAACTCCGTAACTGCTTTTCGAGATGGCATCCAAATGAAAAGAGCTGCTCTGTGTTTAATTTAGAATGTCTTTGTAAATTGGAAATAATTTCTTGCAAACAGCTGTGCATGTGCTTATTCAAAACCACCAACGCTAAACCACGCCAAAGATTTTGATTTTTATAAAGTGATTTTTCAAACTTTTTTTATGATTTTTTCTTATTGTGGACATTTCAGACTGGCAATATGATATAGCCCTGATTGTCTTCAGATGAAAGACAATTCGACTTTAATTTTTTTAGCCATTCCTAAAATTCCCCTTGTTTACAGCAAGTTGAATATGATCTGATATTCATTACCAGAATATCATTGAAATGAAATTAATATTACAATAAATAACTTTTATTATTAAAAGACCAGAAGATAAATGATAAAATATATATACAAAAAGCCAACAAGTTTCGCTAGTCACTGTCTAGCATTTTCAAGGCTGAACTGGTGTGAAAACAAATGCATTGAGTTACATTTCAAAAACATACACTTTAGTAACTGTTAGGCCGTTAATTACATTTTGTTCCTTCTGTTTGAAGGCGTGCATGTGTTCAAAAGCTTCAGTCAGATGTCGGTACATGACCACGTGTTTTGTAGTTGTTTGCATATTGTAATTCTGTTGAACTGAGAGAGATGATGAGATTTTTCCATATGTCCTTAAGAACAATGCCCTGATTTCTATTTAAATTATTACCTGTGCTACCACAGCTGCTTCTTTTAAAGTTATGTATCTGTAGTCATTCTCGATGTAAGGCATAGAACTGTTTTTCCAATCTATAACGTGATTTGATGTTGAGAAATGATGTGCTAAACCAGATGTGATGATTCTATTATGATTGACATCCCCCACCTGTTCCTTCTGTCTTATTTCAAAACTTCTCGAAGTCTGACCAATGTAAGAAAGGCCACACGTGCATGGAATTTCATTTACTCCAGGACATTTGAAGAAAGGTACCTCATCTTTAGGTGATCCTAAGATTTGTCTGATCATGGTAGTTGGTTTAAAAACCACTCTGATATTATGAGCTTTTAACATTCTTGCCAATTTTGTGGAAACTGAATTAATGTATGGAATGACAGCTGTGGACACATATTAGGGTACTGTAACACGTTGTTGGTGGTTATCTTTAAAAAGCCATTTGTTTAAAATGTTAGAAGGGTATCCATTAAGCGATAGAGTGTTAGATATTAGTGACAGTTCTCTCTGTACCTCTGTTTCTTTTGAAATCGACCTTAAGGCTCTATTACGGAGCATGTGAATGATGCTGTGTTTTTGTGATCTATGATGGTTGGACGAATAATGTAGATATCTACCAGTATCTGTGGGTTTCCTGTAAATGGACAGTTGGAAATTGTTATCTTCTTTCTTCACTAGGATGTCAAGAAAAGGAAGTTCTTTGTTCTTTTCTAGTTCTATAGTGAATTTGATCTTATTGTGTAGTGAGTTGATTTTGTTCAGAAATACGAGAAGGTTTTCCATGGCGTCTTTCCAGATGATGAACACGTCATCGACATATCTCCACCAAATTGATGGTTTTGGTACAATGGTAGAAAGAATATCCTTTTCAAGTTTTTCCATAAAAAGGTCTGCGCATGGTGGTGACAGAGGGCTACCCATGGCTAGTCCTTCTAATTGTTTGTATACAGTGTTGTTGAATTTGAAGAAATTTGAATTCAGGAAATGATGAAACAGTTGTGTAATGTCTTGAGGGAAAAGATCTTGCAGAATGTTAACTACCTCTACGATCGGTACATTAGTGAATAAGGACACTATATCCAGACTGGCCATAATGTCCGTTTTTGATATTTTAATACTCTTGATTTTTTCTACAAAATGTTGAGAGTTTTTAATGTAGGTCTCTGTATGTCTAATTGTTCCTTTCATTAATTTTGTCAGATGCTTTGCTAGTAGGTATGTAGGTGATGATCTTCCATCAACTATTGGACGAAGAGGAACGTTTCCTTTATGAATGTTGGGAGCTCCATAAAGGCGTGGAGTGATAGGATGTAATGATTTAAGTTGTTTTTTAAGTTCATCCGACCAGCCGGTCATGTTGCGGATAAGAGCGTTAGTCTCCAGGTGATTACTCATGATAGAATAACTCGAGAATGACTACAGATACAGAACTTTAAAAGAAGCAGCTGTGGTATTACGCACAGACAATAATTTAAATAGAAATCAACGCATTGTTCTTAAGGACATATGGAAAAATCTCATCATCTTTCTCAGTTCAACAGAATTACAATATGCAAACAACTACAAAACACGTGGTCATGTACCGACATCTGACTGAAGCTTTCGAACACATTCACGCCTTCAAACAGAAGGAACAAAATGTAACGGCCTAACAGTTACTAAAGTGTATGTTTTTGAAATGTAACTCAATGCATTTGTTTTCACACCAGTTCAGCCTTGAAAATGCTAGACAGTGACTAGCGAAACTTGTTGGCTCTTTGTATATATATTTTATCATTTATCTTCTTGTCTTTTAATAATAAAAGTTATTTATTGTAATACATCAGACCAAATATGTACAAGTTAAGTTCACAAATGAAATTAATATTGTTAAAGAACCACAACTATGGTTAACAGTTGCTGGCCTTGTACACAACACTAATGCTATCGGTCTTTGCAAACAATATCAGCAATCAATAAACAGCCAATTACCCAACACATCTTTTCAAACCTTGCTTAAAATGAAATTCCAATCTGCATGACCACAAAAGCAGCTGGAAGACAAAAGTGAACTTGTTGATATCCAAATGGAATGTTTCTTCATAAAACATATATTAATATGTATATTCTTGCTATGAATAAGCATTGTGATTAGTTTGAGAGAAAATCTATTCAAAATTATGTTTTAGATTTCGCATCCGTCTTGATGGTATCCAACATATTTTACTGTTAGGCCATTTGTAGATATAAAGGGTATCTTAATAGAATACGTCAAGTACTCACTTAATAAACAAATGTGATTAAATTACAGAATTTCCCCCCTGTGTAATGTCCCTTATAATACTCTGACATTTCTCGGTGTCTCCTGGTTTTGTTGTTATCCTGTTATGTACCAATTATACCAATTTTTGCCCTGCTTCATCGCAAAATTCCCTGGTTCTAAGTGTTCTGTTAATTGTTGAACAGTATGAGATATCTTTCAATGACTTGAATGTGAAATAGAATGATATAAGAAAGGCAGATCCCAGAAAAATCTACGGTGCAGGTGCATATCTTTACACAAGTGTGTAAAGATACTCTGAAGATATTCTATAGTTTTTCTGGGATCTGCCTTTCTTATATCATTCTATTTCACAGTCACACTGAAAGATATCTCATACACTGTTCAAAAATTAAGAACACTTAGAACCAGGGAATTTTGCGATGAAGCAGAACAAAAATTGGTAATTTAACAGGATAACAATAAAACCAGGAGACAGAGAGAAATTTCAGAGTATTATAAGGGACATTACACAGAGAGGGATGTATAAGAATTACCAAAAATATCATTATATAAGTCGACACCGTATGGTTATATAACATCAGCAAAATGTCCACTTGAAATCAGAGTTCTTAACACAGTCTTGTTAGAAATGTTTTCATCTTTGGTGTCAGGAACCTCAAGAGCCCTCCGACATCAACTCAAATGAATTGATGTCAGTGGAATCTTTCTTGCTGTTGGAGTCAGATTGTGGTCTGTTCTGGTTGACGGTCGCTGTCCAGCGACCGTGACCAGCTCTCCTTGTAGGGATACCTGTCTTTATACATACGAGGGTGGTCTGAAAAGTTCTCTGCCTAACAATGAAAAAACGAATTTATAATTTCAAAAATTTTTTTTTCAACATAACCTCCCTTAAAATGATCTGATATACATTTATTTATATCAGATCATCTAATACATTTATTCCAGCGATGCTCCAGCGCCATAATCGCGTCCCTGTAGTGGTTCTCGGTAAGATCTGCAAAATACCCCTATACAGCTACAATCACCTCTTGATTCGAAGAAAAATGCTGACCAGCGAGGAAGAGTTTTAGTTTTGGGAAGCGATAGAAGTCAGAGGGAGCCAAATCCGAGGAATAGGGTGAATGTTCCAACAATTCATAGTACAGCGAGCCCTTAATTTTCCCATTGCCAAAATACCTTTGTGGGCAGGTGCATTGTCCTGATGAAAGACGATTTTTTTCTTCTGCAAACTGGGTCTTTTCTCACAATTTTTTTCTTCTAGTCTGGTTAAGATCGGAATAATATTCCACAGTTATTGTTTTACCCTTTTCAAGGTGGTAATTAATAAACAAAATACCTTTAGCATTCCAAAACACCGATACGATGACCAGGGCCGTCGCCACATTAGATTGCACCTTGAGGTAAACAATTAAATATCGCCCCTGATGGATTATAAGACAAAAATGTAAGAAAATCTGCAATTGATATTTTGTTTTTATTCCAAGAGAAACATTAATGCAAAACAATTACATAATAATATTAATTAAATGTCAGCTCTATGGGGATATTACACAATAAAACTGTTTATAAGCGCTTCTAAATTTAAATTATAAGCTATGTCCGCCTCTATTGATACAGTTGCTAGACCAACCAATCTTTCTTTGGTCATTGCGGTTGGCAAATAATTTTTAATCAGTTTAAGTTTGGAAAAACTTTCCGCACTTGCTACGCTAACATGAATTGTTAGCGTGGCGAAGGAGCCTACCTACAATACGGCTGAACATGTGTCCTTATTAAGCCCGGCGTGAAGCAGGCTGACTCTATGCTACATCATGTCGACAGTACTGGCCATGGCCTTTCCTGGTGATGGAAGCGACTTTGTCTTCTTTGGCGCTGAACAACCGACTTCTGTTCACTGTTTTGACTGCTGTTTGGATTCTGGTGTGTAATGATGAATCCAAGTCTCATCCATAGTAATAAATTGACGCACAAAATCAATTTTATTCTTGTTAAAACGCTCCAAGCACTGTTCGGAGATTTTCATGCGAGTACGTTTTTGATCTGCTGTGAGTAAGTGTGGCACCCATCTTGCGCAAAGCTTTTTCATTTGCAATTCTTCATGCAAAATATATCCTACACGTTCTTTTGAAATACCTATAGTCTCAGCAATTTCACGCACTTTGACTCGCTGGTCATCCAATACCATATCATGCACTTAATCAATGATTTCTGATATTGTTACACTTTTTGGACGTCCTTCACGTGGATCATCTTCAAGGTTGGTACGGCCACGTTTAAACTCGGCAGCCCATTTCTTAATTGTCGAAAACGAAGGCGAAAAGTGCCCATAAACTTTCATGAACTTCAAATGAATTTCTTTTGGCGTTAAACCTTCTTTTACAAAGACTTTTATAACCGCAAGATATTATATCTGGTCCACACACGAAAGACCACAAGACCACACAAGCACACTAGTGCCTTGTGTGAGTAGTTGAGGAATGATGGTACCTAGATGAGCAGGCAAGCCTATAAAATGCCTACAGAAAAGGGAAAAAAAAGTAGAAACAGTTGTGAGAAAGTTTGAAGTGTTTGAGCAGTATCGGGATTGTCAAATGAAGAAAAGTAATGGAGTATAGTATCATGAGAAAAGTTCGTTTATATATTAAGGAGAGTTAATTAAAATTGAGCATGTGCAGTTAAGCAGAGTTTATTCTCCCAAATGAAAACTCAGTGATTTTGAATCCGACACCTCAGACAAAATTACCGTATTTATTTCTGCATGAGTGAATTTTCTCATGCCCAGAATTCAAAGATGGGAACCGTTGCCTATTGATTTCCTACAGTTACAATTAAAACTAAAACTAAGGAATTATTTTTATTTTTTATTTCCGCAGGTAGTTCACTTTTGGTAAAGGTAAATGGCTTTTTTCCAGTTATGTTAGTTAGGATTACTAACATGAAATGTAAGCAGTTGCTTACGTTCTCTTATGTTGCTTTCGCCTACTTACGTCTGCTAAAGATCGTACTAATCTTCCGATAATGAAGAAAATGGAGACTGACCGATAACCGATTTCCATTTCCTAAGAGTTATGGAGTGCCCCTATTTCCATGAAGAGTACACCTTTTGTATTTGTAATCTTAGTTAAAAATATTAAATGACGATATTAGGATTGTTCAGTTGTATACGACCACAAAGGAAACCCATGATTTTTAAACCGCTTTAATTTCTGATATTGATCTCATATTTTTAGAAAGTGACTACTTCTGAAAATAAGTGATACCTCCGTTTTAAGAGTTCCGAGATCAAAGGTTATTTACATATTGCAAATCACTGTAATTTTACGACAAAAGAAATCGTATCAGGATCAATCAAAAGAAATAAAAAAAAGGTCGCAGTGCAGTGGTTTAAAAATAACTTGATGCCCATAAGATCCATTGACACTGCAAAAGTATCTTCTTGGGAGATTACTGGTTAATATAATAAATCTACCTAACCTTCTGTCTGCTTTTATATAAGCTTGATTAAAGATGTAGTAGTAGGTTAAGGGGGAAATTCATAGGAAAGGAGATATTTTTGAAAATGATTTTACTATGCATTTGTGGAAAATATATATAGATTGAAAATTACAATAATAACTTATGAATATTATAAAAATATTATAATACTTTGGGTCCGTTATAACGATTGAATGCCAATTTTTGCACTAAAATCATAAATTGTTTGTCGTTTAAAGTTTATTATCATAAAACAGTCATCCACTAATGCTATACGGTCGTAAAAGATTTGTTTCTGAAGAACAGTGCTCGAAACAGTGACGTACTCAAGATTTAATCTTGGAAGGGGGGGGGGGTACGATTTGAGTAGACGATTTGAGAATAGACACTACGCATTGCATGCGATCTATGACTGAGCATCTGCAGTGATCGCCAATATAATGATATTCGTGATCTCCTCTGGCCCGGATCGGGCAAACGAAGTAGTACTCGGTCCGCTCGAGCACTACTTAGTTTGCCTTGCGTTCACAGCGGCAGTGATTCCCGAGAGCTATAGGGTATTCTACAGGGAACAGAGGTAGCGCTGTTCGATATTATCACAACTAATTCATAAGCAGTATAGAAATGGAAGACACCACACAACATAAAAAATAAAAAAAATAAATAAAAAAGAATTTTGATTAGGAAAAGATTTTTTGAATTAATGTTGTAAACAAGTGAAAAATCAAAAAGATTACATAGTTAACGAGCATCCAGTATTCTAAAAGAGTTTGATAGACTTTAATCTGTGCTGTTTAAGGCAACATTTATATCCTCTTTGAAATTATCTCTACTGCTTATTTTTAATGCTGACATTAGGTGTTCTGCTCTCTCTCGCTCTCACTCAAGGTTGAGGCCCAGAAGTTGACATTTAAAGCACCTAGGTATGTTAAGTAGATTATAGATTGCAGCGCCCGTGACTACTGCTCTTACATTCTAGAAAAATGAAAACGTGATTATGTTGCGTACTTTCTTTTTTGAGAATTTGAGTTGGGGGATTGGTCCGTACTCTCTCTTCTGTGTTACACATCATTCAGACGCTGGAGTTTGTATGAGCTGGAGACAGACTCGCTTCTTTTAGTGGATATAATGTGTAAATTTTCAGTAATATTTTGGAGTAATGACATATTTGGCCAATTCCATAATACCAATATCTTGAGTTCGTTGGATTGGTGTCCTTTTTTTTTTTCTAGTACGTTCCATCCTATAAAGCGCCTTAAGCGTTTGAAAAAAATTCAGAATTTTCTTGCTTTACACGTGATCTAAATTGCATAGATGAAATATTTTCAGGATAAACTGGAATGCTAGTGAAGATAAAGGCAATTTCTTTATTGAAGATTCTTTTGAGAATTCAGCGTAGAAGAAGAAGAATTTTGAAAGTCACATATAGAAGCATGGAGGTATGAACAATAAATTTGTGTGTGTGTGTGTGTGTGTGTGTGTGTGTGTGTGTGTGTGTGTGTGTGTGTGTGTGTGTGTGTGTGTGTGTGTGTGTGTGTGTGTGTGTGTGTGTGTGTGTGTGTGTGTGTGTGTGTTTGAACGGCCCGAGTGCCAGAAATATTAACACCATGTAAAAACAAAATTATTTTGAACTTCATTTGAGGACTTGTGTCTTCAGAGGAGAGTAATAAATACATTGTGAATATCACTGATGCTTCCAGAAATGTGTAATGATATATTTATTTAAATATTATAAAATACAATAGCGTCAAACAATCGATGTTCTGAAAATTTCTGAACTTCCATATCAAGTAAATAATCGAATAAGATGTATACTTTCTTATCCTTCGTCGTATCAAACTAAGGCCAAGGATAAATGATTCTTATTTCAGTCCTGAATAGATATTTTAGCAAGGTAATAATTTTAGTAAAGTTTAAATATTGAATTCAAATGATTATTATCATTTTCATGATATTAGAAAAGTATGTTGTACCAGAGCTATCTTGAATTACACACATACATACTCGGAGTAGATTTGATTGTTGTATTTGGAAGTTGCAACTTTCATCTTTTTAATAAACATTGGCGTATTCCTATCTTTCCAAGGAATCCATTTCAGCATGAAATTTATAGGTTAGATAAGACTGATAATGAAGTGAAAGTAATAAATCTCTTTCCCCCACTCCTTTTACTCATCTAAAATGTGTGGCTGATAATAATAAAAAAAAAATCCACTATATATTCATCATTTTATTTTCAGACTCCGATCTTAATAGTACAAAATTAGTTAACCTATGTTATCCATTTTAATAACCTTCAAAACTAATTTTTGGGTTAAGCTGTTTCGTATTGCAATGTTGTGGCTGCATTTATTTTCAAAACTGTATACTTTAATTTCAGGAGTGGAAACGAAAAATGATCTCATATTATGTAATGCACTAAGCTTTTTTGCTTTTCATTATTTATCAAAGAAGTATGTGATGGCACTGCGGTCCTAATATGGCTCTATTAGTCGGGATGAAATTATGATTGTTGAGTGTAGTAGGTCCTAAAGGTAAAAATGGATTGAGTGCTGAAAATCCAAGATTAAAACTAGGCATCAGTGGTCTGTTAGCCATTCGTAGTTTCTCTATTTCTGCCTCCTTTAATCGCTTCTCTTTTGCTCTTCGATTTTGAAACCAGATTTTAACCTGGGTTTCTGTAAGATTCAAGGAGCTGGAAAATTCTGCTCTCTCTGCAATTGATAAATATTGCTTAGTTCGGAATTTTCTCTCCAGAGTGAGTAGTTGTTGTGTTGTAAAAGGAGTCCTTGGTTTTCTGTTGCTTTTGTGACGTCGTAATTGGCACTTGACAGGGGGAAGTTTAGGCGCCTCTAACTGGAGTTCTGAAAAATAAAATTTCAAATATATAGAACGCAGTCAGTGTTAAATATATGGCGTGTAACAATATGTAACAGACAAAATTTCTAAAGCAATTTAAATTTAAATACGTAAGAATTTAAATAAAATAATATTCACGAATTTATTTATTTTTTCCTGGTACCATTGTTTAATATGTGTTTTAAATCTGAAAAATTATATTAATGCAGCGCATAAAATTAGAGAAGCAATCCGCATGAATATTATAAAATAAAATAAATCCGCATTAATGTTGAGCTTATTTCAATATAATACTTCGCCAACTTGAATTAGTTTATGGCAAACTTAAAAACTTTGATGTTGCATGTTAGAATCACTTGAGTAGTTCTTTTAACCTTAAAGCAAATTGACATTACCAGAAATAACATAACGATTAAGAACTACTAAATAAAGTATAACTCAATAATTTAAGTCTCATTATTCGCCTGTAACTAAATGTCTGCATAACTGGAGGAATGGAGCAACCACTTTATCGTGTTTCCTAATTGGATGAAATTATCAAACTGTATGTAATTAAACTATCTTTGATAGTTTACTTAAAGAAAGTTTTTATTCTTTTTCCATGCATGGAAAAGGAATAAAAGCATGTAAGAAGGACTTCTCAAAACAGTAATAAAAGGTAAAACTTCTGGGAAAAGAGCAAGGGATAGATCCTCCATGAGATGGATGGATGGACAGCGAGTCTACAATGACTGATCTTCAGAGAGTTGAAGTTTCCAGAAAAACATGCAATAGGACCACATGACGAGGACTGATGTGCACATCACCGAGGAACAGAGTGACCATACGGTATCTGATGTCCAATGATACTGTCTGATGATGTCTAATGATGATGATACTAACAAATGGATGGATGGATTCCATGCATTGCACATACTATCAAAATTATTTCTTTACTGTCTAAAACATATGCTAAAAAGGCGAACTTAAATGGAGTTCCAATTTGAAGTTCAGAGTTTGTTATGCCACTTATCTCTACCCTTTGTGACAGTCTTTACCCATCGCTTTTTATATGACAAAATAATCTCAGCCTGCTGTAATTCAAAGAAGAAATGTTGAAAACTTTCAGACCTCAACCTTAGATCACTCATAATATTATTGCAATTTAAACTTAAGATTTAAGTCACATTGCTATTTGGAAAGAAAAAATAAACGACATTCTTCTTTATCAAAAGTTTTTGACTATAATGTTCAATTAGTTTCAACATCATTACATTATTTTCTTGAAAATTTAGTTTTCGTTCCCTTCTAGCTTACTGTTGGCATTCAGCTAACTATATAGTAATTAACTTTATTTATATCATGTTTATCATACAAAAATAGCTAGAACAGTTCGGTCAAATATCCAATATTTATATTTTCCATAGGCACTATTGTAATTCTTGTTTCTTGCGTGGAAAATTGTCAATTTTTTCTAAACGTTCTGGAGTACTAATAACTTAACATAAAAATCAAACGAAGTCTGATATTTTTATTGTTTCTTTTTTTTATCTGATCACTTAGTGATCCGAAAATAAATATCTTGAGTCTTTTTTATAAAGATGCGAGAAACGATATGTCGCAAAAAAGAAAAAAAAAACAGTGGTGAACTTCGACACCCGCCTTTCAGTACACGGAGATATGCCGTCGACTGCATGCACGTTAATAAAACAGCACGTGTAGCGTCTACACCATTACATTTAGCTGTAGCAATGGTGTTGACATTGGAAGAAAAGATGTTTATTGTTTAGCATTATTTTCGTTTTCATAAGTTGGTAAAGCAAATGGTCCAAGCCTACGGCGTGTTTGTGAGCAGTTTGTTCGTCGTTTTCGTAAGGGTGTCCCAAGCAATAGTGTCATCATTGCTTTAATCTAGAGGTTCCGACGTAGCGGGAGTGTTCTGCAGCGATAAAAAGGGTTCGGGGAGATCACAAAAAGTTAACACAAATGAAAATCACGGGCGTGTGCTGGAGCAAATGTTACAATCTCCGAAATGCAATTTGTGTTTTGGAGACTGTACAAACTGTGACAAGTTTGAGATACCGAGGGGGTCACTACAGAGAATTCTTAAGGAGCTGGGTTCCTTTTCGTACGTCATTGAGCTAGGTCAGTGCTTATCAGCAACGCATTACCTGCAAGGCGGGAATACTGTGCATGCTTGCTGAATGATCCGTCCATAATGTCTGGATCTTGGATGAAGTGCATTTCCATCTAAGTAGTCATGAACAGACAAACCTATAGGTTTCTTGGTTTCTCAAGACCTGAATTTATCCAATAGAAACCTCACAGCGAGAAAGGTCATAGTATGGTGTGAGGTTTCCTGCCCGACTGGGAACAATTGGGCCCTACTTCATTGAAGAGGGTGGTGTAACTCTGACCTTGAATAGTGAGCGCTACATCGAGAATGTGTTGGTTCCGTTCACACAGGATTTGCATGGAATGTGTCGTGCAAAAAACATTCCATTTCATGTAAGGTATTCCAACAGGACTGAGCAGCCTATCACACATCAAGTGGTTCTAGACCCTATTTATCAGAACGCTTCCCCGGGAGGTTAATTTCGGGGTTCGCAGAATTCCTGTGCCCTTCACGTTCTCCTGATCTCCCACCATCTGATGCCTTCGTTTGGGGTATGTTGTTGAAGGAATGGGTATTCCCCCATGACTCACCTTCAAACCTTGATGAACTAAGGAATAAAAGTACACAATACGTCCAGCAGATGTCGCAACTCTTGTTCTCCAAGATGACAGCGAACCTTCGCATGTCATCTTGGAGCTACGAAACCAGTCTTGAAAGACAAGGTGCCTATTTCGAGCACGTAATCTACCGTCGTTAATGCTTTATTCTACCAAGATTCCACCGAAAGTTGTGGATGTACATATCAACAGGTGTAAACATATATTTCTTTGTTAATAAGCCTGTTTACTGCATAACATATATCGCTGTAGTTATTCAGTACTATTTTTTCCCCGCTATACTGTACAACATATTTGTAGTGGAAGGATCCATCATCACCATCAATTCAAACTACGTTATTTATAGCTTACTGAGAAAACAAAATAAGTTGTAATTGCATTTTATCCATTAAGTGCAGTGCAAAAATTCAGATAAATATTTGCGTTCTATGCAGTTTTTTCTCCGCTAAACGATGAAAAAGTAATAGACGTTGTGGGGTCTTGATAGTACCAAGTTTTTATTGTTCATTCCAAGGATAAAGTTGCTAACTTCATCCTTTTGATGCTCAGCAGTTCTCCATTTAGTTAATATTTGTAAGCTGTAAACTTACTTACACAGTAGCATGTGGTCATTTTCATAGGACATGTAGCGAATATTTTTTATAAAGATTAATGAAAATGTTTTGTAAAAGGTTATCAAAAATAAAAGAAACGGAGACGGAGTTGCGTGTTTAAATATTACCTACAAATAATAATCAGTCGGTAACCGCATTCAAAACTACGGCTTCTCTAAACCCTAGTTCTTGAGCGATTCTCTAAAACATGCACAAAGCAAGATATAACTTACGATCAATCGTGAATAATAAACGAAAGCCACAAATATATTATAGTTATATGCAAATTACAGTTCTATGCAACAGAGTTTTTGTGCGAGAACACATGAACTCACCATTCCCATACTTTATATCAGCAGGAGGAACAGGGTAGCCACTTTTATCTAACAAAAAAGAAAAGAAAAGAAAAAAAAAGAAAAATAATCGTGAAGATTACATCATTTTCACTTAACAAGAAGATTTAGATGCAAGAACCTGGACAGTGGTTGTGTTCTCTAGCCTATTTGCTAGTTCTTGGGATGAAAAGCCCGAGTTTTTTGAAGGAAGACCACTTGCTGACTTACTGACTTACCTTCATTAGAAAACTTATCAAGTATCTTGCATTTTTCATTGGATTCAAACCCGAATTTGTCCAACCGAAAGCAAACTTTGCGTCCTCATTACTGCGCTATGGCGAACTTCCAAGTTATTGCTAAGGGAACTTTGCTGACCTTAATTCATCTTAAAGAATTGTTAGTTCGTTGGGCGATTCAATGTCTTGAAGTTTTTGGTTCTCATGATGGATCTTTATCATATCCTAATCTTTCTTTATCGCCACGATGCTTATGATAATCTCATCGTACTATACCAATAGGAATTTGACAAAGAATTATATTATCAATACTTTATCGGAGTGACTTTGCACAGAGCTATTGATAACCCTGAGGATGTCTGATATGGCTATTATCTGCTACCTCATTTTTGATCAAATGAATGTCGGAGCAAATTTCTGAAGCCTGAAAAGTTGTGATAAACACATAGAAAAAAATGATATTAAAGAAACTGATATGACCACAAGAAAGAACATATCTTAAAATCCTTCAGCCGCTATCTTTCATAAAATTGTAATAAATTGTTCTTTTTCTTTTAGGATATATAAGACGACATGTCAGACGTGAATTCCTTCATGGTGATTATCACAAATTTTCAGCATACCCTCGTAGTTTTTGAGGAAATCCTGAGTGGTGTAAAGTAAACAAATTACATGTTAAAGGTTTGCAAAACCTCTTAAACATGTTAAGAGGTTTTGCAAAGTAGAATAAAACTTTTAATATATATACAGACACCTTTTTTGAATAATTGCTTAAATCAAGGAGATTTGGAGTATATACACACATTCCATTTCATGTATAAATATAACTGACAAAATATCATGCTTGTACATTCAGCCTAATGCCTGCAGGTAGAGTGAAAAATGAGGGAAAAGATCGCCTCTGTACACTAAAACAGGTCGCCACAATCTTGAAAAAATAAATGAAAATAAAAATAAGAATTAAAAAAGTGCACACTCTAAGCATTAAAATAAGAGTAAAAAAAATCAAAAATTGGACAGTAAAGAAATAAGCTAATTAATTTTTAAATTCTCAGAAATTGTAAAAATTTAGCAGATCCGTCGAATAGGGAAAATAGCATAATAGGGAAAAATTTCAAAGGGAAAAAAATAGGGAAAATAGCATAATAGGGAAAAGATTTTCCAATGACCAAATAACTCAATTTTATCAAAATACAAAATTCTTCAGCTTTAATTTAATTTTTAATTTCATGATTTCACTTTGAATGGACCATTCGAAAGAAGTAGGCGATGAATTAAAAACTTGTCCAGCCCTTTCAATTTCGGTAACAACTTTGTCGAAGACGATCATGACATTTCTCTCAAAAAATAACCAAAATATCGAGAATCAAAAATTCTACTCCAAACAGTGTCAACCTGTGTTCTATGTAAAATAGTTACACGAAACTCGTGTAACTATTTTACATAGAACACATGATGTTACACATGATCTAACACATAAGTTAGATCAAAATAAATAAAAGAAAATTATGCCCACTGCACATGCAATTAGGAAGTCTTCATCTTTCTTAGGTATTAGATCCAACACTAGGTCACATTATTATCAGTGAAGCGTCAAATCGTTTGACGTTTCTTACTTTCTTCTTTTTTTTTTTTATTCAACTTGCCAACTGTAAACGCTTACTAGTGACAGAGTTCTTCTCCAGCAATAAAAAAAAAGCCCATTGAATTTATTTTCTCACTTGTTTTGAAGTTCAGTTCGTGCACAGCTGTTTGCCAGCTGTCTGTAGTAAGTTTATAATCGTTGGTTATTCACGCACCTCGGAATAGTTGTTATTTTTACTTGGAATAATGCCTGAGACTTTCTCTGGGTCTCACTTTTCTTTTTAAAATGATCTCTCTCTCTCTCTCTCTCTCTCTCTCTCTCTCTATTTTTATATTAACTTACTCTATTTTCGACTTCCTTATGCTAGTTGCTTTTTAGTGGTTCTGCTCAGCGTCCTGTGTCCAACAGAAGTAAAGCATCTTTAAAGACTTCTAAGTAGAGACACTATAAAATTAAACGACCGCCCAAATATCCTTACGTTTCCTTTCATTTTTAATTTCCCTTTTACCATACTTATTTCGAAATTTGGTACTTCAACTAGTATTTTATCGTTTATTAAGAGAATAATCCCTTCTATTATTTATACTAATGAGACAGAAGAACCAATTATTATTATTATTATGCAGAACACAACACATGCACCCTTTGACTGAAAACAACAAAAAACTTATAGTTTCGATTCTCGTATTTATGAGAGGAATCTTTTTGTGCGAGCTTTTTCAACTAAGTTAGCTAGTCAATAGTAGGCTTTTACTCCAACTAAACCAAACTGCTGGAACACCTACGCATTTAATAGAGAAAAATGCATTGCGAGATAGATTAGTTTAGTGTGGAGTGGCTTCCTGTAATGAGTCCAGGAATTCCATGACAGTTCCATGTAATAAATAAATAAATACTCGGTAGGTCAGTCGTTTTCGAATAAGTCCTTTAATTGGAGAGGTGGGTTCGATCCCGTCAAAGACATGAAAACCTTTTATAAGGGCTTCTCAAATGAAGGTGACGGCAAGTTAGTAAGTTTCGGAAGCTAAAGGTTTTTTCCTTCCTGTTAATAACAAATTTTTCCCCCCATAGAAAAGGGATGAAGAATGTTATTACATGGATTTGATTAATGTAAACCTAAGTTCTCTGAAGAATAAATCCTACGAATAAATAATACTCGCGTATAAGTAAGCATTAAGTGTGAACGTATAAGGGACGCATCCCCTTTAAATTCCATAAATTATATATCTTACAATAATAACAATAACAGACCACATAAGTCATGTTTAAAATAAATGAAGTAATAATACGGACCTTGAAGAAAATGCCTTATTGTCCACGATGCCTTTACTTGTAAGAACTTTACAGGGAGATGAAGGCAAAGTGAATGAAATCAGCTTCATTATTATTTTTTTAGTCTCTGGAAGCTAAGAATTATGAAGAAACAAAGTTATACTCTTTCAAAGCAAATTATTGTACTGCACTCTTGTGATGTCGGTGTTCTCGAAAGCTCTACAATTATGGGTTCCAGACGCAGATCTTTTTCATCAAGATTGGGGATACTGTTCATTTTCAGAAAAATTGGCAAAAGAATTTGTCATTATTTATTTTTTATGTATTTAATTATTTTGCAGGAGGGTCTCGATACTACACTTCGAATTTTCAGATTCTGCAAAAATCTCCTAGTGATATAATTAGTCAAAAAGAATATGAAAAACAATGTAAACCGGAAAAAGAAATGTTTAAAACCTGTACTTAAGACGTATATAGCTAAAATGACCCGTGCTGCACCACTTTAATGCTAAACGATCGCGTATGGTTGTTGATGTGAATGGATATTACATTTTGTGGTTTATAATTCTTTCATGATAATTTTTTTACTAACAGTAGCTTTTTAAGGCTGTTAATCGAGAACACTCTGTTTATCGAGAAACTGAAATTGCTTCACTTTTGTCTAGGTACACGCTACTATACCCACCAACCAGGAAAACCACAAAAAATTAAGTGTAGTTAACAATATGATTATCATCTTTTCAAGCTTAGTAATAATAAAATTTTTCCAATCACCTTTTCTTTCAGTGATGATTCTCCAAAGCGAAATACAAAACTAAGTAAATGTGCTTTTCTCTCCTTCTTGTAAAATTTCCTTCTGCATGATTCCATAATTTTGTCAACCAGTATATCTTGAAGGAGAGTGGACATGTTATTCGTTTCTATGTTCATTATATTACCTCATTTTATCTCATTTTCCCTCAGTAAGTTAGGCTCAGAGGCCTGTCATTTACAAGTATTTTAGCTTCAGAGAAACCTAATTAATTCTGTGATAGTGGCGTTGTTTAATCCTGTCTGCAGAGATTGAAGATAAATCATCTTCAATCTTTTCTTGCAACAACGTTTTTCGCGCTTTTCACAAGATTCAGACCCCATGACATTCCAACCAAAGTGTTGTTACCGCCTGGTTAAGGAGATGCTTATATTACTTCTTTGAATATTCTATATAGAATGTAATATTTTTCATAGATTTTTTTTTCTACAAACTTCTTTTAAACAACCGACCGTAGTGCCTGGAATGGCTTGATTAACTCGGTGACACCGACAGCCAAAATTTGGTTTACTATAATACATAAAAATAAAATTAGTATATTTTTACTGAGAAACGTCTTTATAAAAGTGTACAGTGTTGTTTTATTACGCAATGGAGTTTTTTTATGTAAGACAGTAATTCTAATTATATAATTCAAATAAAAGAAAGGTTATGATTGTCCTACGATGTGACTATTTAATTCTGAAGCCTCCCTTTAGTATACAGAACGATCAGGTTAGCATGCTTATTTTTCCACATTATCAAACTGATCAACTAAATCGCCTAACTCAGTGTGATGCGACCGGTTATTCAATATGTAACAGCGAATAGCTATTAATATCTGATGTTCGTTTAAATTAAATCATCAATAAAATATCTAATTCGATGTTGAGTATAATTGAGCTTTCATCACAATTTTTAGATGATTTTTTCATAAATAAATTCCTATTATGAAATGCCTTTATGATATTCAACCAAGAAATGAAACATCTGTTGTTTTTTTAACTTTATTTTTATTTTTTACTCTCAAGATGGTGCAAATTGGATTCTATTTAAATTTTATGTATTATCGCTAACTTTTTTCAAAACCATTGCACAGATTATACATGAAATTTAAATAGTATCCATTGTTTCTCGAATAGTAGTAACAAACTGCATGGTACATCAAGGTATAAAGGCAAGCTTATCCTTTAAATGACTATACAATACTGGACAAGGTTTAGAGCTAACCTGCTTCCAGCGAGGTAATGTCCGAGGCTACCATACTGAGCATCGATCAGTTCGCGTACAGTTATAGAGCATAATTATAGCGTAAAAAATTCAACCTTAATTGACTTCATGAAGACTGGAAACGTTATATTGAAAACAAGCCTAAGAAACAATTAGACCTATAAACTGAGAAAAGATAATATTGAAAACGGTTTTGTGTTCCTTCCTTCGTGGGTAGAGTTTTGTGAAAGAGTTTATTGCATTCTGAACTCGTCCTCGGTTTCCATGAAAAATTGTTATATACGAGTCAAATATCACTCCTAAAAATACTCTAATTTGACTCGTGGTATAGAGCTTTCTGCGATTGAACAGTAAACTGTTGGAGGAACTTTGGAATGAGAGGGACAAATGTGGTACGTGTTTTTTGTATCTAGTAGATGTTTTTGGATGTGATGGTTATTAAAGGACGTCATTTAACAGAGTGTAGGAGCCTTTGAAAAGTCGGTTGGTATTGACATATCCTTTGTTGCGAAAGACCCGGGTCTCCTACTCTTTCTCTATCTCTCTCTCTCTCTCTCCCTCTCTCTTCTAGAAAGTGATGAGCCTTTTATAAGAGTTTTTAAAAAGCAGGTAAGCTGGCTGATTTCAAACAGCGTTGGAAGAGCTGTTCACCCCACAAAGCAAGCCAACCGGCAGAAGAATACATGCAGTTAACACATAAAATACACTGACCTTAGAACTTAATTTCTTTGGAAGTTTCCATAGAACTTCCTGTTCTGAGGAAGTTCTATGGAAACGATTAAAACCAGGACGATTACACATCATGCCATACTGCATTGGGCGGCATGATTTCAAGAAATGGAAGTATTTCCTAAAACATTTTCCTACTTTTAAGAACTTCGCATAGTACGTTTAAGAAGAGTTAGAACGTCAGTTTGTGGGTGGGTGGGTGTGTGAGGGAAGAAGTGGATTCAAATTTACTATAGAAAGAGATCGCCAATTTGGTGGACAAATGGATAAAAAAAAACCGTTTATCAATATTTGAAAGCTTACTCAAGAGAATTGTTCTGTAATCACTGCCAGATGTACCCTAATGGTGGACGTTTGCCTGTGGTTTGTTAAAGTAAAGGATTTAGGAAACATTCTGTTGTCAGATTAAATTTTTCAAAGTATGCTTGACACCTCTTGATTATATCATTTAGGCCTGTTTTATGTTTACATACTGTATTATGATGGTTGTTTCATTATTCGAAAATTGTATTTTAGTTATTCAAAATTAAGTGGATATTGAATACCACATGTGGTATTCAATATCCACTGAATTTTGAATAATTTTACTTCGCCGAAGTGAAGCCTGTTGGCTCTTATTTCAGTAATTGTATTTTAGTGTTTTTAAACACTAAAACACCAAAATTAGAAAAGACTGTTTTCTACTTTTCTAAATACCAAAGTTCAGTAAACCCGTAGTACTCTTAGTATACGATAAACTGGAAATATTTATTGTACTTTTTAGATTCATACAGTATATAGAATGAGATGTTTCATGAAAGGAAATGAATTCAATAAAGAGGAAAAATATTAACTTAATAAATCAAATATTAGTCAATTAAGTCCGAACGGTAACAGTTAAACGTGTTCTTTCCCATACAAGAACAATGCAGATCAAACAAAAAAGCAAGCACGTCTCCATTGATGTAATAATATTTGTTTCAAACATTTAATGCGTTTTCCCGCTTACTTGCTGTTTAGTGCCAGCAGGGATACATTCACAGAATCTGAAAACCCGCATACAAAAAAAAAGTCGATTCGTTACATATTAGAAGCATTGGTGGTGGTTTTTCTCTTTCAGTCGTTTCCAACCCTAGGTGACTTTGTAGGCATTTGCCCACAAAGTGTTTACAAGTGAACCATTGCTCCCCACACACACCAATTTTATCCAGTCTCGGTACCGGCATATGGCTGGGACGTATTGATGACTGTAATCCACGTAAGTTCACAGAGGGGGGCGGTTTGCCTTTTCTGGGGGGATGAAAAACCCGAGTTTCCGGGTGAAACTCACTTCCCCCCCATCTCCCTATAAGACCGGCTAATTCACCTTTTATCAAATCGAATCCAGGTCTTTCCGAACAAAGGGCTTCGCCTATATCGACTGAGCTACGGAGGCTCTTGAAGCATTGATATATATTCATATACGTCAAGTTCAAATGGAAATCTATAGACTTCTTTTTGTGTGAATTATTATATTTATTTATTTTTACATTTGCTTTAGGTTCCTTCTTAGCGTATTCTAATTGGTAGAGAGTTAAGTGGTTGTGTATTAAAAATCCTTACTAAAGATTTTCAAACTTTATGTAATTTCACTATTTGCAATTCAAGGTCTCAAAGGAATGTTCAGCCCTTCAAAATTTATTCAAAAACGTGCATGTTATGAAAGTTATGTTCTGAACGGGTCATGAAGGTTGCGTTCCAGTACTCGATACATTCTCTCTCTCTCTCTCTCTCTCTCTCTCTCTTTCCGAAACATGCCACCATGTAGCAATATCATATTACAAAATGGGAAAAAGTAACAACAACAACAACAATAATAATAATAATAATAATAATAATAATAATAATAATAATAATAATAATAATAATAATAATAATAATAATAATAATAAACTTGGCTTCTTTTCCAACAGTTTATCCAAAATTGATAATCAAAAGAGATCTTACATAAACGATTGTATATTAAAAACGCCATTGATGCACCATAGTGTGTAACGACTAATAAAAATTCGATAGTTTGAACACAGACGGTCCTTCCAGATACATCTCTTTATTTTAAAAGGCACATTATAATTGCATACAAACCATTGCAACTCATCTATAGACCTAAACATATTCAAGCATGTTTCAAGCATATCAAGCGTACGTTTACAAAATCCATTGCACATGTTGTTAACCTTATGAATACCAGGCAGAGCGTTGCAGCTACGACATCACCAAGGCGATGTTAAAGTGTAGAAGAAAATGCAGTCCTGACAGATTACATATCGAATACAAACTACTTCTATTATTTGGGATAACAACCTCCATCCCTTCATTTGGAAAATAATTCTTCATACGCCTTTTTAAGAAATTTTGTGAAATTTTGTTGAATCGAAATCAAGG
Source organism: Typopeltis vanoorti (assembly GCF_054136105.1). NCBI lineage: Eukaryota > Metazoa > Arthropoda > Arachnida > Uropygi > Thelyphonidae > Typopeltis > Typopeltis vanoorti. The sequence continues at coordinate 145,816,644 of NC_143549.1, forward strand.
CATGAAACAACATAAAGTTTAGCCTTAAATGTAATACACAACAAGCTAATTAATAATAGAAGTTAGCGAGCAACAAATTACCTGCACATGAAAATAATCGAAAGCAAATATAACAAGTGAGAAAATAATTGCTGACAATTATCAAAATATGAGTTTTCTAATAATTTTAGGCATGCATGACCGTTTGATAAATGTCTGCAATCATTTCCTTAGTTGCATTTACTTTTGACTGCTTTTTTCGATAGCGATATCATTATCACAATTGAACCTAAAACCATTTTTGTCATTTTTATCATAAGCGAAATTTTGTTCTGCATAATTTTCCAAATCATAATGGCGATCTTAAATTTTAGATATCAAAATTTAAAAAAAACATTAAATCCTATCACACCGTAGAAGAATTCTGATTATGATTTCTAATGATTTTTTAAATAAAAATAGTCTAATTATAGCATAGTATAGTATTATTTTATTAGAACTTTTTTTTCTAATAAGAAACAGAATTATTGAAAAAAGGAAATATTTCATCGACTGGTCTTGAGCCTAACGCGGTTGAAGAACAAAACTTACTCCACTACATCTTTTCCATAGGACCAAATTAACATTTGTTAAGCACTCTCATGTAACTGTTTACATTAATGAGGTTTGAAATTTCTTACAGTTTAATTTCCGTTGTATTAGCGAGAATTGCCGTGATTTCTAAAATACGTATTATACCTCCCCCCTTGTGAGATCCCTAACTGTTCCAAAATGAAAATGTCCATGAATGAAACCACTCTTGCACAAATTCTAAATATTCAATTTCACTAAATTCCATCCAGTCTTAGTCCCAGAATAATTTCTGAACTGATGATAAAAATAAAATCTAATAGGTAAAAATGAAATGCTCTTAAAAACGCCTCACTCGAGCAAGCCCTCATTAGCCATCAACCAAGCAACAAGATATATCAAAGTTTCTGATATGTAACAAGTCAACTTTATTTAGCTTATTTAATAATCACTTTATTAAATAAACTAAACATTTAGATGACATCCTCAACAAAGGAACAAACTAATATCAGAAGAATTTCAGATATTAGTTTCAGACATTTTTCAGATAGAATTCAGAACTAATATCTAAAGAAAGTCAGGAGATTGATGCTAGATGTAAGAGTTGCCCTCGCTTCTCTCCCTCCCCACACCCAGTGAACTTCTACAGTACTTTTGAACCGACGGGAAATCAAGGTAGTGTGCCAAAATTTATTTACACCAAGAGTTCTACAATTTCCAGGGTTTCGTAGTCCTTGAGCATCTTTCAAAAATCACTCGCTGCGATTTGTAGTATGATTTGTGTAATAACTCCACTTTCATCTGATGAAGCAATGGTTTCAGTTATCATTAAAGTACTGTTTGTTATGTTCTTTCCTTCCAACCCTGTTAGTCCATTCTGTTTGACCCAGAACTTTTTTCTTTCTGAGTATGCGAATAGTTAGGCATTTTAGATGCCGCTTATGCAATTCTGATATTGCTGTAGTTGTTGATAATGTTACTGATTAGTTGCAAAGCTTGTCGAATGAGCGACCAACGTGAGATAAATCATTGCTTAATCTAAATATTTTAGGATCACATATGACACGTCTAGAATAGATTTAAATGGAATGACTAAGCAATTGAAAAAAGGCTTTTGAATTATTTATTTATGTTGGATTTTGTAAAAAAAAATATTTATGTCGGATTTTTGATTTTATGCATAATGAACAGCTGTGAACAGAAGATAAGTTTTTAATTCGAATCAGAAAATGAAGATTCTGTAGATGACATGCTATGATATTATCAATGACGTCACTATGATTGTATTAAAAGGTCTCATGGGCTTGTGGTTTAGTAATGTGATTCTGCTGCGAATGAATAATAACAGTAATTTGTTCTAAATTAATATCACACCCATTTAAATTTATCTGTAACGCAACATAAAATGCAATCCTATCTTGGGAAAACATCATAGATGTGCAAAGAGTGGTCATGCTTTGTTTTTTCATAAATTATTGGAATAAATATTGTTATAAGTCAATTACGTTACTGAACTGTGATCAGGGAAGAGTTCCCTAGATTAAGATTTAAGGCGGTAATATTAGTATGGACTACGTTAAAAAATTAAATAAAAACAAAAAAATTAAGAGAAGCAACTAAAATAAATTATACAACAGAAATTAAGAGAGGGTTCAGCATGGTGCAGAACTATGTAAAAAATCAATAAAAATACAAACAAAATATAAAATTAATAAAATAGAGAAAAATCCTTAATCCACTCACTTTGGTAATGTACTATACGCTTACAATTTCGTAGTAGGAGTCATATAAAAATAACTGAAGAATTTCAAGATAGAGTAAGAGTAAGAGAGTTATTTGATTTGTTATTTAAACTTTATTACAATGCTGAGGCAACTAAAGCTATGAGCGACGTGCCTAATGTAGTTTTTTTCTGTTTTTTTCTGTTTAGCGAAAATAAAAACTAGAATTTATGGAGAGGGGAAAATTCTGTGCACTCCTATGAAATCAGCTGACTCAACCTCACTTGAAGGGTCTTCATAATTGTTCCTCACGTTCTAAACGAATTTGACCCAAGCCTCTCTATCCATAGGTCACATGTTTCTTCCAACTGTACTAAGGTGTTTTACGAATCTATGACTACTGGATTTTCTCCTTGTTTAGAAAACATTTCAATTAAGCACAACAGAATGAGGATCATTTGGACGGTCAAGGTTTGTCTGATTTTAAAAGTAGGCCATAGACTACAGATTTTTCTTGCTTCAGCAAAATGCCGGCAGGCAGAATAGCATCGTTAGAATGCGCCGCAGAGTAAAAATTTAATTTGTGTTTTTTTTCTTATTTTTTATTAAGTAAAAAGGTTTTAATATAAAAACACGACTAGTTTCGGCTTGTAACAGCCTGCATCAGGTGACATTATAAAAGAAAGAAAAAAGAAAAAAAAACACTAAAACAGAACAGCTTAAATAAACTATGAACATCATAGAGAGTCTCTATACATAATTGACATTAAATCGTTGTGGTTGTATTTAAAGCTGTTCTTTCATTAGTTGTATTGTTGGGAAAGTGCGTGCTAGTAGCATCTCGTGACCGCCAGTACATGATTACAGCTGAATGACAATCTGGGAGGTTGTAGCTCAAGTTATTATTTAGATGAACAGGATTGAAGATGATTTCTCTATATTCCACGATTTTTCTCTCTAGTTCATCATTGCAACGGAAGATGTTAGTAGATTTTTCCCCGCAGACTTTGTGACTTTGGTTTTCATCAATAGGATTAGCCGAGAAAAGATATGACTTGATAATGCACTAGCTCGCTGTCTCTTGTAAGTAATGTCCCTCATGTGTTCTTCCATACGCAATTCGACAGATTTGTCTGTCTGCCCAAAATAAGGAATATCACAATCACACAATATTTTATATAAACCAGGGTATTTGAGTTGATGATGATACACCAGGGTATTTGAGTGGCTTATTAAGAAACGGATCTTTGGAAGTGGAGTGAACAAGGTTCTGATAGTGTATTTTCTTAGAACATTTGTTAATTTATGTGAAACTGTACTTATGTAAGGAATGGATAATGCCTTTGAATCTATTTGTTTCTTCTGAGTGATGTCTATGAGGATTAAGAGGGAATCTGTCAATGATTCTCTTGGAATATCCATTAACTTCGAAAGAAGTTTTGAGGTGGTTTATTTCTGTAAGAAGTTCATTTGGGTCAACCAGAAAAGAACGGGCTCTATGTCCCAAGGTGGAAATTATTCCACGTTTATGAGCAGTGAAGTGATGGGACTGACTATGCATATATCTGTTGGTATGTGTGGGCTTTCTATATATATCGATATTTTGAGTTTACCAAAAGAGCGAGTCAGTATATACAATAATATCTAGTAATATACAGTAAATACAATATCAGAACCTTGTTCACTCCGCTTCCGAAGATCCGTTTCTTAATAAGCCACACAAAATCTTGTCATCATCAACTCAAATACCCTGGTGTATATAAAATATTGTGTGATTGTGATATTCCTTATTTTGGGCAGACAGACAAATCTGTCGAATTGCGTATGGAAGAACACATGAGGGACATTACTTACAAGAGACAGCGAGCCAGTGCATTATCAAGTCATATCCTTTTCTCGGCTAATCCTAATGATGAAAACCAAAGTCACAAAGTCTGCCGGGAAAAAATCTACTAACATCTGCCGTTGCAATGATGAACTAGAGAGGAAAACGTGGAATCTAGAGAAATCATCTTCAATCCTGTTCATCTAAATAATAACTTGAGCTACAACCTCCCAGATTGTCATTCAGCTGTAATCATGTACTGGCGGTCACGAGATGCTACTAGCACGCACTTTTCCAACAATACAACTAACGAAAGAACAGCTTTAAATACAACCACAACGATTTACTGTCAATTATGTATAGAGACTCTCTCTGATGTTCATAGTTTATTTAAGCTTCAGTGTTTTAGTGATTTTTCTTTTTTCTTTCTTTTATAATATCACCTGATGAAGGCTGTTACAAGCCGAAACTAGTCGTGTTTATTTATATATATATATTACCTGTCATTGTAAATATAGTTGACGACAAACTTGATAGAACATCAGCTGGATTTTGTATGTCAAGTTTGTGCGATCAGACATTTGACATAACTACAGTGACCTTCAGTTTTTTTTTTTTTAGATTACTGTATTAATCATTATTTCATATTTCTGATTTAGCAAATGAATTTCATGGATTTTGATTCACCACACATCACTTATCTATGAAAGAAGCTGAGGGTCAAATTCCATTTATCATGAGAATTTTTAGACCTTTTTCAGTTAGTCCATTTTAGACCTTTTTAGTAGCCAAAGTGAGTCAATTTTAGTTAGAGCAACTCTCCTGATGCACATCGATATGGTAAAAATGAGTTGGAACAGTTTGGTGAGTCTTAATAAAACGTTTACGTGACTTTTTTCCATAGATAGGATAATTTTGCTATAATGATAGGCAATGAAAACCTCCATATGGATAAATAATTGCTAGTATTTATTGATCTGTACGGCATCTAACTCTAAAAATCATGAAAGCGAACAGCCTTTCAGTTTCTACGGAAAACGAGAAATCCGTCTCTTTCCACACGTTTTTTTTTTTCAAAGCTAGCTATAGTAGAGATTCTTATAGACAGAAAGCATTCTTCGTTTTTATATGATAGTCCTACCCACGAAATGTTGGAAACTTATATCACATTTTATAGCCATCAGTGGTGGGTGAGTGAGAGATGCATAATGCAGAAACCCTGCTCTAGAGACCTAATATTGCACATTTTAACTCACTTTAACATTCCTTCACGTCTAATGAATAAGGTGGTAGTTTCACAATTGGCCTCTGAAATTCGTCTTCAATGTAAAGATATTCGTAAATTTTCATGTCATTACAGTGGAATTCGAATCTACAACTTGCAGGTTCTGGAGAAGAGGCGCTTAACGATACACGTGACCAGCATAGCCGGTATTACAGCCTCTTTCCCAAAGGTAAAGTTCTAGGAGTCGAGTATATTTAGAGAGAGGAACCCTCAAAGGAGAAAAGTAAATTCCACCCCAGTTTGATATCCAAAGTTAGCAGAGCTTTATAACCTGGGCAGTAGATTTATTGTCAGGTAAATTGCATTTCAGACTAAGCTCTGATACCTTATTTTCAGTGTCTTCTATATGCTATTCTAGAGTCCATTGAACGAACCTTATAAAATTTATGTCATGTAAATAAACTTAATGTTATTCTAAACACTAGAAGTTGTTCATCCTATAACCAGTACTCCAGCATCTTCTACAGATGGAAGATTGAATGCGAAATATTTGTTTACTTCCATATTGGTAAATTTTGGGAAATGCATATGAGAAAATTTTGTTCCAAAAAGGCAGCGGAAAAAATATATGAAGAGAAGAAAAATTTGTTTCTCCAGTTTGGAATAAGGCTAACAAAATGTGCTAACGCGAAGCACGTCTTAACAGATTTAGATAAGAATCGGAGAGTTACTGAAATCAGTTCTAATAAACATAATATGGAAATATCTGTTAAAAATGCACACATCAGCAATTGAACGTCTGTGTGAAAAACAGTTGAATTAATCATTGCGCAATACCCAAGTGAGATAGCAATAGAAAAGCTAGTACACCATGTACCAATTCTATGTCGTCTCACCTCTCAAAGTCAATATTTAGAGGGCATCAAAAGACAACGAAAAGATTCTTTGCTGAATATGAATACAAGAAAGTAATTTAATTATTGCTATATTCTCTCTCTCTCTGTTTGTGTGTGTGTGTGTGTGTGTGTGTGTGTGTGTGTGTGTGTGTGTGTGTGTGTGTGTGTGTGTGTGTGTGTGTGTGTGTGTGTGTGTGTGTGTGTGTGTGTGTGTGTGTGTGTGTGTGTGTGTGTGTGTGTGTGTGTGTGTGTGTGTTATGCATAAAATTATTTGAAAGAAGAAATAATGCAGTTTAATTCATAAAAGAATGCCAATTAAAATAAATGAAATAAAATATATATTATATATATCCGATAACCAAAATGAGACATGAATAGAACAAATAACATAGGAAACTCACAGTATATACAGAACAAGCAATATAATGATGTTATGGCCTATTTTGTTAATTAAATTATACATTTAAAAACTATAAAATTAAAGTATGCTTATTCATCATACATATCAAGGATTTAGGTCTATAGTGGCCTGTTCCGGCATTAGAAGTCATCGTTGAATCTTTTAAGAGGATGTCCTGGTTTTCTTTTTCCTAATGGCTTGTACTTTAAGGCTTGTTTTTGGTAGTCTTTCTATTTTCATTCTTAACGTGTTCCATCCATTTATATTTATATTTTTAATTTTTTCTGTTACTGATTCCTGGTTTAATTCTCTCATAATTTCTTCGTTTCTTTAGTGATATACTTTGCAGTTTTTCTCATAAACTTCATTTCTGCTGTTTTTGTTTTATTGTCCTGATTTCGCTTCCATACATTAAGACTCGTAGGGCTAATGTATTGTATACTTTTAGACTGGTTTGTTTTTGAACTAGATTTGGTTTAAATATAGAGTTAATTACACCTGTTATTTTTAAATATTTTGAAATTTTTAGGTTTATATCTTTTTCATTTTCATATGTAATCATACATCCTAGGTAGTTAAATGAATTCACCTGTTCTACGATCTTGTTATCTATTACTATCTTAGTTCTTGTTGTATCTTGTCCTTTAAAGGCCATAGTTTTTGATATTTCTGTTGGTCATTCCATAATCTTCGGCTATCGCATTTAGATCTAAAATAGCTTTCTGTAAGTTATCTTCAGAATTTGTAATTATTATTTGGTCGTCGGCAAAAAAGGAGAGTGTTTAAGTTCACAGTAGGAGAAAGTTTAATACCTTGATGGAAATTTTTATTCCATTTTATTAGTATTTCATTTAAGTAGATATTAAAGAGAGTTGCTGAGAGGGGGCATCCGACAATTAAGCAGATTTGCAGTTTGTAAAGAGATATTTTTTCTCAGAGGTAAAGGAATGTCTGGAGCGATAGAAATACTGAAAGGGTGATGCATTCAGCATACTCACACCCAGAAATTTTGGAAGACAGAGTTAATCAACCTGCCTAAGATTTGAGTATTATCGAAGTTAGGATATGGAGAAAAGAGTTCTTTTTGTGAGAATAAGATATTTTTGGAATTAGATATATTATATATTCCCAGTAGAGAATTTTTAGAACGAAATTTTTTTAAACTTTTCCGTATCATTAATACTCAACGATATTATTTCTTTTTAAATATGTTTATTTATCTTATTCAGTTTAAATAGAATTATTTAAGCAGGAATATTATGAATGGGTTCTATTAACCTAAAATATCTATAGTTGGCTTTATAAAGTTGGTTCTTGTATGGCTTTATTTTTGTTCGACATTAATAAAATCATACAAAACTTATAAAATGCATACTTATAAAAGGTAGAAAATATATTTCAGAAAAATACATAAAGCTGCATACAGTCTTTATTTTTTAAAATGACCTGATACTTGTTAGCTGTTTTATTCTTTTCATCTGATTGAAACTGTCCTTTTAAATATGCGATAAGCCATGTACCTCTTCCCAAAATTTTTGTGCCATTTGCCGTTTCCTCCAAATCTGCAGTATATATATATATTATATATATATATATATATATATATATCATCAGAAGTAAATTTTTGTAAATCTTCTTTGTAAAATCTTTGATCTTTGAAAAATGATCTTTGTAAATCATCAGAAGATGATTTACAAAGATCATTAAAAGCATTAAATGATATCTCAAAACACTATAATATGACAATATCTAAAGAAAATAATAATAAGGAGAAAAAGGAGAGAAACCCAATAAGAAGTAAAATAGTGATAGATAATAAAATATTAGAACAAGTAAATACTTTCAGATACTTGGGATATGATTTATGATACAAAGAAGAAAAAGACATAGACACTAAAATATTAAACTTTGTCCAAGTAAATGGCATAATAAATAATATATTTAAGCCATCCTTAGTACAAAATCACACTAGAATCAGACTATATAATGTCTTGTCAAAACTAACGCTACTATACGGAAGCGAAACATGGACCATAAAAAGGAAAGATGCAAAATAAATTTAAACAGCAGAAATGAAATTTCTCAGAAAAACAGCTGGATATACCAAGTGGGACCATAAAACTAATGAAGAAATTTTACAATCCCTGAATATAAAACCAATTAATTACTACATTAGATTAATATAAACAAAACTGGATAAAAATTTAAATCGAATGGACAACAGCAGACTACCGAAAATATTATACAGATACCAAATAAGTGGAAAAGAAGAATCGGCAGACCAAAAAAAGAGATGGCATGAGACTGGTAAAGGCCACCTGGCCTAAACTCCATGTTAGGAAGAGGAAGAAGACTTATTCAACTCCTGGCAAGTTACTTTGGACTTCATGTGCATTTTGCGAATTAATTCCTAACTTATGCTCTCTCTCTCTCTCTCTCTCTCTCTCTCTCTCTAGAACCTCAGAAGGTAGTTTCGGGGTTTAAATTCGTCTGGGACGTGAGATATCTTTATAAGGACTTCTCAAGTGAAAGTGCGTTAACCAGTTTCATATAGAGGATGTAAAGCTTTTCTCCCAGAAACTCGGTTTTGTATCCAAAAATCAAACAAACAGACCAGCGCAAATAAGAGTTATAATAACAGGCATCATACCCTTAGTTGCTTCGGCAGTAATTCCAAAACAGCAAGTCTCTTTCTGTGTTTTCATCCTTCCCATTTCTTGAAGCACATTTTAAACCAAGATTCTAAAGTTGTGTTGTTATGAAAGGTTCTTTTAAAATGTTTAAACATAATCATGCTTAAAAAGAATAAATAAATAAATACAACAAATGGAACTGTCCTATTTGCCGAATTATCTAGATTCTAGAGTAAGATATCAATGTGTGTATGCTTTCGAGTAGTATCAAATGGATGATGGAAATATTAATGGAAACTGTAATGTTTCGTTTTGACATAGGACATACATTTCCAAAACTTTTGTAATTGGATCATGAAAGTTGGCATTAGTAAAAATCCATCATTATTATTATGCTTTTATGGGTCTAAAAGATACCACAGAATTAATAGCGCACCAGAAATTCATAATTTCCCTATAGGCTTAGCTCACTAGATTATTATTCCTAAAAAATCACAAGTTCATGTCATAACTCTTATGTACGTGTATTATTAAAGGTATCGAGTTTGCCTGCACCTCTTAGGTTTGTATTTTATTATTATTATTATTATTATTATTATTATTATTATTATTATTATTATTATTATTATTATTATTATTATTATTATTATTATTATTATTATTATTATTATTATTATTATACTGGCACCTCCATGGAGTCCGAAGACTCATCGCGGGAGACTTAATCTATCCACACAATCTATCATACATCTCCTTGAACCCATTAACAGAAAAAGCGCTCACAACTGACTCTGGCAACCCATTCACCATTCTCCAAGCAAAAAATCTAGTCCTCACACCCCTACTGACTACACCTTTATTCAACTTCTAGGGATGACCCCTTGTTCTGGTCCCTCTAGCCAAGTGCTGAAACATTTTCTTTGCATCTATCCTATAAAATCCTTTAAGCAACTTAAATGTTTCTATGATATCCCCTCTTTTTCTCCTATCAACCAACTCCTGCAATCTACACACCTTCAATCTATCCTCATAGGGCACATTCTACAGGCCACTCACCATCTTGGTCATTCGCCTCTGAATCCTCTCCACCGCTACCTCATCCTCCAAGAAACCCAGGGGACCAGACTTGCGCACAGTAATCTAGATGTGGGAGTATCAAGGCCTTATAAAGAGGAATTACAACTTCCTTATCTCTACATGTTAATGTGTTCTTCACTAGCCAAGTAATCTTATGGGTAACCTTAGCAACCTTAGTCACATGACCTCTAAACTTTAACTTTCTGTCTACCAATACCCCTAAATCTCTATTTCCTGGAGTACAATGCCATCAATATGATACAAATTGATACACATGATATTTTAAACTAATATTTTAGCACTGATATTTTTAAAAGTTATTTAAATAATTAAAATACTTTATAATGTTTAAGATCAGTTATAGGAATTTAGTAAAATATATTTCATTAAGAATTAAACTGGTGAGTAAAATAAAAGGGTGCGGCTTCCTTGTAATGCAATGTCAAAAATAATAATAATAAATAAATGATTTCATTATTAGTGAATCAGTTCAAAAGTTAAAGAGATAAATCGAAACGTAACTGTTTAACAGTAGGAATAAATCTTTGAAATGCCAAGTAGTTTATTTATAAGAAATCAGAAACAAACTTTAAAAAAAATAAAAACATCTCAGAAAGAATTGGTCGTTAAAGGATCAGCATGTAAAAATAATGAAAGTAATACGATCTATGTTGATAAATAAGAAATAAAATAGGTGTTTCTAACAAAATAAACTCATAGTTAAGATGTGATGATTAGTCATAAAATGAACAACAGAAGCCAAACTTTTATATATCGTTTTGAGTTTTTTCTATAAAACTAAACTGAAGGTTTTTGTTGTGTTTTGCACTCCTTAAATGATGGAGACCGATGAATTTATGAAACCGGGAAGACTTTTTCTTCAAGAAATGAGCATATTTATTCGAGATAGCCAGCTAAAATATCAATCTCCTTTATCTCCAGAACTTTGATTGCCACAATGCTCGTAGGTTTAAATAATAGCTAATAGTTTCACAAATTTCTAGTCAAGAAAGCCTTTGGACAATGATGAACAAACAAAGATATTTGCTTACTATTGATTAATTACGTTTTCAAATGAGCGATAATTTCTCTACGAGATCGTGGTTCCGTTGAAAAACTACTGAATCTCAGATTCTTAATACGCTTAGCAGAAAGATGGTGCCGAAAATTTGTGTGTGTGTATGTGTGGAAAGATCTCAGTTCGAATCCTGTATAGGCGAGAAATATTTCTCGCCTATTCGAGGCAAACAAGACTAAAAAGGTTATTACTAGAAGCAGAAAAGATAAAATGAGACATCATCATCGGATTGAGTGAAATTCAGAGACTTCGTGAACATAGTATACATCTACAGAATGGACATCTCCATAATTATGGTGAGAGTCCAAGATCTTAGAGATTAATCGACTTCCTAATTAACATTAGGAAGTCGATGATTCAAAGATCTTACAAAACTCTTTCTTGGAAAAAATAGACATTTAATATCATAGAATAAATAGACATAAATAGATATTGACACAGAGGAAGAAATAGATGCATTTTATGAAACTGTAGATCAACAACTAAGTAGCAATGACACATTCTTCACTAAGAACAGATGATCAAGTAGGTAAAAACGATGAACATCTAGCAGAAATTGAAAATATGGACGGAGTCAGAGGAATGAACATGGAGAAAAAAGCGAGAGAATTTACTAAAAGCAGTGGTCTCTGCATAATGAATACCTTCTTCTTCTTCTTCTTCTTTTATTCAAAAAAAAAAAAAAGGAAGATTCAGAAATGATATGAAGTGCAAATGGAGAGGTGTTTGACGAAATAGACTATATTTTAACAAACAGAAAAAAAAAAAAAAATATTATCCGGGGCATAGATCTTATAAATAGCTTCCATGCAAGTAGTGGCTACAGGTTAATGAGATCAAAAATTGTTAGAAACAAAAGTGGGAAAGACAGAAGGTGATTAAAAGTAAAATACACTATTAATTCATCAAATCTGAAGAAAAAAAAAGAGATCTTACAGAGAGAGAGAGAGAGAGAGAGAGAGGATAAATGTTTGTTAATATTGATATGAATGAAGACTTGGATTAAAAAATGTAAAAAAAAATCGAGACGATAACAGAAACTTTACTATTAACGCCAGAGAGAGAGAGAGAGATTGGTTGAATTAACCAAAGAATAAAAGTAAGCTATTCGAAGAGAAACGCTAAACCTTCTCAGAAAGATAAGAGATTTGAACAAGGTAAGTAGAACAGAATTCTCTGAGTTTTGCAAAACAATCCTGAAAAGAATGACAAAAGGAATTGGAAAGTTCAGAACAAGGAAAATCAGGATTACAGTAAAAAGCAATATGAGTTTAAAAGGCGTGAGAAGAGAGTTGACCTCATGACAAAATAAATTTATAGCCCTTAACGATAAACATGCAGTATTGATTAAAGACAAAGAACAGATGATAAGAAAGATTATATGATGACGCCCATCATACAGTCTCACCACTATATTATCCAAATGATGACCACCAAAACTTGAACCAAATATGAAACCAAGAATATAATACTCCAAATGAAGGGAGGATTAGTGGCCCGATGTTTTAAAAGGAGAAGTTCAGTATGCATTAGCAGGCACGAACAGTGGAAAGGCACCAATTGAAAATGAATATACGGATAGAAATTTTGAACGCGTTTGGTGTACCAGTCATCTATGTTAAGTAAAATTTATATATCATGCCTAAGAGAGAAGAGCCACCATATATTATCCTTTTAATTTTAAAAAGAGAGACAAAGAAGATATTACAAATAACCTCCTAATCAGCTTCCTTTCAACAATTACAAGAAACATTATCAAGAGAATACAAATGAAATTTATATACTTAATCATATATATATATATAAATTAAATCACCATCATCATCAAATTCCTGATATATAAATTAAATCACCATCATCATCAAATTCCTGATATATAAACTCAGGAGAGGGGGGGTGCAGGTTATTATGATAGTAATACAAGAAAATGTTACATCATTGCTAACTTTCTATTGACAGTTTTCCTCCAAATTATTCTGTTATCTGTCAAGACTCCAATATTATCATATCTTATATTTCGGTCTTAAGTCATTTTTTACTCTATCAATCCAACTACATTTTGGTCTTCCTCTGGATCTTTTTTTCTGCCATCCTGGCAAAGACCATCTATTTTGATAATCTTTCCCCTCCTATTAAGTGACGATACCACCTGAGATTAGCTCTGCTAACACATTCCTGAATACTGACAACATCACGTTTTTTTCCCTAATATTCTCATTCTTACTGTGATATGGCCATGGTCATGGATGCCATCTGTTCACTCCCCTAACTTTCTCAAAAATCTCATATCTGTGGCCTCCAGTCTTTGATCAAGTGTTTTATTTCTAACCGAGCTCTCAGATTTATAAGTTAAAATTGGTTTGAACACTGTCTTGTATGTCTAGTTTATTGATTCGACTAATTTCTCTCTTAATTCATATAAATTCACTCAACTGTCTCCTCCCCATTCCAGTTTTGTTTATTATGTTGTCTATTTCCATATTTAATTTAACCTCCACTAAAATTGACTAAATAGCTGAAATGTTTTACTTATTCCATGGTTTCTCTATTCAGGATATAGTTGATGTTTTCGGTGTTTCTGCCTATTTTCATTGTAATTATATTTATAATGATGCATACTAAATTTATTACAGTAGTTATTCAATTTAGTCAGGGCATCTTGCCGACTTGTACTGGATTTATTTAAAAGTATAACATCATTTGCATAAAGTAAAGAGGTGAGATTAACATCTCCAATTTTGATATCAGATTTAATAATACTTTCCTTTACACCTGAGTTAACATCAAACCATCTTCCTGTACCTCCATCAATTCAAACTGCCGACTTACACTCAGATATATACGCAAATATCGGCAAGTCATATTGCAAGAAGTAGTACTCCGAAAAGGACAGAGTCGATGTAGGAATGGTATCCCAGAGGTGGAAAGAGTGCTTTGGGAAAATCAGAGAAACGTTGGGGGGTGGGGTGAAATTAAAGAGATGGCTGTGACTCAGTGGCATAGCAAAACTCAATATAAGACAGAATGGAGGATTTTTTTTAGAGGGCGGTCTTATCCAACCTTGGATGGGCACAAAATGGTGGCTTCTGATGATGATGATGACGTAATTTAAAAAATCACTTTGTAATATGCGTTGTTGAGTTGAATTAAGAGACCAAGAAGTAGATTTAGAATTAACATTTATCTGATGATTAAATATCATTTATCTGTATTGCGTAAGGGGGTCAAGATCAGTATTCAACTTTTTGTTTCTCATATAATTCAAAATGGAACACATAAAATAAGCTAAACACATAAAATAAGCATAAAATAATATCACTAATTATCATATTTTTATAATAACGACAATTTAAACTTGCTTTTAACTCATAATTTATGAACGAATTACTACTACAGAACTTATATTACATTGAACTTACTGGCATTCGATGGCACTGAAGAATTTCGCCCCTCGCTAAGCCAAGGTAGCCCCGCAGGCGGCGAACACGAAATTGTGCTACAGGACATGGAGCAGCCAGCAGCGGACGGAACAAGCGATAATCTGATACCTCCTGTAGCGGCTAGGTCCAAGTGCGACGGAGGTTTAGAACAGGCTTCTTCATTATGCTTACAAGACGTTTTGCGAAGGATGTCTTCTACTGTGAAGTTCCTACACGGTCGAGAGATGTTAAAGAACAAAGAGTTTGTAGTAGGAGAAGTTTCCACGGAAGACGTAAACTTTTCGTTGTCTTTCGGCGTCACCGAAGCTAGTAAGGAAGCTACCGAAAATGATATTAACTTCGAAGTCTTGTCCGGTGTTTTGCCACACGACATGGGGTGATCGTCAGCCCTTAGTCTGCTACTAGCACAAGGTGTCAAATCCATTTTTTTTTTTTTAAATAACCGAAACGATGTAAACAAAGCTATAAACGCCACGTTGCGTAGTAATGAGATCTCTGTGTGATAATAAACTCGAACATTGAGCAAGGGCAATAAGGGCACATTGTTTATAAGTAGGCAGACTGCTGTTTCTCGCTATAGTAGCCAGTTCTCGACTCACTGATGAGTATCTACGGAGTGGATGGTTTCAAAAAAGACATATTTATCCTCTCAATAATAAAGCAAAACTAACGTGTTTCGGATGTTGTGCAGTTGATAAGTCGCGTGCCAGCACTAAGTTTCCCCTCTTACGACTAGTTCGTCGCCACCTTCTCCGCCCCTTTCTCTTTCCCGACTGAGGGGCGTGGTTACGAAATTCTTCATTTTTTCTCATTGGTTACTAATAGTTGCCATTCTAGGTAATACTTGGGTCTTTCTGTAATTGATGGGAATCGCTAAAATAAATAAATAAATATGTTGATTTTCGATTATAGCCGTGGGTAAAAATGAACTGCCCAAATGCAATTAATTTAAGAGGTTATCAGAGTTGTTGAAGATGCATTTATTTATTTTACGTATGTATCCCAAGGTCGAAAATAATATAAACTTAAAACATCTGAACCTAAAAATTTCTACATATTCACTAAAGAAAATGCATTAATATATATAGATTTATATAGTTTATATAGATTACTTTATTACTTTATTACGCTACATTAAATATTATATATATATATATATATATATGACAAAGGAATGCGCGCTCCTTTGTCCAAAAAATGTGACCATAGCATTCTCCCAGCGCGCTGTACAGTTGACACAATGGAAACCAATTTTGAAACTTCTTTGTGGTCTTCCTTCCATGGACCATCCATCACTTTGAAACAATGAGTGAAGTGATTCATCTATTTGATCCCTTTCTTTCATAGTACTCCCTTTATAAGGGGCTTTTTTTGCTGTTGTTAGATTCCAAAGAACAAGCAGAATTTAGCCTTGCATTGAACGTGTCTTATAACTCTTTGTAATCTACAGCAAAAGGTGTTTGGAACTTGCTAAGGAATAAGATCTGAAAGCTTAACCTTGAAGTTTTATTGAAATTCATCCTTTTTTTTTTTCTTTCTTTATTACTGACAAAGAGAATATGCGTTTTATTTGCTATACTAATCGTATAAATGGTTCACAGTATTTGTAATAGGATTGAGAAAATCCTAAGCCAAATTTCTTTTCCATAGGTCTTGATTCCGCTACATTAAATATAAGTAGATTTAACCAAAGTTGTAAAGTGGAACATGCTAATGATTTCAAATAAAGTAATTATAGAACTCTGTTTATAAAATATTAGGTTTCTTTACAACCGTGACTATGTGTTTGGTCAATTCATCCATCTGCTCATTGGACATCATCGGATGCTGTATGGTTACTCCTTTCCATACTACCAAGTAGACGCAAATATGAAAAAAAGCTTAGTTAGTTATACCTTTTTGGAAAAAATATATTTTTTTAAATTTTAATTGTTTCATTTATCTGTCTACATATGTACTGCTCTCATCATTGGTGTCACATTGCAGGGTACCTTAAGTTTTAGGTGGATGCCTGCCATCATTCTGAGCTAGATAGCCAGATTCTAAAGCCCAGAATTGTCGTTTTTGCCATCCTTAATTTGGAATCACTCATATATATAATTTTATGTTTAACTTCATGCCGGCTCTCCTTCGTTCAGAAGGCATATCTGCAAGTCGTTATGAATATAAGTTAGCAGCGGATGTATGTGACCATCATGTCTCTCTAATGTGTTAGTCTTTCATTATTTTTAATAAGAATAATAAAATCATTCATCATAATCAATTTTGGACATGTGACTGAAGGGAGGGTTGGAATACTACGATAATCCAATGTAATTGATTGGGTAGCTAAGTGCATACTATTTTCCCAACAGATAACAAACTGCAGGTTCGAATACCACTGTAGACATCAACGTTTTTGAATGTCTTATATGAGAAATGAATTACCTCTCAAGGTGTAGGATCATTTTCCGCCTATTAGAGGCTGATGTGACTTCAAAAAAAGTCCCATGTTTGTTCTCTAAAGCAGAGTTATCAAATTATGTTAAAAATAAAAAAAATATTAAAAATATAAAATAAAATAAACTTAGGGCCTTTGGGTTTACAATCTTTCTTCGGCGTTAGTCATAAAAACTTAATTGATATTAAGAGCTTCCTATCAAGTGCCCCTCCCCCTCAATTAATTGTGTTATTTGTTATGTAGTCAGTTACAATGCAATCAGCTCTAATATTTCCCACCTTTACGGCTTGCTAATTGCATCAATCCACCTATATATTGCTCTAAATGGATTGAAGAAGATCTGGATCCTAACTGCTCTGTTTTAATCAAGGAGATGAAAACAGAGCAAAATTAGCTCTGTCATCTCCTTGAATGCTGATAATATCAGGTTCCTTTCTAATATTTTAATTTTTTAATATAATTTTTCTATTGTTGTCATATGTTCAGTTTGTAATTTTCCTCAGAATTCGCAGAATTTTTAACTCGACCAGAAAGACCTGGGTTAAAATCCCTTGTGTATGCTATCAAAAACAGGCAATTTGGTCATAAAATCATACACATTAACAGACATATTACTCCATAGCCATAGTTGCTTCGGCTGGAATTCCAAACTCATACTTTTGGTATTCTTCGATTAACAGTCTTAGTGCTAAACCAGCTCTTAAATCTATAAATTAAAAATTGGCTTAAACAGTCCCACGTACTTCGAATTTTGTGTTTTGGCTAATTTCTCTCTTATACTATATAAAATGTATTCAACTTGATCCAGCTTTGCTTATTCTGTTATCTGTTTTATTATGTAATTTTCTATATTCACTAAATAATATGCCTAACTGATTTACTTCCCCTATAGGCTTACAATGAAAAACAAATATTTTCCCGAGCTCTTTCCTGATTTCACCCTTTGTTTTAATGCTAATTTTCACATCAAATTTATTACAATTGTTACTCGATTTAGTTGAAGACATGTAGATGGCTTATTTTAGGGCTATAGAATCATCTGTGAAAACTAAAGAAATAAATTTAATTCCTTCAATTTGGATATGTTTACATCACTTGCTTCGTCTCATATATCGAGGACGATGATGATGAATAACAACTGCGATGTGTGTACCCTACATCTGATTTAACTTCAACCCCCCCCCGCCTTTTCATCATTCATTAAAACTACTAATCCCATTGACACAATGTATCGAAGCGTTTAAATAGTGTTCTCTTCATCCAGATCTCCAAAAGAAATTCAGATCCTTGTTATATTTCTATGATTTCTCGACTATTTTCCATAAAGTTGAAATATTACCTGTTCACCCAAATTCCTCCGAATATCTCTTATTCTTTCCAAATCTTCTCTTGAAGAATTGTTCTTTGACTATTCTCAAGTATGTTACCATAAATTTTAGCTGGAAGACTCAATAAAAAATCCTCATTACGATATAGTATTTTTCCCCTTTTTTTTTGTGTACAAGGGCTACAACTATCCTACTATGGTGGAGGGAGGAGGAAACTCTCCCTCTCCACTATAAGAGACTTCGTGTCCAAGATAGAATTCGAAGCTAGGTCCTTTCAGCCAAAGAGCTTCATTGAAACCGACTGAGCTACGGAGGTATTATTATACAGCTTTGCTTCATATTTAAGCATTTCATATGAAACACCAGCAACCTTTCCACATTTTAGATTTCTTTCCTTCTTTTTCAAATTGATGAAATTCATCCCATGGCTACATTAACAGATATTTTCCATAGCTGTTATGTTGATGGTTATCGCACTTCATAATTTTTCAAAGTATGTACTGATTTGGTGACCTTCGTGTTATTTTATCATCTCCATTTTTTTTTTTTTTTTCAAAATTCTTCCCATGATTTTTAGATAACCCATTCCGTAAAACATACCTTTGTTATATATTTCTCGATATTCTCTAAGATTCTGATTTATTTTTCAAAACTTTGATTTGATTGTTTTTTCTTCTTTTCTTGGTCAACTTCTTAATTCAACCACTTAGTTTTTATTTGTCTGTCTTTCGGCAACTTTCCACACAGTGTGTCAATGTGTGTTTAGTCAGATTTCTCCACGGATATTTGGTTATTGCTTTTAAACTTTTCCATTTTTTTCCTTCATATAGCGCTTCTGTATTCGTGTCTAATTTACATCTAAAGGTTTCTCGGCCAATTGTAATATATACAGTATGTAATACTTATTACATATATATATATATATATATATATATATATATATATTTATTTATTTATTTAATAATTTTTATGAAATAAAAATATTCTGTTTTGTTCAGTCTGTCTGCAGCTACTCGCCATGGACTAGTAGGCGAGCGTACTTTTCGAGCTATGTACATGTGTGTGTGTGTGCGTGCGTGCGTGCGTGCGTACGGTGATAAGAAAATGCTAGACTATTATCCAAGTGACCAACTATAAAGGTCAACTATAAAAAATACAGCGAACTCTCATATGAAGCAAATATATTTTAAAGCCTAGCTGCTCTGATTAAAAGTGTTATCTCTTTGAGTTCATCGCAGATGTTTCATCTGCGTTCATTTTAATCAGTTTATTTAGAAAATAAAGCAATATTTTCATAATATTTCTTCATATGAATAACATACGATGCTGGAATAAAATTATATTTATTTTTGTAGTGTAAAAATGCAACCATTAAGCTGTTTCAATGCATCTTTAAACTAGTTCCAACCATCACATTATGTTTTTCAATTTCCATTAATTTATTAATTGTTGAAAAGAACAAAATCGCTTAGCCGTAGGGAAAAAAAAATTAGTTAGGCTTTCGAAATGAGGCAATATTCATGTCCTTTCAAGAAAGTTCCAACCATTGAAATCCGGGCCTTAATGCGTTTTGGAACACCAATATTGCCCTGAAAGTGTATAAGAGCGATCATTATGTACTTGTAAACCACATCCAAAATTTCATTTTCAGTTGTTCAGAATCCTTTTGAGATCATTCAACTTTATTAGGATTATCATATGTACCAGTATATACCTGGAAACTGAAATTTTGGATGTGGTTCACAAGAACATGATGCTCGCTCTTATACATTTTCAGGGCCATTAGTAGTGTTGATTTCATCTACACTGGTTTCCATAAATTAAGGAACAAAGAGAAAATCACGATACTTCAAAAACTGTATGATGCATTTGTATGTAATTCGGTGAAAAGCAATGATAATGTATGAAAGAAACACCGCATAATTTTAAATAAATAGCTTAACTAAGATAGACAAAAAAGAGGTAAAAATGAGATTGTCACAGTTCCCCCAAAACGATTTTCGTACTGTTTATAATGGTGCCAAGAAGCTTATTTGCATTAATAACTATTGCTTCTGCAAAGGTCTGCTGTGTTTCAAGGTTCTGGGGAGGAGGAGGTTGAGAGTAGAAACATATCTACCTAGAGCATCCCAGACATGCTCAATAAGATTAAAGTCCGAGACCTGGCGAACCAGTCTATTGGTAGGATTGTCTCTTCTTGAAAATATATTGGTCCATGAGCTTCGCTCGATGAGGACGATCATTCTTCTTGTTGGATAAATGCCTCTCCTATCACAGCTGCATACCAACAACAGCATAGGAATCTATGAACTCGTTTCTATAAGTTCCATAGGGAGCACAAACAGGTCTGTGCATCCACCCAACAAGATGCCTCCCCAAACCGCCACACTACCTCCACCATAAGTGTCTCTTTCAAGGATATTAGAGGGATGATAAGGTTTTTTCTCAGATCAGAGCACGCTTGGTATCTCTTTATAGATCATATCGGGAGTCGTCTATAAACAATACCGCCCCCATTCGTCTTGAGTCCAGTTGACATGGAGCCTGGCCCATTTGAAACGTTCTCTCCTTTGTCGTGGGAATAGATGCACGAGACTATCCTTCGCTTAGCATACAGACTACCTTCGTTAAGCCCTCTGCTCATAGTGGAAGCTGATACCAATATTCCTGTAGCCAACGCGACGTCAGATCGTAGCTGATTCGGAGTATCACTCCTATTTCATCTGGCAGATAATCGGAACCACAGACATCCACTGCGGCTGCAGTCCGTGTCCTTTTTTCACTGTATCTCCAGGATGCTGTTCGCTATTGTTGGAATTGGTTTTCAACACGAAACCACTTACATGCAACCATTTGCCTACCTCCGCATGACTTTGGTCAGCCTCCAGTTTTAAGATGGTTCACCACCTGAATTCATTACTTAAATGATGTCTTACAGCTATATCCAAGAATTTTGCTATTAAGAAATGTTGTGTTCTCACTCTAGACGCAAAATGGAAAACTACTCCAAAATCATTTTGGAGTGACATATGCTCATTTGCATATATCACTGTTAACGTCACTCATTTGCATGCGGTAACCAGATTCAGCGTCCCTTTGAAACGTTCTCTCCTTTGCGTAATGCACACTGACGTTCGTTTGTATTTTTTTCTTTTCCCCAGAGTTATTTCGAATTTTCTGTTTTTTCCTAAATTTATGGAAACGTACAACCCATGTCTCAGGTAGTTCGAGGACTCGCAGCATATTATCATGAGATTCTGGAATCATGGTGGTGGAAATATTTGTTAAATAGAAACAGCAGTCACAATGTGGCCTTGCAGGTTCACACCAGACCAGTAAAATAAAACTGGAATCGACGAATTTATACCCACTAACCTAGTTAGATGCTGGTTAACAAACATTCGTCTTCGTATAAAATCGACTATATTTATAAATATCCCTTGAATCCTGGATAGATACAAGTGCTGAACAAGAGTGGATACTAAACCTTACGCATACAGACTTTTACTCTTTCGGAGTTTTATAAATGATGGAAATAGTGCTCATTCCAATGCAAAGGGAAAAATCTTTAGTCCAGAGGGAAGTGACTATTAATACAGGGTGGCCATAAAATAACTTTCTCTCCTTGGAGGCATCTGTAGCTTAAACCAGTAAAAGGAATGAGACCAAATTTTATATTGAGACTTCTGAAGGCATGGGGAGATGATTTCTGCAAAAAAAAAAAAAAAAAGATTTAGTACCAAAATTCACCGATATGGGAAATTTTGGCGCTGGTAGAGCGGTAATTACATGAAAGCCAGATAAAATGGAATAATAACATTTCGACGGTGTAAGCGACAGCCGTGTCACTCATTCCAGCTGGATATGTGGCGCGTTACAATGATAATATGGATAGAAGTGAAGCATTTTCCGTAAGATTTTCCAGACTGTGCCATAAGCCATATCAAGTTAGCGAGCTATGGCACGAGCGCTTGGACCAGTACTGGTTCCTGTGTTACCGAACACCGCAGTAGCAACGTCTGTTACTGTCTCTTCTTGCACTGCTTTCCTTCCTCTGCCTGGTCTAATTCCTAGTGATCCAGTTTCTTCAAACTTCCTAATCACAGCTCTCACTGCTACAGCTGACATAGGACCTGTACACAAGTTATGAAGCCTTCTAAATTCCCGAAGGGAATTTAGAAGGCTTCATATTACGGGAAAAATTAAGGGAAAACAACTTAACACGTAAAGCACGCTGAGGCAAGGTTAGGCGTATATTGAGCACAATTCGTCAGTCATTCGAGTAACTGCCTGAACGTTCCCAATCCCTTTTTAAGTGGAATTGGTGGCGCTGTTGTCACGTACGCACAGTAAAATTTGCATAATCCTTTTTACCTGCGTTTACTGAAAATATTTGACTACTTTCGGCTCCGCCAGCGCCGAAATTTCCCCTACTGGTGACTTTTGGTACTAATTTTTTTTTTCGCGGAATTTATCTCCCCATGCCTTCGAAATAAAATGTGGTCTTATTCTGTGTATTAGTTTTAGCTACAGATACCTCCAAAGAGGGAAAGTTAATTTATGGTCACCCTGTACTTATTCCAAACAGCCATTAACAAAATATTGAAAACCATAGCACCATATCATTCTGAGCGAATAACTTAGGGTGCATGTCACTTACTCTTCTTGAAGCGATTTTTTTTTAAATAACTATGTATATAACACTTAGGTTTTATGTGAAATCCTATGCAGTTATTTCAAAGAATTCAACCAATGTGAAGATTACTTGAAATATGTACTGAGATTCCCTCTGTTTTGAAATGAAACATATTGGCATGCACATTTCAGTCATCACATGTGGCATATACATGTATATAAGTCAAACAAATATATCCATGAGATCGAATTTAGATTTCGAGTGGTTCAATCTTTTACCCAAGGCAAGGATGGGTAGGCCACTGATATAGCACCCAATGTTCACACACTTGTTTTGAAGTCCATAATTTCACGTAACACAATCAGAGGAACACCCATTGTGAGAACTCGTAGAACTTTATGTCCAAATGAATCATCCCAAATGTGAAGTTCGGTAGATTATTTCTTTGCTTGCAGTGACTTGGAAGATGGTTGCCGACGGATACGCAACATTCTGGATAACGTAACGAGCTTTCAAAATTACGGCAGTCTAACAGAACATTGTTTTAATGTAGTATCATTCACCATACCGCAAGTGTCATTGTGATAAGGTTTATAGAAAAGTATCTGGAAAAAATTGGCTGGCCCACACAGTGTCCTGATCTCATTCTAACAAAACCCTTTGTGAGGAACTGAAACTTCGGTCGTGAGTCAGTCCTCTGAGTCAAATAGCTGGAACCTAATTGGTGGTAATACTGAAGAATGAATGCCTCAACATTCCTGATTCACACTGTTACAGTGGCCGAGCATTATAACTTGAAGGGTGTAAAATGTACTAAGACTACCCCAAAAATGATCCACACGCTATTGAGGTGTGTATGTTGGCTTATTTGAAGTATAGCGCTCTGCTGTACCAATATTGTTTCCATGTAGTGTATTATCTCAATGGTAAAGTTGTCAGACATTTTAGTTTGTAGTTGGCCTGCATATTTTAAATCATAGTGGAGCATATACTGTCAAAAATGTTATTCTCTCTCTCTCTCTCTGTAATCGTCTTTCTCCAAGAGTATATCCAGATTTTTTTAAACTTCTTCCTGCAAGGTTTATAGAAAGTGAAGAAAAGAAAATTAGAAATATTTAAATTTCGTCATCCTTTTGCTACAGTAATTCACCGTTTTATGGCCAGCAGAGTAGTTGGCCATAAAACGACTGCAGCAACGAAGGCAAAAAATGCTCACGTTCTGCCATAGCACAGTCACTACGGTCAAATATTTCGGCCTTCATAGATTACAATATGAATTGGAGAACTACTTTCAAAAGAATTAAGAACCATCGCAGCGAAAGTATTCCAGATTAGCGACGGTCCCACCCACCATCAAAACACTGATATATATAATTTTTGTGTGGATAATCTCAGAGAGAGAGAGAGAGAGAGAGAGTTTATATACACATTTTTCTCTTCCCAATACTGTCATTTTTGTTAAATATTTACAATGTCCATTTAATTTTTTTTCTCCATGTTTCCATAATGGCCGCTTGTCTTCCATAATGGAACTTATATTGTTGTTAAAGCCATATAAGAATGAATGCAGTCTCGTTCATAATCGATAAATATTACTGAATGAAATGGATAATGCAGTGCAACGCAATAGCCTCACGTGATATAAAACTAATTAAGTTTGGATCGCATCGACATCCTGGTAAATGGTTTAAAATACAGATTAATAACCGATTTTATTTGTTTACATTTTTATTATTATTGCATGGTTATGTTGAATATTATAATGTTATAAAATATTATATTATAATATATTATACTAAGGATAATATTATGCTGAGTAAACTATGATTTTCAGTAGAAGTTGTCGCATACATGCATTTAATTAAACAAGTATTTCGAGAGGCTATTCAAGATGGGACAGATATGCATATGATTATCAAATACGTTTCATTAATTAGATTAATTATTATGTTTGATTTTTGACGTGATAAGAAACTAGAGGGAAAAAATCTTGTAAATCACAAAGCTTCGGCAATATTGTTTCCAGTTAGTTATGCCACAGAAATAGAGAAAGAAGAATATGTAACCTACCAACAGAAACCAGCTGGTTTCCCTTAGGTTACTTTTTTTTATGTCTGACCTACCCATGAAACTTCTCAAGATCTATCATCAGGGCTATGTACCAAGAAGGGGAGGGAAAGACGGAATCTTTTGATGTGTTGTTAAACAGCTTACGATTGTAGTCTTTATGTCTTTGTGAAGATAGAATGAGGATAACTGTTCCGAAGAATAGAGGCAGATGGAATGAAAAATGAGGAAGGGAAGTTGGTTCGGTAAGTTCGGAGTTAGATTGTAAATGGATGCTGACCAGCAGTTTCTATTGTTCTTACGTTTTGGAAGAAATTGGAAGAAGGACAGTGGCGGGTTCAGCAGAAAATCGTACATAAAGTGCCTGTAAAAGAGAAAAAAGGTAAAAACTGAACGTCTGGGTAAGAGGGAATTGGAGTGGATCTGTTAAAGAGGAATCATCAGTTAACTGGATGGTCTTACTTCCTCTGAATAGCATTAAGAAATTTTAGAAAGGTTTTAATACGCAACTTCTTAGTGTGTTGGCAGTATACCACAGTGTTAGCAGTTGTACAAATAAAAAGTCGTGCCTTGAGGGAAAATTACATCCAGTTTTTGAGGGCTTCAGAAGTTATCACTGAGATGTGTTTGTATGAGGAAAAGCTAGAGGTGTCGGTTTGCCAAAGAAGGGAAATCTTCACATTTTAATATCTGAGCATTCTTTATTGTGAGAAATTAATCAGGACTGAGTTTTGATAGTAAGGTTTCCATCGCCTCGCTGACCTATACCAAGGAGATCAAAATTTGTAGGACAACGAATGTGGCGAATCTTGAGCTCTAATAACTGGGCACTACAAGGTGTGTCGAATGAGAGAGAAGGGGAAGTGTACCGTCAGCAGCAAAGTTATGGACAGAATTTGAAGTAAGAGGAGCAGATCATTTATGTAAGAGAGAGAGAGAGAAAGTAAGAAAAAGAGTAAGCGCAAATACAAAAGCCCTCAGGTACTCGTGCATTGATGGAGAACCCAGGAGCAGAAATCATCTACCATGACACATAGTGCGCAACAAGAGAGAGGAGGATAGCAACTCAGCTGCAAAGAGTAGAAGACGGACATAGAAGGATAGTTTGATGAACGAGATTCTGTGACAAATCCGATCAAATGCTTTAGAAATTCTAAGAGCAACCAGATTGAGTTCTTCAAACCTTCCTATGGCATGACTCCAAAGGTAGTTGATATAGTCTAAAAAGTCAGTTGTGGATCGCAAGTGGTAAAAATTATATTGTTGGTTCCTAATTAGCTGGTTTGCCACCAAGTGGAAAAAGATTTGCTTTTATTATCTGTTTACATCTTTCTGAGAACACTCAAGTAAAAGCTTTGAACAAGTGTTTGTTGGCTGAATTTTATTAACACCCACACCTTTTTTTTGGAAGTGTTGAACGTAGACTTGTTTTCATGCAGTAAGATAAATGTCATTTGAGTAAAGATTCAAGAAGCGAAATAATATGGCTGTTAGCTCTAGAGCATACGTTTTTAGAACTGCGAGGTGAGAGATCGTCAGGACTGTATGTCACGTTCAAATTATTCAAAATTCTTCTGATTACTTTCTGGCGGAAAACTACAAGCAACATAGCCTGAGCAGTTCTTGGTAAAGTGTGCGCGGTTGGCGGGGAAAGGAAAAGACTTTTCCTTAGTCTTAAGCGCAAGAATTCGAAAAGAATAGCGATACTAGAAGGTTAGTCTTGCCTCCGAGTGATTTTATTATAGCACCATCTGGGTGAGAGAGCAGTGGAAACACGGAGGAGCAAAAGTTGCACTCGGTGGCCTTGGAGAGTACCAGAAGCTGAGCATTTGTTTTCAAAATTTGTTTTGTGTGCATATATATATATATATATATATATATATATATAAAAGTGGTGTTCAGTTTTTGTGTTGCCGGTTCGGCTGCTGCGTTTCGTGTGTGTGAAGCTACCATAAAACGGAAATTAAAATAAAATGACACTTTTCAGAGCATTGACGAACAGGCTTATCGCACATTCCCAGAAAAGTATTGCACCTTTATCTGTTCTAAACAGGAATGTTTTTGATTCAACCGATTTAAAAGGTATTATGGCCAAAACAATAGCTGAACACCAGAAAAAAGTAAAATAGTTCAGAGAGGTTTATGGAAGCAAAGTTATTGAGGAAATCACAGTGGACCAGATGTATGGTGGCATGAGAGGAATGAAGTGTCTTGTTACAGAAACATCTCATTTGGATCCAGAAGAAGGTATAGAATTCAGAGATCATGCAATTCCAGAAATAAGACAAACACTACCAAAAGCACCAGGTGGAAAGGAGCCATTGCCTGAAGGATTATTTTGGCTATTACTTCCAGGTGATAATCCTACTTCTGAACAGAGTGAGCCAAGTTAGCTGGCAATTGCAGACGTGGAAGAGATCGGGGCCTCACCACGTTACTATCTTCTATCCTATAGTCGACTATGGAGGAACGGAAATATTTTACAAGCTATGCTTTGAAAGTTGGAACCTCTGCAACGTCCCAAGCTGTAAATAGTTACAGGAAAGAAGAAGACACTGAAACTGTGAGTAAAACGAGCGCTGCAAGTGCACTCCATGATGGTGTCAACTTAAATCCGAAATGAAGGTCGGCATTCACATTCCTCGTTTGAAAACAAGAAACAGAGTCTTGAAAATTGGAACTTGGAACATGAGAACAATATATAAACTAGGGAATTTTGACAAACGTGTACAGGAAATAAAAGGATTTAAAGTGTTGATGTGATGGGAATTAGTGAAACAAGATGGCCTAACACGGGAAAACTAGAAAAAGATGGCTTTACATTTGTATATTCTGGTGGAAGAAGCATGAATATGGAGTGGGTTTCATGATTAAGAAAGACATCTTTAAATGTGTAATGGGACTGGGCCCATAAACGAAAGAATAATGCTTATTAAATTAGCCGCAAAGCCTTTTAACGTCATAATTATCCAGGTTTCTGTCCTTACAATGACTCACAATGATGAAGAAATATAAGATTTTTATAATAACTTACAAAAATCTATAGAATATGTAAAATCAAATGAGATACTCATAGTGATGGGTGACTTGAATGCAAAAGTTGGAGAAAGGGAAGAAAATCCAGTTGTTGGAAAATTTGACTAGGCGAAAGAGATGAAAGAGGTGAGAGATTGATACAATTCTGCATTCAAAACAACTTGCGCATAATGAATACTTTCTTTCAACATCCAAAGCGCAGACTATATACTTGGACAAACCCAGATAACTCTATTAGAAACCAAATAGATTTCATAATGATAAATAATAGATACAAAAATAATATAACCAACATAAAAACATACTCAGGTGCTAATATAGGTTCAGACCATAACCCTGCTGAGTCTACTTTAAAAATTAAACTAAAAAACATTTCAAAAAACAATCATACTGAAAGACTTGACTTCACAGCTCTGAATATACCTGAAAACACAATGGTGTTTAACTCAGAAATTATGAAGAAATTAATCATGTAGGATATAAAACAGAAGACTTTGTAACACAGAGGAAGAAATATATTGCACTTCAAATTTTAGAAGTGCAATATATAAGACAGCTAACGAGGTTATTCCAAAAATTAACTACAATAAGAAAAAACCCTGGATGACTGAATCAATACTAGAACTTATGAATGAAAGACGAAAACAGAAAAGTACACAACAGTATAGAATATTCAGTAAAATTATAGAAAATGAATGCAGGAAGGCTAAAGACAAGTGGCTAAATGAAAAATGTAAAGAAATAGAGGAACTGGACAAGAAACACAATAATAAAGAAATGCATAACTCAATCCAAGCTCTGACAAATAAAAATAAAAATTTCAACCATAATCCTTGTATAAAAGATCAAAATGGAACAATTCTACTGGAGACACAAGATATCATAAAAAGATGGAAAGAATATGAAAAAGAACTGTTTGACTCTGATCGCACAGACGCACCAGTTATACAAAATATGGATGGTGAACCAAATACATATGAAGAAATAGAATACGCTCTAAGTCAAATGAAAACAGGTAAAACTCCAGGCCCTGGTCAGATCCCTATTGAATTGTTAAATAAAATGTAAATGAAAACACACCTAAAGATAATTTTTGATAACATCTATGATACAAGATACACCCATGATGATCTAAGAAAATCCATCTTTGTCACTATTCCCAAAATTCCAAGAACGTTTGAATTCAGAATATAGACTAATAAGTTTAACACGCCATGTTACAAAATTACTACTGAGAATAATCCTAGAAAGAATAAAAGGCACTTATATATATATATATATAAGTATATATATATATATACTTATATATAAAAGGCACATATATATATATATATATATATATATATATATATATATTTAAAAAAATATTTAAATTCATTAAATCTATATTTAAAAAAATATAGATTTAATGACTACAAGACCGAGATAACATATAAAGATTTTAATGATAAATACTACTAGTTTCGGCATATAGCAGCCTTCTTCAGGTATTTATGAAGGAAAAGAATACTAATAAACATTGAATTATTTAAACAAACTGGAAATTACAGGTACAAATTGCCTCACATAATCGATACATAAAAACATTGTATTTTTTCAAGTTGTTCCAACTGGCGTGCCATTGTTTGTTGCAATTGTGCGTGCAGGCTCACGTGAACGCCAATATTGAATAACTGCAGTATGGCTATCTGGGATGTTATAACTTAAATTGTTGTTTAAGTGGACCGGGTTCAGTAGGATTTACCTTGATTCTACGATTTTCCTTTCAAACTCATCATCACAGCGAAAGATATTTTCTGATCTATTCCAGCAGACAGAGTGGCTTTTTGTTGGTCATCATTAGGATTATTTGAAAAAAGAACATGACTGGATAACGCAGTTGCATGAGATCTTTTGTAAGAGATGTCTCTCTTATGCTCTTCTATACGTTGTTCAATAGATTTGTTAGTTTGTCCAAAGTATGGGATATTGCAATCGCACCACAATTTATATACTCCAGGGTACTTAAGGTTGTGATGAGTAGGTTTTGGATGGCTGATTAGAGAACGGATTTTTGGAAGTGTGGTGAAGAAGGTCCTGATATTATATTTTTTAAGGACTTTAGCTATTTTCTTAGAGACTGTGCTAATGAAAGAAAAGCCCTAAAAATCTAAAACAGAACAGTAACATTATTATTTTACCTGCAGATAAAGGCAACTCCACGGTCATCCTCAACTCTGAAGATTACCACAACAAAATGCTTCAATTACTTGAAGATAGTTCAATATATTCAGTTCTTCAGGAAGATCCTACAAGAGAATTACAAAACCGTACAAAGAACTTGTTAAATACTGCGAGTGAACTTCCTCATAATATTCGCCTCTCATTACGCTCTCCACATCCTCTTATCCCACGAATCAATGGAGTTCCAAAAATTCATAAAGATAACATCCCTCTTCGCCCAATTTTGGAAGGAAGTGATTCACCTGCACATAAACTTTCAAAATATTTAGCAAAGTACCTCAAGTGTTTCTCCAATAAATCTTCATCTTTCATCAAAAACACCACATATTTTGTTTCTCATATTAAAGATATTCCCATCGATGAAAATGACATTCTAGCTAGTTTTGACATTATATCTTTATGTACTAACGTTCCTACGGACGAGGTACTTACATTACTACAGGACAAATTATCCAAAAAAATGTTCACTTTATTAAAGCATTGCATTCATTCTGGTTACTTCAGATATCAGGACTCCATTTACCAACAAAAACAAGGCCTGGCAATGGGCAACCCTTTATCCCCAGTGCCAGCTAACATCTTCCTTGAAGATTTTGAAAAGAAAGCCATATCTTCCTTCTCATTTAAACCAAAAGTTTGGAAAAGATATGTTGATGATATATTCATTATTTGGAATCACGGGCACACATCTCTCACAGATTTTCTTCGTCATCTAAACATCCAACATCCTAATATAAAATTTACTGCTGATCTAGAAAATAATAACATTTTTCCTTTCTTGGATGTTATGCTTACACGATGCTCTGAAAGATTAAAAATCTCTATGTACAGAAAACCTACGCATACCAATAGATATCTGCATAATCTTTCTCATCATTTTCCACCACAAAAACTTGGAACTATATCTACCTTAGGACACAGAGCACGTTCTCTCTTAAATGAACAAGATGAACTACAAAAAGAAATGAATCACCTCACTCTTATTTTTAAACAAAATGGATATTCTGAAAAAACAATTAAGAAATTTCTTCTGAATCCTCCTAGGCAGTGCACAACAGAGACTATTAATTTTAAAGGTAGCATCTCCATTCCATACATTAGCACAGTCTCTAAGAAAATAGCTAAAGTCCTTAAAAAATATAATATTAGGACCTTCTTCACCACACTTCCAAAAATCCGTTCTCTAATCAGCCATCCAAAACCAACTCATCACAACCTTAAGTACCCTGGAGTATATAAATTGTGGTGCGATTGCAATATCCCATACTTTGGACAAACTAACAAATCTATTGAACAACGTATAGAAGAGCATAAGAGAGACATCTCTTACAAAAGATCTCATGCAACTGCGTTATCCAGTCATGTTCTTTTTTCAAATAATCCTAATGATGACCAACAAAGCCACTCTGTCTGCTGGAATAGATCAGAAAAAATCTTTCGCTGTGATGATGAGTTTGAAAGGAAAATCTAGAATCAAGGGAAATCCTACTGAACCCTGTCCACTTAAACAACAATTTAAGTTATTCCCAGATATTTTCAAATATATATATAGTGAGCAAGTTTTTAAAAATATTTCAGAACTGAAGGGTGTAAAAGTCGGAGATAGGAACTTCAACAACTTCAGGTATGCAAATGACACAGTCCTTATAGCTGAATCTGAAGATGATCTTCAAAACTTAATCACAGAAATTTACAACAGAAGCTTAGACATGGGTTTAATTATTAACCAAAAGAAAGCAAAGTGCATGGTTATATCAAAAGAACCAATAAATAAGAAACTAAACATAACTGTTAACAAAAAAAAAAATTGAACAGGTTCAGTCTTTTATATATTTGGGAAAAATGTTTACAGACAGAGGAAATTCCCTTAAAGAAATAAAAAGAAGAATAGAGATAGCAAGAAAAGGCTTTACTGATATGAAAACTGTTCTAACATCCAGAGACATTAATATAGACACAAGATTAATAAAATTAATCTTGTGTCTTTTTGTGTGTTCATTTTATTAATCAAAAAGATTAATAAAATGCTATATCTGGTCAAGTCTTCTCTACAACAGTGAAACTTGGACTCTAAATAAAGAAGCACAGAAAAAATTAGAAGCTTTCGAAATGTGGACCACCAGAAGAATTTTGAAAATACCATGGACAGAGAAAATGAGAAACGAAGATGTTTTAAAGAGAGCAAAAATGAAAAGAACATTAATGAAAATAATTAAAAAGCTGATTTTGAACATCTAACTAGACAAGAAGGCATTCAGAAATTAATATGTATGCTTTTTTATACTGACTACAGATCCGAGAAAAAATGAAATTTATTAAATACGCAAGATGTTTCGTCGGATGGCCGACTTCTTCAGGCGTTACAGAACATAGAAAGCCAATAAAAAAACACTGAAAAAAACATTGAGTCACTATAAAACCATAATTATAAAGCTATAAATTCGACTATCACAGTTATTTTTAACTGGAACTATAGTCCGTGTTAAAGTTCTATTGTTATGCACCTGCGCGTGTGTGGTTTCACAAGTGCGCCAGTATCTGATAGCAGAGCTGAAAGAGTCAGGCAAATTATAGCTGAGATTATTGTTCATATGAAGAGGGTCCAAGGCAATTTCTTTAGACTCGATTATACGGCGTTCTACCTCATCGTGGCATATGTGCAGGTTTGAAGTTGTTATCCAATTTACCTCATGTTGGCGGCTTTCGTTATTTGTGTTTACCGAAAACAGGACATAGCCTGAGAGGGCAGAGGCTCTGGTTCTCTTGTAAGCATTGTCTCTCTGGTGCTCTTCAAGACGCAGGAGGATAGATTTTTCAGTTTGGCTATAGTATGGTTTTCCGCAGTCACATGTGATTTTGTACATACCTAGAAATTGTAGATGGTTGTGAGCTTGTTTGTAATTGCTTAAACTTGATCTTATTTTGGGAAGAGTAGAGAAGCACGTTTTATGTTAAACTTCCTTAAAATTCTACTCAGTTTCTTGGAGAGTGTGCTGATGTTTGGCAAGGAGATATAACCTTTGGGATCGTCCTGTGTCTCTACGTTGTTATTGACGGTAGTATAGTTGTTTATTGATACTTTTTGAAGAGTAGCCATTGTTTTTGAAGGTCCTTTTAAGATGTTGTAATTCTTTCTTTAGTTCCTCTTCATCTGACAGTACAGATCTTGCACGATACGCCAGAGTTGAGATAATACCCATCTTCTATGCTGGATAGTGATGTGAGGACGCATGCAGGTATCTGTCTGTGTGCGTAGGTTTTCTAAAGATTGAGATTTTTATGAACTCAGGTGTCTTGATGAGTTTAACGTCCAGGAAACATAGAGTACCGTTTTCTTCGATATTCATGGTTAATTTGATGTCTTGATGGAAGTTGTTCAAGTTTAAGCAATTACAAACAAGCTCACAACCATCTACAATTTCTAGGTATGTACAAAATCACATGTGACTGCGGAAAACCATACTATGGCCAAACTGAAAAATCTATCCTCCTGCGTCTTGAAGAGCACCAGAGAGACATTGCTTACAAGAGAACTGGAGCCTCTGCCCTCTCAGGCTATGTCCTGTTTTCGGTAAACACAAATAACGAAAGCCGCCAACATGAGGTAAATTGGATAACAACTTCAAACCTGCACATATGCCACGATGAGGTAGAACGCCGCATAATCGAGGCTAAAGAAATTGCCTTGGACCCTCTTCATAAAAACAGTAACCTCAGCTATAATTTGCCTGACTCTTTCAGCTCTGCTATCAGATACTGGCGCACTCGTGAAACCACACAAGCGCAGGTGCATAACAATAGAACTTTAACACGGACTATAGTTCCAGTTAAAAATAACTGTGATAGTCGAATTTATAGCTTTATAATTATGGTTTTATAGTGACTCGATGTTTTTTTCAGTGTTTTTTATTGGCTTTCTATGTTCAGTAATGCCTGAAGAAGTCGGCCACCCCGACGAAACATGTTGCGTATTTAATAAATTTCATTGTTTCTCAGATCTGTAGTCAGTATAAAAAAGCATGAATATATCCCAATTCCGAGTTAATACTACTAGTAGTCATATATATATATATATATATATATATATAATATATATATATATATATATATATATAAAATAGATAATTATATAATTATAAGGCGATTATCTATCTATATATATATATATATATATATAATATTATATATATATATATATATATATATATATATATATAATATTATATATTATATAATATAATATATAATATAATATAATATAATATAATATAATATATTATAATTATGGAGTAAAACCAGGTTTAAAATTGCTTGGTATCTTTAAAATATTATATATATATATATATATATATATAGATAGATAGATAGATAGATAGATAGATAGATAATCGGCTTTTACTCGGTTGTTGTGATACATTTTAAAAAATAGATTTAATGACTAAAATCCGAGATAACTTATAAAGATTTTAATAAGAATAATACGACTAGTTTCGGCTTATAACAGCCTTCCTCAGGTATTCTTAAAGGACAAGAATAGTAATAAACATTGAAGTATCAAAACAAACTGGAAATTACAGGTAAAAATTGCCACACATAATTGATACATAAAAAACGTTGTATTTTTTCAAGTTGTTCTAACAGGCGTGCCATTGTTTATTCAAGTGTGCGTACAGGCTCACGT
Source organism: Typopeltis vanoorti (assembly GCF_054136105.1). Taxonomy (NCBI): domain Eukaryota; kingdom Metazoa; phylum Arthropoda; class Arachnida; order Uropygi; family Thelyphonidae; genus Typopeltis; species Typopeltis vanoorti. The sequence continues at coordinate 145,851,899 of NC_143549.1, forward strand.
GAACGCCAATATTGAATAACTGCGGCATGGCTATCTGGGATGTTATAACTCAAATTGTTGTTTAAATGGACAGGGTTCAGCAGGATTTCCCTTGATTCTACAATATTCCTCTCAAACTCATCATCACAGCGAAAGATATTTTCTGATCTATCCCAGCAAACGGAGTGGTTTTGTTGGTCATCATTAGGATTATTTGAAAAAAGAACATGAATGGATAACGCAGCTCCATGAGATCTTTTGTAAGAGATGTCTCTCTTATGCTCTTCTATACGTTGTTCAATAGATTTGTTAGTTTGTCCAAAATAAGGGATATTGCAATCGCACATAATTTATGTACACCTGGATATTTTAGGTTGTAATGAGTAGGCTTTGGATGGCTGATTAGAGAACGGATTTTAGGAAGTGTGGTGAAGAACGTCCTGATATTGTATTTTTAAGGACTTTAGCTAATTTTTTAGAGACTGTGCTAATGTATGGAATGGAGATGCTACCTTTAAAATTAATAGTTTCTGTTGTGCACTGCCTAGGAGGATCCAGAAGAAATTTCTTAATCGTTTTTTCAGAGTATCCATTTTGTTTAAAGATAAGCGTGAGGTGATTTATTTCTTTTTTGTAGTTCATCTGGTTCATTCAAGAGAGAGCGTGCTCTGTGTCCTAAGGTAGATATTTTGGACAAACTAACAAATCTATTGAACAACGTATAGAAGAGCATAAGAGAGACATCTCTTACAAAAGATCTCATACAACTGCGTTATCCAGCCATGTTCTTTTTTCAAATAATCCTAATGATGATCAACAAAGCCACTCCGTTTTCTGGGATAGATCAGAAAATATCTTTCGCTGTGATGATGAGTTTGAGAGGAAAATTGTAGAATCAAGGGAAATCCTGCTGAACCCTGTCCACTTAAATAACAATTTGAGTTATAACATCCCAGATAGCCATGCTGCAGTTATTCAATATTGGCGTTCACGTGAGCCAGCACGCACACTTGCAATAAACAATGGCAAGCCTGTTAGAACAACTTGAAAAAATACAACGTTTTTTATGTATCAATTATGTGTGGCAATTTTTACCTGTAATTTCCAGTTTGTTTTGATACTTCAATGTTTATTACTATTCTTGTCCTTTAAGAATACTACCTGAGGAAGGCTGTTATAAGCCGAAACTAGTCGTATTATTCTTATTAAAATCTTTATAAGTTATCTCGGTTTTTAGTCATTAAATCTATTTAAAAAATATATATATATATATATATATATTCGTGGTATGCTTTGCATTTCCATTTTTCTTTTCTTGTACTGCGTTGGCCCACTTGTTGGAAACCAGGGTTTGGAGAGTTGTTGCGAATGATTGATGAAGACTGTTATTCTAGTGAGATTATTTCTGTAATTACTGCTTCTGATCATGAGAACAGAAGTAGTTATTATACTATGGAAAAGAGCAGTAGAAGTCATGATCATCCAGTGTGGCACCCTTGTAATATAAAGGACATGAAACTAAGAACTGTTGGAGAAGTTTGTTCCGTGGTGAAGGAAACTTAGACGAGGTTGTTGTCTCAGTTGTCAAGTAGAGAATTGACATCCACATCCACTCGCTATTTAGGTATTTTGTCTTTATCGAGCTTCAGATACAGGCTGTCCAAAATTTAAGAGTGGTTATCAGAATTCAGAAAGGAAGATAGAAACAAGAAATTAATGCGACATAGTTTTAACAACATTTCGAGCCAATGTAGATCATAGAGTGGTGATGGGAGAGGCGAAAATAGTTGTGCAAGGTGCAATTTGGCATAGAAGTCAGTGGTTTTATTGAGGTCACCAAACTGAGGTTTTGTTAGAAATAATGTATGATAGGATAATGCATTTGGTAAAGTGGATACGGAATATTTTTTTTGTAACCATTACTAATATTAATAGTATGTTCTTGCTTTTCGTTGCCATTTTGATTTTTTTTTTTTTTTTTTTTTTTGCGGGAGAAGTGTATTTTGCTTTTGCTGTTTTTGGGTTTTTTGGAATGTGGAGTACTGGGCATCAGCTGGAGCACGATACTTTACGTATGATGATACAACGGCAGTGAGCCCATTTTTACGAAAAGGTACGGCACCATCTGAATCCTCTCCCCCCCCCCCTGTTTTTATGCGGGCTCGGGACCCGCATATAGCTGACGAACCAGGCCTATGGCTGGGTCTTAAGTATTCCTGGATTTATTCCCGGCCTCGTGAACACACATGTGTGTGTTCACGAGTCCGGTTTGTCTGTTCTGGGGGACGAAAAACCCGAGTTTCCGGGTGAAAAAACCCTACCTCCGTATGAGACCGACTAACTCACCTTTCTTCGAAAGAGACCAGATAAAGGTGCCTCACGTCACGGACTGGAATGAAACCCAGGTCTTTCCAACCAAAGGGCTTCGTTTATACTGATTGAGCTGCAGAGGCTCATGGGTTTCCATGATAGGATCGCAATATGCAGCCATGCTTTCTCCGAACCAGCATGCAGCGTCGTCTTCAGTGGTGCAAAGAGCGTGTACAGTGGGACATAGAAGATTGGAAAGCTGTGTTATGGAACGATGAATCACAATGTGAATGTGGCGGATGCCCAGTGAACATCTCTTACAGTGTGTAACCCCAACAATGCAAATTGGAGGTGAGGGTGTGATAATATAGTTCTGTTTTTCATGGTTTGGCCTCCAACCTCTGTTTGTGGTGCCACAAACATTGAACTCCAAGAGGTATCTGAATATTCTGGACAATGCAATACTTCCTACTTTGTGGTGTTTCTACGCAAATGACCATTATCTCTTTCAGCAAGACATAAGGGTACTGCTGTGGCTGCGTGGTTTGTGGACGTGAACGTCACCACACTTGACTGGCCTCCACAGAGTCCTAATTTCAACCCTATTGAATATATGTGGTATGAACTGAAGCGTCGGGTGAGGTCATGGCATGTTCTCCCCACAACAGTCCAGGACCTCATTACATGCCTACAGGAAGAATGGTCCAAATTTCCCAATGATCGCTATTATTACGCTTGTGGAAAGTATGTTCCCCCATAGGATTGCCGCAGTCATCGCAGCGAAAGGAAGTCCTACATCTTATTAAGGTGGGCGCCATGGCTCTTTGTTCCGCATACGATGCTTTCCATTGGCTTCTTTCCGACTTGTGTACTTACATAATATGGCAAAGTAAGTGGTAGCAGGATTTATCACTGGTTGCTCGTGAATCAGGTTTGATCCCGCATGCAGTTGCAAGAACATGGAACCGTTCTACTGCTGTATCCCAAAATGAGACGGTCTAGATATCTAGTGTGGGAAATGAGGAAACGAGTGGGATACTGTCCCCCACCACTCCCATCTTGAGTCATTTTCACTATGTTTTTATCCACCCAATTAAAACCATGAGGATATGTCTTAGTGCCTCGATGGTGAAAACCAAATAATACCATCGTCCCCTTTTCGAGAAGAACATCTTCTTCTATATCAAATTTTGCAACAATATGATATAGAAGAGTGATATCTAACTAAGGATTACATCTACGTCTACTAACGATTTTAATCTGTCCCACAAGAATATATGTAGAACTCTACAAATTCAGAACAACAATGATATGAACGAGTTCTCACCCATTTAATGACACAATCTTTCTAAGCCACAATTTGTATATAAATGTTTAAACGTTATACAATTGCATACACATTTTATCACTTAAATACGCATTGGACAGCAGCCGAAATGTTTATTATTGATAGCTATTTAGCTGTTAATTTCTATTTCAATGCAACATGCTTTTGCGAGCATTTTTTCTTGTATAAACCTAATCGAATCTAACATTAGGAGCAGAATAATAGATAAAATATTTTGAATTAATTTTGAAATAATGAACAGGTAGATAATCAGATGAATCATCTTCGTTGTATTTTGTAACTGGGTAATTTTTAGAAAGGGGTTTGTAAAGAATGACTTGATTTTTTTTATGATCCTTTCAAGAATATCACAAAGATATAGTTTTAAACATTTCACTAATATGCTTTTTAACAACAGTAGCTACTGATTAAACTATATAATAATCATTATATAGTTTAATTTTTAAATCTACTAATATAACTTTTTAGAATTTTACTTGACGTCCGGCCGTCCCATGCATGTAAAATGTTGAATATCATTGACACATATAACGAATTCAAATTTTGAGAAGCAACTCTCCTTGCAAGGCGCACACTATCATGCGTATTATAATATTTCGAACCCCTCTATTTTATTTATTTTTATATTTTTTTTAATTTTCAGTCAGTTGTGGTATTGTTACCGTGTGTACGCACGAGAAAGGTATGATATTTACCATTGGCTAAAAGAAAGAAAAAAAAAAAAAAGACTTGGGTTCGAATTTCACCTAGGACGCGAGTAACGTTTATTAGGTATATTCAGGTGAAGGTGGGTTAACGTCTCATATGGACGTGGCAGGATCTTTTTCTACAAAACTTGGGTTTTTTAATCCCTGTAAGACAGTCAAACCAGCTAAAACAACTCACGCAGTTAAGACATAATACATTGTTCTCATATCGTTAACTGTTTGGGCTGTAAGTAAAATCAAATTAATTCGAACCAGTTTAAATGTTTTGTACTGAACATATGTTGACGTCAAATGCATCGTTTAGGTGACGTATGTTTGTGTGTGTGTATATATATATATATATATATCCAGAATTGCTTGATTTGTTAAAACTAAAAAGAAAATTTTTCTGTGTTCGCCAAGGGTAGATTTTTTAAACAAATTCTGTGTTTTTTTTTTTAATTTCTAAAACTCGCAAAGAAAAATAAATCCCTAATTTTATTATTTTTTTGCATTTCGTTTCGTTGCTGAATTACATCTATTAATCACTTTCCCATTTACTCATCTACCTTACAGCGAATGTTTATAACTGGACGTTTTGTTACACGATACTGTTTGGCATATCTGATTTCGGAACTCATTATTTACAACCAGACACTATTAACAGACTTGTCTACTGTATTTACCCTAAATAACTCTACAGGGAAAACGGGAACTTCTCAAATCCTTGCTGATATCTTCTCCTTCAGCTTTACACATGTCATTCCATGTCGCCATATCCCTTCGTACTCAAATTACGGTCTTCGTTCAATCCTACTCCCCAGTTATTTCGTGTGACGGACCATGAAAGACTTTAGGAGTAAGAAAGGAAAAAAAAAAAAGTGAGGGTATAGGAACTTCCTTTCCAATCACTTGGCACTTCGGCTGAGATGGTAACGTCGGGGAAAAGATGTCAGACGTCTTATGTTACAACTTTTCTCTGTATTTAGAGTAGACAGCCCTTCTTGAGATGTCACAAAGTTTTGTTAACTCATTAGAGCGGTCATTAGTATCTCCTTCTCGTGATGGAGAAACGATAGAGGTGCCTCCTAGCGTGAATGAGACTTATTAGGAGTGATTAATCAGCAGAAACTCAGAGACAGTTGCTAGTTAGGTAGCTATGGATAGGAGCAGTGACAAAGTGAATGCTTGTAACGACCAGATAGGTGACAAACTGGGAAATATAAACTCAAACTTCTGGGCTGCTGTCAACTCCTCATCGTTCACGAATGATGCACGTGGCTATCTTGGGAAACTGATGCATTACTTCTTTTTACTGATTCTGAAATTCTTTGCGTGGCAGACTTAAGTTCCCAGTAGAATGATAAAGTTCACACAGATTGTAGCTCGAGGTCAAAATACGCTAATGTTATTTTCATTCAAAAAATTGACATTAACCTAGAAAAATCCCTTTACAAGTAAACATAAATTCAATACGAAATCCATTTGTGCAGATTTGAGTAATTAATTGTGTGTTTCATGTTGACGAAATCTCAAATTACACGAGATTTCGTCAACATGAAAATAGTGTCATATAAGTTACTCGACAGCTTTGCTATAATTTTAAGATAATCACAATAGTCTGGAAACTGATTAACATTGCCATGTAGATCACACTGCTTGTTTTCCCTCTAGATCCGGTGAGAGAGCAGTCTGACGCAAATAATAAAGTCATACGATTACAATAAAATTCATGGGAAGCATTTCAGAGTATTAGGGGACATTGCTTATTTGCATAATGTATACGGAAGAATAAGTAATGATTTCAAATATGGCCCAACAAGTAAAAACCACAGGATTTAGGTGAGGTGATTCAGCAGGCCATGTTCAACCTCAACCAATCTATCTTTTGAGAAATCGTTAAACAAGATATCTTGAGGCCTCATGACTGAAGTGTAATGGAAGTCCATCATGCATGATCCACATGTTTCTCTTACACGCTAAGGGAACATCATTCACCACATCATGGTAAATGTTTTCTACCAACTTTGGCAAGGAGTCCCTTACAAAGGTGCAAAAAAACTTCTGTTTTGAAAAACATCTGGACATATTTATTGGTCTTCAAAAACTTGCCTATAAGTTGATAGTGGATTGCTGCTGACGTCTTGACCGAATAACTGCATATTTGAGTATAATTGCCCCTGATTGCTGTGACAGTTGCCCATTTAGAGTGAACGTCGCCTTTATCTGTGAAAAGCACACAAAAGATAACTCATTGCTTTTGTGTATATATGGGATAACTAACAAAATACCAATTAGCGATGATGATCATCTTATAAATGTGTTGGAATGTGCTAGAGGCACTGAAAGCCAATTTTTATGTATGATCCTCCATACTTTGGGAGACACCTTAGGTTCAGAACAACTACCGTATTTTGTCGTAATGTGAATCACTGACTCCCCCCCCCACACACACACTTACGGATACATGTAATGATTTAATAACGTTTTTAAGCAGCTATATATATGTGTAACGGATTCTAAATAAATCATATCTTTAGGTTAGATATTGGATACCCTAACTAAAAATTTAGAATAATTTCCGCAAACGAAAAAAAGTTATTCTGAATATCATGGGTTAAGAGCACACGCCAAGCTTGATCATCAATCTATACCAATGAAAGTTTCTCCATTTCTGCAATAAGATTGTCATGTTTACGTATAACTGTAACACACTTTTCACTTCACTTAGAACTTTGTTTTTAGCAACTGTAACAATAATAGTTCGAGATAAGTTTAGACTGCTGTTTCTCACAGTGTTCGATTCATCGTCATTAAATTTAATGATATTAATCTTAATGTCTAATCTAACAGGTTTGCGCTCTCATACGGAGGTAGAGGGTTTATCTCTCAGAAACTCGGGTTTTACGTCTTTCAGAACAGGCAAACCGGCCTGTTCTGAAACTATAGATCCGTGTGTGTGTTCACGGGAACACACACGGATCTATAGTCAAAAATACATTGAAGCCACAATCGTGACTTCAATGTATTTTTCCGATCCTAAAGGACAAGGACGGATGATAAAAATTGGGGGGGGGGAATCCACACGACAACGACAACGACAAGTTTGCGCGCGCCTTCTTTTCAGTGGAAACAACAGCATCCTTACTTTGAATTTTATCTGCTATTATTAAAAACAATAAAATAATAGTTAGAAACAACTTATAATTCGCAGCAAAACACCAAAACACAGAGACATGTAGCAAGCAACGACTTCGTAAACATCGAGCTTATCGTTGAAAATATTTTCTACTAGCTTTTCCTGAGAGTCACGCCCAAAGGAACAAAAAAAAAAAAAAAAAAAAAAAAGTCTCTTTTGCAAAACATCTGGAGATTAATCGGTCTCCAAAGATAATTGTGTATACAAGATACAAAGATACTACAAGTTCACGGAAATTATGCATTAATTCAGAAGAGCGTCATGCCGCTAAAACCGCCGTATGAGTGACGTATAAATGGGCACCAGTCATAAACGCGTCATACGAGCGGATCGTCGTAAAGCGAAGTGTCGTAAGGCGGGGTATTACTGTCTATATATATATATATATATATATATATATATATATATATATATATATATATATATATATATATATATATATATATATGTTTGGAAATAAGTCAACTGACACCATAGTGTGAGGAACAAAAGCCAGGGCCTCCAACTTAATAAGATGTACAACCTCCTTTCGCTGCGATGACTGCAGCAATCCTAAGGGGGCATACTTTCCACACGCGTACGATAGCGATGAATGGGAATTTTGGACCATTCTTCCTATAGGCATGTAATGAAGTCCTATACTCTTGTGGAGTGGACGTTCCTTGATCTCACCCGACGCTCCAGTCCCACAGATGCTTAATAGGATTGAGATCATGGCACTGTGGAGGCAGTTAAGTGTGGTGACCTTCATGTTCATAAACCACGCAGTTACAGCATCAGCAGCAATGTCGTGGTTTGTAGACATGAACGTAATCACACTTGATTTAGCTGAAAGAGGCAATGGTCACAAAGTAGGAAGCATTGCGTTGTCTAGAATGTTCAGATACCTCTCGAAGTTCAATATTTGTGACACCACAAACAGAGGTTCGAGGTCAAAATAGGAAAAAACAGGAAAATACCATCACACCTCCATCTTCGAATTCCATAGTTGGGATTGCGCGCTCTGATAAGAGATGTACACATGGCATTCACCACACCCGTTCATCTGCTCAGTAGCTGGAGTAGCATGATTCGTCACTCCTTAACACAGCTTTCCAAGCTTCCACTTTCTACTGTATAAGCTTTTCACACCACCGAAGACGACGCTGCATGTTGGTTAGGGTAATGTGATGCTTGCATATTGCGGTCCTACCATTGAAACTCATGTTTTGAGCCCCGGTTCTGAATATCTTGTAAGATTTGCATTCAAATCCGCATTCAACGTGTCGACCGATAAATGGCGATTTTTGCATATTATCCTTCGTAGCACCCTACAGTCAAGTTCAGTGAGTGTGGTTGGACGCCCACTTGCAGGTAGCACTTGACTTCCTGCGCTTCCATCCCAGTATGATTGTTCACCTGGGATGGCCTAATTTGTCAACAATTTGCCAAACAATAGGTCTGCAACATGACATACTATCACAACTCCTTTTTCAAACTTCGTCAGTTTCCCTTCTCGCAGCCATTTTGTCCGGACACAGTTGCCCTGACTTGGGAGCATCAATTCCCCAATTTATACCGGCTATAAACACGTGACTCCTTACACGACACGAGGCACCTTGTCCATGGGGATGTCCGTTGACTTCTTTGCAAGCATTATATATATATATATATATATATATAAGGAAAGATGGAAACACAGCACAAGTACTGGTATTATACTCAGATGCATTTTATTTTTTATAAAAAATTATTTGTTTCAGATATCGCTCAGATTTCATTTCATTCTGTGTCAACTTTCTCTGATTCTCTTATTTCGATGTTGCAAATGCACTCACCGTCCTCATATGGAATATGTCTCTTGTTATATTCTATATGCTTCATCGAGTTGTAAAAACTGGTTCTGGTTAGCGATAAACTTGCAACCTAGAAATATTTTAAGAAACAAACGAATAGATTTAAATCGGAAATTTATTACATGATAAGCGGCATAAAGTTAGTGGAATTTAACCACCTCACCGGCCATTATGGATCAAATACGCATTGTCATACGCTTCGTATCCATCATATATTGCAATGTAATATCAGTGGTATTAATTTTAATATGCACTTCGCATCCATGATAACCTTGACGTCTATAGACGTCTTGGCCGGTAGCGTGGTTTTAATTTAACTGATATGAGCGAATGAATGTGTCGGTGCTAGAGTCATTTTATTATTTTTTTTTTCTATTCGTTAGAAATATTTACGATCCACTAGGCTAATATTGTTATATTGCTATAAAATCGGATCTGTCAATAGTTTATGAACTTAAAAAAATCATATTTTGAGTTTATTTTTTTTTCCTGCTTGCGATTTAATTGTAAAATGAATATACATTCAAATTTTAAGTTAAACTAAACTGCTGGAACAGAAATGGTTTATAATCAATTAAATGATTAATCTGTTCAAAATCTAGTAAATTACCATTTATCGTCTATTTTTATTTTTATTCTTTAAATATGTGTTTTATCTGATTTTTTAACTTCTCTATTCTAAGAGCAGCAACGATCTCATTGAAAAGGTTGGTCGAGAGTTTGGCTTATTTTTCAAGAATCTGCACCGATAAATTAACATATTGGTCAGTAATCGTCAACAGCGTTGATCATAGTGGGAAAAACAAAAGATCTTTTGGAGTTCGATAAAAGGGCTTATTATGAGGGTCAGTCTGTCTGAAGCCATGGTTTTCAAAACAGCAGAGCTGACTGGTTTATCAAAAGGTGAGATTTCCCGTATGTTTAATCAGTGGAAAAATAACGCACATTGCTTGTCTAAGATGCGCAACTGTGGTCCTAAGACAGTCTTTCCGGAACTAGATCGCCGTAGTTTGAGAAAGCTGGTACGGACAAACAGAACTTCCTGTGTGCAGCAATCGACCAACGATTTAACGAAAGCTGTTCCCGACCAATATCTCACCGAACGATGCGCAGGTAATTGAAGAGGATTGGTTTTGGAAGTTGCATTCCTATACGGAAACCACTGATTTCTGCGAAAAACAGAAAATTTCGTCTACAGTAGTGTTGGGAACACCGCTGACTGGATACTGGACAAAAGTCATGGGGTTCGGTGATTTATGGTACACCTTGTTCTGTACCGAGGTTAGGCCGAGAATTTAGGAAGGAGCTCAACGAAACAATGAACCCAGCTTGCCTTAGAAATACAACTCAAGGTTCTGGAGGTAGTGTCGTGGTGTGGGCCTGTTAGTATGGAACAAGTTCCCCTGATACAGCTGGGAGGTTGGTGTCCTCCAAGGAATATATGAACATTGTTCCCGATCAATCCATCCTGTAATGTTGACTTTTTAATCCAGCAAGCGACAATTGTTCCTTGGACGATAAAATGCTACTGTCCATCGCGCAAGAATTGTTCAGTAGTGGTTCAGCGAGCACAACAGTGATTTCCATCCTCCTCCCTGGCATCAGAAAGCCCAAATCTGAATCCCATTGAGAATGTATGAGATATGTTGGAAAAACAGATCCGGGAACAAAGTTCTCTTCCATCAAATTTGAGCCAATAAAGGACTGTTTGGTGAAAGTCTGGTGTCTTGTAGACGTAGATGCAATCCAACATCATGTGACGTAATTCAGGCCAAAGGAAGCCCACAGTATTAAATGAAAGTTTTTAATTCGGTAGCCGGAATGTGTAGAAATCTGATGAAAAAATGAAAGAAAAAATATAAGATAACAGAAAATAGGTTAAAAAGAGGAGAAATCAAATCACATTTATTTTAAATGAAATAAAGGTATTATGAGTTTAAGAATAAGATAAAAACATTTTTCATCGTTTTGAAATTCTTGACTTTCCTTATTACAGTGACTGGATGGAACGCTAAGTCCAATCGATGACAGGTCAATTTATTTTACAAATTCTGCAGGTCAACTCGGTAGTGTTAATGGTACACTTAACGCTAAAACGATTCCCCACTGATGTACTGAGGAGTCTCCGTAGCTCAGTCCGTATAAACGAAACTCTTTGGTGGAAAGATCTTGGTTCGATTCCCGTCTATGAGGTGAAGAATGTTTACTTGGTGTTTCTTACTAACGGGGAGTTAACTAGTCTCATACGGTGGTGGAGGGATTTTTCTCCCGGATATTTTAGTTTTTCAAACCTCAAAAAAAAAAAAAAAAAAAAAAAAAACAGGCAAACTGGTCCCTTGATCACGCAGATCCACAGACATAGTGCACTTCGGGGAATAATAGTAGCTTGTACTCCCCCCCCCCCCGACAAGGAAGTAGTAACTTCTGACCAATACTTCATTCGGATCCAAATACCAATACCTGTATCCTGGATACTCTCAAAGGCTAATAGCAACAACCGATGCACTTAAACTGGATTTGTAGATAAATTGAGAATTCAGTTATGAATTCAGAGATATCATCTATCAATTTTCAACATAGTTTTGCCTGTTATTTTCAATGCCAAATGTTGCCTGCTCAAATGATTTTACAATATTTCAAAAGGATTCAGAACAACTAGATCATTCCGATTCTAAACACTTGATCGCTTCTTTTTTTTGAAGAAAGTAGCTTTGAAACAATGGTGAGGAAACTGAAGGGCCTAAAATATGGTTGCAGTTTGCTAGATCTATGAACTTTATATAGTTTAAACATCTATCTTTTGTCCTCTCATATCCCTTCTGTAGTATGAAAGCTTAAAAAGAAAAAACCAGCTAAAAAGTTTCTTATAGCAGGTTACCTAAATAGAATACGCAACAAAATATAAATCGCGTTAGAAATTAAGAATAATAAATTCTCATTATTGTACATTCTCATAATGAAAAATAAATAATAATAAAATAAAGATGGAAACCTGAGTTAAGCTTTTAGTGTTACTGTTCAGTGTTACCACGTGATCCCTTTGCGCGATTCGAAATTTTGAATGTGTTACCGCTTTCTACTAGAAATCGTCAGTTATACAAATTGCCACAAGCTGATTGTTCTGAATTTTCGATTATAATCTTCAGAAACAGTGTTTGTCCTTCGGTTTTGGACACCAAGGTAAATGCTAGTATATTATATATCACATGTGAATGAAGACGTGAGAGACCCAATAAATCACTTTCAGCTGCAAAGTTCTTCTAAAAGTTCTTTGAGTCCTGGAAATATACGAGCACAGGTCTTTCTATCCCATGAACAAACGTCAAGTTCATCCGCATAACTGCACTAAAGAGAAATCAACGTGAAGGCAGTCTAAGAACAATACGTATAGTTTTGAGGGACTTCCGAATTGTTTGAAAACAAAATGAATTAGAACTTATTCTGTATGTTACAATATTTGTTAAGGTATTTGTTAAATATTAAGTTAAATATTTAGCTGTGTTTACTAAACGTTTACAGGATATATATACATTGAAAATCTTATCTGATAATTTGCTTCGAATTCGATGAAAACGTGAAGTTTGAATTAATTTTCATGTTCTTTTTTTTCCCCTTATTATACCTCTCCTTAATTAAAGTACTTATTACATATGGTGGTCCGGACCTAACAGATCCATCTCAAAAGTACGTTCATGTTATGGAGATCGTTCACATGCGAAGCAGATAACTGCTGTATCCCGATAATTGACCGAGTCATTGAACCTTCACGCAACGCAACTGATATATATATACAAGGGCAGTTGCTAAAGTTCTGCACATGACACATGTGAGGCCAATAGGATGATGTAATAGATTCTCACCTTAACATTAGCTCAAAGCTATAATTTGAATAAAAATGCCTTGAGTTCTTGTTCAGCGAAATAAAATGTCAAACTGAGGAAACATCCGCCATAGATAGTACATATCGCGCAATTTTCATGATATATGTTTCACTTGAAGTATCTCAACCTACTTCCTCCTGTTTCCCCCCCCCCTCCAAGAACAGTCCTGAGATGAACCATCCAGACGACTTTCGATTTGTTCGAAATTGCAAGTTGAACGAACCCCTCCGTGGGAAACGTTTCGCTATCACTGACGATATTTCCTGAAGTGATTTGACTTATCACACACACACACACACACACACACACACACACACACACACACACACACACACACACACACACACACACACACACACACACACACACACAATTTAAAAAAAAAACGTTGCTAACAGGTATACAAAACTTTCTAAACGATAAGCAACAGTGATAAGGCAGAAAGTTAAATCCAAATGTTGGATTTAACTTTTGAAATGACCCCAGAATCTAGAAACAATTCTTTAAAATCATTTCCAGTACCCAGTATAGCATGAACTTTATTGATATCGTATGAACTGCAATCAGCCCAAATGGAGATAGAAGCAGAAAGCACCTCCGTAGCTCAGGCCGTATATGAGAAGCCCTTTATTTGGAAAGACTTGGGTTTGAATCCCGTCTGGAACGCGATAAATTGATTGGGCTTTTTTTGAACTGAAGGTGAGAACCGGTGTCGTACGGAGGTAGCAGGATTTCCCTCCCAAAAAATTCCAATTTTTCTTCTCGCAAACTGGCCAACAGCCGTAGTGAACATACATATCTACATATATAAAACATTTACCCTTAGAGAATTCAGCAGAGGAATGCAAGTCGGCTGCAATAAATTTCCTAAAAACTCCTATTAAGAGACACAATCCATCTAAGGACGGACGATGAAAGTATGGAAGCAGAATGTTCGTGTTTTTTTTTGTTGTTTTGTTTTGATAATATTAGCTTAAATACTTGCATGAGTCGAAGATCAGTGCATGATCAATGTACCAAATTATGCATCATCTCATAAGAGAAAAACGGTAACGCTTTTTTGTAGTGGCACAGGTAGAGTCATTACGTCATCTCACTCTTAAAACTAAACATATATTCTTGAATTGGATGCATGAATCATTCCCACTCTCCAGCAAGAAAAGATTCAATGGCAACTAATGGTAGAATACGATGGTCGTCTGAAACTTTCTCGACCTCAACCATGGATGACAACACTATCTGCAAGTTTTTTTTTTCTACGTTGCTGCATCTGTCATAAGCATTCATGTGAAATTTCAAGTCATTCTATCAAGTAGTTTGTTTTATACCGCTGTCGGAAGCAAAACTGTTGTCTGTATCCCTTGAAATGGATAAAACGGAGTTTCGTGCGGTTAAACATTTTTTTGTAAAAGAATGTTTAATGCCAAAAGAAATTCATTGGAAGTTCATAAAAGTTTATGGGCACTCTTCTCCTTCGTTTTCGATAATGAAGAAATGGGCTGCAGAGTTTAAACGTGGCTGTACCAGCCTTGAACACGATCCACGTGAAGGACGTCCAAAAAGTGACAACACCAGAAATCATTGATCAAGTGCACGATATGATATTGGATGATGGGCAAGTCAAAGTGCGTGAAATTGCTGAGACTATAGCTATTTCAAAAGAACGTGTAGGATATATTTTGCATGAAGAATTGCATATGAAAAAGCTTTGCGAAAGATGGGTGCCGCGCTTGCTCACAGCAGATCAAAAACACACTCGCATGAAAATCTCTGAACAGTGCTTGGAGCTTTTTAATAAGATTAAAACTGATTTTGTGCATCGATTTATTACTGTGGATGAGACTTGGATTCACCATTACACATCAGAAACCAAAGAGCAGTCAAAACAGTGGACAGAAGCCGGTTGTTCAGTGCCAAAGAAGACAGTCTTTTCCATCAACAGGAAAGGTCATGGCATTGGTGTTTTGGGATGCTAAAGACATTTTGTTTATTAATTATCTTGATAAGGGTAAAACAATAACCAGGGAATATTATTTCGATCTTTCAACCAGACTAGACGAAAAAATATGTGAGAAAAGACCAGGTTTTGCAGAAGAACAAAATCATCTTTCATCAGGACAATGCACCTGCCCACAAAAGTATTTTGACAATGGGAAAATTAAGGGATGTGCACTATGAATTGTTGGAGCATGCACCTTATTCCCCAGATTTGGCTCTAAACTAAATTTGGCTCTAAACAAGAAAATTGCAGCTGTAAAGTGGATATTTTGCAGATCTTGCTGAGAACCACGACAGGGACTGGATAATGGCGTGGGAGCATAGCTGGAATAAATGTATTAGGCTTAAGGGAGATTAAGTTGAAAAAGAAAAATAATTTTGAAATTATAAATTCGTTTTTTCATTGTCAGTCCGAGAACTTTTCAGACCATCCTCGTACTAATATTTCTTGGTCTTCCATGGTCAATGTTAATTGAAGTTTTGGAGCATGGTAGCATATGAATCCTCAATCATGTCGAAAATTAGTAATAATGCTCAATGAGTATCGTAGGGAGATTGTCAAGAAAACTCTCTTGGACTCCTAATTCACCGTGTAGTATTCATATTTTCTAATACTCTTAAAAAACGTGAAATAAGGGTAATTGAATTCTAACATTTATGTTACATTAATTGATCACACATATTTCCTCGTAAAAGATAATTTCTATAAATTGGATATTGTTATGTGTATTTTTTTAAAAAAACATGTTCCCAAAGCTAATTTGGGAACATGGCTAATTTGTATAAGTTACAAAAAATGCTTTTTTTTTATGACTTGGCTGATTTTAATTCGAATCACAATAAAACAAAAAAAATTCTGATATTTTATTTTGCGTTGCACAAAAACAAAAATTCAAAGGAAGACACACAATAAAAAGGGTACTCAAAAAGTAAGTACCTGAAAATAATAATAAAAATGTGGTAAAATTAACCACATTATTGTTAATGTTGCAATTTTCATAATAAGAGAAGCTTGCAACATCGAACGTAAGTTTAGACTTTATCTAATTATTAAAAATACATTTATTATTTTTTAAATAAAAAATAGTGGTCATAGTCGGATATAAATATTCGCATTACTAATTTTTAAGTAAGGCGATTTGAGATCAAACTGACCTCTAGTGAGCATAATGGGTAAAAAAATAATATGATGATGAAAATGGTGACATTTTCTGAGATTACTGAAGCTAAAAATTCATGTTTAGCAATTGTTCTGAACTCAAAGACATCGGTTCATTTTCCATTATATAAAAAGTGATTCAATAATAATTTTCTTACATATCATTGACACGCTTTTTTGGCTTGAAATTTTACAGGAGACCTTTCTAATTGCCTGTCTGGCAGACAGACTTATCAAGGCTATTGATCAGCCACTTTCTAGCAGGGATAAGGAGGAACATAAGACGTAACTCACTAGAGATTTTTTCTATATTAATAAAACTACTGAATAAAATTTATTCAAAATTCTGCAGTATTCATCATCAATGGCTCCAACAGGCAATTATGTGCCCTTTTCCAAGCATCCTTGAATTACATAGCCATATTTCGAGGATAAGTTGGTTAGCCCTATGCCCATAAGTAATATCTTTTGTCTGTAAACCCCCTGTTGAAAAGTTATAAAGTTTCTTCGCATCTTAGACATAGGAAATTAAAAAAAAAAAAAAAAAAAAAAAAAAAAAAAACGTTTTTCTTACTTTTCGTCCTTCCTTATTTTTTTCATTCTAGTCATTTCGCATTGTTTAGAGCATTTTCTCTTCAAAAAATACGTCTTGGTGAATTAATAGCAGTTTGATACTTAATATACTTTATTGTTAGCCTAGTTGGCTGATTGGTTAGCGTATATGGAATAGCAAATTGTGGGTTAGCATCTCGTTTGCTGGCATGCTTGCTTATGAGCTTCTTTAGGTAACAGATAACTTTCATTGCCTAGTGTGAGACCACCACCATACTTATTAGGGATCTAAAGTGATTGGTAAAATTTCCAAGTTCAGTCTCTACCGCAGGGTTTCCGAATTACTTAACCTTTAGCTCACCCCACGGCACTAATACTAATGTTCTATACAGTAGTTATTTTGCGGCTGTGAGGAGGGATCGAGTACCCCCCCTCCCCTCCCCTCTCAGCCGCAAAATACCAAAGCGTGTGTGTGTGTTGGCATGAATGCTACTTCGCGGTATTAACAAAAGTAAAATAAAAAATAAAAGGAAAAGGGAAGGCGAAAAAAAAAACAATTGAATAGCTGCATTATTATAGCTAAATGTTAAGTGTTATACATGAAAACCAGTTTGTTAAAAATATAAATATACACCACGTTAAACATCCGGCACGATACAACAAAATAAAAATCTACAAACATAACGAAGCTTGGTTAAAAGTAAACAATAATGGCGCTTAGTATCCCACGTAACTGAAATGCATATAGTTTGTATTTTGTATCACCACACGAGCTGCTTCCCTTATGAAAACACTAGTGTTAAATTAAAGTATTCATTCGGTACAAATCGTCCCAAATACGCTAAAAATAGTAGCCCATGTTTTCCACCTAAACAACTTACAAAGCGGGAGAAATTATTTTGCTGGCTCAGTAACTAAGTGGATCCTCTGGTGTTAATTAACTGTTTAGACGGCTCCTGTCCACTGCTGGCCCTGATTGGTAGCCAGACCCTTACAGAACACGAGCCGCCGGATTTACGCTTTGAATACGTCTGTCACCACTCTTGCCGGCGCTGCCTGATGCTCCCGCCTTCTGTCCGTACTGGTATGTGTCGGATTGGAACGCCGCGCGGAAGGGATGTCACGATGTGTTTGCGTGTCACCTGTCAGGACTGGCGACAGGAATGCCTACGGCGCGAGAGTGAAGTGCGAGCTAATGGAAGTATATGCGGCAGCAAATAGTTGTACTTCCTGTTTCTCTCCGGCATGTGCGATGAAAGACACGGCAAGTTCGTGCCTTCATTCCGCCGTCCTTGTCTTTTCCGGCTTCATGAGGCCAGCGACACGTGATTTGTACTCTAAGTGGCACTTGCTTGACAGGTTCGACGACTCCAGAACTAACTCGAAGTGTTGGAATCAAGTAGTAGCTCCTGTATATAAACATTAGTAAAAGCGCGATTATAGCATTGCAAAATCATTAGCAAAGAGAATTGGCATGCATGTTCTTGCACGCAATCAAGTGAAATCTTAAATATAAACCAAATTGCTTCATTGCTAGTTATCAGAAAAAGTAAACGCTACATAGTTTTATTTTTAATACATAGGGTATTATATAGAAGAGTCAGCGTAACGTTAATTACATGCATATTTGTAAACAGAGTCCTATTAAACCATTAGCTTTCTGAGAAATTAGAGAAACTATAATAAAAATATCCCTGTAATATAATATTTCACTGAAGCAATGAAGAAGATAAAACTTCCTGAAAACTGACCAAGAAAGTAATACTTCAATTGATTGTGCACGAATCTTCAACGAATTTTGTTCAATCATTCACGTGTTATGACAGATCACTGAAAAGAATGTCTGAAGGAGTTTCTGTCTGGTTCATTCTGTCTGAAGTTGTACATGTTAGGGCTTATCTTTCTTCAATTTTCGTTATGAATCAAACATTCCTGTTTTCGAGATTTGGTCTCGGGCGTCAGTTGCTAGTTTTGTCTACAGCGGCTTATCTTGGACGGCTTATCACTAGGGTGCATCTGTTAAAGGAAAACACTATTTTTTTTCTTTTTTTTTTTTTTTTTTTTAGGGAGGTCCAGTTTTGGGATTTCAAAATACATCGGTCCATTCTATTACTGTATTCTTGCATCCGAAAAAACTCAGAACTTTTAGCTATTCAACTTCGTTGTTAACAAGATTCTTCTTGCTTTTCAAAGGGTAATATAAATATTTACATAATCATAGTTGATACATAGGAAAGCACACAACACTGAAAAAATGTAGGGAATATTATCTTTTAAATAATATAATATCGCCAGATATGTTATATCATATTTCATATATAATATTTCCGTTCTGACTAATATCAGATTATAAAAAAAAATCTGTTTTTTATTTTTTTTACTCCTTTTGATAAATCTTTTGCGTTCAGCGAATTGTTAAACCAATTAAAATCCTAGCAGTTGTAATACACTTCAGGCGCAAACTTGTTTGCTTACACTTGGGTAAAGGATTAAACCAAGTATACAATTTTTGGTATGTTAATTTATAGTCGTAATACAGTTTTGTTAAATTAGAATACAAATTACGTAGGCTATTATTTATCCTGGAACACACACAAAAATCAGGCTGGCCAAAAAAGTAAGCTGAACTGAAATATGTAGCTTAAAATGGAGGAATATTATTCCATTTCGATTTGTTTCAAGAGCCAGCCTGTTTATATAGACGAGCGTCAAACTACTTCTTCGTAGCAGAAAGAACTAAAAGGTTAATTAAGTTCATGATAGTAATCAAACAAAACCACACACCTTTCATCTCTTCTATAATGACTAATAGTAGACCGCTGTTTTCTCTAAACAACTAACTAATAGCAAACTACATTGCAAAGGCAACTCCTAAAGCATTAAGTACATTCTTATACAGGTCACAAGCAACCACTGTCACCTTACCTGAAGCATCAAGAGAAACCGCGATCGTGTGTGGTCCATTGACTTCCTTACGAGACGGTAACAGTGATGTGAGTTGCCATCACAGTAGGCTCATTAGGGAACGGCGTCATATATAACATCGACAACTACTGTCTCGCGTCAGGCCGTCTACCCCCTGAACTAGCCCATTTACTTTATAATGATCACTAAAAGCATCTTGTTATTCTGTTAGAGGTGTCAGTGTGGAAACAACCGATCTCTACAGCTACACTGCTAGACATTGATGAGACTTGCTGGAATAAATATATTTGTATATTCCGATTAGGAGTCAACGAAGAACCCTCATCCCTTAAATAATAATAATAAAATACAGTATCTGTCTAATGAGTTTGTTCAACCGATAAGATGGCATTATTTTCTTTGCTGAAAGATAACTAATTAAATTCCTTCTTTAATCTACGACAACCCAACTAAAAAGGTGAACAGTTGTACGTCTAATGAGTATACTTACTAGCTGTATAAATCCAGATAGACGTGCGTAATCATTAGTAGCTATTTTTAAAACGAATTTATACAACAGAACAATCAACAAGCTAATCAGGCTTAAAGTAATAATTCTCATACTTACTCCAGTATTAATTCTATTACTTAATGTGCAGGTTTTCCGAAAATGAATAGTGCTTATTAATGTTTATCAAATCAAACTGATGATGGCTTTCTAACCTAAGATTCAAAACCTTCCTTTACTCAAAAGATTTTCCTGTGCATGAACACTTATCTCGACCTTTGAGTCAGTGAGTTGTGCGAAACGAGAATATAGACAGGCCTAACAGGATAATCCACCTCATTGATGTGTCAGTTTATAGAAACTGGCAATATGAAATGTTCTCTACAAGACTACCGAGAACTTCTCAAGAATGTTTGATGGCATTCTGTAAGCATTATTAGGAAGTGCGGTGGCATTAATCACGTGCAAATTTGGAGTCGGACTATTGTTCACAAAGATTGTCTTAAAGGTCGTAGGAGCTGGTTGCGGATTTTTTTTATTTTATTTTTACTTTTATTAGCGTATCAGTTTCAGTGATTACAGACAAACGAGTTGTGAATTACACTGGCCAACAAAAAAAAAATATTTTTCTGCTGATTATGATCTGACACTTGTTTTTTTACTAATTTGGGTGCGCTGATTTCAAATATCAAACCCATTCTTCTCTATCACATCAGGTTTTTCCTCTATGGCATTTTCTTTTTGCTAATTTGTAAGTTTTTGATATTTTTAAGGAGGCAGTACTATTTAGAGGATCAAAAATTTGATTTTTTAATATTATTTTCTGAAAGTATGTACTTTTAAAAATCTGTTCTTAACTTTTCATCAAGAAATTCGAAAAATTCCCGAAGATATAGCCTTATTCAAATTGCGCAGATCAGAATCGGAGCGCTCACTGCTCTCGCTTGTTAGTAAACGAATAAATGCGTAACAGCGGCAAGTTTTGGTGCTTTGAATGCGAGAGAGGCTGATAATCGACCTAATACATTTAGGTGATGAAAAGTAGGCGATGACAACTGCCTAAAACAAATGAATGCTATATGCATCATAGCGGACAAAGAACGATCGAAATCAGTCAATCGTTAATCGATCGTGAAAGTATGATGAGCGCTTATAACGTTTCAATAAAGTCTCTGGTTTTATTTTTCTTGTTAATTGCCTGTTAGTCGGCAGTGAAGAAAATACATCATATCTACTACTCGAAATTGTGTCAATAGTGTAGATTCCTTCTGCTACATTTGTGGCAGCTTTACTGTTCCCAGCCAAAGGACAAATATCACTGATTTCGTTAAGAAAGTGTACTTTGCATACTTTGACGTAAAAATTGCAGATCAGGACAAGTCATGGGCTCCAAATAAAGTGTGTAAATCATGTGTAGAAAATTTACGACAGTGGAGCAAGGGAAAACGCCAAAAATTAGCTTTTGGCATTCCAATGATTTGGGGTGAACTGAAAAATCACTAGATGATTGCTATTTTTGTTTAGTTCAAACTTCTGGTTATAATAAGAAGAATAAGAAAAAAATTGTGTATCCAAATCTCGACTCAGCAGTTCGGCCAGTTGCTCATTCCAATGAAATAGCCGTGCCAATTTATAAAGGACTTCCTTTACTTGAGAACGAGCATGATCGGGATATGCCAGATGTTCTTGAGGAGCAAGACCCAGATGTTGCTTTAGACAATGAAAATTTAATTTCTAGTTCTGGACCGCAACGTTTTACTCAAGCGGAATTGAATGATTTAGTAAGAGATATGGGCCTATCAAAGGAATCATCGGAATTGTTAGCTTCAAGATTAAATGAAAAAAACTTACTGGAGCAAAATACGAATATAACTTTTTATCGTAGCAGGGAAAGTAATCTTGTACAATATTTTAAACACGAGTGTGGGTTTGTTTACTGTAACAATGTGTCAGGTTTACTAACTGAAATGAGTGTTGTATAATATCATCCAAATGAGTGGCGTTTATTTATCGACAGTTCAAGCAGAAGTCTCAAGTGTGTCTTACTACACAATGGGAATGTATATGGCTCAATTCCTATTGGCTATTCAGTCCACTTAAAGGAAACATATGAGGACATTAAAAAGGTTCTGAAATTATTAAAATATAGAGACCATAACTGGATCATCTGTGTGGATCTTAAAATTTTGAACTTTTTACTTGGCTTTCAAAGAGGATATACAAAGTTTCCGTGTTTTCTATGCTTCTGGGATAGTCGAGCTAGAAACCAACACTGGAGTCAGAAACATTGGCCTTTTAGGATATCCTTAAATGTTGGAGAACAGAATGTTATAAATCAACCTTTAATCGACAGAGAAAAAATCATTTTTCCACCTCTACACATCAAACTAGGTCTTATGAAGCAGTATGTTAAAGCTTTAGATTTACAAGGTGACTGTTTCCAATACATATGTGAAAAATTTCCACGACTTAGTTATGAAAAAATTAAAGCCGGTGTATTTGATGGACCGCAAATTAGAACTTTAATGAGAGACCCAAATTTCATCAACTCTATGAACGAAATTGAGAAAGAGGCCTGGACTTCATTTACGATGGTTGCGAATAATTTTCTTGGAAACAAAAAAGCGTGCAATGACAAAGATCTAGTGGAAACAATGCTTGAAAATTTCCAGCGTTTAGGTTGCAACATGAGCATAAAGCTTCATTTCCTATATAGTCATCTTGATAGATTTCCCGAGAATTTAGGTGTTGTAAGCGATGAACAAGGCAAAAGATTTCATCAAGACTTAAAAACTATGGAAGATCGGTACCAAGGAAGTTGCGATTCTCACATGATGGCCGACTACTGTTGGAGTATTCAAAGGGATTGTCAAAACAGAACACAGCAGAAATTGCTACAAACAAAAATTTATTCCCTGAAGCTCATGTGTAAGTAAAATTGTTATTTTTTATAAATATTCTTGTAATTTTTAATGAATATTGTTAAGTAGTTATGTATCTAATTATCGGCCTCTCTCGCATTCAAAGCGCCAGTACGTGCCGTTGCAGTACCAGTACGTTCTTACGCATTTATTCGTTTTCTAACAAGCGAGAGGGGTGAGCGCTCCGATTCTGATCTGCGCACCGCTTTGAATAATGGGCTATATCTTCGGGAATTTTTCGAATTTCTTGATAAAAAGTTAGGAACAGATTTTTAAAAGTACATACTTTCAGAAAATAATATTAAAAAATCGATTTTTTTTGATCCTCTAAATAGCACTGGCTCCTTAAAAATATCAAAAACTTACAAATTAGCAAAAAGAAAATGTCATAGAGGAAAAACCTGGCGTGATAGAGAAAATGGGTTTGATATTTGAAATCAGCGCACCCAAATTAGTAAAAAACAAGTCTCATATAAAAGTCAGCAAAAATTGTGTTGGACAGTGTTATCTATGATTATAGGTGACGAATATTGAAATTTCATAAACAGAGTTATATTTTCAAGCTAAGTAAATTCTCATTTCACGGAATGTAAATAGGCATATTTGATGAATTTTGCTGTTGCAGATTATCCACTGAGGAATATCTTTCTGAAACTTTTTTTTTTTTTTTTTTTCCAAATGAAGGTGAGAGTGAGTTAGCTGGTCTAATGCAAAGTCGAAACTTGTCCCTCTTCCAGATAACCAGACAAACCGGACTGATTAAATTCAGCGAATTTAACCATGAAAATCGTGAAGTGCATATAAGAGGTTTGATGCAGGGTATTGAATAGAATATCCTGAGAGATCGGGGGATTAAGAGCTAGGTGATCTGATTAGGAAAGGATCTGTGTTCGAAGGCTAAGAAAAAATTGGGACAACGTAAAATATTGGAGTACTGAAAATAGGAAGATATCTGGCAACCTATAACTTAAGGATATGCATTAGATCCTGCAACCCTTGTCAATAACAACTAACTTTTTAATAATAATAATAATAATAATAATAATAATAATAATAATAATAATAATAAAGTTCGAAAATTATGGTCTTTCCTAGCTTGAGGGATATCCTTATATCATTATTCAGGCAGGCAAAACATCCCTATTTTGGAAACGTTCTGTGATAAACTCTCTGATTTATCTTTCGGATGGTATCAATTTCTTGGCTATCTCATAATGATTCTGACCTTATCTTCTCACAATTTTTCCCGTATGAGGCGTTTACTCAAATGAGAAATTGTGTCTATTAAAAGTAACTTCGCTAGAAAAGAATTAAAAGACTATGGCAGTTACTATGGAAATGTTGGAGGAGCGCACATGAGAAGAGCAGAGCTATAGGTTGAATGTATTCTGAGCTACAGATATAACTCACATTGAACTTGTTCACCCGAATAAAATTATTTACCACAAAAGAGTAATTAAATATTTACTATTGTTAAATCTTAATTTTTTTTCAATAAATTTTAAACTGAATATCGGTACTTTAAATTTAAAATGCCAGGATCCAATTTTGGAGATCACCAATAACGATATTTCTGTTTATATCCTCGTATATAAATTGAGAGTGAGGAAATGGAGTACCTATGGAAGTAATGCTTTCTGCAGCTGGGTATTGTTATATTACTTGATGAAGAATTTGTGTGTTGAATGTCACCTTTATGTAAATCTATGGCAGGCAGGGTTGACCGAGTGGACAGCATCTCGCTTTCCAGTCTATGGGAGATGGGTTGGATTCCAAATGAGACGAGACCGTGAATGTTTTAGGGTAATAGATGATTTTCTTGTACCGGTGTACCGCAACTACCGGAGTATTATTTATCACAGGCCTGAAATGCTTTGGAAAATGTTTCTTCGCCAAATCAAAATTCCAAGATGCTCAAAATCTTTAGTCTATCTTGGGTAATAAAAGTGATTTAACTTTACCGCCTTCTAAGAGTAACATGGAGATTTTAAAAAAAATTAAAAACAAGGATTTCACTGTTTGGTTTGTTTATTGTTTTCTGCAATATTCTAAATGATCGATGTGAGAAAAGCAAAGATCATCAAATTTTTGATAAATTTAGTAAAAACTGTTTCAGAGACTTCTGAAATAAAACCACATTGGGCGCTGAAGCAATTCGAAGACACATACTATCAATTAGTTATTTATTGAAACGCACTCAGCATGGTGATTATTTTCGTTGATTGTAAAGGATTCGTACATAGGAGATTCATTTCTGTATACTAAACTCCAGTCAGCAATATTACTTCGGCATCCTTAGGCATATAAAGAAAATTTCTCCTTAACGACCAGAAAAATGGCACATGCAGTGATTTCTTCACTATGACAGTGTTCTTATACCCACACTGCTAAATTGAAACAGTTTATCGACAACAATATGGATATAGCACTGTATTAACTTAGCTCTCTGTGATTTCTTTTTATGCTCCAAGATGCAACTGAATCTCAAGAGAACGGAGATTTAAGGATACTTAAGACATTCAGAGCTAATTGCTGGAAGTGCTCATTATGATCATAAAGTAACTATCATTGGTGTTTCCTGCAGAGAAAGAAAGAAAACAACAGGAAATATTCGAACCCTACTGATACCAATAACCGGAATATCCAATACAAAGACTCTATCACCATACAATAGACTGTAAGTCTGTCAATTAAAACAGCATCTCTTTTCTCTGATCACATGATCAGAGTTACTTTTAAACCAATTCATACTGTTCGTAGCCTTCTGAGGTTTCCCTACTGTCTAGCACCTTTCTACAAAAACTCAAGAGTATACAAAATCCAGTGCTCGTGTGGTTTAACCTGCATAACACAAACAAGTCATGGATTTGAGGTTAGAAAGAACGAATACTCGTACGTTGCAGATACTGAACATAAAAGAAAATACCAATCAGGTTTGAACAGTCATACGTATAATATCAACCGTTCAGTTGATTGAAACTCATCTGATACTGATTTTCCCTTTCAGTCGTTTCCGACGGTGACTTTATAGGCATTGTCCACAAAGTATTCCTGGTGAGATTTTTTACAGGGTAATTCACCATTGCTTTCTCCAACCCTCCAATTTTATCCGGGCTCAGGACATGGCTGTAACGTATTCGTCATTGTAATCTATGTGTGTTCAAGAGTTTGACTGTTCTGGGGTCGGAAAACTAGAGTTTCCAGTTAAAAAAAAATCTACCTCCGTGTGAGACCAGTTAATTCACCTTTACTCAAAGAGAACAGATGAAGGTTCCTCACGCCACTGACGGGAATCTAACTCAGATCTTTCCGACTAAAGGGTTTTGTCTATACTGACGGCTCGAAACTCATCTACTATGCCTTATATAGAAAACAATTTTATTCCAAATTTGAGAAGGAATCAGTTATGGTTATCTATTCGTATGGATCACTTAACGAAATCCAAGGACGGATATTAAATGACATACGAAAATCTCTTAATAAATCTTTTAATATTAGATATTTTTAACTTCACCACCCATCTGTGGGAAGTTTTCGGTATTGAGCCACACTGTAATATAAATAAGGAGTTTATTAAAAATAAATAGCAATCATTTCTATCGCTAACTGCGGGTTTATTGTCTAGCATGAATTTACCTATTTGTATTGTAACGGTTTTTCAGCGTTTAATAAACTTTGTGATCAACGCGTTTATAGTTTTTTCATGATTTAACTCAGAAGAAGCCACCAGTTCCATTTCAGATGAAACTAGTAGGTGTATTTTTACTTAATCTAAAACCCATAAATTTCCTATTGTTTTATGAATGTTTAAGTCTTTAAACTTTTTCTATTTAATTTAAATAATGTGAGTAAAGTTGCCATAACTCGATCAGATCTTGTATTTTCTTAGTATACTTTTTTATTTATCATTATTATTATTATTATGTGACACCTCCAGGGAGTCCAAGGACTCATCGAGAGAGGGCACCTACTCTACAACTCTCCGTCTCCACTACTCAATCCACCAACTACAACGTCATCTACCATCCACCACCACCACCACCACTAGTATTTTCACTGACAATCAAAAAACGTCCATGCCCAAGGGGGGGGGGGGGATTCGAACCCGTAGCCTTTTGGCTGCAGAGCGGAGGATACGCTAACCACTCTGCCAACTGGGGTGGGCAAATTTTACACATGAGGTTTTTTTCTTCAAAAAATAAAAATAAAAAAAATAATAATAATCAGCTAACGCCTTTTTATTCCCGTATAGGGAATAAGCGAGGTCGTTTAGCCCTATCTAACTTTTGGAGACTGAGTGGAAGTCTCCACTGGCAGCCAATCAGAGATAGCTGGCCCAAGGCCAGCTCAACAAGTGCCGCCATCTAGCGGTCCCTAACCCTAACACAATATATTTAATGTCTGAAATAATGCAGATTCTACGCTCGATTTTCTTGAGTTTACGGGTCGAAAAACCCGAGTTTCCGGGAGAAGAAACCCCCTTGCCCGTGCCAGAGATCGAACTAATGTTGAATTTTTTATTAATTTACATATCACCCGATTAACTTATTTGCACAGTTTCATAATTAGCACTGCCAACAATTTTTCTGTAGCACTGCTACAGAAAAATTAACGTAGCGATATAAGCATTTCCCAGTGAATAATACGAATGTGTGCTGTACTACAACAAGGCATAGGAAAATCAAGCTTTTTTGAAGAGAAAACACGAAAAAATGCCAAATGCATCTTATAAGTAACCATGACTGATATCGAGGCATATGTTATTGACTATGTTGGAGAGTTTCTCAATCTCCAGCGAGATTGAAAAACTGAGCGAGAGAGAAATTGCTGTGGTTATTGTTATCTCGGCTGGCGACAAGGCCATAAAGAATTTGTGTCCCTTATCTATCAATTAAGGGAATGCCTGATTAAGGAGAGAGGGAGAAAAACAGCTGACGTGATTATCTATTCTCGATCTGTTATTAGCGAACTCACAGTTGAAAAGGCTACGAAAACATTCCTCGAGTACTTAAAAGGGTGTGTGTGATTTAAGCTGTTTTTAAAATTCTTGTCATGCCAGTAGACCAGCCGGTTTAAATTGGTTTAACAATTGTAGTCAAGCATACAATGTAATACTCGAACTCTTTTAGCGGTGCTAAGAGGATTAAGTAAACCCATAGAAGAAACCCTTCCCGTTCTTAAAGCCAGCGTGCGCAAATGAAATTCATGAATTATTAAGAATCGGCTTCTCAATCTTTTTTTCGCTCAGGTAACAGCGTCGTTGGTATCAATGAAATCCATTTCAATGAATCAGTAAAACAGCTAAAAGGCTTCTTTCTTCAGTTTCATTTGAATAAATTATGCCTGCTCTTAATGAATTTCAGTACATATTAGATGGTAGAAATAGAATTGGATATAAGATGAAAGATAGAGTTCCTGTCTGGCAAATTAAAAAAAAAAGTATTAAAATTATTAAAAGAACAGATTAGTAGAAAACTTTGAGATCTTTTTCCTTATGCATTCTTCACAAAGAATGCATAAGAAAATTCTTTGTGATTTTTCTGAAAAATAATATATGACTAACTTTAAGTTGAATTCATTGTGACTTCAGTTTAATGTAATACATCATATGTCATGTAATTCAACCCTTTGCTATATCAAATATACTGTGCATTATATACTCTCCAGTCAAAATATTATGAATACCATAATATTTGTCTCCCCCATCTCTTGCTGCCAGAACTAACGCTACTTTTGAAGACTTTATAAAACCTTTGAACCACCAGAAGTATGCTGCGTTACGTCTTCATTCCCCATGATTGCTTCCTATAGATTTTCAAGTGCTCTGGCTGGATGATTCAAACGCTGAATCCCATGATCCACGTAATACCAGAGATGTTTTATGAGATTGAAATCCAGCGAATTCGGCGACATAGTAACACGCCATTGACGGTATCATTCGTCGAACAATGTTTTCAACGTCACAAGGCACATTTCCCTGTTTGGACACACCCGTGTCATCTGGAAAGAAAGTCACCATAAAGGATGTACCTGATCAGCTACAATGGATAGGCATTTTGTATGGTATGGTCTCCAGGTATCAACCAGGGTTCCAAGAGATTCCCAGAAAAGCATTCCCCATACTATGACATCTCCTGCCTGTTTCTTTGGACTATGACATTGGGATGATTCTGTTCCCCAGCTTTTTGCCTAACCAATCGCTACCACCACACAGCAAGTCTAGAAACGAGATTCATCTGAAAAAGCAACATTTTGGATGAATCTGGTTC
This sequence comes from Typopeltis vanoorti, assembly GCF_054136105.1. Taxonomy (NCBI): domain Eukaryota; kingdom Metazoa; phylum Arthropoda; class Arachnida; order Uropygi; family Thelyphonidae; genus Typopeltis; species Typopeltis vanoorti. The sequence goes on from NC_143549.1 coordinate 145,881,448, forward strand.
CATTCTTCCCATTTTTCAGTCTTCCAGTCTTCAATGGTCCAGACATATCCCTCAGATGCAAACAGTAGACGTGGTTGTCGATGACTGGCCGAAAATATGAGCAAAATGACTGGGCACTTCCTTCAAAGGATCATTCAAAAGAAGGGAACATTGGAACGCAGCCGTTTGTCTCGAGGTTAAATTCTATGGTCAACGGTTCAAGATGTTTCGTGTATCCCATTCACAAGGCTGGATAACCACGAGCATCTATGAGCAGAGAGAGCTCACTGCTCATAGGTGCGATCTCACTGCTCATAGGTGCGATCTCACTGTTCATTGGATACATTGATCCAACGAACTGTTACTCTGTTCAATATCCTTTCACACCTAGAGCACTTTAGCTAACGGCACACCGCGAACGTTTTACAATATTGACAGTTTTCTGGATACTGTCACTCTTCAACCGATACTTTACAATCATGCTTGTTACGAAATCCTTCACATCATATCCCTTATCCACATCGATCAGCAGAACAGTATGTCACATGCCTGCAGTATCATATATAAAGACTTTTTCCCGTAATGAAAAAGTTAGTATATATGATGTGAAATGACCAATTGTGAAATAAGAAGACAACTCGTGTTATTTTTGTTAGCCTGTGTACGTTTGACAACCCAAGGTTTGTCACTTATGATCAAGGACTATAATGTACTGTTGTCAGGATAAAAAAATTGGAATTTGCTGTAAACGGAAGGAGATTGTTCATATGTGTAGGGTGGGGTGGGGAGAAAATAGTTAAGTGACAGCGGAGATGTTTATGCCAACATTCATTGATAACTTCTGTTGAGGATGAAACCTTCCACTGTCGTGTGCAGGGAATAGTTGGAAACTGTCCTAGATACAAACCACAGACAAAGCTGAAGCAATAAAAAGAAGAAAAAGAAAAGAAAGAAAAAAGAAAAGAAAAATCCTCTAAATCTGCTAGCATAATGTAAATAACTGGTTCGTTTTTATTTAATTTTTTTTTTTTTTTAGAAAACATTTTGGGAAAACATTTTTGAAAAAAAAAAAATAGAGAAAACATTTTGATATCATGCTAAATTGTGTTCTGGCCTTCTCTGCATCTGGATGAATATAAAATTTTCCAAAAAGCACATGCTATTTAATACTTATCCACAAAAGCCAATTAATTAAAAAAACAGAAAAATAGTTATAATAAGGGCTTTTTTTTGTTTATATGACTTAAGCTATAATAAAACAGTTTATTTATGAGACTGCTAAATTAAATTCTACTAAGGGAGAAATATAATATCTCATTCTGATAAGAAAGTAACTCAAGTAAAAAAAAAAAAAAAAAAATGCACTAAAATATTCAGTAAGCATTTACTTCTTCTCAGAAGAACCACAAACTTGTGGCGCTACGGAAATGTGGCGTTTAGATTTGGTCAGTCTATATGGTGGACGAAGAAAACGACACACAGAAGTTGCAATATCTTTTACAAGCACAAAGACAATAAAACCATCCACACGTATATCTCATCATATATTCTCCCATATGCAAAATATTTATGTAACAAAAAACAAAAAGAACAACAAAAAAAAAAGACGTGTAAGTTATGCAACGCATACCGAAATTCGGTAAACAAGAGAACGAAAATAATAAAATAATTATCAACGTAGTCGCATGCTGCGATGTATAGACTGTATTCCAATATTATTATTATTATTATTATTATTATTATTATTATTATTATTATTATTATTATTATTATTATTATTATTATTATTATTATTATTACATCAAGGTAAGCTGCTTCCTGATCCTAAAATTACAGATAACTTTGATTCATTTAAACTCATGGTGAAAGACTTGCTAAATACACACATGGAACAAATCAACAAAAAATTTGTTTGAGGAGTATGAACTCAAATACAGTTCAGTAACGAGACCTCTGAAGAAATGTTAGGAACCGTGCGAGAAATAAAGACAAAATTAACGGTAGCGATTGAAACACAAGATACACTCAAGCGCGAGAATAAAGAACTGCGGAAAGAGGTAAACACACTCAAGTGTCAAATGGAGCACATGCTACAAAAGGAAAGAAAAAAAGAATTTAAAATTAAGGGAATAACAAAAGAAAATACAGAAGACTTAAACAACATAATGCAACTGATCGGCAGCAAAATTGGGATTCAAATCACAACCACAGACATCACCTCTATTAGCCGAGGCCTACAAAAAAACAAAGAGAGACTGCCACTAATCATCGCTCGTTTTACAACAAAAGTCTGAGAGACTCCATTCTTGCAGCAAGCAGGAAAACAAGGCCGACAACAATGATCCTAACTGACAAGAAACTCCCAACACCAATCTATATAACGGAACACTGGGCTCCATACTCCAAAAATCTTTTATACCAAGCAAGGAAGACAAATACAGAGAAAAACTACAAGTTCCTGTGGACTAAGTCAGATATTTATGAGAAAGAATGAAAACACTCGAGTTTATATCATTACAAGTGAACCCGACTTACACAACTTACCAATATAATACACTAACTCTTCACACATCCTTAAGAACAAGATTAGAAATCACTTAAAAACTATACAATGGAGATCTCAAACATAGGCGAACATATCCAGTCAGACAATATAAACTTCAAGTTCTTTGACTCTTTGAAGAAATGGTCAGACAACATTTCCATCAATACCAACTTCACTATCATACACACAAACATAAGAAGTATAAAAAAACGCTGGCTTACATTGATAACACAGCTCAACTACACCATGATAAACATAGATGCGCTAATACTGATCGAAGTTGCAATAAACTACACAGAAATTTACGCATACAACATAAATAATTACGAAACCTATAATTTATTAGACTAAACAAAAGAGGAGGTGGCATCGTGGCATTTATCAAAGACAATACAACTTGACTGAAAAACAAACGCATTTCGAACATGCGGAAACAATAATTTTGGAAATCACAAATAGCCACAACAGTATCAAATACACAATAAACACAATATATATACCCGAGATAATAATCCACTCAGCTTTCTTCATGAGTTAGAAGCATGGCTAAGCATCGAACCTCGTACAACACACAGGCTCATCCTAATAGGAGACATTAACATAAATACTCTTGACCACGCTTCTTCAACCACTAACACATATCTTGATATAATAAGTCAGTACAACATAAACCCTACCATTAACTTCCCAACAAGAGAAGAAATACCCAATAACTCACTAGCACAATCATGCATTGATCATATCAACATACGGGCTCCCATCCATACATATACATCATCAATAATTAACGTAAAAATTGCCGATCACTACTTTGTCTCAACTTCGTTTTATTACGTTACCTACCCCCCTCCCACCACCACAAAAGTCGACAAACCTCGATCATATAAAGAGCATTGTCGATAACCAAATAAAAAATACAGACTGGAATTGCCTACTTAAAGTAAACGATCCTGTAACATTATACGAGAATTTTCAACTAAAGTTCACAGAAATATACAGAAAAGCAACAAAGCCTACACAAACGAGGCGACAAACAGACAACAATCCATGGATAAATGGCGACATATTAAATAGTATTACTGTAAAAGAAAATCTATGGGAAAAAAAAACTCAAAAAGTCACCCAGTAACACACATTTACAAACCTTATACAAAAACACAAGAAATCAACTAACAACAAAAATTCGTAGGGCAACAAAAACACTACTACTTCCAAAAATTCATGGAATATAACGACAACATGAAGGCCACACTCAACGAATTAGTAACTTGAAAAAAGAAAACTTCAGCACAAGATTTTATTGCAAAAAGCTTCGGTCAGGACACAAACGAAGAGGAACTAGCAGACTCATTCAACCATGCTTTCACAAACAATATCATATAACTCAATAAAGATAAACTACCAAAGATCAACAAAAAAAACTACCGACACAAAGTCAACAACAAACGATGTATTTTCCACCCGTAACAAAACAGGAATTGAAAGAAGCTCTCCTACAACTAAAACCAAAGACCACGCCAGGAATAGACAAAATAAGCCTCACAGACCTTATAACACACTTTGAACAAATGAATCCAATACTTTGAGACTTGTGGATATAATATTCGACACAGGCATTATTCCACAACAACTAAAAACTGCAATAATTACGCCAATATACGAACAGCAAAAGAAACGATTCTCAGAACTACAGACCAATAGCTACCCTACCAGTCATCTCAAAAATTCTAGAAAAAATAACACACACCAGACTACAGAACTATTTACAGAAGTACAACATTATCTCACAAAACCAATACGGCTTTTAAAAAACAAAAAGCACCATCACTTTATTAGAAGACATCGCCGACACAATAAACAAAGCTCTCGACAAAAACAAGTACGCTGTCCTTATACTGCTGGACACCAAAGCATTTGATACACTTGAACATGACATACTACTCACCAAACTATACTCAATAGGTATAAGAGGAACACTGCATCCATGGTTCAAGATCTACCTCTCAAACAGAACACAAGTAACACAAATAGGTACATGTCACAGTCGGGGTATACAAATAAAACACGGTGTTCCTCAAGGTGCGTATTATCACCTACTCTATTCAACAAATACATTAACGATGTTCATAACATATCCATAAGAAGTCAAATATTTCAGTACGCAGATGACACTGCACTACTAGCAATCCACACAGACATCAACACGGCTCTCTGCAAATCACAACAAGACCTCAATGAAATCACAACATACTTCCACTAAGACGCAATTCTAATCAACGGCACCAAAACATAGCTGTTGATAATACACAACCCAAGAATCATCATACGCCCCAAATCACTATCGATACACTGTCACACATACCGCTGCATTAACAACAAAAATACCTGCCAATGTTCCGAAATCAAACCTGTAACACACGCAAAATACCTCGGTCCCTATATAGATTCCCACCTTAAATAGACAAACCATATAGAATACCTACACACCAAATTCCGGATCATCGCAGCAAATCTCTTCCCAGATAAAGACATTATTCCACCGAACATGAAAAAACTCCCATATCACGGTATCTGCAAATCCTTACTTAGATACGGAATAACAGTCTATGCAAACACATCAAACAGCTACCTAACAAAATTAGAAACATTACACAGGAAAGTCATGTCAACAGTGATCTGGACACCTTACACGCAACAACAAATATCCGACAAGCACATGGCGATACGCAGAATTCTGAGCATTAAAAACCTGAAACACTAAATGACATTAACAAGGAATTACTTCAACATCACCTATCGAAACAACAGAGACACATATCGTATAACACGACCTACAACAACTCTCTACATCCCTACATCCTTCAACAACGCATACGGTTCTTCTGTGAGATCACATCAGATACCCACGCAACTCAACAACCTACCAAGAAATTTAAAATACATAGATAACTACAGAACATTAAAAAAAGAAGTCTGGAAAATATACCAACAAAGGTAATACACCATTAACACTAATATACACCGTCACAATCACCAGCATCCAATGCCCACATCCCATGCATAAACAGTAACAACAACATAAATAGTGAAAGCTAAATCCCACTCCCTTCATAAAAGCTAACCCAAGCTTCGAAGTAGGTGTGATTAACTTGCCTCACCCATCTACAAGTAATCCTTATAAGCAAATGCAGAAATGTAACAAAACAATCAGTAAAGTATATAACAATAAAGAAGATACTGAAGATACTGATCATTATGTGATAATATCATTAATATAATATTACTACGTAACATGAAAAAAATAATGTAATAAATTATTCTTATTATTAAAAAATATGTAAATAATGAGTTTACATTGTATGTGTGTGAGAAATAGGAAATATAATATTTTAATTGCACATGTGTAAATACTGTTGTATAATCACTCTTTCTCAAACTTTAAAAAAAAAATAGTAAACTACATGTAATATTACATAACTTGTGTAACTCTGAACTATATAATTGTAAATTATTACTGTGATTGTTATTTTAAAAGATAGCAAACAAACTATGTTATCATCATTATTATTGAAATTTCATTATATCTAGCACTTAGTGCTGAACCTTGTAAAATAATATACTGAATATTACTCAAGATGATTATTGTATATATGTAAATATTTGAGAGCTCAATAAAAAAATAAATAAATTTATTATCATTATTATTATCATTATTGGTTTGATCACACAGTTTAAACACAACCCAAACAGGTTATCATTAATTATGTTTTCTTCAGAATCATAGACAAAGGTATCAGAGAAATGTTGAAGGGCAATGATGACAAGGAATCACTTGGAAAATTCCACTTCTAATGCTATCTCCAAATTGATTGCTAAATTGTTTTTGCACGATTTTATAGCAAAACAAACTTATAATTTCACTAATTGAGAATTAAAAGTGTATGCAGTTTATTTTATTTTATTTTTTGTCATGATAAACACCAAAAGCAAGGTAATATAGTCTATGAAAAACATCAGCAAATAATACAGCATTGCGATCTCTTTTCTTTCCAGAATAATATTATTGCGTTGTTATTATCACAATGTACATCATACATTTTATAGTTTCAGTGTCAATTAAAGCAATTATTTACATTTTACGGGATACAGGTCGAACTCAGGTCTTTCCAATCAAACGGGTTCGTTAACACAGGCTGAGCCATGAAATTTCTTGCTCATAGGCAATAAGTAAATAACTATAAATGATAAACAGTTGTTCTTGACTGATCGAAACAAGTTTAATCTTTGCTCGTTGACCGAAATAATCATCCCGCTCCAAAGTATAATACTGGAATTTTGCTTCAAGTCTGCATGATCGAATTGGTTTTGCGTACCACATTAAATTACAATAAAACTGTTTTTGAACTCAATGCTTTTGTGTTATTTTTATACTGTTTTAAGTAACTTAATATGACTATTTTTTTCTCTCTTTCCACACATCATGTCATATTACAGTTCAACAAATATTTTGAATGCATGAATCACAATTCAAAACACGGTCGTTGATACACTGGTGTCCAAAACCTAAGGACCAACACTATTTCTGAAGATTACAACAGAAAATTCAGACGAATCAGTTTATAGCAATTTGTACAACTGACGATTGCAAGTAGAAAGCTGGTACACAAAATTTTCGAATCGTTCCCAAAGCGGTCACGTGGTAGCACTCAATAGCATAAAAGGCAAAAGGCTGCACTAAGCGAATTATGTTTGAAGGAAGCTCTTTTTGAAGGAATAAAATTGCAAACTTTGATGTGTTGTAATGTCTCAAAGACACCATCTAGATGATTTCACGTGGGGAAGAATTATTGGGAAGCTTGAAGAAGGTCGAAGAATTACTGATATTGCCAGAGAGTTTGAAATCTCACATAGCGTTGTATCCAGACCCTGGACAACGTCTCCGACCAACGGATTGCATTCTAGACATTTTCTAAGAGGTCGTCCTCGCTCTAGCACGGAGCATGAAGACAGATTTTTGGTTACAACAGCAAAACGCAATCGACGCAGCACGGCAGGTTTGCTTTCAAGTCATATCCATTCAAGCACTGTTAAGCAGATTTCACGACAAACTATGGCAAGACGTCTGCGACAAGTAGGCTTATACGCCCGAAGGCCTGTAGTCTGCGTCTTTTTATCCATAGCTCACGGCAGAGCACGTTTCCAGTGGTGTTGTATTCATAAAAATTGGACAAGGCACCAATAGGCTAATGTACTCTTTCAGATAGAGAGGTTTTTCCTCCGATTCTAGACTACACTTGATCTGTGTGAAAGTGGTACTGCTTACCATCGTGAGTATGTTCATGAATGGAATAGATACGTCGGTGCTTGGGTCATGGTGTGGGGAAGCATTACGCTTAATGAACGCACCGAGCTGCAAGTGCTGGGAAAAAAGGAACTATGATTGGCGAACGATATTGCAAAAGTTCGTCAACGTCATGTTCGATTGTTTCGTGTAGGCGAAGAATTCGTTTTTATGGATGGTAATGCCACATCACATCGTACACGAGCAGTAGAGATACACCTCTGGAGAACGAAGATATTAATCGAATCGAGTGGCCAGCACCCTCGCCAGATCTCAACCTCATAGAACACGTTTGAGACGCAATAGGGAGAGGCATTGCTGCTCGAAATTCCTCTTAAAATAACAAACAAGGCCTTATCCTTGCTCTGAAGGAGAAGTGGTCCAGTTTGCCTAAAGAACTGAATCACTTGGTGCTAAACATGGTACGACCTTTGCGAGAGCTGCATCGCAGTTCGGGGTGGACATATTCCATACTGAAATGTCTTTCCGCATAGTTTTCTGTAAACAGTGTACATTAATTCCTTAACAACGTCTTTAACTACGATTTTTAACTTTTGTCAAAAACGTATTGCAAGTTAATTTGTAGGAAATTACAAGAATTTTTTGTAATATATATATATATGTGTGTGTGTGTGTGTGTGTGTGTTAAAGATACCAAGCTACTCCTTTTTCCCAAGTAAGCAAACACCATGGATAAACAGGTATCATTGATTTCCTTCTGCAAATTATTACTGCAATTCGTACTTTTAATACTAATATAGTACAAATTGCAGTAAGTATTTTTTTTTCTTAATAAATGAATTATTTAAATTTAAAAATAATTTTTAATTTAAGTCATTGTTTTTCACTGGGGTGAAATATAACATCATCACAGTTTAGTGAAATTATTATCAATACGTGTGTTAATAGAATGGATGAAGTACATCACAGATTGGTAATTGTCCAGCTGATGGATATTTTCGCTAGAAAAGTAAAAGATTTCATTCAGGTAATATACTTGTTGTATTGCTGTTTTCTTGATTGTTTTTCATAAGGTAAAATTCTGGTATTGTTATTCAACAACATTTCTTATTTTGTAACAACAGTTTCTTTTAGATTTTTCAAAACAATGATTTCTATCCTGCTGGAAAACTTAGTTGGGAAACTACTCTACAATTCTATTTATGTTTTATTTCATTTTTATTTCCTTTTTATAAATTGATTGCTCTATTCCTAATCTTGAACTTGACCTTGTGACCAAGTCTTCTGGATTTTCATCTTTTCTTCAATATTCAGTGTAGCTAGCCACTGCTCTACCATGAAAGTTCAGGATTTCATGCTGGAATCATTTCCACTGCTCTCGTTTCAAAATTCAGATTTCTGATGGCTTTTTCTACCTCGTACTGATATACATTCCTTCAGGATATTTTTCCACTAATGTTCAAAGAATTTCTTACTACATTTAATAATTCTTCAAAATTTCAAAATTACTCATGAGAGCCTGAATATTCTCTTTTCTTCGAGTTTTTGTCATAATTTTAATTGAGTTTTAATTCGTTCTCTTTTCAACACATTTATAATCGCTGCTTCTATCTTCCAACACATTGTAGATTCTCGTATCTTGGACCAGTTTGAAGGTCCACTATTAACAATACTAAAATAAATAAAATGTTTGCTTCCCGCGCATGTGCATACTACATAAACTTTTGTTTATGTTAGAATATGACATTGATAATGATACGCGTCCTGACCAGCAGATACTTGTCTTTATTAACAGCTCTTTCTTTTTCTCTAAATTTCGCTAGGGCATTTCAATAGATTTGTAATGATTAGAAATTTCCTCTACTTCTTTGCTACTAAAACTTTTATGGGATCAATGACAGAATAATTCGAATTGTCCCATCTCGCATGCTAAAATCTGTCCACGTCATTTTTATTTGAAACTGACTCCCATTCAAAAAATCATCTTCAAGTTAAAAAAAAAAGTCATCTTACAGTTATTATTTAGGAGGATCTTACCTGTCTGGTCTTCTTAGTTACAGCTACATCCGTTTTCTCACACTATGTCGTTTCACTTTACGCCTGCCCACACATATAGCACCAATGAGCTATATTGTCTGTAATCTCTCGAGTTTGTGGGATTTATATTAAAAAATAATCACAAGTTAAATACATTTACAATACTAACAATGTGTTTTTTTTTCAACATAATGGAATTCATTGCTTATTTACGAGGATTTGTTATACATGCATGAAAAGATTGAAATAAAAATTTTCAGATATCTATGATAGAGTGCTCAACAGCAAGTCTGCTGAACCCCGACTAGGCAACTATGACCTTACTTGACGCTATTAATAATTGGTGCTGTCTAATCAATAGAAGGGAGGGAGAAACGAACCCATCGAAGTTTAAGTATCTATTTGCTGTGTGAGGATTGTTATCTTTAAGAGTTATTGGTATTGGTTCATTAGCAAGGAGTATGTACCGCGGAGGAAAACAAATGGAAATGACACACTCGGTGAATTTCAACGTAGGGAGGAGTTCAAACACCACAAGTAGCAAACGTGGGGCGAAGGAATCTTTTACGACACGGGGGTGTGGTCGTGTGTATTAAATGACATTTTGCTGTCGACGATTGCCTTCCTCTTCGTGCTATGTTACATTTCTAAGTGAAGGACGGTGGGGGGAGTGAATTCAATGCACGACGCTTAATAAATGTGAGGAGGCGGTCTGCTGTCTTTCAGATTGGGACCGTCTTTGGGTGATAAGTTAGCAAGTTGAAGTGTGTGTAATTGTGTAAGTGGATAGCTCACCAGGTTACTTTAAAAAAAGTAAAAAAAGAAATACCTTGGCGGCCTTGTCTGTGTGCAGCCACACTTCTTAATGACAATTATTAATAAGACAAGAGGGAGTAGAGAAACGAGCAGTTCTGCTACCTCAATCAGATTGAATGAGTTAAAGGACAATTGCACGATCTTAGTTAGAGCCCCCGCCTAAAGCAGATTGAATACACAGTCATTTATATTGATCTGCAAGGTGTCAACAGAGACACACACAGCGTTTGAGTTATGGTCCTTGACATCGATTAAATCTGGATATTCGGGCAGCTAAGTAGGCATAGCAGCTGGAAGTTCAACAACTTTCCCAGGCTACTTTGTACCTCTAATGTCAGGCATGCATTATTTATAATTTCTGTGATACCTGACATAGCATCTAGGTTGTAAGGCACTGCAATGTTAATAAGAAATAACTTATCTTACTTAGAACACTTGTTACTGTTTTCTCAAACCATAGGGAAAGTTTTCTACTGGTTGAGCTGATAATTGCATTAATAATTTTGGAATATTTTCTTGCATGTAGTAACAGATAAGATTGAGGCGATTATTATAATCGCTCTTTCATTGTATTGGCAATTTTTTAATACGACAATCCCACCCATGAAAGGTTGAAAAATTATAGTGCATTAATGACCTGAATGAGAGAAGGGTAAATAATTCGTGTTCTCACACCTGGTAACGACACAATCTCCCACCTAAAGACATAAAGTCTATACACCGTTGGGGAGCGCAAACGCTATTCATTAGGTTAACTAGGACGACAGATTGCCTACCAGATTTGTCAATATCTATGGTAATAGGCAGTTTATTGGCACTCATTTATTATTAGTTTATCGTTACATCTTGCAATTAACAAAATGCTTGAATGCATGTTTTCTTTCCACTGGTCTGATAAGGTATTTGTTTTCGTAATTTTTGAATATGAATTTGTATATCGATCATGTTTGCAGTTTTGGATAGATGATAGAGTCTCAAGAAAATATGTATTGAAAAACATAGTGCATTAAGTAAAATAAAATTAAGTTTTTGTTATTATGTGTCTAATTGGGACGTCTGTGTAGAAGAATTCTACAGGGTTAGGTGAACTCGAACTCAAAGTTTGAATTTTATAAAAACAATATTTGTTAAAAAGAAAAAAAAATTAAATATCACTGGCAGAATCAATTTCATTAATGAAGGATTTTTCATTTGTATAAAATTTCATCCACGAACTTTTTTTTTTCTTTCCTTTAGTGAGTATTGCAATCTTGGTTGCACTACGATGAAAGCAAGAAATGCAATTAATATCAAGGTTATAAAATGTTGTCGTGTGTCACATAATGTAATGATAGCCATGTTAAACTTTCATCTTTACTTATACAAAGTTTATGATAAAGGATATGATAAAGCGTCTTATCACGGTTAATTTCAGTTACGTGGCTGAGTTTTCTTGAAATGTGAGGCGCCTTTCTGGTGTAATCGAAAGAATTATATGCACTCTCTTGTTTGAAAAGAATTCTATGACTTTTTAATGGAGAATAAATGTGTCGTTTTCAGAACGTAGAGATTCTCAAAAACTCGGATATTTCCTTCCTCTAAATTAGATAAACAAGGTGTAGAACAGAATCGCTATTCGTAGGAAATGTACTGCCGAATCTAAATCTAACGAGTGGTAGATTTAGATGCCTTGGAAACAATTATAAAAAACCCAATCTATCCTTGAAATATTGGATTTACATCTGTCAACAAACTTACACGAAAAATTGTATTTGTTTTGAAATATCTCGTGTCTCTTCCAACACAACGATGCATCGTTTATTCCGAAACGGTTTCAGGAAAATCAGATGGAAAATTTTAACCTTGTCTGCACAGAATCCCATTTCAACACGTCTGGAAGCACCTTCTTAGCGAAATGGTACTTACGGTATGGAGCCAAACCCGTGATATCTAACAATGATATATAGCTAGAGGAAGGAAGAATGGCGAAAATAATAATAATAATAATAATAATAATAATATTATTATTATTATTATTATTATTATTATGTGACATTTCCAGGAAGTCCAAAGACTCATCGAGGGAGAGCACCTACTCTACCTCTCTCTCTCAATTCACCAACTACAACGAACCTCAACTACACCAACGACATCTACCGCCCACCACCATCTACCGCCCACCACCACCACCACCACCACCACTAATATTTTCATAGACAGACAGACAATCACAAACATCCATGCCCACGGCGGGATTCAACCCACAGCCTTTTGTCTGAAGAGCTTATACGCTAACCACTCGGTCAACCAGGCCGGTAATTAGCCTCTTTCTCTTGTGCGTTAGTCATACTAACGCCCAAAAGAAAGAGGCAACATGCTTTTTAATTCGGAATCATCGATATACAGACCAGATATGGAACTTTGTTAAACCACATTAGGCCATTTTAACCGGGTGGCATATTTCATCATCCTTACACCGGATGATGAAATATGCCACCATATTTCATCATCCGGTGTAAGGTGTTGAATTAGGTGTTGGATGAATTTCATCATCCTTACACCGGATGATGAAATTCATCGAACACCTAAGCACACAAAACATAGATGCCTATGGTGGGATTCGACCCACTTGCCTGTAAACGATTGTAGGGTGAATGCACAAACTACTCTGTCAACATGGCCATCAAAATCATTCTCAGTTCCTAGGTCCTTCTGTTGCTACCAGAACTACCGCTACACGGCGTGGCTTTTATAGACCCTCTATAAAACCTTTGAATGCTGCAGGATGTGTGCTGTACCACGTCTTCAGGATTGCATCTCGCAGATGTGTCAGCGTTTGGGCTAGAGGATTCAACCGCCAAATCTCTCAATCAACATAATCCCAAAAATGTTCCATGAGATTCAAATACAACGAATACCGCTGCCATTCTAAGACCTGGAAATGTCTGTGGTATTCAGTTGTTCACTCTCGAACGATACTAGCGGCATGGCATTATAATCATTATCCTACTAGAACAGACGTACCATGTGGTTCACCATGATAATCCAGGATGGATAAATACTTTATAGCATTCATAGCAAACGGTCGACGGATATCAGGAATTTTGTTACATAATACATAACGCTGCAATCTCTTGACTGCTCTACTGGACCCTTGCATAGAGATGATGTTTCTTCACAGGTTTTCGCATGACCATCCACTTACTGTCTACATGCATAGTTGGAAACAAGATTCATCCGAAAAGGTCACCTTTTCTAGTTTTGAATGCTTCCTTGATCTCAGATGCAAATCGTTGACCTAGTCGTCAATGATTAGGCATAAGCATACAGAAATAAAGAGGTTACGGTTTTCCGTTTAAAGCCTTGATTAAGCATCATATTGATCAATGTGAACAAATTTAGTCACCTGCTTTTCTTATGCATGATCCACAGAAGATTGACTAATGTTGTATCTAGTCTTTACAATTTAGAATATGAAGGCAGCTTAATAGTCTGAGGAAAAGTAATTTCCAAAGCCTCGTGAACAGGAGAAGGAGAAGGGATGGAGGAATGATTGAGACATATGAGTTGGTGAGTGTGAAGATTTTTCATAGAGTAAGAGTAGAACAAGAGACCATCCCTGAAAGCTGTATAAGGAGGGAGTGAGCAAGGGAGAAAAGAGTTGGGTCTCTGCTTGGAGAGTGGTTGGTGAGTGGAATGCATTGCCTGAAAGTGTGGTGAATGTGGACACTTTGATTTTAAATCACAGTTTGATGAAGTTTGTGAGTGTGTGACAGTGTGTACATTGATCTGGGTTCCTACTTCAGACGGAGGAACATATATTGGAAGGTAGATAGATTGGACTGTGGTCTCAGAAACAATATGATTCCTCCCCGGGTTGAATTACCTGGTCAGCTATTTTACACAAGACGAGGTCAACTTGCGTTCATCACGAGCATCGATGGCGTGTGGGTGCCTATCATTCTACTCTTGGAACACTTTAACTATAGCACTCCAAGAACAGTCTGTAATGATGGCGGTTTCCTGAATACTTTTAAATTACACCCTACTATCGTGCGATTTTTCGAAATCTGTCAGACCACGTCCCTTGGTCATTTCGACCAGCAACTTCGATTGAACAGTACTTCATACATACCTCCAGTATCATGAATACTAACTTACCCCGTAATACTATTGTCACCTGGCGAAGTAGAATGGCTGAATGAATAACGGAAGTGGTCGTAATATTTTGACTGGATGGTGTATGTGTATATATATATAATAATAATTATGATCATGAAGCTTCAAAAAAGTAAGGTATTTTATTTTTACCTGAAACCCACCCAAGAAGGGTTGTGAACTTACTATCATGCATATTTTCCGTTGTAGTTTGATAATCTGAGATTATCAAACTACCCCCCCCCCCCTACGCAACAACATAGCCATGAACTTTTTCTGGCCACCAGTAAGCAGATTGTTGGGTTTAAAGTAGATGACAAAAGTCCTCCATAACCATGGCAAACATCCATGCTAAAATAGGATTTGCACCTTTTGCTTGTTAATTGCAGATCGCAGGCGACATCCGCTCAGCCATTCACGTGAAGGACATTATTGAGAGTAGATGACATCCATGACATAAAAGATAACTTTTGTTTACATCACTTTTCTACGTAGTCGCCAAAAGTGTTTGTGTATTTGTCCCATTGTGTCATTAAGATATTTTCCAAATTGGATGATAACGGAGTCAAGGGTCTTTAATTAGGAAACGACAGCGTGCACATCATCACTGGTTGCAAATCAATTTAATTTACAGTTATACCACTGAAAGAGCCAGAAACGCTTCTTCAGTGATATAAAAATATACAAATGAATGAATGCAAAATCAGGATTCTGCGGAAGGGCCAATTGATACCCAGATCTCTGGGCGCATGCGGTGGCATTACAGGTAGATGTTAAACTTTCGGAGAGTGACAGTTTAATGAATTTGTCTTCTCTAATTAAGGCGCGATAATCATTGCAGTTTGTAGTTGACTCCTATGGATACTCAGCTCTTTCCATCTTGAATATTTGTCCTAGTGTTAGCTAACGCAGCTCCTAAACCTCATCCCGTTATACGGCTCTTACGTCTTTCTACCGAATGACGATGAGTTTTCTTTCGGTGCACTACACTTCATATGCAGAAATCAGGTTACGGTGTTCAATTTTAAGCTACGTTCCTCGTCTTGCTATCATGCATTACGACGAAAACAGCTACGACGCCCATGTTAAGTCTCTCGTGAATATATACGGTGTCCCAAAATTCACACAAGATTTAAATTTAGCGCCATTTGTGCGGTAAAGTGTTGCCAACGAGAAAAAAAAAAGACAGCGTGACAGCTGACAATTCAGGGTTATTAAAAATGGAGCGCTACACGAAAGAACAACGCATTTTCATTGTTGAGCAATATTTTAAAAATAATGAAGGTTTGGCAGCTACAGTTCGCAATTTTCATACAAAATAGGTCGGAATAGTGATTTAACTTCATCAACTGTGAAAAGATTAATTAAAAAATTCAAGGAAACTGGATCAATTAGTGATCTTATACACTCTGGCCGTCCTTCAACAAGTCGTTCAACAGAAAACATCGAAGCAGTTCGTAAGAGTGTTGCTGAGAGTCCAGGAACATCAATTCGGCACCGTGGTCTTGAATTGGGCATTTCGAGAAGCTCTCTACAGCGTATTCTCACGAAAGATTTGCATCTTTATGCTTTCAAAGTTCAATTGACTCAAGAACTGAAGCCTACTGACCACACACAGCGAAGAGAGTTCGTTGAATGGATTATGGAACAAGTGGATGCTTATTTTTCGAACAAAATCATCTTCAGCGATGAGGCTCATTTTCATCTTGATGGCTTCGTTAATCGACCAAATTGTCGCATTTGGGGTTCAGAAAATCCACGAGTGATTGTTGAGAAACAAATGCATCCACAACGTGCCACTGTTTGGTGAGGATTTTGGGCTGGAGGCATCATCTGTAATGCGGCTGGTAAGGCAATAACAGTTAATGGTGCTCGCTATCGCGACATGATAATCCAGTTTTTTGTGCCTAAATTGCAAGATATGGATGTGGACGACATGTGGTTTCAACAAGATGGTGCCACATGCCATATAGCCCGAGAAACAATTCAATTACTGCATTAGTCATTTCCTGGTCGTGTAATTTCCCGTTTTGGTGATCAGAATTGGCCGCCCAGATCATGTGACTTAACGCCGTTGGACTTTTTTCTTTGGGGTTTTTTGAAGTCTAAGGTTTATGCGAACAAGCCCACGACCACCCACGCCTTGAAGGAGGGAATCGAGCGCTGTATCAACGAAATTTAGCCACATTTATGCAATACGGTCATGGAAAATTTCGACAAAAGAGTGCGTATGTGCAGCAAAGCCGTGGAGGCCATTTACCCGGTATGCTATTCCACGCATAACCCTCTACTGTATACTTTATGAATCAATAAGAAATTACAATTTTTAATTAAAAACCTGTGTTTTCTATCAAAATTACTTCTTGCGTGAATTTTGGGACACCGAATTTTGAGATTCGGTGTCCCAAAATTCATGTCTATGGACAAATGAATATACAGTTTACTTGCTAAATAATATAATCTTTTATTAGTACTTTAATATACAATTTACCTTTGAGGTTCAACTAGCTAAAGTAGAAGAAGAATATTTTTATTAATGTGTGTCTTAACCCAAATTCTGCGTTTAAATTTATAGCCAAATGTTTGTAGAACTTTGAATATGTAAACATTGATATAAATAAATTGTTGCAAAATTGCGTGTAACATTGTACGCGTCGATGTATTCTAAGGATATTTCGATAATTTTTTTTATGCGAATCCTGCGGAAGATTCAAACATATAGTATATTTAATACTATGGGGATGTTAAGGGTCCAGAATCCGTGCCCTGCTCTTAAGATCTGACAGGGAACATGATCAAGCTCAATGGACAAAAAAGATAACGCTTATGGTTGTTTAAATTAAAATAAACTTTTAGAAAACATGAACTAGCCTCGTACTTCACTCGTTCAGGGTTGGCTAATGCTTATAGGAAGTTTTCAAATTAAAAAAAAAAAAAGCTCTAGGATAAGTCATTGTACATTTTACACGCAATACTTCGCGCAATCAAATAAGTATTAAGTTTTGCTTAATACTTATTTGATCTCGTAGTATAACCATTAAACTAACTTTGAACGTTTGCGAATGTAATTTATTTTAATTCTCTTAGAAATAATAACGCAACTTTTATTTTTTATTTTTATTTTACTTATAATCAACAAGATTCATTAGTTTAAATATCGCTTGCATTACAGAGGAAACATTGATTAACATCTTATCCCATTGTTTCATGACTCGTCCTTTTATTCAGCGACTCGTATCGCAAAGTGACTCTGTTGTCAAATATGTCATTTGGCTATTCATTTGATAGAACAACGTTATCAAATTACTACTCTTAATTCTAGTTTATTCTCAGTACTAGTATTTATCTCTGTTTACTGAGTTACACACTTGCCGACTCTTTCTTTCTTTCTCTATTATTTCCGTATTAGCGGTTAGCATTGTAAGCCGCCGTTTCTTAGAGCAAGGCCGTAAAACAATTAATAATGAGTCCACTGACAGCATCATAACCCGTCAAATAGAGGGCTTGTCAGTGGCTGACAGCAACAGGTGTTAATAACGGCGCCACTAAACCGGCACGCCATTTATCGGCGAACTAGACGTGCCATGTGGTGACCTACACCCCAACATCTGTCAGGTAGCAAACTTTTGCACTCCGTTAATTAATCTTTGAACTCACTAAGAAGAAGTATTCTCGAACAGTAGTAGCGATTAACACCTTGCATTTCAAACTGTTTAAGGCCTCAGAATCATAAGAGATAAGTGAGGACAATCTTCTTCTTCGAGATAGTCTTTTTTTTTCCCCTTCTTTCACTCTAGTAAAATTAGTGACGGCAACATCTGCAAACAGAGAACGTGGGACGAAACCTTTCAGAGATAACAGCGAGTTCCTAAAGCCTATTCAAAAAATATCGTGAACATGTAATTGATAAGGAGGCCCTGAATACTAATGCTATGGCATTTGGGTACAACTTATGAGTTGTGTCCTACTATTGAAATATTGCTGCAAACAGCAATATTTCTGTGCGTGAATTCTGTATTTTCATTTCAAAAAGCTGTTTTAAATAATTATTTTTAAAAGTAATGATCGTCTACTAATTAATTTGACGAATGGTTCATCTTTTTTTGCTCCATTTTGAGTCAATCTTGGAAAATAATTCAATACACTCATTATTAATATATTATTATGCTTCATATATACGACAATACGTATATTTGTGCTTATCTTGTGTCCTAAAAATGACCATCGTTTGCGAGAGAGAGAGTTTATCAACAAGTTTAAATTCGCATTACGCCCCTGAGGGTATGAACTTCATAGGGATTTTTCAGATAGGGCTAGTTTATCCACTCTAATGTCATAGCGGAAATTCGACTGTATCTTTCGTATAACAGATGAATTTATGCTGAGAAATAATAACAACAAATTAAAATAGTTGTCTCCCTACGTAGACTTACGGCAGTGACTTTTAAGCAAAGTACTACAAGTGGATCGCTGCCTACTCTTATTACATGAACCATTAGGGACCAAATCAATTTGAATCTCTTCTGTAACTCCTATTCAGAGTCAAATATTGATCTGGCACTTTAATTTGACAGAAATCCTGAACAAAAGCAGTTTTCCTAGTTTAAAACGCTAAATTAAATTAATGAATGAATTAGAAGCCTTTGTAAATAGGGAGAAAAAAGGGTATAAAAAATTCTTGATTTTCTTCTCTTTTTCTTCTCCTGCTCCTCCTCTTTCTTTTTCCTTTTTCTTGCTTCTACCTCCGGGAATACTACATATCGCAGGATTCAAACAATCGCTAAGAAATGCACCCCAGTAAGACTAAAATAAAAAATAAGAAAGAATTGTAAGGTAAACTCCTGCCTCTGAAACAAGTAGCGCCATTTAACTGACTTCGGTTATTTAAAATACATTTGTTTTTTAATATTGCTTCAGGTACTCCGAGAATTTCTGCACGGTTAACACTACTATAGGTCGCATATTTCCACTAATTTTATCCATTTATTTTCGCACAGAATTATCTACTTTTGCTGAAAAGTCAATGCTCTTCTCCTCCCCCAAAAAACATCTAAATGTGTGAAAAAAAAGGAGCCAAGAATGAGAAGCATGAGGCTTCTCATTCTTGGCTCCTTTGAAGATTACAATTTTGGATGGCTACATTCAAAACATTGTCCTGATTGTTAGAAATATAAAATCGACCCTGAAATTTCACCATCCAACATCAGAGATGATTGTATCAATAATAATAAAAAGTAATAACAAAAGAACAAGAATGTCAGCCATATTGCAGATTCTAAATTGCAGCCATCTCTGTTTTTTCAGTTCTTGGCAAACTTTTTTTTCATATAAGATTTTTTTTTTGAAACTCGTTTTTCAAATCATTGTGTGAAATATCGCTAGCATACGCTGTTATACATATTTAAATTAAAGATGTTTTATTTTGTGAATAAAAGCTCGTGTTGATGTGTCGGTGATGGTGATGGTTAGTCCTGGTCTTCTGCCCTTCTCGATGTCCTAAAGATTCTGCTCTCACCTCATCTTCGATATGGAAGATCATAGTTGTAAACAATAAAATATATTTAGAAAGAGAAATAAAGTATTCTGAATGGTAATACACTTTTAAACAAAGTTATTCAAGAAAGAAACCTTTTTGACTGACCAATAATCTCAACAACATTATCATTGAACATCTGGAGTTCCATAGTTTATAATTACCAAGATTGAAATCGGACAATAGATATGTAATTAAGGCAATAAATGGTTTCTATTTTTCCTGACAAAACAGACAAATCAGTTTAAGAACTCACTACTCTTGGCCGCTTTCTTGGTGTTTAGTAATTCTAAGCAACCCAGAACGATCTTCTTTGAGTGAGCTGTACATTAGGCGAGCGATGGTACTTTGGCTCTGAAAGAAATGCAGAATGAAGTTCATCTGCTATAATCTGATTTTCTGATTTCAGAAACTAAGAGATTTTACCTAAGATGCGTTTGGAGGAGGATCCATAAATTCGTGACTTTATTAAATTAAACCTCCAATCTCACCTGGAAACTAAACCAATTAAACATATCCAATAAGAAACAGGAAAACTCAGCTGACAATCAAAGAGCAATTTCTCTTATTTTCTCTTATTAATAACATCGATTTCACAATACGAGAAATCATTTCCTTACCGAAGCCACCTAACCAAAGCCTCCTGCCATGATCAGAGCTTTAATTGCCTAATAACACCTTATCCCTACACTGTCCTCTACAGATAACGGGGAAGATGAAAAGCATTCTTGCTTCGCCCCTTTAAGCCAGTCCTTATAAGGATAAAAACATTTAGATCTGTATAGAGTAAATATCTTGCCTAGCTAACTAAGTTTCGTTAAAAAGTACAGAAAATAGTTTCCATGTCTTTGACGTCAAATCAAGTTCTTTCCAACAAAAGGTTGCATGTTGTTCTTCAGAGTTCTAATGCAATACTTCAATTAATTAAAATATAAAGAGCCAATAGGCTTCATTTCGGCGTTGTAAACATTATTAAATTAAGGGGATATTGATTCCCACATTGTTTTAAAACCGAATAAGAAACTCAAAGATCGGAATCAAAGAGTTTCATACCGAATATAGTAACTATAAACGTATCGGCGACTACTAGCGTAAAGTACGCTAGTAAACTATCGTAAATGCTAGTTTCGGCGACTACTAGCGATGCCGAAATGAAGCCTATTGTCTCTTTATATTTTAAATAATTTGTGAGTGCACCTTTTTGACAACTCGTATAGCAGGGTATATAAGTTCTTTTGGCTATACCCTTAGTATTATACTTTGGTCTAGCTACTCACTGATGAGATCTCAATAAAGATCGAAACCGGTCTGGGTAGTGACCTCCCACCATAATGTATAACATCATACATCTCCTAGGAGATGGGTTTTACATTATGGAAAATACTAAGAACAGCGATCAGAACTTTCTCCACCTTTGCTACGAGTTGCCCTAGTTTGTACTACGTGTAAACTAGGGCTTGAGTTTCTTATTCGGTTTTAAAACAATGTGGGAATTAATATCCCCTTAATTTAAATAAACTTCAATTATTATTTAACCAAACATATATTTTTTAATCTTTGGCATATTGTGAAACGTAATTCATATAACCTTACCGGTAACTCACATCTATGGCTCCACTTTCTTTCAACTGAGACCCTCGAAGTAGACTTTTCATCTTTTGTGAAACAGCAAATAGTTTTCCGAGGCTTCTTCAAATGCAATTTCTCCCCTCTGACTTCTTCCCATTCCCTAAGTATTTAGAATTCTGCGGTAAGTCATGTATTCTAAAGTTAACCATCTATTTTTGGTTTTGCTTTAACGCAGCTCAATCTCTTTTCTATTCTTTTTTCCTTTTTCAGTGACTTCTTGAAACGCGAAATACATGCTTACTGCTTGACTTTTTTCTCTGTGTTAATAATTGCAAGACCTCTCTCTCTCTGGGTGGGTATGTACAATTTAAATATAAAAAGACATGAACATTCTAGCAAATAGTTTCCAGAAACGTTTCTTGGTTTCTCTTGAAGGATAATATTCCATCAAAGAGAGATATAGATCTAGATCACGTTTGGAATACAGCATTATTTCGATTAGGGTATGTCTGTGGTATTAAGTAGACCACATTAGGCGACGTCTTCACGGAAGGTACTTGGAATACAG
Organism: Typopeltis vanoorti; assembly: GCF_054136105.1. Lineage (NCBI taxonomy): Eukaryota > Metazoa > Arthropoda > Arachnida > Uropygi > Thelyphonidae > Typopeltis > Typopeltis vanoorti. Next base: position 145,903,934 of record NC_143549.1, read on the forward strand.
CTATCCTTGAGTATTCATGATTCCAATAGTAGAATAGTCATGGAAACACAGTTCGAGTTTCTAAAATCTATCCAAGAAACTGAATTATCAATTCAGCATTGTACCATCATCTCTATAACATCTTTCGATATGACAGAACATGGGATACAAAACTCAGCCACTTTTAGCATACTTTTGAGAACATAGCGTTTGTTTCTGCTGTGTATATTACATAATAAAATTCAGGCTGGTTGAATGATGGATAGATCTAGCAATCTGGTTGTTAGATGAAAATAACACCGTTTTGCTACTTGCTTTCGTTTGTGTGAATTATGGCCGAAGTAACTAAGACTATAATCAATATATTATGTTTGTTAATCGCTTATATTCTTCTAGTGGGTTTGCTAGTTTGGCAGAAAAGTCCTTAGGAAACAGGTTACTTTACTTTAGCTGAGAAAGCCGTTATAAAGGTACCTTGCTTCCTAGACGTGATTCGAACTCATGTTTTTTCTCGAAAGGCGATCAAAATCCTTGCACCTGTTCTACGGAGGCGTTCTTTTCTGCTTGCATATGAGAAATAAATCTGTTATCGAGTTATCTCCTCTATGCACACTAGTTTACCTTCACATTAATGAAACCTCAGTAATGATTAACAACAGCCAGAGCAAGAATTGTTTTAGTAATTAATGCAATATATACATTGAAAAAGTGCGCTGTTTATCATAGAATACTAAAAGCAGTTTGTAGCGACATCACTTGCTGTTATGATGCACGAACCTAGATTTGAAGATCTTCATTGGCACACATTTATTGTTTGCTTAAAATAAGGTAAAATATTATTTTTCGTATTTGTCAAGTACACCATAGTATTCAACTCAATGGAAAATTATTTCAAAATTAGTGTAAGAAACATCTGATATTATGATCCTTCACTTAAGATATATGTCTAAAATTTCAATGCTGCAGAAAGGCCTTCTAATCAAGATCAAGATAAAGCATCTTGTCAAACTTTAGATATTAAGATTTCTTACTTGATTATTTTCAGTCAGAATTATTTGATTAAATACCCATTTAGATATTTCAAGATGGATTTCAATATGCAATATGAAAATTGGAATTAGTCATTATCTTAAGAATTTCATAATTTGACAATTTCTTTTTTTTTTTTTTTTTATGAAAGTAAGATAATCGTACATTTTAGGAATTTTTTATATTATAGGAAAAATCTCTAAAAACGTATTAGAAGTGTATTAAAATTTTAGTGTTATTAATTTCTGTTGTGGCTATAGAAAGATTTACATAATAAATAAAAACTTTGGAAATGCTATTAGAAAAGACTGCCCCACCTCCCAACTTTTCCATTTCGTGATATTTTCAATAGTTTGTTTTTGTTAGATAAATAGAATTTTAATAGAACTTGAATAGCCATGCGTGTTGTCACAGTATAATTATTGAAACACATCTTTTTTTTTTTTTTAAATAAACTAAACCTGGTACTTCTAAGTATCGGTGTGTGCAATGTCTGTATTATGAAAAAGATCTGTTTTTTTTTTTTTTAATTTTCAGTTATCAGTTATTATATTGTTTTCTAAAAGGATATTAATAAAGAAGTTTCACAAATAATTGATCAAAGCATATATAATTTTTAAAATTTGAATCACAGATTATTTTCACTTAGGTTAATGTATTTATAAAGAAATACCAAGTTCCATAAAAAAAAAACTCTCAAGTTCGTTTAGCATACGAAACTAAGAGAAATTAAGTAAGGAAGACGAAATTAAAAAGTTAAAAAAAAAAAACTAACAGAACTTAGTTATGGATAAAACAATAACAGCCTAACCTTGGGTTCAGTTATCTGACGTGCTAGTCTTGGATATAATGCTGTTATGTTTCAGTAACTCCAACAAGAGGAAACGTTCATCATATATAGGTTATCTCTCTCACTCTCTCTCTCATTATTGGCTTCTTATTGGGGCAGAATAGGGGGAAGGAAATCTCTTCTATATTAGCTAATCTCCAGTAATCGACAGATAACCCAAGCTGATAACACACATTGTTAGGCGTGGGAAAGCAAAAATTGAATTTTCTAGCACTGTTTTTATAATACCGCCTGGAGTGAAAAGAGTACGAAAAAATGAGGTATTCATAAAAAAGTGGTACTCATCTCCGTCTATCCCTCCAGGATAACTGAGTCATGAAATGTCAGGGTGCTAAAACAGAAACGAACCCTTCTCCCCTTCCCGTTTTATCTATGACTAAAATCTGCCTTGATTACTCTGACGTCCAACAAATAACACTGCCTGTTAATTGTAACTGCTTTCTCTGTTAGGCAGTAGTATTTACATTCAACATTCAGTGGAATATTTTACTTTTTAAAAAGGCGTATGACAAATGCCCATTAAGTATACGAACAGTGTTGGACTTTGAAACTTAGTTTCGAACATGAGCAAAATCCTCCGAAGTATCATGCATTGATATTTCCTATGTGTCAATTCGCATGTAAAGTAGACACAATATCCAAAAATGGTGCATTCTACTTGTGTTCGCGTTTTTGATTAAAGGTTGAATTGGACTAGAAGTGCTTCGAAAAGTTGGATCTCATAAAAAATCCAGCAGCGTTTGTTCAGGAATTTTTTTTATTTCTTTCGTAAGTGAATTCTATTTTCATATGTATCCTTCTCAAGCAGCAATATTTATATTTAATTTATAAAGTAAATACTAATTGCAGTTACTTTATAAATGCAAAGAGCATTCGTATTAGAAATCTGTTGGAATTTGAAGGACGTCTATCGGTTTGAGGTATTTTTAATTTGTTGCATTAATTAACCACTAAAATGGCTGACGTATTAACTCAAAACAAGACTGCGCTATTCACCAACTGACAACGTTTTCCCACGAAGCAGTTAGCATACTGTAATGTTGCTGGTCCTGAATATATTTCTACTTTTTTTCTTTTTTGTTCTTTAATTTTTAGTTTTCCAAATTTTTAGTTTTATATTTAAATTGACTATGAATTTGACTTCTTTGTTTACTGATTATATTCATGTTTTTTTTTCGGCTAATGAATGGATGTATTTAAGTTCTCAAATCTGAACTTCATTCTCAACATATTTCTCTTTTGCACATTTTGGCTCGTCAAGTTTGGCTCAAAAAATCCTGTCATCCCTACCGTCTAAATTACACAACCATGTATGTATTTTTCTTTTAATGTAATTAACATTTTAAATGATTTTATAAAGAATTTTATTTTATAAATTTTAATTATATTTTAATTAAAACCAATGTGACAATCTATAAAACAATGTTTTTATTTATGAATTTCATAACATAAAATATTCTACTCTGTTCGATCGATATTTGGTCTAATTATTCTATTTCTTTTATCACAATGAATTTTCCCCAAAGTTTCAATAGATTATATAAAACTGATAAAAACACGAATTTGTTCTTGACTAAAGTGGTGGCGGTAAGTATACAAACAGAATATTTTGTCCAGTGTGAAATCGATCAGGTTGAACACTTCAGCTGGTCTTTGCTGCACATTCGAAGTTGAAGGACAAAAACAAAAACAATGAGACACTGTTTTAGTGCAGTAACTTATGTATTGCCTAATCACTCCTTCTATGTAATTGTATCTCCAGCTGATCCACTTGGCTCTAATTAAATCATATGTATTCGTTCTGGATGGATAATTCTGGTCATTTGAAGGTTGCCAAGAAAATGACATTGGTTACGAAATCAAGAAGAATATGATCGGATAGATTTTTTAAAAAAAAGTGTCAATAATTTGTTTCAGGGACCAGAATTCTAAAGATAACCGTTAAAAATGTGGAAATACATCTACTACGCAGTATGAGTTGTATTTCAGTTATTTCCAAAAGGAAGGAGTGGAAAATGCGTATTGGATTAAAGAATCGCACTTGTATGCGTGCGATTAAAGAATCGCACGCATATCTTTAAGGATTACCTGCGCAAAGTGAGATGAATATAAAAATAAACATTCCGCTCTTCTGGTGTATCGGTAGCTAGAAGTATAAGTAATTCTTCTACACAGTTTCTGCAAAAACAATAACTCGTTCTTTGGCATATCTCTATCTTCTAGAGTATGTCCGTTCGAATATTGGTTAGAATAGTAATGTTGCTTTACCAGGGAATAATAATTAAGTAAAAGGTGGTTTTCTGTCGCCTTCCTTGAACACATATACTAGATATGTGTGTATTCAAGCCACAGATTTCATTTTTGAGATGAAAACCTGAGTTTCCGAGAGAAAAAACCTCTACCTCCGTATGAGACAAGCTAATTCACCTTTTTGATTGCTAAGACGTGATAGAGGTTTTTCGCATCGTAGACCTGATTCAAATCCAAGTGTTTGCAAACCAAAGGATCAAAAGGCCTCTATTGATCCTCCAAAAATTCATATTCTCACTCTGGCCGCATCAGAATTTCAGAAAATGAAGCACAAATATCCGAGTAAATACCTTCACTGCTAGCGATGATAAAACAGGATTCCTGAATAAACAGCATTATGACGGAAAAGAAACAACTACAAGAAGACCAAATGAAATTGTATGTTAATGATAACGAAGTTAAGTTGCAACTCTTTAAAAAGACAAGAAAAAGTCATAATAAAACACACTGTATAAACAAAACAAGAGCAGAAAAATAGTAACGCTGTTGCATGTGAAAAGTGATCTCGTTTTCGATGCCGTGAATTCAAGCTAATTTGAAAACTCCTTCCTTTCTTCATGAGCCCATAATGAATTTTTTGCATGTTATTCCAATTTTTATAGCGTCAATATAGTGTGCCATCGTCTTGAAATTAGAAATCTTTGATCGTCTTTTTCTAAAACAAACTTACTCAAGAAATCCATAACCGACTTATATCGTTTATACTTCTGCATTAAGATATCCAACATTGAATGCTCTTGAACTGTAATGTCTTTACTAACTAGATTAAGAACATTTATGACCCTTGAGTCAGTCGTGGAAAGGTCAGGTTAACAAAGTAACTGCAGATAGAGTTAAAAACTAGAAAAGCAGATAAACAACTAACTGTAAATGTCATTTGCGATGTCAGGCAGCTTCTTGTTTTGTGTCTTTATTATTGTCTATCACATGACGAGTTCTTTTATCAGAACCGCTGGTATGCTCTTTTTTTTTACTCTTACTCTCTTGTGTTAACTGACAAGTTGACTGTGCATCTACACATACAAGGAAATGGTCTTGTTTTGCAGGTCAAAGACAACTTCTACGACTTTTAGTGACCAACAAGCAGTGTAAGCGTGTGAAAATTGTTCAAAGCTTTGATGGTGTGTTCATATTTGTTCTACCGCACATGCGCGTGATGATAGCCGAGGATACATGTGCAGCACACGAGCAAGGCGCTTTATGAAATGAGTGGGAAATTCTAGCTAATCACCTAGTTAGAGGTGTCTGGTGGATAAGGATAATTCCAAGGATGATTCCCAACCTCTTCCTTCTCAAGTAGACAAACCTGTCTTAGAACTTACATAAATTAGACAGAAATGCATTTGGAGAAACGAGAATGGAGTAATCTAAGCTATGAAACTCCATGAAAGTTAAATGATAGCTTAACTCTATCTTAGTTTTAGGCTTGATTCATTTATAGGTTAGGAATCGTTTACCAGTACTGTTGTGAAAACATTTAAGATCAACGCTGATGTAACTGAAGACTACAACAGGTACAGAATCTGCAGATTAGCCGAGGTACAGATTATTTGCATAAATAACTGAAGCTATGTGAATAACAGCTACTGAAGTGGAAACTTACTGGATAAGAGGGTCTACTCCCACCTGAGACTGCTTTAAAAATCGAAAGGGAATTTATTAGACGGAAATCAAACAGCCGAGTGAAGCCATCATTGAAGAAGATAAAAATCACAATCTCTTCCTTCAGATGCAAATGAGTTTAATCTGAATCCTCTTATAACTACAGGCTCCATGGGAATGGTCGAATAGAAGTTCAGACTTAAAATCCTGAATACCTGGAATGAGACGCATATCCATTTTTATCGATTATTCTGTTAGTTTTCAATGGACTAAATGTTGTGTTAAGGTACTATCAGATATTTCAGTTTTATGAACCCTGTTTTAATCATAGATGTGGTATGAATGCGAATAAAATAACATTTTATTACTCTATACTACCATAGTACAGATAACTGAGGATGAATTTCTTTATTAACATTTCGTTTGGTAAATAACTTTTGGTATCAGCATTAAAGTTAACACAGACAAAAGCAAATAAAGGACAGAATCTTCCTTGGACAGAGTTCGTGTCTTGAGCAGCATAAAATTTAGACCACTCAAGTCAAATATTTGTAATTTTGTAAATGCTCTATCACCTTTGCAAAATTTCAATCCTCTCTTTTCATACCATTTCGTGGCTACCTGAAGCCTTTCAGGTTTTTCTTAATCAATTAATTACCCACAGTTAAATAGGACGATAATTTTAAAAAATATTCAGAGTGTTCAGAGACGAGTGACTAAGACAATATCAGGACTTTGGAATGCTGGCTAAAGTTGAAGAAATGCGGATTACAGGGTTTGGTGGAGAAGAAAAAGCGGTGATATGATAGAGACGTTTAAGTTGGTGAGAGAATTTTATCGGATTAATTCAGATGGGATTATAAAAAGAGTAGAAGGGAGAGAGGGGAGAACCAGAGGTCATTCCTGGAAGTAATGTAAAAGTGTGGTGAAGAAGGGTGTGAGGAGTTGATTTTTTACATGGAGAATTGTCAGTGAATGGAAAGCATTGCCAGAATGTGTTGTTAATGCAAGCGGGTGTTAAGGATTTTAAGATTTGGTATGATAAATACGAGCCTCCCATGTATATACATATATATATATATATATATATATATATAATATTTAAAACATATTACAATTGTGAATAACAGATACTTGCAAGTTAATAATATTTTTAAATATTTTTTTAATTCAATCATTTTATTTTATTTTATTATTATTATTATTATTATTATTATTGAAATTGTGATTGTATATTCTGATTGCATATTTACAACACATAATATTACATATTTACAACAGGTTTAGTTCTTTTTCTTTTCTTTTTTTTTATATAATGTATTATATTCTTTCTTTATGAGACATTTCTGATTTCTTCCTCGAAGCTTAGCTGAGGAAGATAATAGATGGCGGGATTTCATGGTTATGTTTCCATACTGTTCGCAAGCCAGGTGTTGATTTTAATGCTTGTTGGTACGTGCTTGGAAGACTTCAATTGCTATTAGAGTTCAACTTTTTTTAATTTTATTTGCAAGTATGGTTGGATTTAGACATGGTGTGTTTGTTTGTTTGTTCTTGTAGTGATGGTTTTTGAGAGGGGGTTTGTCATAGGTTGTGTGTGTGTGAGGGGGGGGGGAGAGAAACAGGAATTGCTCTAATTTTCATTCTCGCTATAATATTTATATAGCGCCTGTTTCAGCTCTCTGTATGTTCCTAGGTTTCTGTCGTCAAAGGGCAGTTTATTTATCATGTCAGGTACGTGGAAGTTTTGGATGGCTTTGCCGTAGTGATTGTTGTACTTATTTGTTGACTGTGGTTTTGTTATGTGATAACATAACAAAACCAGTCAACAAATGTCAACAATCTGGTTGCTCTATATGTTGGGCTGCAGTAATGTTTTAACATGACTGTGTAGTGGCATAAGTGTTTCACCTTAAATATTTTGTGTTGTGTCCATGCTTCCTGCATAAGTGTAGGTTGTTCCGAATATCAGTTTTACCATTCTATCTTGCAACCATTGTAGCCTGTTAAGTCTGTAGTCTGCGTAGAATGCGTATGATGTGATTGCATATCTTAAAATGTTTTCACATAATGCTTTATAGACTAGTATTTTTATGTCTGTTGGGGCAATGTCTTTTAATCTGTATAGTTTGCTTGCTATTATCCTAAGCTTGGTGTGAAGATAGTTTGTATGGCTATTCCAACTTTGATCAGCATCGAAGTGAAGTCCAAGGTAGCGTGTTGTTTTCACCTGTGTGATAGTTGTGGTTTTAGGTTCTGCGCTTTGTGTATAGGAGGATGAATGTCGGATAGTGAGATATTTAGTTTCTATGGGCAGGTTTTTTTTTTTTTAAATATCATTAGCTTTGTTTTTCCAGGGTTTATATATATGCCGTTTTCGGTTAACCAGTTAGTGATTTGACTGATGTCGTGTTGCATATTTGTGTAAGCGATATTTGCGTTGTTGTGAATGGATACTATGGCCGTGTCGTCTGCGTACTGGAAGATTTTACTTTTTAGGGGAAGGTGGCTTATGTCATGTGTGTGTGTGTGTGTGTGTGTATTAAATAGAATGGGAGATAGGACAGCTCCTTGCGGTACTCCACAGAATTATAATAATAAAAAGCACTGATTCAAAGAAAAATTAATCCGAAGAATATTTCAATTTTTCTAAATTAAATTAATCATGGCACCAAATTATTTATACCGTAGATGCCAGAAAACGAAAGAAACAAAACCTTGCCATTCTAATAAATATATTTGCAGTTTCTTTCTTTGTGTTGCCGAAGAAGATAAAACGGATTGCACTTTTGGTGGAGCGTAACTTTAATGACAGAATTCTGGGCAGTTTTATGCTGAGACAGACAGCAAATTTAAATGAGTTTTGCTTGTGGAATAATTGGATTCTGATTATGGCAACAATAAAAATATATCAGAATTTCCTGTATCGGATATATGCGGATGATAGTGTGTAGAACAGGGGTCTCCAAACTACGGCCCGCGGGTCAGATGCCGCCCGCGATATGATTTTATCCGGCCTGTCAATTGGACTAATTTTTCAATAAGAATCCGCAAAAAAAAAACACGGGGTGTCGATAGATTTCAAATGCATTAATTAAAATTGTGTTTAAAATATATTCCCGAATAGCAAAAAGTAATCGTAATCCAAGTTACGGTCTTTCTAACTGTAAAAGGTCGGTTAAAATGGACTAACGAAGAAAAAAAAATTGAATTTTGCAAAATTTTATAAGCAAATTTGAAGAAATTTGCTTGTAAATTTATCTCTATTTTTGGGATAACGTATCTTTGCGAACAAACTTTTTCCCGAATGAAATATATCAAGTCAAAATGCAGGGCAAATTTATCTGATGAACATTTGAAATCGCTACTTGCAATTAGCACTTCAAAATTTGAACCTGAGTTTAATAAGATTTTAAAAACACAATTACATCATTCACATTAATGGTTTTATTATAATTTGTGATAAAAATATGACAATTTGCTGATAGTGATCGTTGTCATTAATATATATGTCATTAATATTAATATAATTTAATCTCCATATTCTGTAATCAGTTTTTATCTGCTTTCAATAAAACTCATATATTGAAAAAACCTCTAGTTCTAGAGGTTTTTTTTTTTTTTTTTTTTATTACTACGGCCCGCTGAATAGTGCTGAAACACCCAATGCGGTCCTCACGGCGAAAAGTTTGGAGACCACTGGTGTAGAATATTGGAATCTATATCAAAATATATAGTTAATTTCAATCTAATAAATATCATTATGATCTATGTAATCATCATGATCATTTTTTTTTTCAAACCTTCAGTTTTTGTTAGTGTATGGGAGTATCCAGGATACCAGTATTGGAATTTGGATCCGAGATGAGGTATTGGTCAGAAGTTACTATTTCTTAACCGGGGATCATTGCAGGCTACCATCATTCCCCAAAGTGTTCAATGCCTGTATATCTGTTCACGGGCCAGTTTGCCTGTTTTGAAGGATGAAAAACCCAAGTTTCTGGAAGGAAAAAAAACCTCTACCTCCGTGTGAGACCGGCTAATTCACTTTCAGTCGAAATCACCTGATAAAGGTTCCTCACACCATAGACAGGAATCTAATCCTGGTCTTTACCCCTAAAGGGCTTTTTCTATACCGATTAAACTATGGAGGCTCCAAACCTTGAATATAACACTTGAAAGGACTTTTAAGTAGAAATTAAACCAGCAAAACACACCTGGTTTGTTTGGACACCCATTTTTTTCTATAAAGCAAATATTTTATTATTCTTCCCCCCCCCCCAAAAAAAAAAAATTGGTCGAAACTGATGACGTGTGGTGAACTTGTTTTGAGTTTGCATGCTTCGTTGCCTCCCCAGACGCGTAGCTTCCAAGCACTTATTCAGAACTGGTTTTAAATAATATTTTGAAGTGACAACACTCTGCTTTGTACAATAGAATAGTAAATATTCCTAGAGGGCGTGTAAAGGTTTTGATTTTTATGGCACGTGCCACTGTTAACATCGTCAAAATTACAAGTTGCCTTTTTCAAAGACAACATGTACAAGCAAAAAAAAAAAATTAAGTTGGAGGGATGTTTGAACTCTGGTCGCACGTAATTGTAGTCTCTTCATTAACAACACACGTTGGAATTAGAATTGTGATGACCGACTAATTACCATTTCTCAGCTGTCTTGTCTTGTGTTATTATCCTGAAGGGGCAAGTTATTGCGGATGGCAAAAGAAACGGACAGTTGAATAGGAAACAGGGAATGATTGACGGTTGGGGATAAAGCAACAAAATAAAACAAAAATTAGCATTAAAGAAATCAGGAACGTTATCTTTTTTATGTAATTCCAAACGCAAAGGTCGTTGAACCAATAACACCTTAATTTTATAAAAGAGTTTAAGGTTGAGAAAAAGGAAGAACGAGAAAGAACTTTATCGACCCTTTACTTAAATATCAGTAATCAAAAAAAAACTCGCACAAAACAGTATAACTCTTAAGGAAGAAGTCGAAGAAATGAATGAAAAAAAAGGTTAATTTGATTAATTTGTTTTGATTATTGTATGTAAGAGTAGTGATTTAAACATGGTATACAAAAGTTGATAACTGACTGGCTGTTATGATGGTTACTCGCAGCATTTGCTCACTCCTAAATTCATTCAAATCAACTCAGTAATTAAACTGCTGTTACATGGAAAACAGGACGCGCTACGAGTATAATGGTGATACTTAACAGTGTACGTGGCTACAGTCCGGAAATATTTGGATATCATTTCATATAAAACGGAGTTCATCTCCATTACTATTGAGAACAGGCTGTCTTTCGCAGTAGGAACCTAGCTAATTGATGGACTGATCGTCATTGAATTATTTAGTAGTTTCCAACTTTGAAAGAACCCCGTTATATAAATTTGTGTGTATTCGACAATGCCTTCACACTGTCATTACACAAAAATATGTTTTGATAAATCATTAGACATAATAGTAATGATGTAGATACGATACATTAATTGTAAACAAAGGGAAAAATGCTAATACGAGTCTCTCAAAATTACAAAAATTGCTATAAAACATATTTTTTTCATTTTTCTTCTCTGAAAGTTGTGCAAAGTAATAAAATAATAAAAAGTCACTGTAATATGCAGACATATTTTTTATTGGTGTATATTTGAACCACGTTTATATATATATATATATATATATATATATATATATATATATATATATATAAACGTGTATATAAATTTAGCATGTTGGTATTAGCAGCACTCGGTGCCTCTTAATGGTACCAAGCAGCACCACTCGGCCAACCAGGCTGGCTATGAAGTGTAATATATTTACAAAGTCGGCCTGGTTGTCCGCTCTCCAGCCAAAAGGCTGCAGGTTCAAATCCCGCCGTGGGCATGGATGTTTTTGATTTGATTGACAAGTCAGGCGATTGATTGTCTGTGAAAATATTGGCGATGGTGGGCGGTAGATGACATTGGTGTAGATGATGATGGTAGTTGCGGTTCGTAGACTTAGTTTGTGGACTGAGTTGTAGAGTGGGTGCCCTCCCTCGATGAGTCTTTGGACTCCTTGAAGGTGTCACATAATAATAATAAAGCTAGTGATTAGTATTTATTACTATATAATTTAGAATCGTTATAATTTAGCGCTAGTCTATTTGCCATCAGTTGATCTGTCTTGAGTTCCATTGATGTTAGCTACCAGGAACAATTCCTCACATGTAGTTCCACGTTATCCAAGTGTTCAGTCATGTTTAGATATTGGGAGTCTGAGTTGACTTGCCCATTAAAAGCAATCCTCAGACTAAGAATTTGTAAATTTTGTCGTATAATAGGAGCTATTTTCTGTCTTAAACTATGATATTTTATCGTAGAAGTCCATAAATGCAGAAGTACAGTGATAATGTTGAGAGTCTACCTCTCTCGCTCTCTCTCTCTCTTTTTCTCTACTCATGGCAGTATCGATTAAAAATGGACGAATTCGTTATCAATAAACGTTTCACTCACTATCATGTTTTAACCATCAACCATCGTGTTTTTTATTTGGGATAATGTTTGTTTGGCTTGTATTATTCGCCTGACTTGTCATTAGATCAATTTCTTTCATTTCTTTTATCGAAGACTCATTGCTTCTGAGTACCAGTTTCTAATCGCCTAGATTTCAGGTTTCACCATTATGTATCACTACAACCTCTTTGGAGACACCAGGGGTTTTGTCCTGAAATTTCAGTAAGCAGTAAGTGTAACCGGAGCCTCCGGTTACACTTACTGCTTACTCAGGCGGAATAGGTGAGGCCCTTTGGTCGGAAAGACCTGGGTTTGATTCCTGTCTATGGTGTGAGGAACCTTTATCTCTGGTTTCTTTCGATTAAAGGTGAGTTAGCCGGTGTCATACGGAGATAGAGACGGTTTTTCCTCCCGAAAACTTGTTTTTTTATAACTGGAGATCTGTATGTGTGCAACACACATAGATCTACAGTCATAAAAGTAGATGGGCTAATTAGAAGGGCCCAACCCGTTCTGAGGAACGAAAGTTCCTCAGAACGGGTTGAGGAACAATAGGAAGTGCAACCGTCTGTTCATTGTTGGTTGGTACTCATTCCTAGATGCTGCAACTTTTTTTTTTTTTTTTTGCGATACTGCTTGATAACTCACGCTATACACTTAGATCCTTCTGTGTATAAAATTCTCGGTCGTCTAGGCCAAGGTTCAACTTTGACAGGGAGAAGAAAGAAGAGAGAGGCAATTATAGCTATTTCTGGTTTGATTCAAAACGTTTCTTCGATTGTTCGAATTTTTTCTTTCCAGTGATTCAAGCATTCCTTCATAAGTTTCGATTTAAAATTGCAAGCATTTTCTTAATTAACTAATTAATTTCAATCAATCAGAAATAAAAGCTGTTTGTTGGTCTTCTTCTGAGTTGAAGGATTTTCTGACTGTATATCAGGCAATTTTTATAATGTTGTTTAAATATGATCTTTACATACAGTAAAATTTATTTCTCTGCATTAATTTATTATTATTTCATTATTTCGTGTTTCAGCGCCTAATAATTGAAGTGTCAGTCTGTGTATTTCTTCTGGGGGTCCTTCACTCTGATCCCAAAGATTAGAAGCGAAATTAAAGTAGGAAGAAATACGTGTGTTGTTCCCAATAAATTAATTGCCACCACATCAGTAATAAATATTAATTGGCTGGCAGACAATTTCGTGGAATGAAAAACAAGGAAAAAAAAACTTATTTTCTCCATTACTATTTATCCTCTGTTTCTGACACACGAACATCTAAGAGCATTTTGAAGAGGAGGAATTAGGGTTTAGGTCTAAGGTTACGTCTTCATACTTTCCTAGCTCAACAACAGCTGACACAGTGCGTGTTTGCACTTTATAAATCATCTACAGTCAATGACAGGCCTATTGAAACCATTCTTTTGTGTTGTACAGTCTTGTTAGCCGCTCGTTATGTTTAGACCAATGACCATAACCGTAGTCTGTCAGGTCAGTCTAGGTCGAAAATCGCTGGGTAATAAGGGAGCAATTCGCCGAAGCAATAATGAGTATAAAGTCCCGCTTTTCAATACACATACTTCGGAGGTGATATTCAACCACGGGTTAGAGTCTTTACCTCGTAAAGTAGAGGCAATCAATAATCTCTGGATTTCTCTCTCTCTCTGAACTCCGCATTTGGCCTGCGGTTAGGAATTAGGAAAAGGGGGGGGGGGGGGAACCGACCCCATCTGAACACACCGGAAAGACTGAAAAATCCAATGCATCTTCATTTAGAAGAAGAAGGTGACAGATGTACAGACGTATGGAGGGAATGGGGTAGCAGTTCTCGTGAACTGGTAGTTTACCTGCCATCTTGTCATGTACGATATGACAGTGACTTGGTAATGAAGTTTATGCACATCTTTGTTCCTGTCTAATAAACAAATGAATAAGCAAAGAAAGAAAGAAACATATAATAAATAAACAGATAGGTATATAAGGTCTAAATAAATGCTAATCTAATAATCCTCATGTATTCGATTTTGAGGTTCCATTTATCAATCAGTCTTTCTAATTAATCTTAACGATTCATACTAGTTTTATAGCCTTAAGGTATATCATAGAAGTTTGATGTCCTCAGTTTCAGACCCATGTTTTCTCAGTTCAAAAGTATAGAGAAAATATAGCCCGTTTTGGGAGGTGACTTCAGTCATTTCCAAATTATTTCGTTAATATCAATGAAAAATAATTGTTGCAATCATAAGAATTGATTTAAAACATTTTATAGATTTCTTTTGGCTTCTTTCATCGAAAAATTGCAGACTTCCTCTTTCATTGTAAATATAATAAACAAATTATATTGTTTTAATTCCTCTCATAGGCAGAAAGAAGTCTGCAAGGGAATAACTGCCGGTTGTCCTGTTTGATGGGATACAAAAAAAAAAAAAAAAAAAAAAAATTCAGAATTTTCATGAAAGAAAATCGTAGACCTCGTACGAGATTAGTTAACCCTTATTCATCTGTACGATCTCTTTTATAGGTTCCTCGCAAACTTTACCGGATCTATCCAACTGATCTATCCACCCTAAATGCAAATATCACCGTTTCTAAGTATGAGTAGTTTTTTTTTTTTTTAATTTCTTTCTTCCATTAGTTTTCTTATTATTTATTTATTCATGTTTTGGTTGAGATAGTACATCCAAACATTTGTATGAAATCGGCACTACAAGTATAACATAGTGGGTCGCAACCTACTTTCCATTTGCGAACCCCTTAATTATTCCTGACATTTTGTCACGCAATATGACAAAAAGTTGATTACGAAGGTTATGTTCATATTTTATATCTTTCGCAACCTTATATTTCTTCTTAAAGTAATAAAAGCTGCATTT
This sequence comes from Typopeltis vanoorti, assembly GCF_054136105.1. Classification (NCBI taxonomy): domain Eukaryota; kingdom Metazoa; phylum Arthropoda; class Arachnida; order Uropygi; family Thelyphonidae; genus Typopeltis; species Typopeltis vanoorti. Next base: position 145,919,078 of record NC_143549.1, read on the forward strand.
TCGTGCATCCAAAAGTGAAAAAAAAAGGATATAAAATAGTAAATGAAAGAAGTCTATTATTAATAATCTGTAAGAAGGTGATTCTGCAATGTCATATGTTAATCATTTATCTACTCTACAAAGCGGTTTGTTTTTCATCGCCCTAATTAACTGATTATATATATTAAATTATAGATTTTACGTGCTTGTTTATGATGTCTCCTCTCATTTCGTCTTGGATTTCTAAACAAAGAAATAGACTTAATCCGTTATTATTCATTTTATTCATTTTGCATGTCACCTACTGAGATAATATATTTGAAACGTGACTTAGCTAACGCGAATCTAATAGTTATAAGTTCATAATGAAGGTTTATTTTCTTGATCATGAGAATTAATAATAATGTTTTTGGTTTACAGATCAAGTGTTGATCAATTTTATTAACTTGACCAATTAGTTCGCCAAACTTTAACTGTTGGCGTCTTCAGGGCACTTACATATAGGCTGAAAACAATCTCACAATTATGTGTAACTGCAAAACTGACAAGAATAACTGTAAAAAACTGACTCGAATAATTATAAATAAAACAGTATCGAACATGCGTGAAACACGTATCGCGTGTACAAGATTAGCTAGCTGTTGCTACGAACTTTCTGTAGTTTGTATTAAAGTTCATTTCTTTTGTTTTTAGGGATTTGGTTAGGGTTTTCCATATCTCTGGGAGTATTAGGCCTTGGTTTCTGTTAAGGTTGACAGTAAAACGGACGACTGTGGCTGCTTCTTTGAAAATTCTTGAATGGTAATCTTCCTCTAAGTAAGGGGAACAACTTTTGTTCCACTCGATGACATGGTTAGTTGTAGAAAAATGAGATGATATGCCCGAAATGTCCTGTCTGTTGTTTTTGACATAGCCGATGTGCTCTTTTTGCCTGATTTCAAGGCTTCTCGAAGTCTGTCCGATGTAACTCGAGCCACAAGCATAGAATATTATAAACTCCAATACAGGTCGCTACGTACATTTCAGCTCCTCTCACCACATCTCACATAAACTTAGCATTGTACACAAGTTAAAGAAGAGAGCGATTCGCATCACAACAGACAACGAAACCCTTCAAGATGAGTTAACATTAATTTTCAACAATCTGTACTTGAACGGCTATCCAAGAAGACTAGTCAATAAAGTCCTTTTCTCTGAACCACCACAAAAATAACAAGAAGATATTCAATATATAAAAACTATTGGAATTCCTTTTGTAAGTGGCATCTTCAACATGCTCGCCAATCTCCTCCGACCACACAAAATAAGAGTAATATTTAAACCAATAGAATCTATTCGTAAACTACTAAGATCTCCAAAAGACAACCATCCTTTCTATAAATATGCTGGACAGACTTCGAGAAGCCTTGAAATCAGGCAAAAAGAGCACATTGGCTATGTCAAAAACAACAGACAGGACATTTCTGGCCTATCATCTCATTTCTCCACAACTAACCACGTCATCGAGTTTGACAAAAGTTGTTCCCCTTACTTAGAGGAAGATTACCATTCAAGAATTTTCAAAGAAGCAGCCACAATCGCCCGTTCTACTGTCAACCTTAAAAAAATGAAGGCCTAATACTCCCAGAGATATGGAAAACCTTAATCAAACCCCTAAAAACAAAAGAAATAAACTTTAATACAAACTACAGAAAGTTCGTTAGCAACAGCTAGCTAATCTTGTACACGCGATACGTGTTTCACGCACGTTCGATACTATTTTATTTGTAATTATTCGAGTCAGTTTTTTATTTAACTATATGTCAGTTTTATAGTTACACATAATTGTGAGATTGTTTCAGCCTTGAAGACGCCAACAGTTAAAGTGTGGCGAAACTAGTTGATTAAGTTAATAAAAATGATCAACACTTGATCTGTAAACCAAAAATATTATTATTAGTTATAAGTTCAATTGTTCTGTTTGTTATAAGTTCAATTGTGCTGTTTGTTCTGTTGCAAGTAGTTTCGTAAAAAATTAAACGAAAGATTTTGTTCTTAAAGCTAACTTAATTTAAAATTAATAATTCTGTTTATGAATTCATTTCGCCCTGATTCATATATAAGTATTTACGATAACAATAATATATATTCGCGTTAGCCGTTTTTTTCTCCCTTGTAGATGCATATAATGATTTAATAATGTTTCTAAGCAGTTACAAACCCTTTTAAAACCTCTTCGTGACGTGAGTCACTGTGTATCATATTGCAATATAACGATTGTATAAGTGCGTAAATGATGTAAATCAAGCCAGATATTTATGCCAGATATGCAAAACAAAAATTTAGAATAATTTTTTCAAACGAAAAATTTATTCTCAACAGGTTACCACGCCAACTAGTTTGGTCATTAATGTAAAACATTAAAAGTTTTTTCCCATTTCGGCAATAATAATAAAGTTACTTTGAGTATTAACTGTAGTATTGAGTAGCGTAGCACTTTTCACTTAGAACTTGATCTTTGTAGCTTTGTTTCTATTATTCGCAGCTTTTGTGGAATTTCTGTAATCTGTTATTATCACATAATCATTATTTGTTACATGATAATGACATAATGATTATGTCATTATCACTTATTTCTAATGATACCTCTCTTCCATTTCCTTATTACTCGATCTAAATATAAATAGTGTAAATGATCTACAGCAAGTGGCCTTCAGCACATGGCCCGCCGGCCATTTTGAAAAAAAAAAAAAAAAAAAACTCAACATTAAAATGCGATTAAATAAAAAATAATTTCAATGAAACCCGCGGGCCACTAAGCTATACTGCGGTATTTAGAATTGTAAGATGCTTTCCAGATTCACAAGGAACGCTGTGCATTTGATACTTGACATAAAATCCTATAAAAAAAATATTAAATAGACATGCTCCTTCAGCCATCTACCAGCGGCAAGCGGTACTTAAGTACTAGTACTAACGTCGCAGGTTAGTACTATAGTACTAGTAGTTTGGCTGAAGCAGTAGTTCGTTCAAGTACGCTGTCTCCAGATACATGTTCGAGTGCCTTTCGGATACATCTCGAAGGTTCTCGATACTTCGTTATTTTCATATAAATACAAGAGGATCTCATCCACAGTCAGTCAGTCGTGAACAGTGTGATATTCGTGTATAAGCGCACGCATGGTCGTCGTGTCAGCCATAGCCTATTGTGGTTTTATATTGCCAGACTTCTTTTCATTAGTGTGAGACATATTCAGTGGATAATAACCATTACACGGCCATTTTGGATCATTTTTTGGGTTCACGTTCCATTACTATGGCGTTTACGAGTAAAAAGCGTAAATTGAGTGATTCTTGTCGGGGTTTTAATGAAAAGTGGACCAATTTGCACTTTTTTGTGCCGATCGAAGATAAGCCAGTGTGTTTAATTTGTCGTGAGTCAGTGTCAGTATCAAAAGAATACAATATAAAACGACACTATGAGACAAGCATGCGTCCAATTTCGATCACCTTCAAGGGCGGCTTTCTGTGGACAAAGTGAGCTATCTCCAAATTGATTTAAAATGCCAACAGAGTACTTTGAAAAGGCAGAGGGATGAGAGCGAAGCGTGCGTCAAAGTAAGTTATATAATAGCTGACAAAATTGCTAAAAATCAAAAGCCTTCTAGTATGGAGAGTTTGTGAAAGAGTGTCTCATCGCTGCTGGGGATATTCTGTGCCCAAATAATAAGGAAGTGTTTACAAAACTGAGTTTGTCTATGGTAACTGTAGAACGTGTCGAAGAACTTGCCAATTGCAACGTGTCGAAGAACGTTGCAATGAACTTGCCACGTTGGCAAGTTCATTGCTAACGTGGAGGAACTTTAAAATACCGGTCGTCCGAATTTACGCCATATTTATTTGCTTTAGATGAGAGCACAGATGTGAAGGATACAGCACAACTGGCGATCTTTGTCCGTGGCATTGATTAACAATTCAATGTGACAGAGGAACTGCTAGTGCTCGTACCTATGAAGGGAATGACGAAAGGCACTGATATTCTTGAAGCCGCCAAGAAAACGCTCCAGCGTTTCGACCTCAGCTTAACCAACCTCGAGGGTGTGGTGACTGATGGTTCTCCTTCTATGATGGGAAAGAACGAAGAGTTTGTTGCTCTGCTACGGAGAGAACCGGAACTAGAAAGAAAAGATTTCGTCCACTACCACTGTTTAATCCACCAGAAGAATTTGTGCGCGAAAACTATTGGATTTGAGAATGTCATGAAAGTTATTGTGACTGTTGTCAACATTATTAGGGTAAGAGGATTGAATCATCATCAACTCCAAGAATTTTTGACCCATGAGTGCGAAGCGGATCACGGCGAGGTGGTTTATTATAGTGATGTGCGTTAGTTGATCAGAGGGAAGCTTCTTAAAAGAGTATTTGACATAAGGAGCGAAATACAGCAGTTCATGCAAACGAAGGGGAATCCGATTGTGGAATTTAACGATCCGAAGTGGATGACAGACTTTGGCTTTGTGACCGACATCTCATTGCATATGAATGATCTAAATACGCGGCTACAATCCAAAGGTAAACTGGTGCACACTCGTTTGATCACATCAAAGCTTTTGTGGCCAAGCTCAAACTTTGGGAGGCACAACTCGCAAAAAAAGACTTAATTCATTTTCAGCTTCTCGCTGAGTCCAACTGTTCGTCTCTTGATGAATACGCTACAAAATTAGACGTGTTGCGAAGTGAGTTCGAAGAGAGATTTAGTGATTTTCGTAACCAACAGTCTTCTTTAGATTTATTTTCAATGCCATTCAGCGTCAATGATGCTGAAATGCCAGGCTCAGTGCAAATGGAGCTGCTTGAACTCCAAAACTACTCTCCTTTGAGAGAAAAATTATTCACTGTGCCCTTGCCTACATTTTACAAAGGCTACACTTCTGAGGACGCATTCCCTAATCTTCACCGGCATGCTTCAAAGATGTGCGATTTGTTAGGAACCACATACTTATGTGAGCAGTTTTACTCCAGAAAAAGCACGTTAAATCCAAGACAAGAAAGCTGAGTTTGTTTATTTTTATAGGATTTTATGTAAAGTATCAAATGCACAGCGTTCCTTGTGAATCTGGAAAGCATCTTGCTATTCTAAACAACGTAGGGTTGTGCATATCACAACCCTACGTTGCTTTCATCTTGTCACAAGTTACTTATGTCTGTCACAATTTGCATATCTTTGTGGAGAAGATTAATTTTTGGTTATCTTTTGTTGTTGTGGTTGGTTCAGTCGGAGTAATAATAATAATAATAATAATAAGCTAAGGCCTTTTTCTTCCTTTATAGGGAGTAAGCGAGACCTTATAACCCTGTCTAGCTTTTGGAGACTGAGTGGGCAGTTCGATCCTCACCGTAGCCAATTAGAGATAGCTGCCCGTGACTATCACTAATTATAAGCCGCCACCAATGAAGAAACCGGAAGTATGTGCTGCCATCTCTCGGTACCTAACCCTAACAAGATGTGTTACTGTCTGAATTAATGTGGGTTCTACGGAAGAGGAACAAAAGGTGCAGAAATATATGTAGAAATAACTCATCTCTAACTGAATAGATTTTGATGCAATTTAAATAGGACCTACTGAAGAAATTGTCTATATGGTTTAATTTTTGTTTCGACCAGCTCACATTATTTGCAAATTTTGTTTTGTCAAAATGTTTTGAACCATTAATAATTCCTCTGGCTAGTTGAACTCTAATTTCAATATCAGAACACATTTGTAGTTGCAAAACTATATGTTTTCAGTATACGAGTATAAGCCCAAAAAAGTGATCGACATTTTCAATCCATTATAATTTCTGAATATATATATATATATATATATATATATATATATATATATATATATATATATATATATATATATATATATATATATATGAATATGAATATGAATCATCGAATACACTGTATTACTGTGATTTTCTTTCTTTCTTTCTGCAATTTACTACATACTTCGAAATACTTTGAATATACACTGACTAGTTAATGAATTTTTTTTCTTTCTTTAATTCCTTTGTTGCCTGACAAAATGACGATTCAAAATGATAATATAGTATAATATTTCTCTTCTGCTTTATGGAATCTAATGAAATTTATTTAGGATAAGTATTAATATTGGTTGAGTTGATTTTATTATGCGATTTTGATGAAACAATTAGGAACTTAGGTGTGCTCGACCAATCAGGCCTGCAAGGCCTGGTTAGCCGAGCAGAGAGAACATGCCGTCTCTCCAGAAGACAGCATCCGGAAATAATACCGTACTTACATCCGGAAATAATACGTAGCTTATTTTAGGATTCGCATAAAAAAGAGCCAAAGAGCATTTTAAGTTCACTTGCTATGATAATGAATTGTGGTGACACTTTACAAATACACTGTCGCGAAAGTTTTTTTTTTTTTTTACAATTGTAGATAATCATTTATTTATTCATCTTAATTTATTTAATTACTCAAACAGCCATAAGCACGAAATATCAATTAGTTTATACTTGGTATCCATGTTATTTCGATAGTAGCCAAATAGTATTCAATTTCAATGGACAACATTGGTTCATATTTTCTTGACCTCTAGTAATATGGATATTAATAATATGGAATCTTCTGATCATGCTTTCAGCTTGCTTCTTCATAAGGAGATTGTAGATTTCCCCCTAAAAATCCCCCCATCCTCAGAATAGACTATCCAGCAAGAGAACATATATACCGGACTGGTTGGCTGATTAATTATATCCGAAACAGGCCATGGGTTGGAATCTTACCTTGGACGAATACCTTGAGTATGCAGATGAATTTCACCAGTTGGTGTGAGACCACCTGCTATGGAGGCATTTAATACAACCGAACTCTAGTGATAAAACTTTCATCTCATTCTCTGCTTATTATTATTATTATTATTATTATTATTATTATTATTATTGATCTTTTGGGAACAAAGAGACAATAACGACTTTATGCAATGTTCTGCAATGTCAGAACACAAAATACTGACAGCAAAACATTTGTCACTATGCAGCTTTGCTAAAACATTATTTCGATGCCAACTACAGGACAGTCAGAAATACATACCGTATAACAAGACCTCACACAACTAATTATATCACATATAAATACAATAATCACTACGGAAAGGCCACGCGAAACTTCTACATCCCAGACATGATAAACAAATTACCTTTTTAATACAGAAACCTTACAAACTACAATAGCCTGAAAAGAGCTCTAAGGACATACTGTGAACAAGAAACACGCACCCAAAATACCACACAAACTTAATGAAACACAATATATTCGCTCATGCTTCCAGTTCAGCGACGCATCAATACATTCCAAGTTATTGTGTGTGTGTATGTGTGGGTGGGTGGGTTCACGAATTTCTCAATCAATGGTGTAGTTGAAATCAAACCTAATAAACATCAGCCTACTTCCCAACATAACAAACAAACCAATAAATAATAACTAAGGTGAGAAATTACATCTCATCCAAGATCAATAATAAAAATGGGGGAATCCATATATCACATTTAAGTGTTGTAGTTACAGCGCTTAAATATATCAAAAATCAAAATTTTAAAGATATATAACTCATTGTTAAATGAATAAATGCTGTATTATTATTATTATTATTATTATTATTATTATTATTATTATTAATACGTTATAAAGGAAAAAAATAGAAAAGAAAGCAAAAATCTGTACGAATTTCATTGTTACAAAAAAAAAAACCAGAATTAAACCTGTTGTAAATATGTAATCATAATTTTAATAATAAAAAAAGGATTGAATTAAAAAAAGTGTAATCAATCTATGTATCATATGTAATCAAATGTATGTAATGTAATGTGGGTATCATATGTAATCCAATGCATGTAATGTAATGCATGCGATCACATGGAATCAAATGCACGTAATGTATGAATCAAATGGAATCAAATGCACGTAATGTAATGTATGTATCATATGGAATCAAATGTACGTATGCAAGCAATATATGTATCACATGTAATTTAAATATGTAATCATAAATTTTAATTAAAATTTTTTTTTTCCTGAACAAGTAAATATTCATGGTCTCTTAATCCTACATTTCATTTCGTTATGACAATGAGAACGATCTTCTATATTCAGATATTCAACTATTTTGTAATAGGATGTATCAAGGTCATTAAGGGACTGCCCAAATATGAATGATCCGAATTAACTGTTTTATTGTTCGTTATTTTTTATTGTTCTTTAGTGTCATCACACATTTCACTTTTTCTTACTCTTGATTATATCCATACTCAAACTTATGACCGCGAAGTTCTGACTGCGACCCTGAGTTATGACTCTGCATTTGTCGTAACTTCTTCAGACAACAACAATATCAACAAAACCTGGTGTAGTTTTCAGCTCAAGACACCATCTCTCGTTATTAGAAGTGAAACTACTAATACTCTCTATATATATTTTCCTCGTAAATCCCAAATATTTTAAACCTTGGAATAATGTTCGCACATTTAGAGTGATATACCTAAACCTTACTGAGAATGCTACAACAAGAAAAGGAACATCTGGTTTATTTACCCCCCCCCCCTCCCTTACATATTCACTCCACTACGCTGTCATCAATCTTTTCTTATATTCGAGCTACATTCGAGTGAACTGACCGCGATCATTCCTTTGATTTCCTCTCCACTAAAACTGTAAGAAACAAGAGCAGTTGTTGGTCAAAAGTCATTTTCTCTCCAGTTTCAAACCTACCGAAACAGCTTCTCTTCTCTGTTCTTTACAACAGCTTCAAGGAATACGTCAACAGAATCTTTCATTCTTTTTACTCTCTTGTCTACGAAGCCAACGATGTGCAATTGGTTTAATTTGCAACTTTTCCTGTTTCACACACACACACACACACACACACACACACACACACACACACACACACACACACACACACACACACACACACACACACACACACACACACACGAGCAGGTCAGAAAATTTATGGATATAGGAATATATTTTCACACGTTCACTTGAGCATTCTTGATCCTAGGGGGTAAATCTTGACTTGTTTGGCTAATGGTAATGGTGCTATTAGCCAAACAAAATTATTTTAGATACCTGCGTATGGCGTGCCCGTTGTTACTTAATTGACACTATACTTCTACATTCCCTGTTCGAGTAGTTGAGCTTCTTGTAGCTATATTATTCTTAAGGCAACTCCACTTTGCAACTATCTACGGAAAAGAGTAGTTTTTGTGCCGAAAAATCATGCGGGTCAATTTGCTTCATTCTTTTTCTTTTTAAATGCGCTTTTGTTGTCTTTGTGTAAATATTTCTTTTATTGTATTGTATAATTACATTATACACATTACAATGACATTTGTCTGTCACGAATTTCAGAATACACTGTCATCTTTCAAGTGCAATTAACTTAATGGAACATTCAAATGTTCCATTAAGTTAATTGTGATGTTTGTGTCAATGTAAATGTTTGACACTTTCTTTCATATAAGTGTCAAACATTAACTTCGAAAGATGTGTACGCATTTAATATTACCTATTTAAGCTGCTCACATTATTGTATATATGATTATTCTTATGTATAAAAATTATTTAAATTTATTTATTCGTAGGGGGGTTCTCCCGTTGACCACCCCCCTTAGGACTGGTTGAGCCCTCCTAATGAGGGATTAACTATGCATTTTTCACTGTAGCAGCGTGTGTTCACCGGGCCGGTTTGCCTGTTCTGAGGACGAAAAACCCGAGTTTCCGGGAGAAAAACCCTCTACCTCCGTATGAGACCGGCCAAATCGACTAAAGGTGAGTTAGCCGGTCTCATAAATATTAAATAAATATTTGTTATTTATATAATATTTATGGTCTCAGAAATATAAAAAAATAATCAACGAATGCAATCAATTTTATATTATTAACACAAAATGTCATAATATCGTTTAAACGAATACATGTAAATATTCTATATGATTATAAACTTTGTCAAAAACATTATTATTATTAATGAAACATGCTTTACTTTTTCACTGAGTTAGTACATGTTTGTTTGATCACTCATGATTGACCACTATGTTTCATGATTTATATGATTCAGTAATGATTCATATTAAGCGGTTCATTATTGAATCATAATCAATCTTTAGTGTTTTTTCTCTCAAGATGACTAGAAGTGGATAAGATTCAGACATTACGTACGTTTTAAAAAACACATTCTAGTTTGCATAAGCAGTCAGAAATTTTTACCACTGCATTTTGCACTTTTTGCATTTTTATGCCAAAAAGAATATGCTAGGGCCTGAACGACATTTTAAGTGGTCTATTTTAAATTGAAACTATTCTGGTGTCTTTAATAGTTCGGAAATCTGTGTAAACTAAGATCAAATAGCACACAAAATGCACTTTAAATAAATATATTTGTGCTTTTGCTAATTCGGAGGAATTCTACAAAGATATTTTGTAGAAAATAACTCTGCTAAATAACTCTCTGAACTCTCTAAGCGTAGCTAGCCCAAAACAAACCGTGGGTATGTTGAGGAATGGCTGAACAGGTGGCAGAGAATTTAATTTGAAACTCGCATCATTCGGAAACAAGTTCCGTCCTTTACATTTGAGATGCGTCTCCAGATAACTGGTGACCAGCATCGCCCACATTTCACAATAATAACATATTTGGGGGTTGTTCCGTCACCGCCTGTTCCTTTGCCAAGGTGAGCAAATGAGCAGCTAACTAGTTTCGCTTGTACTGTGACCTTTCCATCCGAGTGGCACTCTATCAAGGAAAGTAGCTAATTGCTTTGTGACTATTTTACACTCGCTTCTACTACGAGTTATTAAAAAATTGTTTCGGCAACTAATCATGCTAAGGGTGCTAGAGGCGGCTCGAGGCTCGACATGGACCACCGCTAGACGACAGGCAATTACAGCTGTAAATATAGTAATTTACAGCCAATGGGAACGCCTTCTTTTCACTGCTCGACGTGTACTCCTCCGGTTATTTTCTCATGGAGCGGCGGCGGCGGCAGCGGCCTCCGCGCGAACGTTTTTCGGACAGAGAACGACTGCTAACGAGATAGTCGTACCCTCGGTAGAATTCCTGAATTTCGAGCTGATTAATATCGTGTGCGCACGCACGGATACCATCTCCTCACTGGGATTTGTTCAAAGGTCGCAGTCAAGATCTCTATCTTTTTTTTTTTTTCTTTTACTTCTGTTCACCGCCATCCCCTCGCTTTTTTATCTAACTCTGCTGCGCTCGGTATCAACCTCATTCCTGTTTTTCCAACATGGGGAAAACAAGTTGGAAAAAAAAATGCTAAAGTAAAAAAGAAAGAGACCCTGCGCTGATATGCATTTAAACAGAAGAAATTTATCTGTGGTGGATTTATCATGTTTGACCAATAGAGGGCGGTGCGACATTTTAAGATCTGAGACAAAATTATTCAAAGCCAAATAAATTATTGACTGAAATTGCGATTCTTATTTATTTATTTATTTATTTATTTTAAATGCCTATGACGAAACAAGAGAAAGAAAAAAAAACTTACCCCCCCCCCATGTAATTTCATAAGATAAAATAAATATTTCACTTTAAAATCCTACATTACAATTAATAGAAGTAATTTATATTAGTCAGGCTAGGGTAAAAGGAAATTCTGTAATTTCCCAATAACGAATTGTACTTGTGTTGCAATAATATACAGTATTTTAAGAATATCAACAAAGACTACAAGTTCTGTAGATAAATGCATACTTATTTGCATACTTATTCGCATAGAAAAAAAATCTGTTAATTGTTAATTATCTTACAATATTCAGTCAGAAATTTCTTCATTTCACTTTTTGTTTTAACTGAACCATTTATATGCTATACGAAATTATATACTGTAGTATTAAGCCAAAACTATAAAAAGCTTATGCGCAATTCATGCGAAATTAAATGACAAACTGCGCAATGACGTATTTCATTAGAAAAACGATACTGAAGTCATGGAAAATATGTATGGACAAATTAAAAAAGGAAGTCTCTCATCTATTTAGCATTATAATTTAGCATAAGTCTTAGTATCCAACCACCAGGTAGCTGCTTCTAAACTTGATAAAACGGGGCATTTTTCAGTGTGCCTTCATCTTAGAAACATTTTCATCATCTTTTCAATTCTTCTTTCCATTTAATTTTAGTTAATTAATGACTTCATCATTCATCGTTCATTTAATGAATTTATTCATTAATAAATTCATGAATTTACCACATCTCTTTTGATGCCGTAAAAATCACTATAATGGCAAATGAATAAAGTTTAGCTGCAAATACGGTTTAAACGCATGAATATTTTAATAATCATTAAATAATAGCAATTTGTTTGCGCATTTCCCCAACTTATAAATTCTTATCGTTAACAGAACTCTATAAAGCCAAACCATAGCATTTACAAAATGGAAAAATTACCTGGACTGTCCTTATAAACTTCCAGGACTTTTCAAGCATTTGGATCTATTTAAGGACAGTCATCGAATGGGTTCGATGACTGTCCTTAAGACGCATTCTGTATTGTGTTGTTATAAATTTTAATAAAACCAGAAGAGCAAAAGAAGTATCAGAAAGTATTGATGTGAACGTCAGTATTCAAAACAAAAATAGGAGAAAATACGAAATATCATGAAGCGGAAGAAAAAGAATTGTCAACTACCGTAGAAAAGAAGAATAACACCAAAATGTAAGAGGCTGCCGGAAGATGAACAAAAAGGCATGCAAAACTCTAAATTCTATACAAGATATTTGCTTACAAATACTCCTTAAACAGAAATAAAAAATGATAAGTATAAAGTTAAAATCAGAATTCTGTCCTCTGCACTTGTTTTTCATACCACGTGGAATGAATTTCGGTACGTTGTAAAGTGCTGAGTAAAATCGTAGACTTTCGAGGGATGCGCAAAACTGCAAATCTGAACCCGAGTCAGACAAATACAGCACGGTCAATTGCCAACCGCATGTGCATCCAGGAATTTATGCGCTACATAATAAAATGTGCAATGTTAACAAAAGCATTGGATGGGTTCTTGTTGTTTGGAATTATGGCAGAAGCAACTAAGACTATGTGGTTAGTGTATTTTGTCTGTAAATTGCATGTTATTTTGAACGGGTTGTATGTTTAGCGATGAAAATCTCGAGTTTGTGTGTGTGTGTGTGTGGGGGGGATCAACTTCGATCTAGACTGCCGGAAAACTCATCTCCAGTTGAATGATATAATCACGTAATCACAAGAAAGATATTTATTTAACCAAATATTTCGGTCTGGAAATAGCAGACCATCGTCGGTGGTATTACAAGAACAGTTTAAAAAATATACAAGCTAGAATACTAACAATAGATCGTTGAAATTAGAACATGCCGCGTGATGTTATATCACTAAGTATGAAACGAAATATTTTGAAGTAGAAACATGATTGAATTTGCTATTAAAAAAAAAAAAAAAATTAATGAGTAATCTTGATTAGGCTTTCCCAGATTTTTGATATAGATATGCAGTCATTACGATTCAGGTTGGGATGATGGAGCAAGGCCTCCACGCTTTCCTTGAACAAACGTTCGAACCTATAACGGGATCTATGTAAGAGGCGCGTCTTGGACCAAAGGATGCTGTGGTCAGTTTCAATCCCGTGTTGAGCCAAACCAGACTTTTCAGGTTTATTGTGAAGAATGGATGATTGATGTTCTTGGATTCTTTTTTCAAGAGAACGTCCAGTCTGTCCAAAGTAAGAGAGATCACAGTTGCAAGGAATTTGATAAACTCCAGGAAGAGATAAAGTTGAGCGTTTGTCTTTAGGAGAAGGAAAATGAGAAGACAATTTGTTAATAGGAGAATACGTAGCTGTTAAATCATATTTCTTCAAAATTCTTGCGATAGGTTCTGAAATACGATAGGTATTTCAGAACCTATCGCAAGAATTTTGAAGAAATATGATTTAACAGCTACGTATTCTCCTATTAACAAATTGTCTTCTCATTTTCCTTCTCCTAAAGACAAACGCTCAACTTTATCTCTTCCTGGAGTTTATCAAATTCCTTGCAACTGTGATCTCTCTTACTTTGGACAGACTGGACGTTCTCTTGAAAAAAGAATCCAAGAACATCAATCATCCATTCTTCACAATAAACCTGAAAAGTCTGGTTTGGCTCAACACGGGATTGAAACTGACCACAGCATCCTTTGGTCCAAGACGCGCCTCTTACATAGATCCCGTTATAGGTTCGAACGTTTGTTCAAGGAAAGCGTGGAGGCCTTGCTCCATCATCCCAACCTGAATCGTAATGACTGCATATCTATATCAAAAATCTGGGAAAGCCTAATCAAGATTACTCATTAATTTTTTTTTTTTTTTTAATAGCAAATTCAATCATGTTTCTACTTCAAAATATTTCGTTTCATACTTAGTGATATAACATCACGCGGCATGTTCTAATTTCAACGATCTATTGTTAGTATTCTAGCTTGTATATTTTTTAAACTGTTCTTGTAATACCACCGACGATGGTCTGCTATTTCCAGACCGAAATATTTGGTTAAATAAATATCTTTCTTGTGATTACGTGATTATATCATTCAGTCTTATGTCGCAAGTATCCTTAAAACAACATCTCCAGTTGAAAAGCCCTATTAAAGTTCCCGGAGTTTTAGATGCGATTTGAGCTGAAGTTTTTGAACAAAAAGACAAAAGATCATAAATGCTCTACAAGTAATGTTGATGTAGTTTTAGGAAGACTCGTATATAAGGAAGACGTCAGTAACAATGTTCGATTTAAACTAAAATGGCACGCGTAGCATAGTTTAACAAATTCAACCACTGACAGCAGGTGAACGATAATATGACATTTGACAGGATACCTACCAGCACCAATAGAGGACCTCCCGCTTAGGGATTTAGACTTCTAGTCTAACATCTACCACTTATTGTGCGTGCGTGTGTATGTGTTGTTACAATTTTTATATTGCGCCCCAGAAGATGTCTCTGTGACAAAGACGAAGTACTAGAACTATTAAATCTGTATTTGATTATTTCTTTGTGCTGTTTTCTTTCCATTAAACTTAATTGTGAGTTTAAGTTAGCATCTAAGCTTTAATATACCCTATATTATGTTTCTGTGTTTTTATGGTAAGAGTAAGTTTTGTTTGAGTACATCAGATGACAGAGAATGTTATAGAAATGGCAAAATTTCATTATATGTTACTGGTGGGGGAAAAAGCTGTGATATATATATATATATATATATATATATATATATATATATATAGAGAGAGAGAGAGAGAGAGAGAGAGAGAGAGAGAGAGAGAGGGGACTTTTTGTTTTTTTGCTATTTTTGAGTGTTCTATTTCTTTCATTAACTGGATTTAATATTTAGCAAATTAGCAAACTGTATTCTGTTAAATACCTCTTGAATAAAATTGGAAAAACCAATGCCATTTAACTTAGAAATGGAGTTGAAACAGGGTCGAATTTCTGTCCTAATTATTCTTGTAATAAGAGTAGTCAGGGACTCGCCTACAGTACTTGGCTTGAGAGCCGTGACTCTTAATAAACACCACTTTTGTTATTCAAATAAACAGCCGTCGTTGACATCATCACAGACATTCGCGACTGTAGTTATTAATTGCATGTCACTTGGTGGACCTCGTTCGACTGCGCAGGCGCATGTTTCGAGGAAACGTTTTGGAAATGGAGATTTTCATTTATTTTCTTCATTCTGCCATTAAAAATGAAGACGATGGGTTCTACTTATACTTTTTTTTAATGTATTTAACATTCGTCATAAGGTGGCGTCCTCTCTTTTCCTAGGATACGTAACAGTCATTAGAACAATAGTTCTGCTACACGATAAAGTCTTTTTACTCTTTACCAAACTATTTATTCCTTCATTTCTCCTCTTTACTACTTATTAACCTTTTCTAGTCCGTCAAACGCCATCATTAAGAACTTCATTTCTTTTCGAACTCTCAGATTAACAAACAGGAAACAGGAAACCTTATTCTAAGACATCGGCGGCTGCAAAGAGGTCATAGGTCACATCCGTTTGTTATGACCTTTTCACATTTACCTCGTTAACCTCAACCGGAGTAATCCAAATGTTTCCTTAACTACCCGACCTATTCTAACCTTTCCCAAGACGCTGTCGCCCCTCGTTTCGCTTCGTATTCTCTTCCCTGTCATGTGATTTTATGCTTGACAACCTGCAACCCCTCCGTGTCTTGCCGCATCTTCTCGTGATAATAACAGAAAAATCTTCGGACACTGTCTATTGCGGTCTTTTCACACCAGAGGTCATGCCCTTGTCATGCAGTTGTCTTCGGGATTTCTATCTCCGATCAAACTCGTTAGAAAGGATGCGGAACATGAGTACAAGCGAGATGTTTTTCGCTTTACGCTTATTTAATTGGTATTTTAATAATGTTACTAAGGGGGGGGGTTGAGAAGGGGAAGGCTTAATTGTAGTTATTGCTTCTTGAAGAATAAGTGTTTTTCTCCCGAATTCCTTTAATTCATTATTTGCGAAATACGAACATGTCTCTAATGTTATCGACCTGGAACTACTTAGCGCCGATTTCAACTTGCAGCGGACAAACAGACTCGGGGGGGGAGTGCGATATATTAGTCGGGCTCTTATAATTCACTTTAGGTCACCGTATATTGGATGAGCACCAACACACGGAGATAACTTGGCGATAAGCGAACGCATGAGATGCCACTAAAATTTCTCCGTAGTGTATCAACATCGTAAGGATTGTCGGCGATCAGCAAAAGAATACTAACTGCTGGCAACTAATGTTGCTAGGACGTGATTCGCTCACCAATAGCTATTTTCCTGCTCTTAGGAGGAAAGTGTGTCGTGTAACAGCAGCGATAAGAAACTAATAACACAAATCTTAAAGTTCTAATTGTCCTGGAACGAATGGTTTGAGACTTTGCCGAGAGTTTACAGCATTCATATATCTATCTAATGTCATAAATCGATCATGATGACCTCTTCTGCTTATCGCTGTAAGAAAGTAATCACATCGTTAAAATGCTCCGTTTGCCGAAATTTTATCAATAAGCAGTTTCTTTTATGTACATTTAATTTCGAATATATTGTCAATGTTATCGTATTTATAGGAGGTATGCTGAAGGAAATGACTGCTTTAATGTTCATCTTGATAAATAAATGCAAGGAGGTCAAGATGAAAAGTGGACGTGTGTGGCACATAGCTGTTTCTCCGTTATTAAAATTCTAAAAAAAAAAAATAAATGTGTAGTTTCATTAAGGATAAAAACTCTTTGAAATCAGAGATGTGTTTTGTTCTTAATTAGATGCCGTTATCACATTTTATAAGACTATTTCACAAGAATTTTATCTAGTTCGTGGAGTGATGAGAATAAGCCGCTAAAAAGGAGAATAGTTCAATATCTCTGAGGGGGGGGGTTGCGATAGTCCTATTACTCAGATCACCGATTAGTGACCAATTAGGTTCAAATGGATGATTCATAACATTGAATTATTTTG
The DNA here is from genome assembly GCF_054136105.1 of Typopeltis vanoorti. Taxonomy (NCBI): domain Eukaryota; kingdom Metazoa; phylum Arthropoda; class Arachnida; order Uropygi; family Thelyphonidae; genus Typopeltis; species Typopeltis vanoorti. Next base: position 145,936,615 of record NC_143549.1, read on the forward strand.
CTCAAGAATGTTTTGCTCCGCTCTATAATCACATCCCCCTCTCCTATTTCGTTCTCACACATTCTTTTTACCACTTTTTTCTTCTTTTTTTCTTGGTCTTCTCCTACAATGCATGCAATCCCTCATCATTTTATTCGCTTTATTTCCCTCGCCACTGGCCTCATAGCTTTAACCGCTTTCTATCGTAATTCCAAACAACGAACAACTTCTTCCTACAGGCAAACAATCTCAAGTCCTTCATCTTAATTCTACACTCTTTTATACTTTCCCAGTTCAACTTTACAGTCCCCCATCCACTTTCTTCTTTTTAACTCTACACAATTATGGAAGCATAATCAGCTCTTCTGCTTCAAAAATAACTCCTTTTTCACTTTCCAGCTCTGCTTCGTAGAGCATTGAAGGGTTTGTAAGTGTTTAATAAAATATTCTCTTTAATTTTGCTTGAAAACGTTGCTACCCAATTCATTGCTTCACACAACACATCCATTTCAACCAACCACATCGAGTTCTGTTAGCTGCGTCCACATGAATATTTAATTCGGTCTGCGGTACTAATTTCAAATAACTTAACCATTTCTCCTCAAGTATGTTCCAGCATAATCCCAATTGGAATTATGGAAAAGTTTCCCCAATCTATAACATCGTCAAACGCACTGTACAGGGCAAAGAGCGGATCCTGATGCAACAGCTAAAGTATAGAACGCCTATTAATTTTGTTTTAACTACTCAAGACATAGTAGTTCCATTTGTCATTTGATTAAAAAATGGTGCTGCTGTTGCTCCTCTGATAAATTACTAAATATATCGAGATATATATTGTTTATTACAATAGTAGATTAATAAACAATTTGCTGTTTCATATGTCACAAAAGAGTAGGATAAAGTTAGAGAACTGTCTGTTAAGAAGTCTGTTAATAGGTAATTAGCAGACGTTTTATGCTAATTTCGTTTAAACATCATCAATAGTGGTTCTAACAGGCATTTAAGTGCCCACGACATCCAGGTATTGTTGGATTTCGTGGGCCTATAAGTATTCTTTTGTCTGTAAATTGTGTGTGTTCTAATGGCTGGTTTGCTTGGTTGGCGGTAGGAAAAACCCGTTTCCAGACCTAAATACATACTTTAGTAAAAAATATTAAAATATTGAAAATCATACCTTTAAAGTTTTCGTTTGTTTGTATTTCTTTTATCTGTGCTTTTATGTTTAAATTGTTGATTTCAATTTTAAGCATTTCTTGTGGGTTTATATTGTTTTTTCCTCCTTTTCAGGCCAGTGTTAAATAAAATATAAAATCAATTTAAAATATCCCAAAGGTCATCCGAAAGTATGTATCAATTTTTGATTTTTTATTGCTTTTTCTCTAAAGTTAAATAATTTTAATGGGTTCTAAATTGAAGTGTCTGCTTTCCTATTTGAGTATATTTTTTATTTCGTATTTTCTTGAGAAAGAAGAAACAATTATAAACGTATAGGGAAGGAAGAATGTTTATTATTCAAACCAACAATTCCAATATGATAACAGAAAATAAATATAATAAAACAAGATTTTAAAGATATGATTTTCAATATTTTATTGCAGTAAGTTTAAAATGGGTTTAAAGATGTCAAAATTATTGCTAACCAATTATTAAAAGTATTATTAAGGATTACCGGGCTCATTATATTCAGATTGCAATAAATAAATAAAAAAATGAAAAAAAAAAAGATCGATAAATGTGATTTTTCTTAACGTACACAAATGCAATCATAAAAATCACAAGACTGTTCAGTTCCCGGATGAGACAGCTATTTTAATTGGCCACCACATATATGAAATATAGCCTCGTGAATATCGCTGAATAGTATTTATGAAATAAACTTTTTTAAAACGCGTTTCTGTGAATAGTAAATAACACGCCAGATGACTTATAACAAATGAAAAACAAACACCAAATAACCAGCCTCATGACTTAAGCCAGCGAATAATTTGGACTAAAACAAAGTAATTTTTGTTGATGACAGTGACAGTGAATAAATAAATGGAAGATTTACAAATGAGCGACTTGCAACGCCACTCAATTTAAATTCTTGAATGTATGCCAGAAGGAAAGAACAGAGAGAGAGAGAGAGAGAGAGAGAGATCGGAATGTAACGGGTGCGAAAAAGAATAGGAACCAACAAACGAAATATATTTACAAAAGGACAACCCGATAGATTATAGAAAATAAACGGTGTTCTGTTTGGTAAGAAAGAACTCAAAGGATCGAAATCCTGCAGAGGATCTGAGAATCATTTTCAAGTAGAATATTTGAAGATCTTCTAAAAATTGAAGTCTGCTCTCCACTTCTGGTAAATATGTCACTTACATCATAGGAGCAACTGGGAATAATAAACTAATGTAAGTATAGCTACACACATGCACACAGTTATAAATCCATATTTTTAATCAAATTTAAGGATTTATTTTCTAATTAGGTGACAGTCGTTTTCATTTGCACTTTATAGCTTTCTATTAAGCTGCGATGGGATCCCTGATGCGATAATGATCATGTTTTCTACATTACAGAAGCAGTGATGTGCATTTTAAGTGGCTATTTAAGTTATTCTGACACTTTAGAAAACGTAGCAGAGTCGGTATAGACGAAGCCCTTTGATCGAAAAAAACGTGGGTTCAATTCGCATTTCTTAAGCGAGGAACCTTTATCAGCTCTTTTCGACTAAAGGTGAGTCAGTCAGTCTCATATTCAAGTGAAGAGTTTCTTCTCCCTGAGACTCAGGGAACGTTGGTATCCTGCGCTGGCTAGGAAATAATAAGCGAAAGGAAATGACTAATATCTCATGTTGAACCCAAATATTTTTGTCTTTATTTGAAGAATAACTTTGAAAACCGAATTATTAATTTAAATATTAAAGCAGTTTCTTTAAGAAAAATCATTACTAACGTTCATCAAATTCTGTACTCTCAAGGTATATACAGGATACTATGACGCTATTATATGATTACTAATATTATATAATTATTAACATAGTATCCTGCACATCTAATTGACGGTATATCAGAAAGGAAAAAAATGATGTTAAAAATTATTTTTTTAAATAAAAACTATTTTTATTCATTAAGTCTTCTGTATCCCTGATTATTATTGAATATGGTTTTATTCTATGATTATGATATTATTATTCTTATATTCATTAACGTGTGATTTTTAAAACTCTTTGCATAAGAACATATATACCAAAATTAATGTGTGCATGGGGAATATGTAAAGCCAACGTAAGTACAAGTATATACGGAGGAGCGCCTCTGTAGCGCAATTGGAAGAACGACAGAATATTGCGCCCTTCGATTGGAATAGGCCTAAGTTCGATTCTCGTCGCGACGGGAGGAATCTTTATCTGGACGATTTCAATCGAAGGTGTGTTAGCCGATCTCATACGGAGGTAGCAGGGTTTTTTCTCCCGGAATCTCGGATTTTTCATCCCGCATACAGACAAATCGGGTCCGCGCGGTTAGCCTAGTGGCTTTGCGCTTCGCAACCATATGCCTGGGGAAGGAGTGTCCTAGGTTCGATTCCCGTCGGAGACGTGAGGAGCTGAAGGATCTTCCTCAGCCATAGCCAAGTTAGCCGGTCTTGGGCGCGGGCAGTAGGGTTTTTTCCGCCAGTTTATCTGGTGTTTTTCATCCCGCAAGCAGGCAAACCGGCCCCTTGAACACACAGGGATACAGCCAAGAATACCTTGAGGCATAGGAGTGACCATTCTATCCTCGTATTTCGGTTACGAAATCCAAGCATGCTTGGAAGGTTGTGGGCCTTAAAGGCCTGTTAAAACCATTGGGATAGATACAGACAAATCGGCCCTTCAGAACACACGCAATTTACTGACAAAAAATACTAGTTGTGGTGGAGGTGGGCAGTAGATGGCGTTGATTCGTAGTAGAGGTTCGGTGTAGTGGTTGAGACAGTTGTAGGTGTCCTCTCGCGATGAGTCTTCGGACTCCTTGGAGGTATCAGTAATAATAATAATGTAACTGACAAGAGGGATGTGTAAATTTCTTTCTGGCATCTAAATGAACTCTCTGAGTTTGGTATACTGGAAGACCGCAAAGCACAAACATTAGACAGATCTACTGTAAGACAAAAACATCTTAAGCAACAGATGAATTGTATGCTTTAATTCACTTCGGAGTCTTAAATGACACAGATTTACAAGATTTAAATTTCATAGGAATTTTTCACTACTATCACTATCCAGTTGTTGTTTCAATGGTAAAATAGGCAGCAGACTGCTGAATGTGAAACTATGATATGAAATGGCGATGGCCGATTTATCTTATGTGCAATCGCCAAATTTGGACTCATAACAGGGTATTTGTGGACTCTTAAGAAAACATTTCTAAGCTCTTGTAGCCATGAAATAGGTGAGAATTAATGGATCCTAAACCACTGAGAGAATACACAACATTTCTGATTAACAGTTCCACGCCCTTGTTAGTGTGTGTGTGTGGAGGGGTATTTGAAAATATATTACTTTGGTTTTTACATTTATCTACAGAATGTTTATTCTAGTTATAAGAAGAATTTTTATCTTTAATTTCAAAAATAAAGAGCATAAAATAGAGATGACACTATTTTACTTGGAAATAACTCAAGATTTTAATCCAACTAAAAGACAAACTGACCTGAAAATCTTCGACTAAATGCAGCCGAAATCATTAGAAGTATAACTGATACATAAATAGAGGGTAGCGGGACGCTTGAACGGGACGATGTCTTGAAAATAAATCCGAATCGAAGGCTCCACATCCGTGTAATAAACGTCCATTGCAATGTACATTTCCATTGAATTATTTAATATGCATTCAGTATGAATAATTTGAATTTTTAAGTTTTACTTACATATCAGTGCTTGTTTCATAACTGAACTTGATAACTTTTTTAAAATTATATTCATTTTAATATTCTGTAATTGAAATGTCAAATAGAATTATTTGACCGAAAGTTATGTTGATTAATATAATAGTTTTGATTATTATTTTGATGAATATTTATAAACACATAACTTGAGTTTATTATGAATGTGTACCTAATAAATATAAAGATTTTAAATGCTCTACGAGAGAACAGTGTAGAGAATGAATAATGGATTGTGCTGCCATCTAACGACATATAGATTCATAAGCAATATGGTTTTTTTTTTTTTTTAATTTTTATTGTTGTTTTTATTTTTATTTTCCTCGGGAATAGTTGATCATCATTGGTACATTTGCCTTCATTAGTTTTTTTTTTTTTTGATTAACAGTTCCATCAAAAAGTACCAATAAAAAAGAGAGTAGAACGTGCCCTTAAATATGAAATGTAAAGGCAACTCATGAAGCTTTCATTATCTATGAAACATAACGTAGATGATATCTTTAATAATTGCCGTGTTTAATGGTGGAACGTTGATTTGTATGTGTGTTTAATGACGGTGTAAGTAGAAGATTTTAATAAAATATCTGGCAGGATATGAGAGATAAGTATTAGTAGTCGTGATGGTAATAAAACTCAACTGTTTTGAGATATGCATATATAACGTTAGATGGCGCCACCGTATTAAAGCGTTGCCAACCGATTTGTAGCGTGTTTTCACGGTGCATAGCAAAAAAGTTTTGCTATACACCGTGCTATACAATTTTGCTATACAATTATAGTATTAGTAAAAAAAAAAAAATTTTTTTTAATTTAAAAAAATTACACATCATTTGGGCAGAGAACTTAAAAAGAATTAAAATGAAACGAAAAAATAGTAAAGATTTTTGTCGATAATTAAAAATGAGATTTTATTTGAAAAAAAAAATTTAGTTTGTACACATTTTTTTTGTTTGTTTCATTCAATTTTAGGATTGCGTCCATAAGAAAATCAGAAACATCGTCTATTTTTCGGATAAAAGCCGAAAGCTCATTAAACAAGAATTCTTTTGTAGGCGCTTCAGCAGTTCCATCTAATTTATCTTCATCTTCTTCATATAAGCATTGGTGATCCATTTCCACTAGAGTTTCATCAAGTAGTTCATTTGAATGGGAGCCAATGTATTTTCGCCCATTATCAGAATCCAAAGTTTAAAATTGGAGATCTTTCTCAGTCTACACAATGTCTTCAGAAACCGTTTTAATTTGCGATTCAAAAACTAGTGAAGTCATTCGTACGATGCTGTAAAACATAACTCCACACAGCATTCATATTGTTCTTTCAAGCCATGATTTTTGAATGTTTTCAACAGATTTCTGATGTTAAACCATTTCCAAAAATCTGTCAAAGTTATGGCCCCATTTCCCATTGTTGCTTTTGTGCTTTGAGAAAAAGTTCGCCTGAAATAATAAGCCTTACACGTAGCAATGACAACGTGTTTGTCTGCGGCACAAAAAAAAAAAAGTTGTACATCTTTCTACAAACATTTGATCACTTTTGTCATATAGGGCTATTCCGTGTTATTATTATTATTATTATTTGATCTTTGTTCTGAATTAGCGTTCGTATCGATGACTGGTTCATTCCTTTGTCACGTGCTACTTTATAATACGATGTTCCTTCTTCATGACTCTTTATAATTTGAAGTTTTTTTCTAATGGTAACTATTTACGTTTGTGAGGCTCACAAGCTTCGAGGCTTTTTCCCTCCCCACTCATAACTGCATATAAAAGGGTAATAAAAAAATCAATACAGCTGTTATGGCAATATGTTAAATCGCTACAGTTTTAGCAGAGTCGGAATGTGGGTAATACAGGATATTACCGCCCTAATGTTAAAAAAAATAACAATTTAAAAATTATAAACAGTGCTATAGTGAAATTTGATTGTCTGCAAATTATATATATTCTAGGATCGATTTGACTATTTCCTATGGTAAATAGTCAAATTTATCATTAATTAATAGTGGCAATATTAATTAAGCGAAATGATATAAAATACAAAAACAGAAAGTATAAAATAAATTTTTCCCGTTTTTTTTATTTTTTTTTTATGAAATGTTGCATATTTTCAACGGGAGAATCAATGCCCAAAAACATGCATTTAAATTAAACTAAAATCCAATAAAATAACTTTGTTTAGTATTTCAAGTGCGTTTTCAATTAAAGAAATATTTTTGCTTAAAAATGTGAAAAGATTATTTCTATAATGGCTTTCATTTGCAATACAACATACTACCAAACTAAATCATTCGTTTTAGGGTGGAGAAGGAATAAAAACGATAAAAATAATAATAAAATAAAAGGTGAAAAAGATATATTCACACGTGTAAATTAGTTATGACGAAAACACTTCCCATTTAAGTTAGATCAAATTTCAAATAATTGAAGGATTCATTTGAACAATTACATAATCATTTCCATTAATAACATTTATTTAAACTTTTATAAGTGATATAATTGAAAAAAAAATTAATGTTGCTTTTCTGTTATTTAACGCCAATTCATAATATTATTTTTTATGGTTTCTTGATGGTAACTATCGCTGTTTTCCATCTTTTGAGATTGTTGCTATTTAAGTTAAGTTTAAGAAGCACGCACGCACGCACGCACACGCACACACACACACACACAGTTAATCAAAAGAAATAATCGGCTTTGCTTGCAAAATAGATGAACGAATAAATTACTTCAAACTTGTTTGATTGTCTACAAATTATATATATTCTAGGATCGATTTGACTATTTGCTATGGTAAAAAAAAAAAAAAAAACTGGCGTACCCAGAAAACCTCACATCTATTGACTAAGACTGACTAACTCAATCAATCAGTCTCAATCAATTGAGAGTCGACGACAGGATTCGAACTCGTTGATGCATCGGCTGACTTCGATGAGTGCAACCATTCCCACGTAGCACCAACAAGGTCCTTAAAAAGTTACCAGTTAAAGTGCCCCGATGCAGTAGGTCACAGTGCATAGAGAAACCCAATGGTGGACTATGATTTCACACAGCAACCCCTTACCAGTTCGAATCCTTTGACAACAACTGTTCATTCAATCGGCGAACATTGAACGTGCACTACAATGGAGTCAATGATAATAACGCTTCGTTAGAGAACTCATACCCCTATTCATTGCTGAAATATTGTAAACACACTTTGATATACCGAAAGAAATTAAAAAGAAATGTAACCATTTCACACCCACAAGAGATTGTAAATCAGTAGCACATTAGAACCTGAGTAAAATAAGCTATTTTGTTTCTCTATTTTTATTCATTTGTGTGTATTGTATTTTTATTTATTTTTAAATAATTCGGAAATCATACTCCAAAGATCCAACGTGGAACATATTTAAGACATTTCATTGCCTCCATTAATCAGGGCGATGAAGTTCATCTCCCACCTAAAGATAATTATAAACATCGATAGGTGGGACATGAACTTCATCAATTATGAAAAATAAAAAAAAAATTCTTTATCATAATGTGAAAATACCAACAGAGCACATAAAACAAAAATTAATTACATTTATTTACCTTATGATAACATCTGCGAAACTTCTGATGTGTCCTCTATAAATTTTGCAGACAATCTCTCCTGAAGCCTTACATTTTTGGATCTTGAATTAGCCAGACTAGAAAGGTTCCCTTTTCTCCCACAAGTTAAAGAAGACATAGAAAATGAAACATTCATGATACTCATGGTGCTAAAGCAGATACGATTCTCTTCCTGAGCTTATATTTACTCTCACAGATGTGATACGCTTGTTCCCTTCCTGGCACATTAGTTTCCTCATCCTCCATAATCGTGGCATCTATTTCCATTCAAAACACTATGTTTTTACCCACTCAGCTACTGACTCTGTACATATAGAAAAATTTATCCAACCGTACATAGAATACCGTTATAATTTTGGGAAAACACTTTTATTTTGGGGATAAACTTACCAAAACATTTTTGATGCTATCCAAAGACAGCATCAAAATTTCTATTAACGAATGATTCCCTCTCTCTCGTTGACTTTCACTCCAACCATTTTCGCAATTTCTGCCTTTTAACTCTTCTGTGAGTATTTTTCTGCATATCAATTCACCTATTCCGTTGAATTGATATGCATCAGTCTTCACTGAGCTTCTAATAACAAAGATCAGTGTCTGCCAATGTCTTTTTGTAGTCGAACTGCTGGCTTTCTCCTCTTCCTTTACCTCTGTTTTCTGGAAGTCTTACTCACGATGTTTTCTACAACTTCTAGCTATTTAAGAAAAATATCAATACCTTCATTGATATCTTAATCCTACACATAGCAATAATGTGGTATAATTTTTGCAATCTTTCGGCTTTGAAACTGATTAAAAAAACATACTTATTTTCAGAACTAATCAAAGAATATGAAATTTGTGTTCATAATAATAATATTTTTGCAAATATTATTTATATTTTAACGTTTATATTTTATATTTTAATTTAGATTTTAAGAAATGTTTTGAACTTAGATATATTACAGAAGTTATAAGGCTAACTTTTACTCCGTAATGTGTGTGTTTTGCGAGCGAGTGCGCACGTGTCCTAGACAGTATTTGAAACTGTATTTGCCCTTCAGGTGGAAAAATATAGAATAGAGTTTACGAGCTTCAACCCAAATTTCAACCAGTCAAATTCGCTTATATAATGAATACATATACTTTTCAAAACTGATTTTGTACTAAATATTTCATAGGAAACAAAACAGAAGATAACTGATAACTTGAAAAACTTTAGTTCAGATTCTTTTTAAATACTAAATTATACAAAATTCTATCCATCTGGTACTATCATTAATGAACGTGGGTTAATAGTTGAGAAATTAAGAAATTATAGCAATATAATATATATGTGTTATATTATATTATTATAACGTTTCGTGTGTTTGTGTGTGTGTGTGTGTGTGTGTGTGTGTGTGTGTGTGTGTGGAACGTTTTTCACCTTGCATTTATTATAATTTAAAGATACCAAGAAATTATCTACGTACTTGGTTTTAATCCTTTTTTTCCCAAGAAAACAAAATACTGTTTTGTGCGTATATATAAACAATGTATATAGAGGGTAATGACTTCATATCACTTGCCTTAATGTGTATCCCATAATGCAAATCACATCTCCTTTCGGACGTGAATAATGCTATGCATAATGGGAAGGGCCACTACCCATACCAGTTTCGACCTTTACTGAGGTCTCATCAGTGGGAGCCAGACCCGGGAGAGAGATACCAAGGTTGAAGTAATGGAAGTCATATGCAGGGTGGTTCAAAATTCCACGTAGTACAAACTTGGGGAAGTAGAGAACATCAAAATCAACCATATTCACATAGGAAAGCATGACCGGAAACGCCACCCGAAACTGATAGATGGCGCTGATCGCCAGCTCCAGGTGAGCAATTGGGATTTCCTCATTCACGCTTTCGACGGCGTACGAAGAACATGCGTCGTTTTACGAACGCTGAGATGGCAGACATGCATCTCGTTTACCATATTATGTATCCAACTACTATTAAACTGTTCATTTACGCCTAATAAAGTTTTTTACACTACTTACTGCCTTGTGTTATTTCTGTATCTTTGTGTCCCTGTTAGTACCTTCCGGTGGCGTTTCCGGTCATGCTTTCCTATGGTTGATTTTGATGTTCTCTACCTCCCCTCAAAGTTTGTACGTGGAATTTTGAACCACCCTGTATATATAATGCAGAAAAATTATATATGTTACCGGCAAAGTATGAAATTAGGCATTGTATAGAATGCCTAGGCATTCTATACAATGCCGAAAGTGATACGTCAAAGTATGAAACGCTTAGATTTTCGCACATTTCCTAGGCATTCTATAGAATGCCAAAAGGCAAATCGGCAAAGTGTAAAATACGCCCGGCACTGACGTTTAATGTCGCAAGGCGAGTCACGTGACTTTTTGCGCTCGCCTCAAACAGAGAGCGAGAGCACTTCCGCCATTTGCACTGCTAAAGAGGCTTCCGGTTCTGCTACCTGCGTCTGTTTGAAGGTAACTAGTAGGTGCTCATACGTGCAGAAACTGTCACCGAAACGTTCATGCCGCCTGTGGACATGAGAGCAAAGACGATGGAAGTGAGAAAATAGAAGGTGATGATGTTAATATTTTGTGTACTCTTTGCTTCAATATTGGGAATGCTGTCGAAGGTACAATTCGATCTAAATTGAATCTGGAAATAGAATCCATAAAAATGAAAATGGATTCCGACAAAAAATTTCCTCATGCACCTTTGGGGGGCCACTGTGCGAGTTCCTATCCCAGACGTTGACAAGGGAAGGGGTGACTCGCGCAATCTGCTGGCGGTTGTTATGAGTGTGACAGACTTGGAACTGCTGCAGGAATTTTAATCGAACTCTATGCCAGATCACAATTCACTTTATGTCCCAACGACTTACTGAGAGTTGGAGACGATCCTGACCACGAAATAGCTCTCTGGTCAGCCGCTTCCGCTCAGTCCACGGGTAGCAGCCAAAGGTTCGTGAGGTGTACTTGTAAGACCAAGTGCCGAAATTTGAAGTGCATTTTTCATACTTCTGTATATGAAAAAGGCAGTTAAGCACAATTCAAAATGTCATTCCAGTCTACCTTGCAGTAACAAGTAGTTCAGCACTGGGTCTTTCTCTCTTTTTGTAGAAAAATCCGGTATCTTACATTTTGTACTTCTTATATTTTCACATGCATCTTTTCAATAAAAGCCTTTTTCATACTTTGCCGAAATAGTATTTGTCACTCTATATAATGCCTAGGGAAAGTATGCAAAATATTAAAATAAAACAGACATTTCATACTTTGCCTAAAAATGTCACGCATTCAATAGAATGCCTGCCATTTTATACAATGCCTGATTTTCACACTTTACCGGTAATATATATATATATATATATATATATATACACACACACACACACACACACATACTCGGGTCTCTTTTTATACGAATTTGAAGTTATGCGGTGCACGCCCAAAGATACGAGATCTTTTGACACTTCTGCGCATGTCAACAGAAGGAGAATCCATTCCGATAATAGTGTAATCCAGCGTTTCCCAAACTTTTGCTACGACGGAACACTTCACAAATCCTGAAATTTTCATGAAACACCTTGGTTATTTTGTAATGTATCCATTAATAATTATTGTTAATTTAGCTGATTTTTTATTATTAATTAATAATTGATCATTAATTATTAATTAATAATTAATTAAATTTGGCCCAATGGAGAAAAAAAATGCACCAAAGGAAAGCAATTTCTTTGGAAATGAAAACTGCAATTTTAGATCGCTTAGCAAAAGGAGAGAGATCTTCGGTGATTAGTAAACATTTTAATTTAGGCGAATCTACTTATTAGAGCAATTAAAAAGAATGAAGTCGCAATAAGAAAATCTGTCATTTCTGGCACAAAACTAAGTGCCAAATTATCATCGTACTCAAGAGATACTTTAGTAGAAAAAACGGAACGAGCGCTCGTAGTTTGGATTGAAGAATTAACTCAAAGGGGAATTCCTATAAGTGGTTATTTAATTAAAGAAAAAACTCTTCGTTTTATGAACAGATGAAGCAATTGGAGCCGTCTACTTCCGCTTCCCAGGCTGATAAAGAATTTTCGGCTAGCAAAGGATGGTTAGCCGGGTTTTTAAAAAGGAATGCACTTCATGATGTGAAGATTACAGGCGAGGTTGCAGCAGCAGATGAAGAAGCAGCCAAAAATTTTCAAAAGAAGTTAGCCAAAATTATTGAAGATGGGGGATATTGTTCCGATCAAGTGTTTAACGCTGACGAAACAGAATTGTTTTGGAAGAAAATGCCTAGTCGAACTTACATCGCAAATTCTGAGAAAAAAGCAAGTGGGTTTAAAGCAAGCAAAGATCGAGTAACGTTGTTACTCGATCTTTGTAGCAATGCATCAGATCAGGAGATCGAATGTTGAAGTCCCCTCCTAGGAAATCGATTTCTAAGACCACGTGCTCTAAAAAGCAAAGATCTAAACACAGCGCCGATACATTGGATGGCTAATACAAAGGCCTGGACAACAACTGCGGTATTTACTGAATGATTCAATAATTGCTTTGTTCCAGAAGTGGAAACATACATGTAGCAAAAAGCTCTCGATTTTAAAGTCTTATTAATTGTTGACAATGCACCAAGTCATCCGCATTTAGAACATCCAAATGTGCAGGTAGTGTTTTTTCCACCCAATACAACAAGCATTATTCAGCCATTAGATCAAGGCATAATTTCTACTTTTAAAAATATATTACGTTAAGCACGCTTTTCAATTTATATTGGATAAACTAGAAAATGAATCATTAACGCTAACTGACGTTTGGAAAAAAATTTCTATTTTGGACTGCTTAAATCATGTTGCATCTGCTATCGCTGATATAAGACCACAAACTTTAAATGCTTGCTGGAAAGCAGCTTGGCCTGGATATATTGCAAACAGTGCACCATGCAAACATCTTGTGGATACTGCTTAAGTGACGATGATATTATTGAATATCGATTAACTTTAGATATCGTCGAAGATCAAGAAAACGATAGTGAAGCCGAAGAAAAACCTGTCCCCCCCTCACTGCCAATATAATTTGAGAAGGTCTTGAACTGTGCAATAAATTGGAAAATAATTTTCTTGTTAATGACACAAATTCTGAACGAGCATCTAAATTCCAACGCGAGCTGAAGATCTGTATGTGTGGATATCGCGAGCTGTATAAAAAATTAGTGAAATCATCATCGCAAAGTTTAATCACTGATTACATTGTCAGAAGAAACAAATCAGCACACAACGAGGGTGAAGCTAATTCTGTTTGTGAAGAACCATTGCCTTTACCATACAGATCTGATGCGCTGAATATCTCTTCTGGTGATGAAAGTGATTTTACACCAGTTCGCAAACGTTGCCGAATATTGTCTAATAGCGATGATAATTCTGATGACAAAATGTAAAAAAAAAAAATTATTACTTTTCAGTAAAATTAAATGCATAAAGCTTTAAAACAAACTTAGGCATTTAATTTTACTGAAATTTTCCTAAATTTTCATAAACTTTTTTATGCGATTTTAGGTTTATTTTAATTCACTGCTTCTGTTTTATGCGGTTTTAGAAAATTGTGGAACGGATCCTTAATTTTTCGACGTAAGTTAGGCCTTTTTTGTGCGATTTTTTTATGCGGTTTTCTGTAGAACGTATCTACCGCATAAAAAGAGACCCGAGTGTGTATATGTTACCGCTAAAGCCCGAAAGCCGTTAATGTGCACATTACCTAGCTAATCTGCAGATTTGCTCCGTTAACGTGCGGAATCAAGAGTTTTCCGCATTTTACCTAGGTAATGTGCAAATTAACGGCTTCCGTATCGTTAAAGTTCAAAAGTTTGTTTCTCTCATTTCCTTTCCCTACTCCTCACCCCCCCCTCTCTCTCTCCACTTTTAGTTTGGTTTCGCCAGTGTCATATGTTTTGCAAATTCATTTCCTTAATTTTAATAATATTTTAAACCGTTTGATTCTTTGTATTATAGTTTTTTAATTGATTGATGATTGATTCTATCAACTAATTTGTTGATTGTTTGATTGTATTAACTTGATTCTTTAGATATCGAAAAATAAATAAATAACATTATGTTAATTTAAGCGTACAGAAACGTTGTGTTGTTCCAGCAAAGATCTTATTTTCACTTTAACGAGTGCCTAGTAGGTAATGTGCAGATTACCTAGGTAATTTTCACTTTAACGGATCGCCCTAAATACCTTTATAGGAAGTGCGAAGGTGGCTGTTTAATTACGTATAGAAAGGACAAAAAAGTTGCATGATCTTTAATATTGCATGGATTCCTATGAAAAAATCTTGCGTCAACTTACTAGTAAACTTGCTACAGAACCACATACGAATCTTCTCGATTTTTTTAAAGATTATTGAAGAATATATTTAGAATATATTTCTTTGTATCAGAGAAGCACAACTGTTGACTTAAGTGGAAATGATTCTCAACGGATTTACGATTTTGGTGCAGATAGTCATTATTTTCCTTGGTGCTCTTTTATCGTAAATAGAATCCTAATGCTGAATACAGTTTTAATATAATAATCAGTAAATCTATTGTTTTAATGTTTTATGATGTTATTTGCCAGTTTCATCGATGAATGAATAGAGGACTGATCAATCTGTCAATTAATGAATTTACCTCTAGGAAAGCAGTGGGTATGAAAAGATCGGTTTCCATCGGGAGCGCTTTTATCAATTGCTTTCAACAATGAAGATGAATATTCCAGAAAAGCTTCCAAAGTTGGCGAGATATTCCAAACGGTGGATATATGAATAATTATAATGCATGGACTTGGCAATTTTAGATAGTCACAGAAAAAAATGGGATTTCCGTAAATTTAATATCTAACTGCCTCCCTTCATAACATTGCTAATGTTGTCACTCTCAACGAACAGGTCGAGGGTGCGAATCTTGTTGTAGCACGGATGCTACCTTTCAGTAAGAGATGTGGTCGTCTTGTCACTGGCATGAGAAACCGATCACAATCCTTCTAATTTGGAGTGTGTGTGTGTGTGTGTGTGTGTGTGTGTGTGTGTGTGTGTGTGTGTGTGTGTGTGTGTGTGTGTGTGTGTGTGTGTGTGTGTGTGTGTGTGTGTGTGTGTGTGTGTGTGTTCGTTCGTTTTCAGAAAGCCAACAGAAAATGAACAATCAAGTTGCAGTGTAGAACTGGATTAAACTTGGGAATCTCTAATTGTGATGAAATTAATTTTCCGACCTCAAGAAACTTGGTGTATGTTGAACTTAGATGATGTCCCTATAAACTTCATGTTAGTGGATCTCTTAATAGGCTGAATAAATTGTGCAGCGAATATGCATTCCTACGAGTGTAAAAGAAACTTCCAGGTAGTGAACTTGGCAGTTTTACTGCCTGGTCCTGTTATGTGCAAGGAACAGAACGGGCTTACTGAATATTCAATTCAATTTTAGTGGGTGGAAACCTATGCCGTTTTGCGTGATGAAATTTCCAGCGGCAATATATTAATATTGGCGAAATTATTCTTGATGAAACTCATGAGGCCAGGGATGTTGGAGTTAAGGCTAATAAGAAGATAATGCTCAAAGGTTTCATACAATGAATGCAAACACAACCCCAGGATAATTTACGATCCTCTAACGAATACTGACATGTAAGGAGGTCAATTTTCCCTTTTACAGACCGTGATATTATCTCATCTGGACTAGTGTGTGTGCAGATCAGATCGGATCCATCGTGAGTGAATAGATCTGTTTGCCTATTGAAGTAATGAGTGTATCGTGAGTGCACGAGTTTTTAAAAAAGATACGACTGTTGGTGTGATGAATGTATGGCCTCACTCGATGAGAATTTGATTCCCTGAGGTCTACTACTATTTTTTTTTACCTCTTTGCAAATATAGTTTTCCTGCTAAATGTCTTCTAGTGATAAGATAATAACCTAGAAAACACTTGTTTCACTAAAAGAAATATATGCTAACTGAACGTCGATAATCCTTTCTTCCGTTGAGAACAGAATCGAACTAAGAGTTTACAAAACTCAATTCATTCAAAGCACAGATCGTGCTCTATGGTTCTAAATATATGGGAATGATGAAATAAATAAAGAGGTGCATTAAATCATCCGCAAACGCCTATAATTCCCTTATGGAAGTAGACGAAGCCGTTTAGCCATAATCCAGAAAAAAAATCCTGCTTTCCCCTTTCCAGAGACCTACTAACTAGGGAACCAATCGAAGAATAGCTCAGCAAGTGTTCCTCTAGTCGGCGATTAGAATCTTTGTTGTTAATTATTTATTTTTATATATATTTATGTATTACTGGTTTTTATTTGATAATTTCTGAGTTTTTATATTATTGAATTACATATTTTATATTTATTATCATCATAATCATCAGTTTCGTGATATGTATCCTGAATGGTTGGTCAGGAGACAATGACAGTATCACGTGATTAATTTTATATATCATGATATTTTTATATTACATATGTTATAAATTTATGTTTTATATATGCTATTCGCATGTTACTTTAATATTATTTATTATTAATGAAGGCTGTTCCCATCTCATATCTTACCTGACTATTCGCAGGGAATTGAAGAGGATCGGTATTGGATCCTCTTAAGGAGATCCAACACGGCATTAAATAAAAGTTTCGAACTCAGTGACCGGACCGGTATGTGTGTGGGTTATAAAAATTTGGTATCCATTTCCCTGTAATTAGTGGAGTGTTCCACGACTTTTAATAGGGTATTGTATAAGAATTCGTCAATTGCTTGGATCAGGATTTTAAAAAAAATCATTTTTGGCATTATAAGAATGCCAAAATCACCCCATTTTGGCAAAAATATGACAACTCGGACTGAATATTCCCTATCATGGGAAGAAGGAATCATGATTAGGTTTCAATTTGAATTTGAACACAAGAAGATTCATAAAATATTTAGGATAGCTGGTGAGAATAATTCTCATCAAGCGTCTGGAAGAATGTGAAGTATTATCTTATCTTACAGACACGCCAAACAATATTTTTGTGTCTGTTCGAGAAACCAGCTGTATCGCTATTTTTTTTTTTCTTTTCATCATCAGGACCGGAACACTTGGCAGCGGGAAAATGAAAATCACTGTGTTAGTCGAGTATTATCTGAATTTTCTAAAGCAAAAACATCCAGAGTCTATACTTAGAATTTGATAAAGAAAAACACATACTAGATTATTTATTTATTTGCATTATTTTATATTTTAAATTATTTTTAAATTATACAGTAAAAGATAATGTACATCCCAAGAGCACAAGTTCATCCGGGTTACAAAAACGTGTAATGATTACGCAAATCAGTATTGGCCAATAACAGTGCAGTACCCGAAATCTTTTGCTAATCAAGAACAATATATTGTTAAATATGCACGCAAAATAAGAGCATGCACATCCACTAACTGATTCTTTTGGAATTCGTTAATATCTCAATTTATACACTTATTATAAACAGATTATCACTGCTTATAGAAGTTTAAGTTCAGATTTCTGTAAATTCATTTTGGCTTCGTTTCTTATTAAGGATGATATACAATTAAAGACTATTTGGAGTCAGATAGACTTATATCTATTTATTATTTCTCTTTTCTTGCGCTGTTTGGGATTATATAATATATTTTAAGTCCACTTTTTTGCAGAAGTATCTTATCTTGCTTACGTATCGATTATTAGATTTTAAGAACAGTGGTATCCTGTAGATTTCATAATTGCTTAAGCGATACGATTTTAAGCAGAATGTATTTACAATTCATTGCAGTGTCGCTGTATTTTCTGACAGAATACTTATTACTTTATTTTGTAATCGAACAAGAAGTATCCATGTGGTGTGATAGGTTTCACCACAGCTTAGAATACCGCCTAAGTATAATGTCCTTAACATTGTCATTGTTAAGAATCTTTTTAAAATGAAAACGCTAAATAGCATAAATTGTTCTCTGTTACATTCTCCACTAATATGTAGTTTCCAGCTTAATTAGTTGTCTGTTTTTAATTCTAAATAATAATAGTCTCTCTCTCGTTGTTGTAATTCAAGTTACTTTTACAACTCCAATTATGTAAGAATATAGGGCTGAAAAATGGTTTGTTATTATTTTGAAAATTTGAGATAAAAGTTTTGTATTTAAATTGCATCTTTTTCTGCATTCCTGTCGCTCTCTGGGTGACATTATATGAGTTTCTGCGTGGACAGATCCAAAAAGTGACATGAAGACCAATTTGTATTTGAAAATAAAATTCAAATTTCTCTTTACAGAACTTTTACGTCAGAGTTCTCGACTGGCTTAACTTAAGTTAAAAGCCTAAGGTTAAGGAACTTCCACTTTCTCTTAAGACTTGTCAGTGCAAACCAAAATACCAGTTAACATTATAGAAATATTCTAAGCTGCTTTCCTAGGTTCGATATGAAACAACTGAAAACAGTTAGAAAGATTTAAACGGTATCGTATTTTGCACGAAATGTTATGAAAAATGCAGTTTAGCTATATTTATGGTTATGAATATATTATAAAGCATCGTTTTATAAATATATATTTAGAGCATGTGTTCTTAATTTTCCTGTTAAGTGGGAAGGGAAGTTTGGTTCAGCCTTCAAGATCACTTAATATACTGAAAAGTTTTGATTTTGCTAACTCCGACAGTTCTGAAGAAACAGCAAATTTGTGTGTTCAATTCTGTTTTTGTTTCTTGGTGAACCATTTATAAATAAATGAATTCTGACGCGTAAATATTTGGCCAAGAAATTCTGTCCAACTGATTACTGTAGGCTATTGTTTGTAATCAGTATGTTCAAAACTTAAGAATCATCAATTAGTCATAATGCAGTAACCAACTGACAAAAATGTACAAATTTTATGTTCTTCTATCAGTAATGAACTAAGTGGCTTAACTATTAGGAATTAACAGGAAGTTTGTTCAGTAATTTAAGTAAGAGAAGTAAAATTTTTTTTTGTTCCCAAAAGAATACATTCCGAAGGCCACAATAAGAGATGTCTTCAGGTACGGTTATTGGATGACTCGGTGAACTCCAAAACATGAATCATCAATCCAGTGCAGTGTTAGCTACCAATATGTTCCACGCAAGAGAATAATTCCAGTGCTTACGTCAGTGTGGAGAAGAAAAAAAATGTGATACTTTAAAGTATTGGAGGCGATCTCATGCAAGACGGACATTTGAAATATGAGATGGTGAGTTCACTTGTCTACTTTAATTATAAAATCATGGCTGATCTTAAATGTGCTCCGAGCTGTTGCTGGCTTCATGTCGATATTACGCAACATCTCACCGACACCACTCGATTTTTTTTCTTTTATTTTTTATTTTTAAAAATTAGTCAGATACAACGTTGATGTTTGTAATCTCTCTAAAACTATCAATATAACTGCGATTATTATTGAAATTAGATTTATATATATATATATTTTTTTCTTTATTTTTCTTCTTCCTCTTCATCATATTAAAAACATTGATTGCTGTTAAATAATTTTAGTTTTACTTGAAGAGTTCATTTGTGGAGTGTTTTAGCAAGATGCATATAACATAAAAATTAGTAAGTTCTTATTTCTTTGACAAAGATGTTTATTTCTTTCGAACACTTAATATTGTGTCGTTATACGAGTTTTATTTTCCACTGGGAAGTGTTCTATTTCTAAAAATCCTAAAGAACAATTAAGGTTAATCACACCAAGAGTACAGGGAAAAGTTCTGAGGAGACATTCACATTTTTCATTTAAAGAAAATCACATTAATTAAAAAAAATAAGTACTTTGGTATCACTTTGATTAAACGTGTACTAATTTACATGAACTTATTTTCATTTTAAGAAAATTCAGTTATATTTGATCTAACTAGGACCAAAATTGTTAATTTCCATGTATTTTTTTAGGAAGTAGATTGTAAAAATGGAACTTTTAAGAGCCTCAGGGATCTTTTTTGCAAATACATTTTGATATAATTTTTGAGAATTGTTGAATTATAAAATTAATATATATATATATATATATATATATATATATATATATATATATATATATATATATATATATATATATATATATATATATATATATATATATATATGGCAGTTTAAAAAAATGAAAAATAAATCTTAACAAACAAAATTCAATACTTGCATATTTTATTATATTTACAATAACCATGAAAATAAAAATTTAAAAAAATACAAAAACACACATTTAAAAATGATTCTAAGTACTACTTTGTTTCCAATTGTCCTCTATTATGCTATCATTCCATTCCATGTTGTTGCTTCATTACACGATGTCCTGACGGGAATGTTGACTCTGCTTGTCACAAGTTTCAGGAAACAGTCCAGGTGAGAATGAGGGAAGTGAATCTTCACTGACATCCTGGTTCCTGTTATTTGGTAGTTCGTTATAAGTTGATCAACTATTTGTTTGTGATTTTCAGCTTTCAGTAAAAACATCCTCAATAAGATTGCGAACAATTCCCATTCTGTTTTAACAGCTACAAAAAGGGATAATTCAGTGACAATAATTTAAAAATTTAGGATTATCACTCACTTATTTATGATAAAATATTCCAAAATGCTGTGAAAAGCGTACACATACAAGCGTATAACATTTGTTATATCTGTAAAACATTCTTTATATGAATGGTCATTTTTTGTGTTGCAGATTATCGTTAATATTTTGAACAAAGTAACACAGAAATATCTTTAATTTGATTTGTGTTTTAATTACGTGAATTAAGTGTTCCCTTGGATGATAATTATTGAACTTACACGAGTGAAAACAGTTCTGATATATGAAGATCATTTTTTTTTCTCTTTGATAAATCTATTTCTGTAATACTTCAAGAATCATTAACAGAATACTCTTACTAAAACTACTTACTCACGATAGTAAAAATATTTACTGTACTTTTAAACGTTTTGTAAGATTAAAAAAATACATAAAATGTTTATTGAGCTCCTAAAGAGTTTATGAACTCTCGGAATCACTGGGATGGTGAATTATTCTTGAATTTTAAAATAAATTTCCTTTTCTGTGATTTAATTAAGATGTATTACGTGAATCAAAATCGAAGACTCTAATTTTAGATTTGAAAACAACAATAACGATGATTCTAAGCAACAGTTTTACCCATTAAAGAGACATAACCGATGGTAATTACTGTTCCAGAATGAAATCCAATCACCACAAGCAAACTGGCATGGGATTCAAAGCACTCGACCGCAACTCTTAAATAGTTCAGTTCTGGATGTCACATACAAGGGTGGCCCAGTTCGAAGCATGAAGGTAGTTTAGTCATGAAGGATGTCTTTGTGTTTTTAGTCTCCTGGAAAATGTAAATACTAGTCTTGAATTTTCAGCAAAGAAAGAGAGAATGGCTCTATTGCATGTAGGGAAACAAATATCTCTGTGTTGGCGTGGAAATTGCGGCAGGGCAGAAATCTTTCATGTCTCCTCTATCACTCTTCCCCCCCCCCCCTCCCACACCCCACCTCAACCACTCTGCCTCGTGCAAGAAAGAGGTATTACATGTCACGTCTAACCTCCCCCAGTAATTAATCTCCCTCTCAGAAATGTACACTACCCTAAAAAAAGAGGCCCGGATCTGTCTATTGTTACGTCACAATGAAATCTCTCTGCATGGCTCGCGCGTCACGTGAATGGTTAATGAAGTAGTCGTGTACTGTTTATCGCCAACCTCACTTTACTGTCGCCATTTCCCATTTCACTACGTAAACATTTACTTGTAGCCCAAGGCACAAGACTATGCGAAGGATAAAAGAGGGGATGGGGAGGATGTTGGCAGTTAGCCATAGTGTCTCCCCCCCCCCAAGGAAAAAAAACAGTAGATGACATAAATTGTTTCTCAGCTCGAATTCGAACGGAATCCTTAGTAGCTTGCTCGCATTACGATAAGGTGCACTGTCACCGCGTCCTGCCGATACCAGTACGAAAGAAGTTTAAGTCGGAAGGGCCAGAAAAAGGAAGGGGCGGGAGTGAACTACTATGTACTTAGATAGAAGCAGTTACACTGTCCAGCTGCAAGAAGTTATCGTAGCTAGCGGCGTCAATGGCCCATAAGAAGAAAACCCGATGGGAAACAAAAGCAAGGGCTGATGTTGGTGACGTCATCAGTGATATTAAGAATCTTTGTTATGTCAATGGACTTTTATTAGACTAACAGCTCGTGTTTCTGCCAAAGAAAGAAGCCTGAAAGGAGTTTCAACCATAGAAAAAGAACAATAACAGAGTATAATAACTTTTGGTTGAACATGTTATCTTCATCATCTCCTATTCTGTCTTGAGCAACTTGACATGATTACAATGGCTTCTGTTTTACAAAGAGAAATTCGTTGTTATGCTGAGATATGAAATAGAATCTTACTGAAAGAACTAAACCAAACACCGATAACAGAAACACTACAATACAGAAATAAATGAAAATTCCACCTTCCAAGAATATCATGGAAAAGCATTAACGGAAAGATAGTGGATTACCACAGCAACAAGAATAGAGGAGTACCAATACAGTGTTGATTTGAGACTGAAATAAGCTCTCAAGCCTTTCGTGCATATCAAATCTAAAGAATAATAATGAACACTTTTTAAAACTCTTATTGATCTCCTACAGTTATATTACTTGGAGATACACTTTCTTCATGGGAATATCCTAAAATTGCAGCCTATGAAAATTCAAATCACTATTTTATGCGACTTCTTTCTTCCTAACGTATAACTCACTGAGAGACTTGACAAGAATTCTTAATTTGATATCATGCTAGGGAAAAGAAATAACTACAGTTTCTGGTTAACTGTAGAAGATAGCTACACCAAGAATTTGGTACAAGGATTGCAAAAAAAAATCAATGACTGCACCTGTCCAAATCGCCAACGACGACATTATAAAATACAAATTGCCTGTAAAGGTGATAGGTTCGAGACATTTGTGATTGTCACGACGTTCAGTTTGAAGGTAAAGAATAATCTTGAACATCTTCATAAACCGAGACCGCTACCAAAAAGAAAATGACTTTTATATTTACATTGTATCGTTAACGACTTTTAATGAAACAACCAATTGAACCTTTAGAGATCTTCACAAGAGAAAAAAATGGTCAAGAATTTAGCGACACGGAGTGGAACCTTGTTGCATATACGTTAGAGGATTCGTCCTCAGCACAATGTTCAACAGGACTTAATATAGCGATACTCATTACGGGCACGCAATTCAGTGTAGTGCGAATATCACTCTACAGACATGACAATACTAATGGATACTGCATCCACCGATTTGCTAAACAACACACAAGAATAGTCGTCCAGGAAGTATATTGGAATAACACAGACATCTTGTAGATGAGAAATAGCAAATGACCACTTAACTGCATTCCGCTACTCTCTAGACTACTGTACATAGAAAATGGTGAAAGCGTCTCAGTGCAATAGGCAGAGAAACACTGATAACTAGACACTTAGAGAATCCCAAAAAAAGTCGACTGTTTGACAAATCCGTTCTGATTGTTCCACGATGGTGGACAAGGCTAGCTGATTGCGAACATGGAGCAATGGGACGACTGTGACGGGTGGTCACACTGCACGATGGTTGAGGTGTGATAATGCTGTGGAGAGTTACTGGTGATAATGGCTACTTTGAACAGAATAATGTGCTATCTCACAAAACACCTGTCATTCGCACATGGCCTGGGAAGCATGAAGGTAGCTTGTCATACTTCACCTGCTTGGTCGCTAGATCTCGACCTAACGGAGCATCTGGGATGAGACGAAATGAGCTTTTGGCGTAGCATTCCACCTAAGTACGCAACACTTCTTAGCCAGTATTCTGATTCTTTGATCTATGTGGAACGCATTCGGTCTTTGCAGAGTCTATTTCCCAGAAGATTCAAATCTCTCTCTCCCTCTATATATAGAGGGAGAGAGAGACTCTCCTTTCAAGTCTCTCTCTCCCTCTAAATATATATATATATATATATATATTAACTTTAGGTTTATGTTTGAAAACCAAAAAAAAAGAGAACATTAAAAACATTAACTGTAGTAGTCAGAAAAATTAGTAGTCAGTTCGAAGAATCAATCAAGGATGCTAGATCCAGAATATAAGCGGGATGAGGAAGATCATTCCAATTAATTGCATGGAATGTACGCAGATGCATTAACAAAATCCACTGTGTTGTCATGGAGAAGGAGGACCTCATCCATTTTTCTTTAGTGCTTCCATGTATTAAATTGATTGTTTGATTGTGGTGTGTGTGTGTGTGTGTGTGTGTGTGTGTGTGTGTGTGTGTGTGTGTGTGTGTGTGTGTGTGTGTGTGTGTGTGTGTGTGTGTGTGTGTGTGTGTGTGTGTGTGTGGATCCGATAAACCCATAATCAATGGGTTTATCGACCTTTGCTAATGTCAACAGTATCGTCACCATAAGCGTTTTTCAGGGGAATGTGAATCATTAGATTCACATTCACATTCACACAGTAAGAAATTCTTATATAATCATAGAGGCTATCCTTTACCATGATTTTCTTTGCAAAAAATAATCAATTCCCGTATGTTGTTAGATTGGCCTTGATTTACTCGTATGTGCATAAACAGGACTATTCGCGTTGTTCTATAAATCTGCAAATATTATTCTGGGCGTCCCATAAATGTGTCTTCAAAAGAATATGGGGTTATTTGGTACAATACGAAAATGTGAGAAGGAAACATTGTATACCATGCATTTTCTATCTTTTTTTTTTTTTTCATGCGACTTTACGGCTCCGTCATCTGGACATGGAAATAGTACAAGATACAAGTAGTTTACATGGATACACCTATCAGGGTGCCATGCTGTAAAAGACAACATCGCCGTACCCACAATAGGTAGGAGCAGCCTCGGGATAACTTTCCTAAAGTTAGACCTTCAGAAGAAAGCCCATCAAATCGAACCTAACTTAAAGAGGTGTTTAAGTGACCGATAAATGAATTCCGGAATTATTCGATTTCCTTTTAAACTACTATGATGATGGTAGGTTTTTCGCTCCTGAAATTTTAAATCCGAGGATCCCAAAATCGATCGTCGAACACACAGCTGTATTTGCAAAAATCAGGCACTCTTCATACATCAAACTGGAGAAAGATTTGCAAATATTAAAGTATATTATAATATTTTTTTATTCGTGTGTGTGTGTGGGGGGGGGGTATAAGCACGCGCGCGCGCGCGCACACACACACACACACACACACACACACACACACACACACACACACACACACACACACACACACACCATTTTGCTCAAACAGAACCAGTAAGATATCGAAAACGTATTAACCAGTATCCAATAAATATAATATGAGATTTCTCTTTTCAGGGGTTTTCTATCATCATCATAGTAAATCTAAAGCGCCAAAGTATGTGGCAAGTTTTGTACATAATTTCTGCTGTCTATATCCTCCACTTCGTCAGGGTCAGCAGCACTATATTTAGGTTAGTCCCTTTGACCTTGCATACAACCGGTGCACGGCCAGAAAGTTACCCCATTAATCGCAAGGGCGCCCCCTGGCTGGGCTTTGTTTACGCATTCTCATAGCACACACGGAGACTTTGTATTTTACAAGGAAGCCAGTCCAGCGATAAATCGCAGCTGATATAACGACTGTATAAACACGTCCATGTAAATAGCTAGTCTGCTACAAGGGACCAGGAACCACCAGTCAGTCTAGCACAATATTACACGTGCCAGAATTTTCTCTATCGTTTTTAGATGCTTGCGTGTTGTATGAGGTTCAAGACACGCTCTCCAATCTTATGTTAGCGCCTGAAGTTCACTAACGGCACAAGAATCAATAGTAAAGACTACACACACTACTAATTGTTGTGAATCAATAAATATAAAAGCGATCAATGACTTTGCACCACCTCAAATGGCACCACTAACTTATCTTGTTTTCCTTATTTATAATTTCGGAATTATTCAATTGAAAATCCATTTTATTTTCGTTTGTGAAATGAAAATGAAATCGGATGTTGTTGACTAAGCTGAATAGTAATGATTAAAATGATTAAAAGTCCAGAAAGTGAAGATTTCGAAACGGATAAAAAAATAAATTGCATTGATTAGACTGCTATATTACCTCAAACAACATTTGTACGACTTAAAATGGGAATTATAGACAACATAATCAGATTAAATACATGGGCATATTTTAGTTAAATTTTGCTGTTTATTTAGGTTAATTTACGTTGTTGAATCCTTGACACCAGCTATTCCTCTGGAATATTTTGCGAGTTCCATAGAATGAGATGAGGAAAACTGAAACAGTGCAGGAAGAAAACATGCATACTTTAATATATTATCACCAAGCAGGCACGCGCACTAAAATCAGAGCGCTTCTTGTGTTTAAACCACATGACATCTATTTTCTGCTTGATATTTAGACTATCCAAATGATCTTACACGGACATTACGACATACAACAGTCATTGGGAGAAGATGGTTCCTGAATTTATAGCCCTACTTTATCGAACGGACATCCACTGTGGATGATGGCTATTCTCATGCTTGTTACTATCTAAATTAAAGTTTTCCAGCAAAGCCATTCTTCGAACCACTTGAAAGTGATTAAGTTCTGTATATCTCAATCAGAACTTCCATTTGAATTAGTTTCAATTCAATTGTAGAAACTGTGTTCGCTAAGATTACACGAGTTCTAAAATTTACCACTCGCATAATTCGCTCAACTTTTTTGTGACAAAATTTCATTTAACTCATAATTCTTCTACTGAAAAAATATGATTGAACCTTAAGATAATATAATATCCATAATATCTTAAGTACTGTGGATATTGAAAGTGCAACTACGAATAAGTTGTGTTTTGCAGCTCTAAGTACCCCTCAGTATTCTATTAGTGCAGTAAAAAATGCCCTCAAGTTCAGGTTCGATTTCATACACGAATGTTTGAAACGACAGGAGATGAAGCAGTCGAATAAGATCCCCATAACTGTGGAGATACAAAGTGTGCAGCAGCTCTCTCTCTCTCTCTCTCTCTTTCATTAGGAAAAATTCTGAAAAGGGAAGATGACCAGAGTCTCAGTAACGCAGCCATTTAATCGAAAAAAAAACAACAACTTATATTTCGAATCTCATTAAGTGTGAGAAGTATTTTCAAGTTGAAGATGAGTTAGCAGGCTTGGGTTCGTAAGGACATTTGCATCCGTAGCGCTAATCCCCCCCCCCACACACACACACACAAAATGGCGGTTATAAAATCAATTCTTTTCATCAACTAGAGCAACTTTTTTTAAGCCTTTCTTTGATTGATTCCCTAGTTAGTCGATCCCTCTTACGGGCAAGTAGGTTTTTTCCCCTTTCGGAAACTACTGTGATTTTTAATTACTCAAGAAAATCGACCGTAGAATTCACCCTATTTCAGACATTAATATATAGTGTTATGGACCAAGAAATGATTGCGGTGTCTGCCGCACTTTCCTTCCCAGATGACAATTAAATTCATTGACTGCTTTAGGCCAGCTATGTGATTGACTATGGGTGGAACGTGGTTACTCACCACTGTTCAAAGAGGTAATTAGTACTAAATGGCTTCGATTACTCTCTTTGGGGAATAAAAGATTGAGAGGATTTATTTATTTAGATGAGTTAGGCGAGCTTATATGAAGGTGGCTGATTTTTTCCTCTCTAAAATCAGGTTTACCTCTCTTCCCTTTGAAAACAGGGAAGAGAGGTAAAATGCTTCCCTATAGTCGAAACATTATTTTGCAACGGAACTGTAGATGAATTTCTGTACTTGTAAATATTGGCATATAGTAAGGGCTTCAAATTAATACCGTTTACAATGAGTGTAATTCAGCCTATCTTCTGATAGATTGCAATGAATGTAATGATAATAACTAGAACTGTGCGTATTCAAAAAACTCATCCACATATCTTTTCTATTCAATTAGCGACACTCTTGATTTGCAGAAGTTTTAAGTGTAATCGAGTCACTTTCTGCAGGTGATCGCACATTCATAAGCACTTTTTTTTTCTTTTTCTTTTTTTAAATCAAAAAATCATGTTTATTTGTAAGCTTCCTATAATAGTACAATATGTTGAACAATCATATGTGTAACCTAAGAG
This sequence comes from Typopeltis vanoorti, assembly GCF_054136105.1. Lineage (NCBI taxonomy): Eukaryota > Metazoa > Arthropoda > Arachnida > Uropygi > Thelyphonidae > Typopeltis > Typopeltis vanoorti. The sequence continues at coordinate 145,965,259 of NC_143549.1, forward strand.
CAACAGCTCATCCACGTTACGATATGCATAAAGTTACAAAAATTTATGTAATGCATTTTCATTATATACACATATGTACATTCATATAATATACATATTATTATAATATAATTACATAATAAAATCGCAGATAATAAAATTTCATCATACAGAGAAAGTTGCATAACAATTAATTAGGAACAAAATAAAACAAAGCAGTTAAAGAGCATTTAAATTTTACGTGTTACACATAAGACTGGATCTTTGAATACAAATATGCTAAAAACCAATAATTTATACAGTTATTTTGAACAGCGCTTCCTCATTTTTGTGGAAAAATAAATACTCTTTGATTAGAGTTTTGTATTTGTTTGTATAGTGTGTTGAATACTTTTGGCGCTAAATAAGTATAATGTTTGTGTATTGCTTCTTTATTTGCTTTTGGAACTAAATATTTTAGGCCCTTATGTCTACTAAGGAAAGTATCTTGTTTGATATCTACGTATTCGTTGTCATTTTTTATGAATAATAGTGCCCTATAGACGTATAAATATCTAAGGAGTAGTATGTTTAGTATGGTGTATTTATTACACATTGCAGTATCCTTATATTTGTTTCTAGTTAAGATTTTAATTACTTTATTCTGAGTCGAGACTAAAGGTTTCAGAGTAATGCAATAGATTCCTCCCCAACTTAATATACCATATTGTAGAGTGCTTTGAATCCAGGCAGAATACAATATTTTTAGCATATTTAAATTTAAGAATCTGTTTAGGTAGTAAAGTCTGTTTAACATAATCCTTACTTTATTTACGACATCGGTGATATGCGGTTTTCAGCTTAAATTACTATCAATTTTTAATCCCAAGTAAGTTATTACACTGACTTTTTCTATTTTCTCGCAGTTGCAATTTGAATATGCCCTGCAATTCCAATCATGCAAAATTAATTGTGCAGTGAAGTTCATTTTGCCAGTTGAGTTGTATTTCGCAAGTTAAAATTTACATATTTAGTTTTTGAGACATTCAGACTGAGTTTATTTGACTGAAACCAATTTGTTACTTTCAAAAGATTAGCATTCACGATGGTTTTCATTTGTTCGGCTGTGTCTGTAGAGAACATTAGTACTGTATCATCTGCAAAAGTATTTATTTTACTGTTTAGTTTAAGATTGCAGAGTCATTGATATAAATATTAAATAAAATTGGTCCCAAGACAGATCCTTGTGGTACACCACAGTCTTTTAAATATTGTATACCCTAAATTTAATAAGTTTCTTGTTGTTGTTTTCCTTTTAGTTGTGATTCTTTTAATTCGAAATTTCTATTTCTTAAGAAGAAATTGAGAGGTTATCAACGGTAGCTGATAACCTCTCATTTTTATTTCGTTATATCCAGTTTTATATTTAACGTAATGAATCCATTTGGATTTCCTTTTGCATTTCTATTTCTCTCGTTTCATAATATTTTCCTTCATTCGTTACAGAAAGTAATAAAAAAATTTTTGATTGTTACTTGTATGAGTTTTTTGGTCCAAACATCCTTCGGAAATAATATCGAATTACTTCGCACTTTGAACCTGAACTATTACAATTTGTAATAAAATAAAATGCATTTGCCATAGAAACCTATAATAAATGTATATAGTGCAGGAAAAGAACCATTGTTTCCGCCTTTCGTCAGTGATCATTCCGTGGCGCCATCTTTCGGAACATTTCTTTACTGATATAAAACTAAATGAAGCTACAGTACTAAAACCTTCTAGCTTAAATTCATTTCATTACACCGATCAGGAATACAGAAGAAAAAAAGTGAAATAGGTTGTTTCTGGTTGAAGATACAGAAAGGAACTAATTTTGCTATTAAATTATGAGTCATGCTTTTCCATGTCCATACTGGTCAAATATAGTTAAAATAATCTGTTACTACTTTTTATATCAAACGTTGAAATATATGTACTGATTCGATAGCTTGTATGAAGCACCGTCGGCATAATAAGCGAATAATTGAGTTTTTAATAAGAAATATTGAACAACTTATTAAATATATTATGAGTATTTAAATTATATATTTAGGTTTCATAAAAATTTAGGTTTCATTATTAGCATGTAAATTAATAGTTTGCTGCTTAAGTTTAGTTTGAATCTTTGACCTTTTGGATTTCTGGACGGAGATCCCCTTATTCATTCACACATTTACTTAACGGTTTCGAATAGAGAGAGAGAGAGAGAGAGAGAGAGAGAGAGAGAAGGTTTTTACGGTAGTAGGGCCGTTTTTCTATATTATATACCAGCACGTAAATTCTGTTTAAAATTGTTTTAAAGCTTTCTTACTGCTATGAGTCTTTAAGTTACAAAATAAAGCTATCGTTTAACATCCCTTTTATTGAAATTCTTAAAATAAACTGTTACGATACGTCAAATACTATTGAAAATCCAAGCAATTATACCAACCAAAACCTAAGAATAAAGCATCCAGAAATGGAAAGCTGCTATTTGCGACAAACAATGTATGAATTAATAATAATATTCTTTTTTTTTTATTATTGATGGCTAAAATATTTACACATATACAATAATCATCTTGAGTGATATTCCAACTTATAATTTTACAAAATTCAGCACTGGGTGCAGTATATGTGGTTCATTTTCTACATTGGATTTCAATTAAAATTTTTAAAAATACTTTTTTGCCTCTATATTATGTATTTACAACACGTGTTCTTCTAATATTAACAATGTAGATCATACCGAATTTTTGATATAATAATAATAATAATAATAATAATACAGAGTATTTACCTCAGACATATTTTCGTATAGTACAAGGATTCAGTACAAAATGCAGAGTACTTAATTCTTTATAAATATAATTATACTTTTTTAAAACTAATTAAATATTTATGCATCGTATTTACATATGGATTGGCATAAATATGCATACAGTTCACTATATAATGCGTGATGCAACACACACACACACACACACACACACACACACACACACACACACACACACACACACACACACACACACACACACACACACACACACACACACACACACACACACACACACACAGCGAACAATAATAATAATAATGGAACAATTTTATATTAATATACATAATTTTCTGCATTTTGTTTATTGTGTTTTCTTTCAATATTTCTTTGATAGATTCTGTATTTAATACAGATATTTTACTTCTCTACAAAAATTTAGTATACAAGTTACTGAGTACATTCTTTTTGATATACTTTTTTGTTTATTTGTTTGGGTGGCATTACTGCTTTCTTCCTCGAAGTTTCTGCAGAGCTTATCTGAGGAGGATAATAGATGGTGGTGGTGGTTTCGTGTGGTTTTGTTTCAGTACCCGTCGCGAGCCAGGTGTAGATTTAACTATTTATATGTATGCGTTGGAAAACTTATATATATATATATATATATATATATATATATATATATATATTATATATATATATATATATATAAGGCGAGTACATGCGCACACGAACTACCACTGCTTGAGCACGGTTTAACTTTTATGCAAGGCAGGGGGGGGGGATTGGATTTGGATACAGCGGTTTGTGTCCTTGTGATGGTGTTTGAGAGGGATTTGTATAGGTTTGTGTGCGCACTTCATTTCCCGCTAATTTTCAGTCTCGCTTTAATATCTATATAACGTCTGTTTCGACTATCTGTAGGTCCCTACAGAGAAAGACCTGTCCGGGGAATGGCGGGTATGTAGAAGCTTCGGGTGACTTTTCCGTAGTGATTATTATAATCACAACAGACTATACCTCACGTATAAGTATACGTGAGGTAGTCTGTTGACTGTGATCTTGTTATCTAGTATGCTGTTCTAGTTACTGTAGGTTGGACTGAAGTAATATTTTAGCATGACTGTGTAGTGGCATAAGTGTTTCGTTTTAAATATTTTGTGCTCTGTCTTTGCTGCCAGTGTAAGTGTAGGCTGTTCTCTTTGTTCCCGGAATACCCATTTTACCATTTTATTTTGCAACGATTGTAATCTGTTAAGTTTGGAGTCTGCGCAGAATGCGTATCTTAAAATATTTTCGCATAATGCTTTACAGATTGATATTTTTATGTGTATCGGAGCAATGTCTTTTAATTGATATATTTTGTTTGCTATTATCCTGAGTTTTTTGTGTAGATAATTCGTATGGCTATTCGAGCTTTGATCAGCAACGAAGTGAAGTCCGAGGTAACGTGTTGTTTTCGCCTGTTTGATGGTTGTGGATGTCGGATAGTGAGATATTTAATTTCTGTGGGTAGGGTCTGGGGGTTTTTGAATATCATTAGCTTTGTTTTTTCAGAGTTTATATATATGTCGTTTTCAGATAGCCAGTTAGTGATCAGATTGATGTCGTGTTGCATATTTGTGTAAGCGATACTTGCATTGTTGTGAAATATATTATATTTTACAGAATTTTATAGAATTACTATGAGTTTTACAAGAACATGAGTTGTAGGCATATAATACTTTGAAAAAACGGTTTAACATATGTCAAGGAAATAGAACTGATTAAGAATTCCTATATATGTCGTTCACTGTAACCTGAGCATCATTCACGAAGAGAGCAAAATGAATTGGTAACAACAATCGAAATGTTAACGCAAGAATAAGTTACAGGCATGAGTATACTTCCGCGTGTCTTGGTCGTAGCTGAATGAACAGGGGGGAAAAAGTTCCAGGGAATCAGGTATAGTTACGTAATTTAAAATTAATTAAAAAATGAACAATTCATGGCCATTAATTTCCAAAACTTGGACAGGCACAGTATGTTCAAGATTAGGGCGATGACGCAGAGTTTGCATCTTCCAAGGAATAAACGATGGAATTTTTATACTACATTAAATCTAATTTAGTGTAAAAATCTTTGTACGCAGTAGATTTAAATCTGGAATGTAAATTTAGATTTGATACCAATGAACTTTATTATTATTATTATTATTATTATTATGACAAGATTCACAGTTTTGCTTGCGAGCCCGAGCCCATATCTATCATGCTGTTGGCAAACAACTTTAATTAGCAGTTTGTGAACTCCGTCCGAAATCTGCTGAAAACATTCTCCTCCCACACAAATAATATTCCCCATTAGGACCACGAGCAATGCAATCGGTGGTAACCGAATGGATTGCTCGTGGTCTAGACGGAATCAGACCAAAAGATACTTAACTAGCGTATGACCTGTTATTCTAAAACTTTTAAATAAAATATTCGAAATGGGGTACATACCTGATACATTAAAGATCGTATTAATCGCTCCCATATATAAACACGAAAAAAATAATAAAATAAACATTATAAGTAACTACAGAACTATCCCTACGTTGTCGGTGATCAACCGTGGAGCCCATCATTTCCAAAATCCAATATGGTTTCAAAGAATAAAGGAGCAGCAATGCTCTTAGGAGATTTCACAGAACTAATAAGCGCTGTGGTAAATAAAAACGGAATAGTTGTTTCTCCAATTCTGTTTAACACGCACAGCATTAACCAAGTAACTTTAAAACGTGATATTTTCCAATACTCAAATAACACGCCTATAGTGTTCGTTCATAATGACATAAACACAACCTACGCAAACATGCAACATGACATTAAATTCGGCTTCAGCAAAACAAAGCTAATTGTATTCAAAATTCCACAGACTCAACCCATAGAAACTAAGCATCACACTATCCGACATTCATCCTCTCTTCCCTTCCCCCTATAGACGATGCACCAATCCTATTAAAACCACAACCATTACACAGGTGAAAACAATGCGGGATTTGCACTTCACTTCGATGCTGATCTAAATATATATTATCCATTTAAATTATTTGCACAACAAACTCAGATAAAAGCAAGCAAGCTATACCGATTTAAAGACATTGCTACCACATACGCAAAAGTTACTAATCCATAAGGTATTACGTAAAAACATCTTAAAATCTGCAATTGCAACATACGCATTCTGCGCGCAGTCCATACACTGAACAGATTATAATCGTTGCAATATAAAATGGTATGGTAAAACTAATATTCTAGGAACAATGAGAACCCCCCCCCCCACACACACACACATACGGCCGCAATGACAGAACACAACTTATTTAAGGCGAAACACTTATGCCACTATACAGTCATGCTAAAACACTACTTTAATCGCACCTAGAGAACAGCCGAACAACAAGATCATAGTCAACAAATTACATCACATATAGGTATAATAATCACTATGGAAAAAACATCGGGAACTTCTACATACCTGACTTGCTCAGAAAACTGCCATTCGATAATAGAAAAATCTTGGGACCAACAGAGCAGAGATGACGCTCTATAGTCATTGCAGCGAGATGGAAAATTAGAGGGAAATTACTCAAAAGAAAATAATAAAGAAAGAAAGAAAAAATAACGAAAATTTCTCAAGTACCAATACAAGGACGCAAACAGGCTCTGTCTAGCAAACCCCCCCCCCCATACATACACTTCAAATAAGTTTAAGTACGCGCCTACGGTTTGTATTCATATACGAGTGCAGTCACTTCTACGTAGTTACCAAAAAAAAAAAAAAAAAATTTAACATTAAAATCGACATTTGGCTTGTTGTGGATACTGAATGAAAAAAGCGAAACCACGGCAATCTAATATTTTTTTTACATAAATAAGCTTCAACGATGCCAGCAGAAACATCATCGGAACAAAGAGAAAAAAAAGTTCAGTGCAGCGGTGAAAAGAGCAATTATAGATATTTATCATAAACGAATTCAGTATCTTTTGCTGAACAGTAATAATAAAGTTTTAACAGTATACAAAGTGGGATTATTATTATTGCTGTTGTTATTTATGTACACCTGTTATTTATGTTGTTATTTATGCTATTTATGTAGCTCTAACGCAGTCGATAAGGACAATGCGTTTTAATGGAATGATCTAGTTTTGATGTCTTCATAATATTAGAGGAAGAATATTTACAAGGGCTTCCAAAGGTATTAGTCAATGTCATACAGATATGTCAGTTTTTTGCTCCTGTAAACTCGGATTTCCTTGCCCACCTCCCCCAGCAAAACAAATCACTTGGTCCTACATCACGAACTGTGGAGATTGAACAAATTGCTCTCTGAAACAATTTAGTTTCGACCATAAATGAAATCTATCGTACAGTCTGAACAGTAAGTTAACTCGGGAATCCTGTTCTAGAAACAAACAAACAAACAAAAAAAAAATCTTCACCTTCAGTTGAAAAGCTATTATAAAGTTCCTCTAATCATAGACAGGATTCGGACCCAGATATTTACAATCAGAGTGCTTCATCAATACCGACTAAGCTAAGGAAGTTCAATACCAGAACTTTTCAATTAAAGGTAAGCCGTTTTTTCAGCCGAAACCTCGGGTTTTTCACCCTCAGAAGAGGAAATCCCGCTGAAGCCAAAAACCTGAGGACGAACACTACTTCCAGTAGAAAGCGGATACACAAATTTTCGAATCGCACGCAAAGGGATCAAGTTGCATCACACAATAGGATAAAGGGCAAAAGGCTGTGCTAAGCGAATTGTGTTTGAAGGAAGCTCTTTTCGTGAAGGAATAAAGTTTGCGAAATAGGATGTCTTGCAATGGCTCGAAGACATCATCCACATGATTTCACACGGGAAAGAGTTATTGTAATTATTGGAACTTTTGAAAAACGCCGCAGAATTAGTGATACTGTCTGAGAGTGTGGAATCATATAGCGTTGTTTCCAGACTCTAGCCAGCGCTTCAAAACCAATGGAATATGTTTCAGACGTTTGCCAAGAGGTCTCCCCTCGCTCTACCACGGAACATGAAGACAGATTTTTGGTTATAACAGCAAAACTTAATCGACGCACCAAGGCAAGTCAGCTTGCATATTGGCTCCATTCAAGCACTTGTATGCCGATATCTCGATAAACTCTGGCAAAACGTCTGCGACAAGTTTTCCTATACGCCCGAAGGCCTGTGGTCTGCGCCCATTTATCTACATCATTATCGTATAGCACGTTTCCAGTGGTGTTGGGTCCATTGGCGTGAAAGTGTTACTGCTTACTATTGCGAGTATTTTCTTCAATGAAATAGATACGCGTACGGAGGTGCTGGGGTCATGGTGTGGGGAGGACATTATACTTAATGGACACACCTAGCTACAAGTGACTGGTGACCGATATTGCAACGAAGTTCTTTAATGTCATGTTCGATTGTTCCGTCGTGCTGTAGGCGAAGAATTCATTTCTATGGATGGCAGTGCCACTCACATCGGGCACGAGCACTGGGGATATTTCTGGAGTCCCAATGCTACTCGATATTCCCCCTACAGAAAACAAACAAGACCTTATCCTTGCTCTGGAGGAGGAGTGGACCAGTTTTCCTCAATAACTCCCGAATCACCTGTGTGTGTGTGTGTGTGTGTGTGTGTGTGTGTGTGTGTGTGTGTGTGTGTGTGTGTGTGGTGCACACAGCACTGTACACAATTCTTTAACTATATTTAGGAAATTTGTAACTTTTGACAAAAACATATTGCAACTTACTATTATAAACGTATTTAAACGTATTGAAATTTAATTTTTTGGAAATTTATAAAACAATTTTTGTGTAATATAATTTATTAGTATTCTGGCAATAAATTTATGTCCACATTTGGCTATATTCAAGAAAACATTTTTATATACAGGAAAATGTAGTTCGCCCTTAGCTTTTTGAACACCAGTGTATATTTAGAAATAAAATATTTAGCAATGGTGGGATGCAGCAGACGAATGGCAACCGGCTGCATGAAAATGCTTAAAATTCCTAATTAGGATAGGGACTCACTCCATCTAAGAATTGGAGAATCGATTACTACCACTATTACTACTACTACTAATAATAATAATAAATATTTTCAACATGCCTGCAAAAATTAAAATAATAAGAACAATAAAAGATTTACATTTCCCTTATGGTTACTTATCTACTCAATTTTAATATTTTGTGTACTGTTTTAATTTATATTATTTATAAAGTGCGTTTTATTTATTAAAATTAAGATCATTGAATAAAATTTATTTTATTTTGTGCCTGTTATAATAAATTAAATATAGTCACAGAAACAGTTATCAGTGCAATGCGTAAAGTTGAAAAATCCATTTATATTTTTTCCGGAAATATATATATATATATATATATTTGTTTGTTTGCTTTCTTTGATCCCAAATATGAATTTTGCATCTTTTGTGAATAGATGGTTAATAATATTTATCAACATTTCTTTAATATAATTCGGTTACTTAAAATGTTGAATTCTGTTAATAAAAATAGCAGTATTGCATTTATTATCCCTGATCTGAATATAACTAACAGGGGACCTCTCTGATAATAAACACAGCTCTACTGTTATTCCTTTCCAGTCAAAAAGTTTGTATTAACATATAAACCTAACGATTAACAAATTTATAAAGTTGCGTGCAGCAAATATTGTCTCGCTTGCCACAAAATTAGTTGTCCTATATTTGGTTAAAGAATACGTAACATCTTTTAGGAAATATTCGCTCTGTTTCACATTCTCACAGAACTATGGGTGTCCAAATCTATCGCCACTAGACACATATAGCGCAAAGGCCAAGAGTTTGTGGAGATTTGGTACTTTTTGTGTTGCAAATGACCTTTTATAAATATATAAAGAAATAAAAATTCAGTGTAAAAATGTTTAAATTCTTAATAAAAATAATTTTATTAAGGAATTTAATTTTATTCTTAAAACTAATATTATATTATTTTTTAAATATTTTTTTCATTATTATTATTAAATCGGTGAAATAACCATTTCAGGGAGAGCCCTGAAATGGTTATTTCACCGATAAAAATATTTAAATATTTATGCTATTAAAAATGTTTATCTTCCGTATGCAAATTACAACACCTCTCTCTATTTTTTTTTCCTTTCGAAAATCACCTTTATATTATTAATAAAGGAATACCATCTGATCTTTTAAGAAATATGCAGATACTCTTTGATGGTTGTATTACTAGCTGTGTCTACCAAACTGGTGTAAATTCATGCATTGCTTTTAAACTCCTTTTAATCTGTAGTGTCATCACTGACCACAGCATTCCTCTGCGTGCAGCCTGGAATCCCAGGCAAGCACGGAGAGCACGCACCACAGAAAGGTCGATTTAAAATAAACTATCCGTCCTCTTTCATAAACTGATTGAGGCAGAATGGATTGGAACCCTGTCACCCTCCTCTCTCTCAACCATAAATATGTTGGATGACTCCGCAGATAGAGGGCATCCGGTGCGTTCGCTCTACTAGCGTAGTTGAGTTTTATACTTTGTCCGTTCAGGTGTAGAATAAACTTTGTTAGTCTCCAAAACGAAGACTGATAAAGTATTTCTAAATTATAAACATTAATATAACAGTTCACACATCATAATAGTGAGGAGATTCAGCTGAAGAAACACATAACATACGATACTACTTTATTGAAGCTACAAAATCAAAATACCAAGTCATTTCAGATAAATGTCAGAAGGATGTTATATATTATTTATCAAATCTTAGATAAGCGTAAGAGATTTATTGAAAATTTAAAGTAAAGCGATACTCATCAAAGAGACTGCTGGTTATGTTGTACACTAACAGTCACTGATTGTTAGTCTACACTTTCTCTGTGATCATATAACAGCGCCTATGCAGGGGGGCAGCTGGTCAATAAAAATCTGGTTCGAATCCTGTCTAGAATGTGAGGAACATTAATAAGTGATTTTTAACTGAAAGTGGGTTTAGACAATTTCATATAGAGGTGGTCCGATTTTTACTTTACCCTTCAATAAAAACAAACCGGCCAAAGTACACACGCCATTACAAATACAACAAATTACATTGGGCTAATCATTCTATCATAACATGGATTAGGTTAATGAAAAGCCAAATTACTTGGGTGTGATAGATTTCTTCTGTATTTGTGACAACCACGTTTATCGAATTGAAATAAGGGTATAAAAAATAAATAAAAATATACATTTCTCTGAAAACTGACAGTAATGATAGAATCTTTAAATTCAAAACCTGTTAATTAAAATACGGAATTCAAACGGTTAATTTTAAAAAAAATTCATCATCCGTAGCAAAAAAAAATAATAAAAAATAGAGTGTAAATGTTAGCAGAGAATATTCTCGTCCCACCCTTTAAAGGAATGCATACACTAAGTATAGCACATTGCAGTTAGGTTCACACTGTGTGGCATTTATCCCAAACTCTATTTAGCAACGAGAAGACTGAGAAAGTGTGGGAGCACCTTGTCACATTTTAAATAAGCGATCTGGTCATACTCACCCATTTATCTCTAGACCCACTCCCACCCTCCCCCTACCTCTTTCCTTTTATCCCGACACGACTCTAGACGATAACAGAAACACCGGGTGTGACAAAGTAATTTTTAACTCCGGTCTATCAATAAGTGAGGGTTGGTTCCGCTACAATTTAGGTCGACGTACACATACCAGACTTGTAAGGCGACAGTAGGGCAGGTGGGACGTTGGGCAACGGAAGACTGTGGAGATGCGAGGAGTGGGGGGAGAGACAGAAAGGACTAGAGGTAATGAATGATAAAGATATGGCATGAGTGCTGGGGGGGGGATAGGAAGTGGGAACAGCAAACCATGTCACTGTCTTGTAAGTTGTCTCGGTAGTCCATTAGTAACACATACACACAATACATAATGCTAACGCAGCGCTACTGCTTGAGACACAGAGCGCGTGCTGTTTCAGTAAACTGCCCAATCTGTTAAGAATTGTCTCTGCCATAATGCTTTACGGAAGTAAAATGATAATAGAGTTCAACTATGGATAGCAAATTATCTTTTACCGTCTGTTGTATGTTTTTGTCAAGTATGGGAAAATACTAACGATATTTTAATGCCATAATTTTATTATGAAAAATTGAAAATTTTAATTATTCTTTTTTCATAATAAATTTTTCGGTTAGAAAAAAAAAACTATTAGGAAGCCAGGAAAGGGCTTTTCAAATAAAGCTGAGTTAGTTTGAATGCGAATTTTCCGCAACTTAACTGGTAGCGACGATGGTTTGAAAGGAAAAACCCCGGTTCGAGTTATATTTAATCTATCAATAATAATTTTCAATAATTTTCCAGCCTATCATGATATTGCAAGAAAGAAAGAAAACTTATTGATCTTAACGGGCCATTGATTCTAACGTAAAAGGAAAATGAAATGAGATAAAACTTGTAAATGAATTGTATTTTGATGATATTTCGATTTTACTAATACGAAACTGCAAATTAATTTTTTTTCTTAATTAAAAAATGAATAAATAAAACAATATCAATAAAATTATATTATAATGACTTGTGAATTAATAGGAAAATTTTTCCGTAACTGAATATATTAATGTAGACTGATGAAATTCATCGGTTGATCTAGTGCTTTATTTTAATATATGTTGTCGTTCATACACGAGTCCTCCTTACCCCCTCATTTTCTACGCTAGGGAATTTTTGTTTGTTTGTTTTTTTCAGAGAAAATAACTTTTTAGAGACATCTCAGAGGCTTTTATATGTGTGAGTTGCAATCCAAGTAGGGATATTTTCGCGAATAATTCTAAGTATTTTGTATGGCTTAGAGGGCTAAGTCATATGTAGGACTTTCTTCCGGGAGGTGCTGGAGCTGTTGTGCTCGAGTTGTCGTGCTAATGTTTCTGTGTCGCTTTTTCGGATGATCACAGATCCCTGTTGTGATTTCAGGTGGGCCACCACCTAAAATCACAACTAAAACATCCTACTCTAAGCCCATACTATTGGGCTCAGAGTAGGATGTTGTTGAAAATCCAATAGGCTATTCCTGATATGGATGATTCGGAGGCCAATGAAAGTTTCAGTTTAATGAAGTATAGGAAGGGATATAAAATGTGTTTTTAATTAAAGGAATACTGTATTTAAAGATGTGGTATCTTCCCAATCGGACCTGGTAGAGAGACCTATTAGCTCCGATACCCTGCAACCTCCAAGTGTATTGTTCTCTGGATATCGATGCCGAAAGATGTCAAAGATATTGATAATAACCCTATCTCTACTGGTTGGGTACCCAGTAAACAGTGTACTCTTTCTCAAACTGATAGGCAGTGAGTTGGAATCCCACTGTAGCACTGGTGTTCGTGAAAGTCTAGACGAATGACGACTTTCGTCGCCCATTGTGATACTAACTCCGTACTATAGGTCTGAAGTGGCTATAAGTTCCATGCTCTCTAGAGAAGGGTTCCTGAGTATCTGACCCCAGCTAGTCCACGATTCTAAGCAAATCACTATGCTGACACATGCCATGCAAATTTCGAATCCTATCACATGCAAAATTTCAAGTAGTGTCTGCGTAAGTTTGATAATAAAGGGTGGGGTGTGCTGTAAGTTTTGCAGTATACTCTATGCCAAGATACCACATTCAGCTGAACTGACAGAATTCCATTGTAAGAGGGTATATGGTGTCACATCGTGATCTTTCTGTCGGTGACATTGCTATCCATCTCAGTATAAATATAAATCCACCGTTACTTGTGTCATTCCTAGATGGAAATTTTATGGTGCTACCACAACACCTAAACTCTCTGGGAGGTCATCGACACTTACTGATCGAGATCGACAAGCTCTGTCTCGGAATGGTCGATCATCCAGAACGTCATCAGCGGAGGACCTCGCAGTCAACCTGGGAAAAGTCTTCAGGACATCTGTCAGCACTCATGGCAGAGCTGCTGCGAACAAGCCACACATCACCCCGCTCAACGCCAAACGACTTTTGTACGGGTATCACACACCGTTTCTGGACCGTAGGATTGGAAAAGGGTTCTGCGGAGCGACGAATCACGCTTCCAAATGTTTCATTCAAACATTTGGAAACATACGATCGATTTGGTAATTTCCAAATCGATCGTATTTCGATTTGGAAATTACCCAGCAAACAGTTCCAGCAGGACTGCATCATTCCAACTATCAAGTTTGGTAGAAGCTCGGTAATGGTATGTGGGTTTTTCAATTGGTGGGGCTTGATCCATTGGTGGACGTGCCCAAACCCATGATGTCTGATTGTTATCTGAACAACTGTATGCTTTCGACGCTGTGGAAATACTTTGAATGGTTTAGCACGACAATGCTCCATGCCATACTACACTGCGTGTCCGATACTGGTTTCCACAAAACATCGTTGAAGTGTTGGACTGGCCGGCTCAGACTCCAGACCTCAACCCCATCGAGTATCTTTGAGACGAATTAGAACATCGAGTTCACTCCAAATTACATTGGTCGTCATCAGCATCAGTAATGGGTGGCTTTGCGCGAGGAACGGAAGAATATTCTTATTGCGATGTATCAAACATTGATTGAAATGAAATTCCCCGAAGGGTAGCTGCTATCATTCAAGCTAAAAGTGGTCCCACTCGGTACTAGAAATGTAATTAAAACGTTTATTTATTTATTTATTTTTTACCACGACTAGGTGTTTAAATACTTTTGTCAGCATAGTATATATACAGTATATATATATGTCCGCGAACACTAGAGTCAAAAAAAGGGAGAGCACATGCTTAGCAGCTACGCGCACAAAATGTTTGCTTTACAATCAATAATTTTTGAACGTACATTGTCACTTAATTTATTTAATAATTTCTGCAATGTCTCCACTCCAATATTATTTAAACCCATACTTTAGCCCGCGCCATGTGAGCGAACTGATGCTGATGTCACCAAGCTGCAGAGGCATATTTGTTTAGAGTGAGACTGTGCAGTCACTTGAACTCATGCAAATAGTGTTGGATTTCTGTAGCTTTATTGATTTAAGCGAAATAATTTAGTGATCGCAATTTTACAGGTTATGGCAATACGAAAAAGGCAATATTCATTATTAATATGATAAATTACAGAAGCGGTTATAGTGCATTAAACCCTCAAAATGTCACTGTTCGAAAATAACTGCAAATTCGTTTATATTTGAGTGCTTGAACAAGTATGTCAAATTTAAGTAGCTGAAGGAGTAAGCATTTAGGTTGCTCTTATAGAAATGTTTAGCATGTAACGTACAAGATCTTTTAACAAAGATATGTGCGGCACACACTGAGTCTGAGACTAGAAACTTGCGCACAAAACGTTCTTCATGCACACATGGGCCAGCAAAAGTTAGTTGTAATATTATCTCATACTAAATAGTGTTAAATACTCTAAGGTAGTGTGAAGTAAACTTTAAATGCTCTTTAAAGGATTTTTTTTTCACCCATGCTGATATATGTTCTACTTTCTTTGACTATGTTCGCCTGTGAAGTTCACAAACAAAACTTTCTCCCTCAAACTCTTGTATGCAGTTAGTGAAAAACACTTTCCAGATTCTACGTTAATTCATAAATTATCTCTTTTTTTATGACTTCCACCCATGAAATATTATATACCCATAGTACATTAGTGAGAGATTTTTATATTTTTCATTGTTTTGTATTTTTTGAATTTATTTTTTACCTATCATTATACACATTTAAATCATTTAAGAATGCTCACATTTTTGTTATCAACGTAGAATGCGTTAAACTTATGCTAACTGTTAATTACTATTAAGAAAGTAGCTTAAATTTCAACCTTTGTGTAGGAGCATCACATTATAATTCTTTACTGTGGATTACGATTTGGGTGGGCTACACTTTCATGTTAAATGGCTCCCTCTGTCAATCTTTTTAAAGAGCATGATACCACAACCCCCTCCCTGACTCTAAGGGACGTCTTCACACAAAATGGTGATCCAACAAACCACCCCCGTAGTCTATAGATAAAGCCGATAAGCTGTACGAAGATAGCATACAGTCCCTGACGGAAATACCCTCAAATCTCTTAAAAGATTTAAGGGTATTTCCGTCATTGTTTAGTGCAGGATTCAATTTCTGTTCCTCTTAAACAGGGATCTTGATCAGATATCTGCGTGTGAACCCCATAGATAACAGAGACAAGGAATATCGCCAGCACCACACACAAAAGTTAATTATATTTGAGACAACACTTAGTTCATAAATTCGGCCATATTTATGAAGCTGTTTTTTGATTATACAGGGTGTTCGGGATAAATTTGACAGTTTCGTAAGGAAAAAGAAAATCTTCTTTGTATCTATTAAATTTAATGAATTGACAAAAAAACATTACAGGCAGAGTTAATTACAATACTATCAACAAGATTTACTCAAAATAACCACCATTAGCATCGATCACAGCTTCAATTCTGCTTCGGAACCTCGAACAAGCTGATGCTACAGTCTCCCTGGGAAGGGCCGCAAAAACTGTTTTAATTTTATCCATTAACTGGGCTTTTGTATTACTGGAAGTGCGATTGGTGTCTTTTTCAACTGCGCCCCATACAAAATAATCCATGGGGTTAAGGTCTGGGGAGTTTGGAGGCCAAACATTTGGACTGGTGAAGTCGTAGAAATTTTCAGACAACCATTTTTGACTTTTCCCAGAGGTGTGGCAAGGGGCCGAATCCTGCTGCCATACATACGGCCTACCATTGGCTACCCTTGTTATCCAGGGCTTGACTACAGTTAGCAACTCCACGAACATAGCCCGAATTCCAATGCCAGGGTTCTTCAACACCTGTTCCTGCAGATTTGCGAGGAATTCTGCTGTACGAACGCAATCAGATCGTCTGCTAGGGATCTTTCTTCTTGCTACATCCTCGTAGTCACCATTGCAAGTCTCTAGTTCATGCCTGATTGTTTTTACTGTATTCAGGGAGCATTGGGCAGCAGTCGTAATATCCTTATTTTGATGGCGGGCACGAATCATCATGATACAAGTTATTCTCTTCCATGATTCAGGTGGGTTCCAGCTATCCATCCTTTCTGACATCTTGTATATGAATGAAGAAGGGTCCAAACTTTTAAATGAAGAGAAGTGTGTGTTAGTACATGTAACTTACGGAAAAATATAATTAATTATAAATATGCCAAATTTATCCCCAACACCCTGTATATGTATATGTATATATCTAGTATATATGTATATATATATATGTATATTGCAGGCGCAAACTTGACTTTTAGTCTGTTTGCTTACTTGGGAAATGGAGTAAAACCAGGTTTAAAATTACTTGGTATCTTTAACATATATGTATATATAGGTATATGTATATATATGTATATATATTATATATTATATATGTAGAAAGTATTTTTACCTTGGGTATAAATATGTTAAAGATACCAAGTAATTTTAAACCTGGTTTTACTCCATTTCCCAAGTAAGCAAACAGACTAAAAGTCAAGTTTGCACCTGCAATTGATGCTTGTCTAACTGATCCCACAGGTAGTGCAGGACCAGGGCAACTCGTGGCAAAGGTGGAACAAGCTCCGATCACTAATCTTAATATTTACCCTTAATGCCAATGGAGTAAAACCAGGTTTAAAATTACTTGGTATCTTTAACATATTTATACCCAAGGTAAAAATACTTTCTACATTTATATCTCCTCCAGAGATTTTTATTTAATAAAGTTAAAACACCTTATGGTAACTTGTTTTGGCGAAATACTTACAAGCTCTGTATGACTAAATCTTGGTATTGGTATTTCTATTTCTAGCCTAGCTCCCACTGACGAGACCTCAATAAAGGTCGAAACCGGTCTGGGTAGTGGCCCCTTGCCTTTAATACAAAACATCATACATCCCCTTCTTGGAGATGTGTTTTGGCATTAAGGGTAAATATTAAGATTAGTGATCGGAGCTTGTTCCACCTTTGCCACGAGTTGCCATGGTCCTGCACTACCTGTGGGATCAGTTAGACTTGCATCAATTGCAGGTGCAAACTTGACTTTTAGTCTGTTTGCTTACTTGGGAAATGGAGTAAAACCAGGTTTAAAATTACTTGGTATCTTTAACATATATTTAACATATATATATATATATATATATCCAGGAGATAGTCGGATTGACGACAAAGAAAATGAAAAAATTACAAAATATCCGTTTTTCAAATTGAAATTGAACGAATCTGGCAAAAGAAAACGAAAGTTGTTCCCATAATAATAGGTGCTTTAGGCGCCATCCCCAAAACATTGAAAAAACATCTAGAAGCACTCGAGTTAGATGGATTAAAAATTGGGCAGCTGCAAAAGGCCGCTTTGTTCGGCACAGCTTTCATTTTCAGAACGTATTTCCACAACTCATAGGCCCTTGGGTAGGGCCCGAATTAGTGGAATATAACCAGCCTTTTCTTAAGACTGAGAAGCAAATCAAGCTTTGATGAATATTATATATATATATGTATATATATATATATGTGTGTGTGTGTGTGTGTGTAAAATTACTAGATATTTTACGGATAACGATATCTAGGTCATGTATGAAGGTCGAACTTTACTTCAACTATCGATCTTTTTTTTTGTGTCGCTGGCACTTGTCTTTTTTTTTTTTTTTTTCACTCTTCATTATCACACAGTACTTAACGTAAATTAATTTTAATTATATTATAAGTGCGTTCGGCTGTTTATTTGATTTTAACTAATTGCCAGAGATGACTGACCATGATTTCAAAATTGTATGAAATATGTTATGTAACTGACTTTTCTTAAAATATCGCTACAATAACCTTGAAATGAATAAACGAGACCATGGTATACTCCTATCATGATATAAAAGCGCTTCCCTAGAACATCTTATCAATTACGCCTTACTTGTAATCGTAATGAAAGAGTTATCCAGTAACACTTAAAACACATCTTCATTTAATGTATTTAATTTTTTTTAACAAAAATCACGTCCTAAACAATTCTGATTGAGTAGACGGTAAGGATCTCAAAATTTTTATTTCGTTTTTTTTTTTTTTTAATAGTTCGATACTTTTCCAATAGACATGAGACAGAGAACTAACAATTAGTATCTGTTTAATTAGTATTCAGAGAACAATTTATATAATTAAATACGACTTGTTGGTGTCTCGCTACAAGCGTTCCACGGATTACTTGAAAAATAAAAAAGATCCGCTAAACTTTCTGTCCCTCTTTGTAGTTTCGTACTGCCATTAACATTTGGCAGCAATTGACTTCTTCGGCTTGTTGTCTACCTAAAGAGTGTTTTATAGTCTCTGTTAAGCAGCATCGGAAGATTTTTATAAATTATTTTATGCTTAATTTTGGTTTTGCTTTCGCATCCCATAAAGGCTTCAGCGCTAAAATTATATATTTTATATTTTAGCGCTGAAGCTTTTATATTTTTTATATTTTAGAAATAATTTATATTTCTATATTTTTGTTTTATATGTAGCTCTCATGAACATTTTACACGTAACTCAGATTGTATACTCTATATAAATCTCATGAACTTAATCATATATGACCTGGACTAATGCCGGAGGCAAGCTTGGTGTTTAATCGCTAAAGGTCTTTGTCATATGATCCAAATTGACTAAACACCAAATACCCCCCCCCCTACAAAGAAACTTGGGTTCATATAAAATATTTGACAGTTAGCAGTTCAAACTATGTTAGAGGAGTTACTATATTAGCAATGAAAACTAGGAGTTTGTATATCAAAACTAATTTTAACCTGCAATAAGGCAGTTTCAATAGCGTTATCATATTGATTCTCATATAGCTGTTATGATATCCGTACTCCCTGTTCATCATGTTGATAGGGAACATGATGAATAGGGAATAGTTATTAAAGCAGGAAGAATCCTCACTATGGTTTATCTCACTGCATGTGTGTCTTTTTAGTTAATTTGTATATGATACTACTGTTATAGGCATCTTAAAGATGCATTAAGTTCACGGTGTTTCTGCGCATATTTTTCCCACTATGAAATGGGAAATCATTTAATGGGTTACTAAATTTCGTAGGAATGATTGGAATTGCGAGTAAAGCAACTCAGACCATAAGGTACTGTGTTTGTTAACTGCATGATCGGTTTGGCTGTTTGGAGGAAGGAAAATTCAAATCTCCAGAGCGGAGGACCCTTACACCCAAGTTTGAGATTGGTTAACAACATTTTCAATGGAAAAGCCCTTATAAAAATTTCTCAAATCCTACACGAGATTCGAATACTTTTTCTAGCCGTTGCGCATATCCGGCTACGTGATCCACAGATAATGTTCTTCTGGCAGACTTCAAAATCTGATTTGAAGAGGATATAGCGCGAATCACTCTAAACCACAGTTTTCGAAGTGTATGCTGTTCATACATGCTGTGCTCTGCATCGCGCTACTCGAATCCAAACAGTCTTCCATGGAAATCGATGTTTTATACAGAATCCCCCACCAATTCCCCATGGCTGAGAACTACTAACCCTTGATTTAGGGACAATACCAATGAGAACAAGTGTCGATTCCCATCACAAGCTCAGATCCAATCATTGCAAAAACTTTCTTAGTACCATACTAGCTGGTATTTGCAAGATATACTATGGAGGTGGCATCTCTATCTGTACACAAATCGTAAATATTGAATAAAAGAGTCAAAATGCTTTCATTCGGCATCATATTATAAGGGCTTTTGACCTCAGAGAGTCTCTGATGAGACCCTAGGGATCGAAACAGCTGTGAAACTCTTTAAAGCAGAAATAAAAAAGCGAATATAAGGGCTCCTGGATAACCTACTTGTTTTTAAGTAGCACGCTGATAGAGAAACACATATCGAAGACAGCATTCTCGCAAGATCTCTATAACTTCAAATTTTTAAAGTTTCAAAAAAGACAAACCCAGTTTATGCCCTTAGATATAAAATAACAATATTTGCTATTATTTTTTAAAGAATTTTCAGTGTCGATTTGACAATTTGATTAAGTCGTTTACGATATAAGATCAAGAAGATTGAACAAAATACGAGACTTAACCAGCTACAAAAATTCGACAGTTAGCATTGTCAAACTACGTATTTATTGTCCTTCGTTCGTCCAATGTGTCGTAAATAAAATTGTTGCCTTCATAAAACTTCCGTCTTATCGCCACATTCAGAAAAGAATTTGGTCCTGAGGTTCCGTCGTTGTATGCGACTAAATGAAGAAATGCCAGAAAAACTTTGGAACTATCCAAATAAAAACTGTTGACACAACTAAGTGCTAGATAAACACATCAGATTTCTTCGTGAGCTCTAATTACGCTCATGCAAGACCACCACACTACCGACTCAGCTTTCAGTCCGTTTTTTTTTTTTTTTTTTTTTTTTTCCGCACTACTTTCTGTAGCAAGATGCAGCATACGTTTGGAAGACAGTAATGACCACGACTGTAGAGTGACTGTTTGGAAGTAGAGAAAAGTAAGCGTGCCGACACTCTTTTGCGTGATCTTTGACCCCTCTTAATTGTTGGAGGTCAAAGGACACAACGCAACACGATGTCAGATGCTTGCTGCGGAAGCGACACCAAAATCAGATAAAGAGTGTAAGATGAAATTGGGACTCCCTCGGTTGAATAACAGAATAAATAAATAGGCAACTGTAAATTAGTACTTAATTAGATTTAAAATATTTTAGTGGTAGGTTATGGTTAAAATATTTAAACACTGTTCACGAATGATTATACGCAATAGTGGATCCACAGTTTAGTTTGCAAAAAGACAATTGAGAAATATTTTAGATGACTTTTGAGTATTTCTTATTGATATAATTTTATTCGCTTTTGCACTCATAACATTTATTTCATTTTTTTAATTTCTGTAATTAATACGCCGCATGTATAGAATGTTTCTTTTTTTGACAAAATACGTAATATAATTTTATTCTGGTTTCTTTAAGAAAGATATGTCAATCTGGATCCTCCATTGAGAAATTTCATCCAAATAACGATTATCTTTTACTCCTTTTCCAGGTTTAAAATAGCACTTTTGATGTACCTAATTTCTTCCTCATAAATATCACACTATGTCAATTAATACTTACGAGTAATAAAATTTATTATTGAGTGTTAGCTCAGGTTAGTCAGGTCAGGTTAGCTGAGTAGATGGCATCTCTAATCTCTGAAACCACAACTACATGTTGTGGTTTCAGAGATTTGAATTGAACTTTTGCCCTAAATTAGGAGGTTGATGATTTTTCACTACCCGATGTCAGATCACTACTCTGCTTCCTGAAAACATGAATAGCGTGAAAAAATTCCATGTTCAATTTCTACAGCAAGATTCTTTAACGATTATTCCGCTAACAGCACTAATATGTGTTATGTTTAAATCATTTCCTAGGGAGGGGAAAGGCTTTCATTAGACAACAAGAACACGACAGATTAATTTAAGAAGTCGCATTAACCTTTCACCAGAGATTTAGCTGGCATTAATACAAAGCGAAAAATGTACAGCTCAACTAAAATTGATACAGTAACCCCCCCCCCCCCCTTATCCCAGGGAGATACGTTCCAAAACACCCCGCGGATAGTACCGAACCCTCTATATACTATGTTTTTTTTCCTACTCATAGATACCTGTGATAAAGTTTAATTTATAAATTAAGAGATTAACAACAATAACTAATAATAAAATACAACAATTACGACAACATACTCTAATAAAAGTTATTTGGATGTGAATGGAGTCTTATCAACCTCAGCATTACTTTTATTTATTTATTCATTTATTGTTTTACGAAGTCGAGAACTTTCACCTTTTTCACTTAAAAGGAAGCACCGTAAGCTTCTCTTTGGCATATCCGAAATGCCAGCATCGCTACTCTTGCGCTTTGGGGCCATTATTAAGTAAAATAAGGGTTGCTTGAACACAAGCACTGCGATACCGCGACAGTCGATCTGATAACCGAGAACTACTCAGAACGGCGCTCAATTTAAAACTTTGAATTGTCTATTAATAAAAGAAAGAGCTATACGGCTTCATTTCGGCGATGTAAAATTACATCGGCAAAGTGAATATTAGATCCGAAAATGTGAAAATTTAGTAAGTTGACCTGAGAGCTTACGAGAATACAATCGTTGGCATTCCAAAGTTGTCTTAGTTACTTACGTGAAGTAGTGCAAGTTAAGGTAACTCGGGGATGCCGACGATTGTATTCTCGTAAATTCTCAGGTGAACTTACGAAATTTTCATACTTTCTACAAACATTCGGATTTCAAATAATGTTGGATCGAATATCCACTTTGCCTATGGAATTATAAATTGTTTATTTCTGGAATTTTCCATTTATTTTCGGACCCAGGTTGACTGCGGATAAGGGGGGGGGGGGCTACTGTATTGAAAATATCCTACAGATAGAAAGACGAAGAGAGAGAGAGAGATTGGAGTCTCCTGCTTATTTGTCATTTCATTAAAATCGCACGCCAAATATTATTCTTCACAAGAGCATTTATTTGGTTGTAATTATTGAAATTTTGGAACAAACAGCTCATTTACTGATATGAACTCGTTCCGTACAATTAGAATAAAATAAAATAAATTGAAATGCCATTGAAAACTTAAATGCAATTGAATACGATGTCGATTTACAAGAATGATAGAAGGATGCAATATTAAAAAAGGAAAGGGTAAAACCTAATGCTTTAACTATTGACTTGTTGAAAGCGGTGTGGTCTTAGTATCTTCACAAGTTGAATAATGAGTGCAGATAAAATTAAGTACAGAGGCTAATAAACAACAGAAATAGAACGTGCATATGAAAGCTGCTCTTTACTTGGCTTGCAGCTCTGAGCTGATCGCTGACAAGTTACTTTACCCAGAGAAGAAAATGTCAACCTATCTAGTTTATAAACTTAGTAGCGTTTCTGGTTTTAAATGCTAAACACATTTGTGAAGATAACATGATTGAACTCTCTCTCTCTCTCACTCTCTCTCTCTATTTCTCTCAAGCTGTATGCATGCGCAGAGGACTGGGTCATAACCTTGTAAACTTTCCTTCTAAGAACATGAGATTCACATTTCTGTGCTTCATAGTATAAATTTCAGCTGTTCCCAGTTGAACACAGTCCTGATCAAGAGAAAGAGAAACCAAATTGGAATTTAAAAACGGAATTAGTGACACATTGCCTCGGGTGAGTGAGGGTATCATAATATGCATGCTTTTTAACGGTATTATAATAATATTGTTGCGTTTCAGTTTCAAATCTAACGTTTCCATTTTGAATTCATATTGGAAATTGTAGTATGTTTTTTTGTTGTTGTTGTTGAAGAGGATTAGTCAAAAATAATGGTACAGGATCTACAAGGAGGATTCAAATTGACAAATTCAAATTTGTCAATTTGAATATATATATTATATTTCATTTTACTCGGTGGGAAATATTATTAAAAGGTTTTAATGACTGATACCGAGAGATAAAGAGATGACATGGTATATTTGAAAAGATACTACTAGTTTAAAAGTTTCGTTGAATTGATCAACATCTTCAGGTATCACAATCAAAGAAATATATAAAAAATTACAGAGACTTAAAATTATATTTACAAAAGACAGTAGTACGTTTGAAAACAGAATGCGAGCTTGAGTTCCAAATAAACGTAGACTACGCGCTGTCACGAGTGCGCCAATACTGAACAAAGGCAACGTGTGCGTCAGCGAGATTAAAGCTTAGGATGTTGTTGATATGGGAAGAATCTAAAGAAATTTCTCTAGATTCGACAATCTTTCTCTCAAGCTCATCCTAGCACACATGGATGTTGGAAGTTTGCGTCCAGTTCACAATGTGTTGGCGGCCTTCGTCTGAGTTAGCTGAAAAGAAAACGTGACTAGAGAGAGCGCTGGCTCTAGTCCTGTTGTAGGAGATATCTCTACGGTGTTCTTCCAAACGTAGAAGGATGGATTTAGCAGTCTGGCCATAGTATGGCTTTCCACAATCACATAAAATCTTGTACACTCCTGGAAACTGAGTTGGAAGATGTTTCTCTTTAGGTTTACTAAGTATTGATCGAAGTTTTGGGAGCGTGGTAAAGCAAGTTCCCCCCAGTCACTCAACTACTTCTGAAGATCCCACTTCCCCCAGAGCCTTCATCCCTTTGCCTTACATCAGCTCTCTTTCACCAAAACTGGCAAAAATTCTCAATACGTTTCACTTCAGAACTTGCTTTACGCTCCTAAAACTTCGATCAATACTTAGTAAACCTAAAGAGAAACATCTTCCAACTCAGTTTCCAGGTCTTTATCTCTCCAACTCTTTATCTCTCGGTATCAGTCATTAAAACTTTTTAATAATAATAATAATAATATATATATATATAATAAAGCTTGAATATGTTCTATTACTATCACAAATAACACCACACATTTAAAAAAACATTGCATGCACTTTCGTTGCGAAAATACCTAGTAAAGAGTGCAAGATATACTTATTATTTTCCATCGAAATGAAGTTAATCTCAGAAAGCGAAAAGAGTTTTCTCTCGTTAAACAGACAAACTAGGAAGAGAATATACACAAATGACACTGTAAGGGAGACATTACTGCGTAATATCTAAGATGTACCTATTGTCTCAATATTAAATCTATTACAACCCATCCCTTGATAATCATAATCGATCCCGCAAGAAAAGTTCATTTGACAATACGGCATTCCATTGTTTTCATCGGTATTAGAATGGTTTGAGAAACATGAGTGGAATTTACCTTCGGGGAAGATTTAGAGATTGTTTTCCTCAATCCCTCAGGTCTTCATTAAACCATGTATTGGATGATCTGAACAGCAATATTACATAACAAGGATGAATGATGAAGAACTTGTTTTCTAGTATGTTGTTGTTGAAGGATTAGTGAAAAATAATGGTACAGGATCTACAAGGAGGATTAAAATTGATTGTTTTGACAAATAGCAACGAATAGTTATTGGTAATCAATGTCTTGTACTGCGTTTTGTAACATAAAGCAATCGAGAGCTCTAACAATATATATTCTAACAAGTCATTATAAGATATTTTTGATAATGACTTGTTAGAATACATATCGTTGTAATGAGGAATTAATGAGGAATTATATCTTCTCAATGGATATTGATTCCATTCTGACACTTCAATCAGAGTTATTCTTTAAGGTAACCCAAAGGTATTAGAGGAGCAGATCAAAGAAGTATAATATAATAACCCTCAATCACTTTAATAACAAAAAATTACTCTGAAAAAGGAATTTATAATAGTTTTTGTAACATCATTACCTACATGTGATCATATTGAAGTAACATATGGTTAGCAGGCTCTTGGTCAAACAATTCTTGCTGGTCCGCTAACTGTTTAAGAGTACATACTTTACCTTCATTATAAGTCCAGTTGTTATAAGGCCGGCCGAGATTCAAAAAGCACTTGAATAGTGCAGGACTGTTTTGATCAAACAAGAAGAGATAATGATCCTCCACTCCAAATTTATATTAACATCGAATGATTAGAACTAATCTTTTCGGTCCATTTTCCTTGTGCAATCTAAAGAAACACTATACAATACTGCCTTTTCATCGCTCTTACTCTTAGAACTTTATCATGTTTTACATGAGAGAGAAAGAATAGGTGAAGGCAGTTGTGAAAGAAATTGCATCCTTTGCGCTTACTATAAATGCAGTTGGGCCACTGATAAGTGTTTTTAACTGAAGATGAGTTGGCCAGTTTCAGATCTTTGTTCATCTTTCTACAAAATTAGATAATAAGATAAGTTCCTATATAAATACATCTTTTTTTTTTTATCAAAGTCCTATTTTAGACTACAAATTTACTTATCGTCTGCATAGATGTTTCTACAATTAACGCAATGCTTTAATGAAAGTGCTTTGCATTCTTCATAAAGAAAGTTTTAATGATAATGACGGAGAGGTCATTATCTGACATGTCTCTCCTACTCATCATACAGACATTCAGTCTGGATTAAGATCGAGACTTTAAACTGATAAATCATTTTCTTCAGTTGATTTTCAAACTAAATCCTCATAACTGTCAAAAATTAATTCTATCGAAACTTATTAGAACCCCACTAGCACAGTATGATTATTCAGTGTATTGTAGACAAAAACAACTTTTCAATACCAACATCCTTCGGTGTTACTTTTTGAGCGATGCAATTTGAACAGAAATGCAATCAAATCATTATCTGACTGTCACTGTATTAAAAAATAAAATAAAAATAAAATAAAAATACGAAATTTGAATAATTAATTATACTTGAAAGAGAAGTTCATTTATCAGAAAAAAAAATTTGTTTTTCAGTGTTCAAATCTGCTGAAAAGACACGATTATATTCGTCATTGAGCTTAATGTTTGTGAGCACCCATTCTATCATAAAATGCATCTCTGCGAGCAGTTAGATCCTGGACTTTGGTCCTGCCTTGAGGGGGGGGGGGTCTCTTTGACATTTACAGAAGAAGATGAGGCCGAGATGATTTAATTTGGTAACACGTGGACATTTCTTATGACTTTTTCGAGAAAAAAACCCAACTATCATTTCTTTCCCTTTCTTCTATAAATTACATTGATGGTGTTCTATAGATTAGTCTTAACGTATTCCAATTGATATTTTACACTTTCCTAAGAATATATTCAATTTTTACTTTAAACATAAAAATATAAAACGAAAATTATATACGCTTTCTAAGAAATGCTCTTGTATTTTGGCTTTATACTATCAGACAACACTATTTCAAACTTGCTGGATTTCTTTAGTAGTAAACAAGAGCCTGTGGTACTAGCAATTTCCGAGACATGAGCTATACTGGAACTTTGACAGAACCAAAGAAAAGTCGCTACTTTTGGCTGATATGACAGCTTCCGTTACTCTAACCACGCAAGTAAACGAACGAGTCTTAAAGAGTGCGTTCTTGTAGTGGAACCTTACAAGTGAAGTAATAAAAGGCAAATATGTGAACACAGTAATAATCTTGTCTTCTTTTCAGGATCTTAAAACACGCATGCAGAGAGTTACCAGTAACCACGACCTCAGAATTGAACAGCAGATATTATAATTTTAAGTTAAGCTTTTTGAGGTTACAGTAAATACTAGATGTAATATTTTATTACAGGATGTCAAATGAAATATATTACTCTATTTATTTCCACCTGAAACTTTCGCAGTTCAGTCGGCTACTTTAGGAAATTTAGAGCCTTAGAAGTCAGTCGAACTGTTAGAATATCACTGTGGTAGCCACTCATCGGTACATGAACTTATGGTATCGTAAATACCGTTTATACGGTGCTCACTAGAAATCGCTCTGCATCATTAAAGTAGGCGTCTGTGATATCGCTAATGGTAATATGGTCTGTCCGTGTTTTACAAAGTTCTCATTCCGTGTGAAAGAGAGAGTATATGTTAGTTACGGCACAAGAAGTTCACCATAATTTGTCGATAAATAAACTTTTCATGGTGTTGTGCGCATCTCAGTTTGTTAACATAGCAACAAGAAAGCTTCCATAACTGAAAATAAAGTAAGAGTATACCAGTGAAAGTAGACACAGCTAGGATATTTTGTTGTTATTATTATTGTGGTTTTCTTATATATTTTTTTATTCTTTTGTTTTATTGTTTGAAATCGATGTTTTTTTTTTCTGAATTTGTGCGCATGACCTCCTTTTTTTCAAGCAAAATAATAGCAAACTGCTATGGAAACAATACAGAACAGCTGCAACTTGATCACTATCAAGAAAGATGGATTTTGATATTCATTTACAAGCTTCCGTTCAGATAAACATTTTTTGCCGATATTGTTGTTGTTGTTTCACTAAGACTGATGTCCATTTTATGCCCGAGTGAAGTAAAAGGGACACAGATCTATGTCCAAATTAGGTAATCATTATTCTCCAGCCATAAGAACTATCTAATAATGTCTGAAAGTTCTGTCATTTGTGTAAATTCACCGATACTATAACCAGTTGATGAAGGGCATTTCCAGTTATATTCTACCGAACAGTAAAAAACAACTCCTTATATTTATTCTCTCTTCACTTTTTATTATGGTCTTTAGTGGAGACAGGTTCAATCAATTGCAGCAATTCCTGATACCTGTCTTATACACAGTATATGTTAACTTATTAACAAGTAAATTTATTCTCCATATCTCATGTTAGGCAAACTCATCAAATTGAAACTAGATAACCGACTATCAAAATTAAAACAAACCTGTCAGTATTCGGAGAAGACTGATTCAGGCCATTTTTGAATTACGGAAGTCTTTAGCTTGCTCTCCAAGGTTTATACAGGATATCAAGAAAATTGATGCCTAAATAAGGACTTGTATAAAGGTATCATTATTCCCTTTCTCGTACAGGGAGAAACTTCATTTAATTAATCCCACAATCTACTAAACTTTATCAATTGTCGTACCAATATAATTCCTGAACTTAAATTCAGTGAAAGCCAAAATACTTAACTCTTTCTTTCTTTCTTTCTATCAGCTCCTTCGAAAGTCTGCGTCTCCATTCGACTTATTTCTGCAATGTTATCTTCTTACCGAATCGGATAAACTTGCATTTGTTTGAATTAAATTTTAAATACCATTTCCTCTTCCGCTCTCCCGGTGTTTTAAGATGATCCTGTAAAGAACTTTGATTATCTGAATAATAATTGACTGCTCTGACTGATTCACATAATCAGCAAAGAGAGAAATTCTGTTCTCGATATTTGAATCTAAATAATTTATTTATGAATATTCTAAGCAACAAAGTCCTAACACTGAAACCCAGGAGTAACCCGCTCCTAACAACATAATTCTTTGAAGATCTTCTCTAAACACCACTTCCTGTTGTACATCAGCCAACCAATCTCCCCCTCATATCACTAGGTAATCATCAACACGCTTTTGGCAGGTACACATTCAAATTTTCGAATCGAGTGCAAAGGGTCACGTGGTAGCACTCCAGCACAAAATGCAAAAGGCTGCGCTAAGCGAATTGTGTTTGAAGGAAGACCTTTTTGTGAAGGAATAAATGTGCAAATTTGGATGTCTTGTAATGTCTCAAAGAAATCATCTAGATGATTACAAGGGGAGACGAAGTATTGAAAAGCTTAAAGAAGGCCGCAGAATTACGGATATTGCCAAAGATTTTGGAATCTCAAAATCAAATTGAAACAGCGTAGTAAGCAAGCTCTGGGCAGTATTTCAAACCAGTGGAATGTGTCCTAGGCGTTTGCTGAAAGGTCACCGTCTCTCTACCACGGTGACCTTTCAGCAAACTTTCTGTCTTCACACCCTTCATACGAGGGTATGAAGACAGACTTTTGGTTATAACAGTAAAACTAATCATACGTACTAGGGCAGGTCATCTTGCAAGTCGTCTCCATTCAAGAACAGGTAAGTGAATATCTCGACAAACTGTGGCAAGAAGCCTTCGACAAGTAAGTCTATACGCCAGAAGGCTGTAATCGGTGTCCCTATATCTACATTATCGTGGAGCAAATTTTTAGCAGTGTTGTGTCCATAATAATTGGACAGACACCAATGGACTAATGTGCGTTTTACAGATGAGAGTCGTTTCGGTTTTTCCTCCGATTCTAGACGACACTTGATCTGGCGTGAAAGTGGTACTGCTTACCATTGCGAGAATGTTCTTGAAAGGGATAGATACAGCGGCTCTGGAGCGCATCAAGCTACAAGTTCTGGAAAAGATACTATGCCTAGTGAACGAAATTTCAATGTTGCGTGGTGCTGTAGGTGAAGAATTCATTTTTATGGGTTACAATGCCACACGACATTGTACACGAGCAATAGATATACTTCTGGAGATCGAGGATATTAATCAGATCAGTGGCCAGCACATTCCCGATATCTCAACCTCATAGAACACGTGTCTTCTATATACCTACAAGTTAATACTTTTTTAATTCTTTTAATGTACCATTAAATAATTAATATGTTCGATCACTATTTCCTCTGAAGTCATCATCATATCCGAAATCATCTTCTAGGAGGTTTAAGTACATGTTGCTATAAACAATTATCAGATAAACTCCAAAATTTTGCCGGTTTTATTATAATTTCTTTCATTCTCCTAGTCAATATTAGCCATATAAAAATCTCACATTAATAGTACTTAACTTTTCGTTATCTCTTTAAGTAACTGGTACGTAATATCACATCTTCCTCAATTAAGGTAACATATTCTCCTCGCCAGTTGTACAATTCCAATAGTTATTATACACCTGCGTCAAATTCCTATCCAGAATAGGAAATGAATATATCATCGATATGATAGCCTAAGTCTTCCCTGATAAGCAATAACACACGTTCCTTCTTTTCTAGTTATTCGGTCTCTTCTGACAACATTATAAATTACCACTTCGATATCTTCAACCTCATCGTTAAGCCAATATTGTGAAATACCCGCAGTATCACCTTGATTTCTCCGGTTGATAATTTAAACATCTATGTTTCGTGCCTTTATCTATAAGAACATAGTTCCATTCAAAGTGCATTTTAAAATTGTTACTGCCTTACCTGTAACTGGAATGTCATTCCTTTTATTGCTTGTCATTCCTTCATATCTACACCTAGTCATTTTCCATACATTTTCTTAAGTCTTTTGAAAGCTTTAGAATTTTATTGTCCCACTCAACTCAATGGATCTAGTAGTATTTAGGTGGATACCATCGCCACCAAACCACGTCTGATTTTAAACAAACTGATCCTATAAATTAATGTCTACAATTATGTGCAGTGCGTAATCTACTTGAAATCCAGTTAGTTACTCTCACGATGAAATCCTCACTATCAAATTTCAACATTATATCGATATAATTTTCTTTTTTTAATAACTTTAGACTTAACAGTTAATATAAATGTAAAAAAAATTCTCCTGAGTTTTAGATCATTAGTTCCCACTAATATAGACACCTCAGAACTGCTCAGATGTCCAAACTTTATTCTAACCACAGACAAAGGCACTCGAGTAACATTGTTGCGATTTAACTTGAACAAACCACACTCTCTCTTCCATTCTAGTACTTTTAAAACCAGAATTCTTGTGGGACTTACAAATCAATGGATCCCGTTATTACAGTTCCTTCTTTTACCCACACTGTTATTAATACTATTTATCCCCGAATTTTAGCATACCCGAACACATATTTCATACGAATCCTTCTCTCTTTTACCTCTACTCTCACCAATCACCTTCTACTGAATTTTCCTGTTTTCTAGATGATTCAACCTTTGTCCCCCTCCTCATCAAGCAATTTTCTGCAATGAAAATTCCTACATTGAAGTGATATTTCATTTACTAATCCAGTCTTTAGATAAACCTCAGTGACCTCCACCCTCCCAAAGTTTACATTTAGTACATTGCACTATTTCAGACTTATTGGTTAATATATGTAGATTTGGCTTTAATTGTACTATTTCTGAGTAATGCTCAGAAATAGTAGAACTGATAAATTATTAATGAATGAATAATTTATCAGTGCATAACGCTATGATATTTTCATTCTTAATTTTTCTATAATTAGTTCTGATTTCTTTACCTATTGTCATAATTGTTCAATACAAAGATTCATGTCACTAAAGAATCAGAACTGGAAGAGCCTTTAAAGGTTTCATAGAAATTTTATTCAAGTTTTATACAAATTGCTACCTTTTTGCAAAACCACATCTATAGCAAACCGTGACAATAACCGATCAGTGGTAAAATATGAAGTTAAACTATTAATAATTAAATCAACATCGAACTTTAATAGGTTCATACATTCTGCCTTTGAAGCCTTGTGACTTCGATAAATATGTCTTTTCTTTTGTCTCAAACTTATCCTTCGGCTGCTTGAGCGATCAATGAACTTTCACAAATCACAAGTGGTAAACGCCCTATTCTAACACGAAATTTAAAAAGTTCCCGGTTTTACCCCCTACCAAGTACAGTTTTTTGACACCCATTTAGGTCGTGCTCACCTTGGGCTGTCAAATCGTAACTGCACAAATCACAACATTGTTTACTGAAGGCATTCAAATATTTGCTTCTTTGAACTTCTAGTAATCAGACTGCGTTGCTAAAAGTATAATTAATTAAAATGTATTATGCATTTTTCTTTGGTAAGAATACAAATAATTATTTTAACTGTTTATACATTACGCATTGACCTTTTAAATAAAACAAATTTTGGCTCATAATTTTAAATGAAAAAAAAAAAAAAAAACACCGAGGAAAAATGTTCACAGGCTTAGTAGCTCCAAGGACAAAAAGAAATTATAGTCTGCAAAATATAGTCTAATAAATACCTAGAACAAAAATGATTTTAAAGCAGTTGATATAACCACAAGAAAGAACATACGAGAATATAAGAATACACGAACATAAGTTACCTTCATAACTCTGCTACTAGTATGTTCTTTCTTGTGGTTATATCAACTGCTTTGATATCGTTTTTGTTCTAGATGTTTATCAGAACATTCCACCCCCCCCCCCCTCGTACGATTCATTTCCCAATTAGCTGCTGAACATTTTTATTCCAGTACTTCTAAACAGTGATTAGCAATTTGGTACATTTTCTGCTGTTTCACTAATACTGACATGTTGATTAACTATTTTCTCACTAATAAATAACTTTCGTGTTTATAACATAGAAAGTTATTGTTTAGTTAAGAACAAGCATGTTTTTTGAAGTGCAATAAGAACGAAGATAAATGTATGAAAATAGACTTAGGGATGTCGAAATATTTTTCAAACAAATGTATTTAATGAAACACAGTCGTCGAGGTTGCAATAATTTTGCAGATTAGAAGTAGAAGAGAAGAAGAAGTGTAGAAAAAGAAAATCAATACAATACAGAAGATTCGCACGAAACGTGGAAAATACCAAGTATCAAATGAGGTTATTCTTAACATTCAGAAAAAAAGTATATAAAACTACCTTTGATATCTAAGGTTGAAAACCTTCTTTGACATCTTTAACCACTCCAGTCTTCCAATGAAAATTGCCCATTTATAAGAAATCTCCCACTTTCAGGGTAATCAGCCAGAAACTCTCTCTTTCTCTGCCATCTAAGGGGTGTAAAAAGTAACAAAATATGGGTCACAGTATAGCTTTAGCCTCAAGTTATGTTCATGAGATATCAACTAACAGAAAGAAGTTTGACTTAAGGTTAAAATCGCCGTAATCATAGTGATAACGAAAAAGATTTCTTTATAAAACACAGCTTAGAAATGAGATTAAAAACCTGAAATACATCGAAAACCTCAATGAGAAATTAAGAAGTTTGAATCGATCTCACCAGATAACGAACAAATATCATGATTCCAAATGAACTGATCACACACACACACACACACACGCACACTGAGGCATGGCATAATTTTATATTTTTAAAATACCATTTATCAATAATCAAGTGTGGACATAATCGTAAAAACTTTTTTTTTTATTTCGCTGAGAATTAAAATCCATTTCTCAAGGAAGAAAGTACTAGCTGTCGCCTTATCAACAGTCAAGTGTGGTTAATCTGGTTAACGGACTTTTCATCAACAAGTAATTATAAACCTAATCGCGTCCTTCATCATATTCGATCGAATCCAGGTCTTTCCAAATATAGTCTTTCTTCTGAGAGTCTAATGAGGTAACATTACCGGAATCATAGCGCTGTCTGTTAGAGTTTTATAATGCCAATAACCTAATTGAGTTTCTCGAAAATAGTGTAAGATTGTAGTTTCTTTTTCAGTATAAGAATATTTAAGAAGAATTTTTCACAGGATGGTTGGTATAGGAGAAGTAAATGATAGCTTATAAATATGCCCCTTCTTTTATTCTTTGTTGTTGTTTTTTTTTTTTTAATTTTATTAACTTGATAAGTTAGATGCGTGAAAATATGAACAATGGAAATCTTCCTTTATGGGAAATTTAAGCACAAAATATTCATACGTAGGCAGGCGAGAGAGAGAGAAAGAGAGAGGTTTCGGAATCACATTTCATTTATTTAACATGATTTAATTAGAATCAGCCGTACTTTACTCCTTCCCATAAAAATATGACATTCTAAGATGCTGAAGTGGACGATGAAGACAAGAAGATTCAGAACTGTATACCTTATTTGTACAGCATAGTTTCAGTACTCGATATGAAATTAAAATTGGTTAAGAAGAGCGAAGAAATGAGACAAAGGTCAAGTGCAGACGGATTATTTCAGGATCGGCAGTTAAATTGTTTTAAAATTTAAACAAAAATGGAACAAAATATATCATCACGTAATACTGAGATATTTTACATGAAGATTCATTTTGCATTTCATACTTTTGCTTAAGTTTTCAATATTTTTGCAGTTTGCAACATTTCATACATAAAAAAAAATATTTTCGGTCTTCCTTCCATTTCCTGTGTAAATAGATACAGAATCAAAGTACCAAATTTGAAATTTGGTACTTGGATTTTGCAATCTCCAGATGCAACAGTTATCGTATTAACAAATAAAATCTATTACTTGAACTCTTTCTTACTGCCAACAATGGCAGTAAGGCCAATCGTCGCTACAACAACTAGTTGGAACAATCGCTAATAGTAATGCCATGTTCACTTTTTTACTGCAGACAAGCACAGGCAAATTAATATTAACCTTGACCTTTTAGAGCAAACAACAAAATTTACAAGTATAAATAGAGACAAAACCACAAAGATGGGGGAAAAATCCATATTGCAGTCCTTTACTTTCAGCTTTTTGAAGTTAAAATATTTCGTGTCAAATTAAGATACTCACCTTTTACTAACACCAAAAACGGATGGTTAAAAAAAAGAAAAGAAAAAAACAACAACAACAACAGGAAATTGACTTTGAAAACGAGCTCAACAAAGTAAGACGTTAACAAGCTGTGCTTCCGATCTCAAACTGACTTCTTCACCGCTCTGCCTTACCCCTGCATTATTTGTTCGAAGATCCACATCACTTCAGAATAAGAAAGACCTAAAAAACTTCTGAAGTGCCACTTACATGACTACAAACAGCTTCATAAAATATTTCTACTTCAAGCACTAGCAAAACCTTTTATAAGCACTTCTATTATCTTTCTTTTTTCTCTCCTCATTTTGACACTCTATAAAGGTACCTATTGTCGCTACAGTTTTTGTTTAACATATACGATATTTACATATTATGTATATAATGGAAATACTTGCCATATCGTGAACTTCGCTGTTGTCGTTGATGGCTGTTATTATTATTATTTAATCTTAGCAACATTTTCTGTATTCGTGTGCATAACGTTGGCTATTTAGTCGAAATGACGTAGCCAAAACTTATCAGTGAAACTAAACGGCGATTTATGAACATTCAAGGTCAGTGATATAAGTAGGTGATTGATAATTGCGCATTGGGAAAATGAAAATATTAAGAGTGGTATTAAATAATTAATTTACATCAACTTCTTTAGCATGGGTATAATTTTTGTAACTCTGTAGCACACGTTATACGAATTGTAATAAATGAATGACGAAATCATTTTCAATTTATTTATTTAAATAATATAATGATGCCATTGCATTAGTGTTGCCTATTACGAAACTAATATTCCATAGTTGTTGGTCGATAACAATGCAAGACATAGTTGATAATAAACTTGAAAATTAAATGCAACAATGAACAATGACAGTTACCTTAGAAACGTATACTAACAGAAGATGCTTTATAATTACTAATCACATATTTGTGTATGGAAATTATAGTACATTATTACCATACAAAATATATAATTTAATAATTATCAACTATTAATAATGAGCATTGCAATTATAACAATTAGTGGGAATGTACAACAATAGCATTTTCTAACATCATTTCCGTTTTTAACAGTTGAATAAAAGTAGTTATTTTTCTATTATTGACTAACTTACATGTAACATTACGAAACACAAATCAATGGAGAATACTTTAGAAAGGTACTGAGTAATTACTGAAAGGATATCATCATAGAGAAGATAAATACGATAATTCCGTTTTTGTATACAATGATAAAAATACCTGAATGTCGTTTGTTATCCATGTAGATTACAACTGATTTCTTTCAGCTTTTCTCTACTTTAATTTATAGTAATGCTAATACTTAAACCTCATTATACCCCTACTAAACAATACCTCAAATACATTAAGAGTATATCATAGAGATCGCTGTACAGAAAGATCGAGAATAAACTTAGGAGACTGAAGATAAGCTTACAATAAGCCAGAAACAAATAAAAGGAAGAAAATTGACAGAATAGGAGAGCATCGTCATTCTAATCATCAAGAAGAGAAAACATTTCGGAGCTCTTCAAGCTGTAATATGTTTAATTTACGATAGAGGTCACTGCTCAAGTCACTAACGTATCTCACCTATAGTTTAAACAGCCAAGAAGCGGCGGGAAGTTATCCTGCCGAATTTGTCAACATGCAGTAGTGCAGACGGCGTGCCGGACCAATGGGAAACATGGACTTTTTCAACTTTGGCCATTTTTCATTCATTTGATTTATCTGGGCCTTATTTGACCTTTCAAACAACGCCGGGTTCGTGTTTCATTTCACTGGCGCTAGCTGTCAAACTTTAGCGGCCGTGATTTGCCGACGGAGTAAGGGGGGCGGGAACACAGAAAGAAGGGGATCACAGCGAAACGGGAGGGTTTCGACGGCAGTCCCATGTAACTATAACCATCAGAGATGCAATGTGAGGAAGGGAAGAAAGCAAAAAAAAAAAAAAGTTTTAAACTGGAGGCGGGGATTCATTGTTATCAGGGTGTACGTCGGAGCTCGAGACAGACCATGCTAATATGGACACCGCTCAGAACTGAGTAAGGCGCGCGCGGTTTTTGGAACCTTGTGACGTAACGGACCGATTGCGACATTCAGTCATCTTAGTCAGCTGCGGGATACGGTGAGGAGTTTCGCAGTTCCGTGAATCAGATCTCTTGACCTGGCCACGCTGAGGAAATCAGCGAACGATGGTGTAGCATTTGTCGGGATATTAAGCCAATGTGTAATTATGAGAAGCGACTGCACTCAACAGTCGTAGAGTGACCTTTCCAGCCGTATGAGTTGTGATACTACGAAGGGGGACATGGCCAGTCACCTCTAAACGATACTTTTGATATCGCTAAGTTCTTTCGCCTTCGTAAGACGTACCCAAGTACTTCTGGAGTGGTTGTAAGTGTCTAGGTGTGAGGCAGCCAAGAGGTTCATCTTAAAAAGAAACCATGTTGGCTAGCCCGGCTACCTCTGGTTCTTCAAGCACCCCATTTTCTGTCAAGGACATCCTCAATCTTACAGATCAAGTCGGATTCGATCCACAGACTTTATTATTCCAAGCCCAAAACCTGGAGAAAGTTCTCTTTGACGACGCCGATGCTTTCGGACTCGGAACGGGGATAATGTCTACACCCTCGTCGTCCTCGTCGCTGTTTAGGGATTTTGTGAACCAAAGTTTCCAGTCCACTTTATCTACGGCCCAGTTACCACCACCGCTACCGCCACCCCAACCGCCACCGCCGCCTCCGTCCGCACCTTTGACGTCGCCGCATGTGCAGAGTCTATCCCATCTCTGCCCGCCGTTTCCTAACGGAAGTCCAGGCTCTCCCGGTTCGTACGGATCGGGGATGTATGCAAATTCAGAGGCGTCTAATTACGGCCAGGCGTTACGACAGCCGCTGCCAAACCCACACCAAGTCAACGAGTCAGATAAAAGTAAGTCTGCCTTTTTTTTGTTTCTTTTTTTCTTTCGGTTTCGCTTTTCGTCCGTATTGTGTGTATAGACTCTCCCCTTAACGTTCCAGTTATAGTTCAGAGAGAATTCAAAAGTACATAAGTATCTTCTTCTTCTTCTTCTTGGAGAGGTTTCTGATGTCTTTCGTCCTCTTGTTAAAGAGTCACTTAACATTAGGAGTGAGCCTCTTGAAAAAGAGCAACCCCCATCGCGTATTAGCGTAAGAGCAGCGGAAGCGTGCAAACACGTGTCCGACAATCGGTACCGGCGCTTATGGTTTAGGCTTAACCACATTAATTAAGTGGAGAGCACGCGAGTAACCCTCTCCCTGCGTCATTCCAGAAAAAGGGTCTAGTGATTTCTTTAGGATATGATTGGCACACAACTCTCCCCGCACAGCCTGGCAGTAGGAAGAGTTTTATTTTAAACTGGACGGGTTTTTAGAAGGGAAGGGTTAATGTGGAAGGGAACATTGATATCAACAATATCAGCAACTGGAAGTAACCACTGTAAATTATTGCTACAAAAAATAAATGCAAACGCAAAGTATATTGATGTATTTATCGTACTTCCCCACGATCTCTCTATTTATTTTAAAAAATAATTATATTTTCAAAGCTGCGAAGCTATATTTGAAATAAATGGAGTATATCAAAAGTCATTTGTTAGCATGATTTTTAAATAGCAGGCGCTCAGAAAATAATAAAACAACTAAAACACCATTTTTATCATACTTTTACGATAATAATGGTCATAGTAAAAAAGCTGTATTAGTATTATCTTTAACTTTTACAATATATTGATTTGCAGCTGTTACAACAAAGTGTAGAGCTAACAATAATATACAAGCCACGAGACCAATAATAGATAATAATTGCGCATTATGAGTATAATGCTAACAAAGCAGACCAAATGAAAGTAGAAGCGAATTTATCATTTTAAATATCATAAAAATAAATTACAGCAGTGTAAATTTCTGTGCATTTCAAAACTTGAGTACTTCCACTAACCATAAAGGCAAAATATATAAGCATGTTTGTGTGTGTGTGTGTGTGTGTGTGTGTGTGTGTGTGTGTGTGTGTGTGTGTGTATTCTCCAGCGCATAATTGCAAATATTAATATTTTTTTTCTTATTTGTAAACTGACAGACAAAAGTAGCATAAAGTTCTATGATTTTTGTATAGCGCCTAATTTAACTGTATTAAATATCGCCAATTCACAGTCATTCCACGAAACAATCAGAAATAATAATGCATTGATATATAAAAAGAAATTAAGAGCTAAACTAGTTTAGAGACAATAGAACTTAAGTTAGGAGAAAATGTTAGATCAAGGAAGTCACAGTTAATGAGAAGCTGTTCAATAGCGATTTAAAGGACGTTTACATTTAAAGCGATTCAAATCTGCTTGACAGTGATAAAATGTCACTGTCATATCACTTATCTGCGGTACTCAAGAAAGTAAAAACTCACAGCAGGAATATATGCTAGGACAGTTGTAACTACCGAAGAAAAAGATAAATCCTGTATATTAGACCCTTACTTTACAATCACTGAAATGCCGGCCCTCAAAAATGAGCCGAAGGGAGTTCGTATACTGCAATGGCAGATTGCTACTGACTGAGTCCAAGCGTATAACATAGAATAAAGCATTTTTACTAGTAGGAATGATTTCTCATAACTGAATTAGCATGGCTTATTGTTTCGCCCAATAACTAACTATTTTTATCCAATTTTTTTAAAGTTTTACGTGGCAGTTTTACTTATACATATTCGCGATCGATGTGTTGTGTCCGGATCGCTTCTCAGGTACAGAAGGTGAAGTATTTTCAATCCAAGGTGAGTTAGTGAAACTCTTCTTTGATTGAAAATACTTGATAAAGATCCTTCGCCTCACAACCGGGGATTCGAACCCTGTTTTTTTTTTTTTTTTTAACCAAATGGCTCCGTCTAAACCAACTAACCCACGGAAGCTTCACTGTCGGTTTAGTTTAAAATTATTTAGAGTGCAGTACATACTTTATAAATGCACGGGAAGGGCTTGGAGAATACCAGTTCTTTAACGAGTCGGAGAACAATAAAATTAAAATGGGAACATGAAATTTTAAGCTTTCCCGAATTTGGAATGAAAGAAAGTTTTAGAAACTTTTCTTTAAGTTTCAGATATTTCATTCTACAATATGCACCATTTTAAAGAACAAATGAAATGTTTATGTTATGTTTTTACAGTTCTATTTCTGGAAACGTAACTTCGATTCCTGAGATCATCGATCTACGACAGCTTACTTAACGATTGTTAACCAAGGTCAATTAAAGCGAAAAACTGGGGGTTACTATATATAATCTGTTCTGTTTTACTCTTAGGCTTAAACCCATATTGTACTGTACGCATTCGAAACAGCAAATTCTAATGAATACGATGTTTAATCTTTATTTCCGTAGTATTTTAGGTCTGTATATTACTTCCGTTCTTCTGACAGGTTTTCTTGATGAAAAACCGTTTCCGAAAAAAAAAAAAAAAAAAAAAACTGCCATATCCGCATGAGACCAAAGAAATGACCAATAACTCACCTTCAACTGAAAAATCCGGATAACAGGTTAAATACGGGCGAAAGTTTTCCAACAGTTCGCTAGTAGTATAATATTCTAAATATTAATTATAATTTTTACTCTTTCTTCAAATTTAATGTGTTCCTATTCATATTTTCATTTCATTGCAGAAATATCTGCTGATGTACTCGTATTATAACTGCTAAAAGAATTTTGTTTTTAAAACAATTATAATATAAATGTATCTTTTTTTAACATTACAATACAATTTGAATTTACCAAGCAACTCCTTTGTTCTTATCTGATAAAAAAAAACCACTTAGTATTTTGAAATAATGAATTTTTAAGGTCATTGTAATCGTGCACTTCATTTAATTCGTTTTGTTTTCTGTGCAACATATTGGATAAAATAAGTGATTTTCTAAAATCTCAATATCTAAAGATAGCAATGGTTTTCCTAGAGCCACTGTTTTTACTATCATACGTAGAGCGGAAAGGTTATCAATATTTGGTGCTCATATGAAGAGGATATCCAGTTACCCTCCTTCCCAGGTACTCTTAATATGATAAAGTCATGCCATACGTCTTCTTCTGCAAAGTGGCCGTCCATGGGTTTTAAATATAAATAAATAACGTTACATTCATCATCTGCGGAATCAAATTCATCAATTTAAATAATAGGAACGATTTTCGATTTTTTTTTATTTTTAATGAAATAATATTTGAAGTCATCTGGATAAGAAAAAAGGAAAGTCCAATTTACCATAAATCTATCTTTCCACAGACTTTTCTTGAAAGTGCTCAGAGCCATTCTCGTTAACACGCTCAAGTACTTTGACAAATCATGAACAAACTGTATGCATACATATTACACTGCAGTCGACATTGAAACACTATATACGTAACATCTTTAAAGGTACTAGTGTTTTCATACTATTTATAGGAGTGCTTCCATAGCACAGTAAAAAATCAACGAATCCCTTGAGGAAGCAAAAGAAAATTATAAGACGTTTCAACCAAAAGTGAATTATATAGTCATATATGAAGAGAAAAAAAAATTTTTTTCTCTCGCTGTAAACTGCGTTTTTCATTCTGAAAAGCAATGATTCTAACCAGTGAACGCACAGAGAAGTAAAACCAAGTTATTTAGATAGGATTAAATCACCCCGCCCCCGCCCCAACCTTACAGAATGGTATACACGAGGCTTATGAAAAGCTGCGCAACTTGATTGTTAATCAAGTTGCGCAGCTTTTGTGCCTAACAGGTTAACAGAAGATGGAATGGCATAGTGACGTAAATAAATAATATT
Organism: Typopeltis vanoorti; assembly: GCF_054136105.1. Lineage (NCBI taxonomy): Eukaryota > Metazoa > Arthropoda > Arachnida > Uropygi > Thelyphonidae > Typopeltis > Typopeltis vanoorti. Next base: position 146,007,662 of record NC_143549.1, read on the forward strand.
AACTTATAACTTAAGAGTGCAAAAGGACAAAGTCCAGTCAATAACATTATATTTTTTATCTTAGAATATTACTCATTGGCTGTTTGTAATTCGTTAATTATAACTACTGCCAGTTTCTTTCGTTTACTTTACCAAATTTTTATTATTAGTAGTAGTAGTAGTAGTTGTTGTAGTAGTAGTAGTAATGACAGCAGATGCCAAACGAAAGAGAAAGCAAAATCTTAGTCATATCCTTAATTTCTTGACCCTAAGGGAATGCTTTTAATCCTGATAAACTTTATAATAATGAATCACGTGTGAGAATTCTAAAGGTCTTACGAGGGGAATTCAGTTCACATTTCATTTGCAATGGGAGCTACTGATGCCGAAGTCACCCAGCATGGTATTTGCCCTTATCTTGAATAGGGTCAGAAATCTGCACGGAAGATTGTATTTAATTTCAAACAAACCGCCCAACTTGAGGTTAACTCTTTGTCACTGTGTTATTCCATTTTTTTTCCTCCTTACTAATTACTTTAAAGACCCCCGTTACGGGTTAATTTTTTTTTTTCGTTATTTGCTTTTCTTATTCAGATAAAAGTATGAAAGATGTTGGCAGTTGGCCTAAATGATTATTGGAGTGTACGTCGTAGTAAAACTTTGGTAACCTTGGAAGATTGAACTTGACCTTGAGACATTACGATAAAAGAACTAACCTAAATGTTTCATCTCCAAGATAGTAAACGGCGACAAACGGTATAAACTAAATATGGAAATATAAATTTGAAATATAAATATTAAATCGAAAATAAATATTCAGAATATTTTTAGTTTACTAGGATTTAACTCAGGTATATTTACAGAATGGATCGTTACGTAATGTTTATGTTTCACAAAAAAAGAAAGAAATATTCCAAGTGACGTCTTAACAGCTTGTTAAGACGTCACTTGGAAAGCAAAAACGAATTTTGAAACTTTATTTAAAGTTTCACTCGATTTATATGATGTAATGTAATAGGAGTACGATAAAGTTTCTAAGTAAAGATTGCACTACTGCGCTTAATTGACGCAAGATTTCATGCATACAAAAGACGAAACGGCATAAAGCGAAGATGATAACAAGTATCAGGCAATAATCGGAAGAATATTTTATATAATATATCGCCATCGATCTTTAAATAAATTTTCATACGAAGACACTTCTTAAATATCAATTAGATGGATACATTTGTCTTTGTGATTGTCCTTTCACATTCGTTTTGCGCTATCACCTTCCTAGACCACAAAAAATAAATTCGTTTGGTTTCAATCTTCACCAGCCTTCTCCAAGATGATATAAAAAAGCGTCAATAGGGGTCAAGTGAGTCAAGTAGTAAAATCAACCCTCTTAACAAGAAGAAAGAGAGCGAGAGAGAAAGAGAGATACAGAGGAGAAAGCGGCTGTTCGATATTTGTTTTAAATTCAAATGAATGCATCTTCTAAGACCTAATAGTATATCTAATATAAGATATACTGGTGAAATAATTCATCCCTCTAATGAAAGTAATCGAAAAAGAAGAAGAAAAAAAGCCATTATTGACATCAATGAATATAGTTCGTTAGTTGGCCCTAAGAAGAAGAACCTACTGTAGCTTCCATATATCATTAGTAAGTTCTTAAAAGTAAGTCCCTTAAATCATTAGTAAGTTCCTTCATTAGTATGTTTCTCTTGACCCTGCCCTAATTTTTCATCTCCGGTCATTCTAAAAATGCACGTTTGGTACGATCGGGCTCATTGCAATGTTCCAATCAAACTACGTTTCTGAGATGGTGCGTTATTGTGTTAGAAGGGATCAAGATCAGTAGCAAAAAATTACCACATCAAACCAAGTTATGATTCCATATGATATTATTAGTGGTTTTAATCCTTATCATGAGTATCAACGTAATAAAGCAATCCTGTAACAATACGCTGCCACCTCTAAATTTCATCGTTGAACCAATATATACTTAAAAAAGGGTTCCCATCCTCTATTCACAAAGAACTACAAGGAAAGACTAGGGGATTTCCATTTATTAGCTTAAAATGCTTGCTCTTGTTACATTCTCGGTTTCCATGATTCGTAGCTTTGTTTAGGTTATTTTTTCTACGTTTCTAAAAAGCTACAAAGAGAAATCAGTTCCAACATTCTTTTAGAGTTCCCCGTCTGTCATTCAAAAGTCATATCTTTAAGACTCCTTGAATATAACGACACTGAAATATTAATTTGTCAAGAAGCAGATGTTCAGCTTTCACCTCGTTGTTTATGTAATTTTTTACTTTTCGGCTGAAATTCTCCAGGTGGCGTATAACGCACACACTATATTATATTTAAGTATATTTTGAGAGTGCTAATTGACCATTAAATGCCTTCACTCCATAATGTTCTACTTTGGGTTCTGACGTCATACACCAATCTTAGATTTTTCGATATCCGAACATTAAGATTCTCATATAATCTTTGTCTAAATTTTCTCCATCTCGTAGCTTTCAATGCGATAATCAACTTTGTATAACCAAATCTTGACTGCTTTATTTGGGAAAGATTCTGTGGTTTTAAGTACAGAACACAGTTTCAAAGGTTGGTGTTTGCATTGCACTACACCCCACCACAGATTACGGTCCCGAATTTCAGTTAATAGATGTGTTGAAAGTGTACTGAGTTATTTAGCTATTCAAATTATAAATATTAGCTTACAGGATACTTCGTTAGTTGGGTAGAGAAAAAACAGCCATACTAGCTGACGTTCTTTTGGTCATTATTTCAAAATAAGTATTACAACCATCTTAAATACAGAGATTTATGATTGTCTGGTCGCTAAGACATTCGTTCAGCATAACGTGTCTTTCAGATGAAGACACTAATATAACTAACTGAGTGTTTGGGATTTCAAACTTGAAACCAGTCACACTCCTCTACTACATGCTTTTTTAATTATTAACATTACATTGCCATGTAGCAAAGTGTATTTATAATGGTACAAAGAAGGTTCTTTATTCCCAGAATTCCGAGTCAGAATTGTCCATTGTAATAAAATTAAGTAGTATATTAATTTTAGTTTGTACAGATGATGTGGACCAAATATCATCCAAATAGATGAACAATAATTTTCTGAAATTAAAGAGCCTTAATAAGCCTTTTACTAAGTGTTTACTGTTATAGAAGGTTTAATGCAATTCATGTAGTGTAAGGCTTAACAGATCAAGAGGAGTTTGCCATAATGGTACTTGCACTGGTTGATTTATTATAAGTGCATTAATAAATTAAACAGTGTATACGACATCAATTCGATCTATTTCAAAAATCACTTCAAATATTAAACGACATGAGGAAATGAACTTTTTTATTTATTTTTTTCACGTGACTTATTTACTTTTCTATTTTGTTTATTTTTAACTTCGGATTAGATTTTCATACAAATTTCAGAATTATACAAAAGCCATATGTATAGACGAAAAGAATAAAGTCATCTAGGTTAGAAAATAAACATTACGCATACGCACAAAAGCTCAATACATAATAATGTGAACAAGCAAACAACGTTAATACGCGGGGAATAAAATGCATACACACATATGCACATCGGCTAATTAACTATTATGACGATAATCAATTTTTAAATTCAAACATTTATTATCAACATTTTTAGAGACATTCAAGTACTCCTTGATCAGATATGCACTTGTTTATATTGATTGTGTTTTTTATTTAAGAGGGTAGGCTATTAAATTTATGGATTCAAATAATTATCACATTTATGTGTTATTTCGTTTTGTGCTTTATGGATTACGTATTTCTTGTCTGTAGAAGTGAGTTTCTTATGTGATGTTTGCATACTGATCTGCAATTTGCAACCACTGTATAGCACTATTAATTCTTTTGTGGAATTCTTATTGACTCAATGGGACATTCATTGGAGGACCGAAGTGGCTCGAAAACGTTCCATGTTTGGACTCAAAAGCAGAGTTTCCGGACTATGTAAAAACTAAGTATAAATACAAAAAATATATAAAATCAATTAATACAGAAAAATCATTAGCCTGCCCTAGTTACAAATGTATTATAGGTTTTCAAATAAATTTTCATTGGTGAGAGCCACATAAAAAAATAAAAATAAATAAAAAAAAAACTTATAGTTAGAATGCGTATTAATTTACTGTGTAGAGAAATTAGAAGTATCACTGTGGTGTAATATGCTCCAGCCCATCTTAGAACACACATTGTAACAGTTAAGAATAATTTTAAAATAATACTCTGAATAGCACAAATCATAATCAACACAGTCCTCGCTGTTTGTAGAATGAATCAAAACGCCCTCTTGCGGATCCGTTTGAGTCTGTAACATGATTGTCCGCTTTGGTGTAGATAAAACCTCAATGTACAAAATTAGTTTCAGAGATGGGACGAAGGATTAAGAGTAACAGACAGGGAAAGAATAATAGAATTTTTTTTAAAAAAATCATTGCATTCTTCAAGTGCATGCAAGATATTTTACGTTGAAATGTAACATGCATTTATTAACATGCAAGACTATGATTACTCAACGTTTTATATTTTATTTTATATTATCGAATAAACTAAATTTAATTCAAATGCAATGCCTTAAAACTGAATATATTAAAATATTAAAATGATAAAAATTCAGTATTATTGTTTGTGTTTTGAGATTAGTCAAATATAGTTTATTTCGAATTTTTAATTCTTGATTTTTCTATTTAAGGAATAATAAACTTTTCAAATAATTTTCAAAAGGCAATCAACCGAATACAAACTCGCGTAATGTTCGGCATAAAGCGCATTGATAAGAAACTATCTAAAAGACAGTCTGTCCAGAATCTTCATTGTCTTCTTTTATTAGTGTTCTGATTACGGGTTTTGTTAATCATCGCTGTTAAATCCTCTTAATAAAGGCATGAATAAAAAGTGACAATACGTATTCTATCCTAAATAATTCAATATTTTAAATTATTTTCCTCATGCCGACAGTCCCATAAATAATTGAAACTTATTTTGTATCGTCATAGCATTAACATTAGTTTGTTTAATTAAGACTCGAACCTACTTCTAAATTAAATATCAATAAAATAATTTTCAAAAACTATTTAATACAAAGATTTTTACAAGTTTAATTATTCACGGTATTCAGGATAGCAGACAGAAATATTACCTCGCTGGATTCGAAACACGACAAAGTTTGATTGATGTGATGTGTTTGGGTATTAATGGGTTATTTTTCATTCTGTGTTGTTTGAAATTAAACAGAAAATAAGCCAAATAAATAAAAATAAGAAAAAACGGGAGTTTGGGGAAAGTTTCTAGTATCAATTTTCTGACTACCAGAGGGAAATAACAGGAATTTTCTTCTTTCTAGGTTTTTATGCCACAGATGCAGGGTCCTCTATTACATCCTGTAATCCCAACTGGCTTGTCGCCGAGCCTGGCATTATTGGGGAAATGTATTTCATGGGTGTAAATGTGTGCGTGTGTTCAAGGGGCCAGTTTGCCTACTCTGGGGGACAAAAAACCCAAGTTTCCTGGTGGGAAAAAAAAAACCCTACCTCTGTATTCCAGATTCCATACACCACGGACGGGAATCGAACCCAGATCTTTCCGACCAATGAGCTTCGTTCATACCGACTGTGCTACGAAGTCTCTAAGAAATAACAGGATACGAACAGGAAATAACACTTTCGGTTGAGAGAAAAATCCCTACCATTTCCAGTTTAAAGTGGAGTTTTGCATTCAAGAGAAATCAAAGGGAAAATTCGCATTGGTGAACGTGCTTCATCTGTTTTTCTCACTCTCAAGGTCTTCCCTTCACATTGATTGCGTTGAAATTATTCTTAATAAATGTGAAAATTACTCTGAAAAGAACAGCTAATCAACATCCTGAAAGAGAAGTTTTTTTTTGTTGAGATTCATAGTTACTTCCTCTCTCATTTTAAGCTACTTCGGCATAGGAACCTCCGTAGCGTAGTTACGGACATTCCTGTGCTAATATTAATATATTGGTTTCATAAAGTAGTATCGAACACCCGTGTGGATATTCTGACACTTGTATTATCATATGATAAATAAATAAGCTACTTCAACTACTCCTTAAATGAAGCTGGTGGATAAATCCCTTCCCTAATCCCTCCGCGAATATATGGCAAATGGATTAATGGCTCTAACCAAAAAATAAATAAATAAATAAATAAATAAATAAAATAAAAGAAAGCCTAGAGGTATATGGATCTATGGAATATGAAAGTAATGGATATGGATGTGGGATAAAGGCATAAATCAAATCGTTTTGCAAGCGAAATGGCTCAACTTAAACTAAAGAAATTTTAGCCACGATCATAAATCCGCAATCATAAATTTTGAAATCACTTGACAAATTTTCCACTAAAAATGGTTCAATTAAATGAAGGATGGACCGATGAACTCCAAAACTAATGTAATAGTTGCTTAGAATTTAAGATACACATCTAAACTGGTTTACTGTTAGGTTTCTGCTTTATTGTGTGTATTATATTCTTATAATTATGTTATAATATTATAATTATATTATTATATACTATATTACGATTTATATTATAGTATGTATTCGATTAACGTTTTATAGAAATATATTACATATTATTGCTGTCTTTATATTAGTAAATATTATGTTAAAACAACTAAGGCTATTAGGTCAGCATATTGTCTTTGTAGCCTTCTCTTGCATGCTATTCTGGATTTTGACAAACTGACTTTCAAGAGAACCCACCTTGAAAGAAAAAATAAATATTTCACACAACAAACAGTAGCTGAGATAGTTCCAAAATATGAGTCTATAAATAATTATGTGATCTAGAGTTAATCAAAGCGTACTGTGAGCTCTTCATCATACTGACGTGCTCGCTTAAAGTTTTTTTTCAAAAATATAATTTTTAATTACTTAAGTAATTATAAATATAATCGGGGATATTTCGAATGCGTTTTTAAAGTCGTTACCTTAGGAAAATTGGTTAGAATTAAATCGAGCCGATACACATCTTTTAACTAAGCGTTAAACTGGGTACTAAGTAGTAGTATTATATTCTGCCACGTGCATTTTGAAGACAAACAATATTCTTAAAAGCGAGTATTAGTCACACGCACTTCTTTTATCGACAGACAGCATTCTGAGTGAATTGCGCTTTATTTATGTCTGCATTTACAATTTGTCATATGAGGTCATCACAGAAAAATTCTCTTTCCTAAACCGAGCTGCACTTTGCTCACACTTGTGGGAGTTCATGGAGGTCATGTGACAGAAATGCTACCGGTTTAACATAGCAAAACAGGCTTAAAAGTGTGGTCTGTATTCTCTTCAGTTTTCCATCTAAACCAGATATGCGTTTTGATATTCTGAAATATCACAATTTCGGAATTGAATTCTCTCTGTTTTGTATGATAATACAGATAATAAGATTTTTTTTCCTGTTGTGATGTTTCAATAGTCTGAAGAGACAATATGCAGTCATTTATTTTTCTAAACTATTTACTGACGTGAATCAGTTCAGTGGCGTACAAATACCTGATTACAGTGTTGTCTTTATGATAAATTTTAACATCGTCAAATCGCTGCAACTGTGGTCAGTTGCAATGACAAATACTCAGTACATTAAGTGTATGAAACATAATAAAAAAAAAACAGACAGTTAAATAACGACTAACTAGCAGCATAACACTGTGAAATACGATGTCTCTTCTATTGCTTATTTTGTTGATAGTCTAAACTAATTTACTAGATTATAAAACTACATTCTTATCTTTCAGATCTAATATGGTCAAAATACACTTTGCGATCTGAAGTTGAAAATCCCTGAATTAATTAATATTAATGTTATTACGAGTTCCAGCTTGTTTCTCGCCTGTTACAAAGTGCTGTAAAACGTGTATTATGACGATACCCCCTTGGTTTGAAAACTCCCATTAGGAATCCCTTTTAGGATGGGAAGAAACTTTTTAAGGGCTTTTTCACCTGAAGGTGAGTTAGCCGACTTTAAACATATAATAAACTTAAACTGAGCCCTTCAGTTGGAACCACCCGGATTCGAATTTTGACTATGACGCGAATAACTTTTATCACGTTCAATCAAAGATGAGTGCTGGAGTCATACGGGATGAGGTTTTTTCCTCCGGGAAAGTTTGGTTTTTCATCCCTCAAAACAGCCAAACCCGCCCGATGAACACATTATCTACAGACATAAAATACGTACCATTTGGTAAGGAAGACAATGGGAACCATCTTTTCCTGCAATCACTATTCTCTAGTAAACTAGCATTGCTACTCCAATTTACTAATCTTCGGTTTGACGGACCTAAAATAAATAAATAAAATATAGAATGCTGATATTTTTGAGTTAAGTTTCAGTAGAAAGAGGTGGTACGATTAAATCATGCGAATAAACTTAGGACACTAATACGGATACTTTTACACTTCATTAGATTTAGTTTTAATTGATCAATGAAAAAGTTTTTTTTAAATTTTTTTTTCTTCAGTGATCTGAGAGTTTGAGATTGGTTTCGTTAGATGAATCACCATTCAGTTATCATCTTTTAATAAACTGCAACTGGATACATTATGTTTACAGAGCGAAAGTAGCCAACAAGCGAGTATAATTTTTCTTAAAATCATTATCAGCAGTAGAATATGGCATCTTGCATGTCATCGCAATGCCAAGATACACGTATTAGTATTAGTATTGGTGTCCCACCAAGAAACCTAAGTCCATCTACAGTGGCAACGGTATGAAGGCTACAAATTACCTAAACTACTTTATGAATGTGCGCTGAATAGTTCTAAAGTGACCTCACCAGCCTTAGTTACTCTGGTCGTATTTCAAACCAAATTAGTCATCAAATATCATTTAATTTTTAATTCATCGATCCTACATCCATAAGGATTATCCAGTTCTTTCTTAAAGATAATTAAAGAAATTAGTAACTTCAGTAGCTCGTTGATGAAAGCTATAATACATGTTTCAATTCTAACAGACAAAAATTAACTTCTTTAATTGGTTGTAAGAAATTTCATGACTAACTTTCTTTTGATTATTTCATCGAATATAATTTAGTTCAACCGTGTCCAACAAACTTTTAGTAACTCGTATTAACTTATTAGATGAACTTAATGATAATAATTGAAAACAATTCTGATACAAAAAGACGCGTAAAGATTAATTATATGATTTGAACCGACATTTTTGACTTATGTAGGATTATCTATATTAAAGTGAAATGAAACGTCAAAAAATTCCGTTCATTCTATAAGTTTTATGTTTGATGTATTAAAACATCCACAAGTGCATACATTCGAGTTTCAAAAGCTCGGTTAACGAGACGAACAACTTGTACAATCTTCCCATCATTTTCTTAATGTTACTTCTAGGGGGGGGGGGATCATTTCTTAGTGTTTATGCGCAGTTAAATAAAACTCTATGAAGAACTTTGACCCTTAACCTGAATATAATCCCATATGTCATATTTCGTGTTCTCTTTGAGAATTATTCTTTCCCAAAGCTCGTGTTTGTCAGAACATGTGCACATTCCGAAACCGTCCAAGATATCCATCTCCGTTCACGTCTTGCAACCTGATATTCGGGCGCGTGTCGTTTGTTCATCCTATGTAAGCAGCCGATTCGTATGTCTAAACTGGCTTACTGGGAGAGTTTTCTTTCACTTTATCTTAATTAAAAGTGTTATTTCTAAAAGTACGAAAGACGATCGTAATTTATTTTTAGCCTGGAATTGGAGTTTGTTTAATTGAATTCCTAAACCACATCTTTCTGTGGAATAAAATAAAACCGAACTGAGAATTAAACGAAGAAATTATTTTTTGTTATTCTATTAAAAGAATAAAGTGCAATGAAGAGAGAGAGAGAGAGAGAGAGAGAGAGATTCATTACTTTTGTTGAAGTTATGGATGCATTTTAAGCATACTTTTTTTAAATAACTTGATTGTTGAGTTCATCTAAAATGATATTACCAAATAATAATCTTATTAAACATCGTTTGTTCATTCAAATTCCATTTTGCTTTATAAAGAGAAAATATCTGTCAAAATATTGACCAAAATCATCTCCTTTAAAAGAAGAAGGACCTTCTTATTGTAAATAAATTTCCCTTCTTAGAAAAGTATCCTTCACTAAATAACTTTTCTTTATAATAAGAATAAGGTAGTACCATGGGTGGAGACTATGGAGTAGATAGTCTGGAAAAAACTTTGCTCTAGCGAAACAGGAAACTCTGTCAAGCCACTTGCACCCTTCAATACGTCAGCGGGTATTACAAATTTCATCTGCAGTTTCAAACATGCGCGTGAAAAAATTATTATTCTTGATTTCCTTGCTTTGATTTCCTTGATTTCCATAATATTGGACAAAGTTACAGGATAGGAGTTCTTGATTATGTCAAAATTTAATAATATTTCCTGATCTTTCTTTTTCGTGTGCATTGCTTGAAATTTTTAGCTGGTGTCTTTACTCTTTTCATCACCTGGAAGCTGCTTGTAACGGCAGAATTCCTTCTCAAGGTCTCCTAAATGTTTAACTTCTTTGAGCCACCTTAGAAGAATTTGCAGAATTTACGACAGTTTAGAAACCATCCAAGAGTATCGAATTCTTTTTGAATAAAATGCTAAGTGACAATTTTTCCGCATCTAGTATGTTATTTAATTACCATGGGATCTGTTTGATTACTCTTTACACTAACTGAAGGAAGTTTCGAAAGATAATTTAAGTGGTGTCAGTGCTGTAGCATCTGTTAACTGATTTTTCATTTTTACAATGGAAATTCCGTTTATCATTTACTTGATTGTCAACTAATTCCTTATCGAGAAGAAATGGCCTCTCTTCCCTGTAGAAGGGTCTGTTAGCAGAAGGGACTCGAGCCATTACTTTTTTTCATTCATTCGGCATAAATCTTTAGTGACTAAGTTGTTGGAGATGTTCCTCTTTGTGTAAGAGAAGCCACCAAATACATGCAAGAACGTTGCTGTATTGGATGATTCTGCACATTAAAACTATAACGCATATCCTCATGGGGTTCTGCAATTAAGTAAGAAATGTACAATATAGTGATTTTGATGAGTCTGGAACTAAAATATTTCGGAACCTTTTATTTTGTGGATAAATTTTTGGGAGTCTTTTAAATTTGGAATCCTAAAACTCATGCCCAAAATCAATTTTATGATAAATAATTCCAAACTACATAAAGTTGACGATAATGATGGAAGTTTTTCATAGTTATTTCTGCACAAGGAAATAATTATGAAAAACTTTAATGGTTATTAACACACACGCGGTCTGCGCGGTTAGCCTGGCAGCTATGCGCTTCGCAACCATATGCCTGGGGAAGGAGTGTCCTCGGTTCGATTCCCGTCGACGACTTGAGGAGCTTAAGGATTTTTCTCAACCATAACCACGTTAGCAGGTCTTAGGCGTGGACAGCAGGGTCTCTCCCCCGCCCCAGTTTATCTTGCGGGTTTTTCATCCCGCAAGCAGGCAAACCGGCCCCGTGACCACACATGGGTATATACAGTCAGGAATACTTAAGACAATCCCTCCAGTCACAAGTCTGAATTGTCAGCTATGCCGGTCCCGAGCCCGGTGTTTTAGTAAAAAGTGTTTACTAAAACATATTTTCCAGATAAATAAAGGGAACATATCACAGTGATTTTTAGAAAAGAAGATAAATCTAAATAATTGTAGGATCGATCTTGAAAATCAATTCAAAACGTATTGAAGAAAGTACAAATGAATCTGAGAATTTAAATGAGGTACAAAAAAAGATTTTACATTTGGACAGAGGTAATATTTGCAGCAGAAACTAACAGAAGCATCAGTAGAATCTAAACATTCCAATTTTTTGTGTTCCATAAATTTAAAACAAAGTTTTAGATCTGGAAGTTCGTACACAGGCGCAAAATTTGTCGGCACTATCACAGATGATGCATTTAAATTCGATACATAAATGTCGATACATATATTATACTTATTCTTAAAAATGCACGGTAACAGCATACGAGAAATCGACTGCAAAATTATCAAAAAAAAGACACGTCAAATTCATTTTGAAATGTAGATGAAATAAAGATTGAAAATGACAGATAATGAACTAGGTGCGCCCTTTAGAGGTCACCTTAGAACAAAGCTTTAAATGTTAGAAATAAAATTCAAAAAATAAAATAGAGCAGAAAAACTTCAAAGTTATTTTCAAGAGGGACGGACCTTTTGCACAGTATCAGTACATTTAATTGTTAATGTTTTCACTCATGCTAACTTACTTCGCTAGTGAGATGCAACAATACATGTACGATTACATAGTTAATATGACAGGCATATCCGTTATTTTTCTCCTGTAATCCAAAACGTCGCACATATTTTACAATCGACCAGACAGGAAAAAAGTAGGTAAATCACATAAATGGAAGTAGATAAGAGAGTGCCGAATATGATTATATGTTCTCCTTAAACAATGGTTGAGAACAAAAACGTGGTGCAAAGCTCGTTATCAATGGAACTTATACTGTTGGAAAGCTGTACTGCAAGGTGATGCATTCGCAATACTAATTTAAAAAACATGTTTCTCCATAGTTACTGCAGAAGAACTTTACTTACCCGAGTGTGATTTCATATGTTTAGTGTGGTGACAATAATATGATGGTGTTAGGATGCTTCTTTTGGTTTGTACAAGAATTCATTGTCGTAGCTTTCGAGAAAATGAACAATGAACATGATATTCTGGACTTTTCTTATATATATCATCTGATCTCATCTTCCTTTTACCCTCTTTTACCTTGCGGTGTCGAGGGTTTATTTATTAATCATCGGACCTCAAACTGCTCACAGGATAAAGTGGTCAGCTCTACGCCCCGGTGTATCCTATGTCCTGTAGTGTTGAGTTCTCAAGGCTGGTTTGCCCACTTTGCGGGATGAAAAACCCCAGGATAAACTGGGGAAAAACCATACTGTTCATATATATATATATATATATATATTAGTACGAAGTTCCAGTCTGGACTCGATAGAGAATTTTGAAAAGCATTGGCTCATTATACGAGGAAGACTGCTTGCATCAGTTTATCAATATCTAATAGAAAATCTACCAAAAGAGGGGCGTATCCTGGATATATATTCGATACTCAAGACAAGCTAATGATGTACACGGAGGTTTGTGAAAACAGAGGAGCTTTTAATCACTACGGTGTCTACCAAATTTTTGCAACTTATACTGGTTCTTGAAGTCTGGATTTTGTGATATTTATTTTTGAGACGTTTCCTGAAGACATATTACGATTAACGATTAACAGTACCTTTCCTTTGTAGAATCTTAGAAAGTATTATACCTCTTTCACAAGATTTTATGGCTCCCTTTAACCTTTCAAAATCCACGTGCATACCAGAATATTTAGTATGCATATGAAAGGAAAAAACTCATACGAAACTCTTTTATTAGTAAATTGACTAGGAATGTTATATTAAATCTTATTAGTCACTGATAAGATATTAGTCACTGATAGTCACTGATGTTTTGTCTATATACTCACTATATGAGTATATACGCAAAATGTTGTAGAACCAATGTGCTAGAACATGAACATGGTTTCTTAACTGGTTTATCACCATATGGTAATATGTCGTTTTTTTACTTGAATATAGAAAATATGTCTTTTGCGTTGATCTTAGTATCTTCCTGAATCTAGCTGCCACTGATAAGACTTTAATAAAGGTCGAAATAAGTCGAGTTGTGACTCTTCCCATAATTCATAGCTATATGCAAGAAAGTGTACAATAAAGCGTGTTGGGCATTATGGGATACCAAGACAATGTGAGGTCAACAATCTCACAAGTAGTCTACTTTAGAAACTATTTTACATGCAAACTTTGTTCGTTAATGCTTGGGTAATGAATTAAAACAAGAATATAATTACTTGTCTAGTAAAATTTACTTTGCAACCAAACACAATAACTTTGTACGTCGACGATTTATTATGGATTGGTGTTTTTGTCCGATATGTTCGTGTCTGAATATATTTGAAATCCTTGAATCAATGGAGTAAGAAAATGTATTAACTTGAGAAGGAAAACTGTCTTGCATTTCGATAACATAAAATGATAATTATGATATATATGACAACCTTAATCGATTTTTTGTGCTATTATTTTTTCAGCTAATGTGTTTGCGCGTGCGTGTGTGCGTGCTTCCTTTTGAAACCGTTTTACTTTGTTCTTTATATGCTACTCTAAGTGAATTTTTATTTTAGATAGGTTATGTGTCTGTATAGTTCTAGCGAAAAAAAACAAAAAAACATACGCTTCGTCCGTACATCTTCAAAGTAGTCCACAAAGTACACAAAGTAGTGTATTCCCGTCAACTTATTCTGGTCAATTTACCTTGTGAAACTTTCATAGTTTCTACTTTCATAGTTTGTGATTAGGCTACCGATCCTACATAAAAATTCCAGGATTTTTTTTTATTTTCTATGACTTGTGAGTTTTTATTTATCCAGGATAACTTTTTCTTTTAGAGCTTTTACCGTTGCTTTACTTGGCAAAGATCTAAAAGTATTATAAAGTTTGTTTCAGTTCTTGCTTAGTCTCCATTATGTCCTCAGCATCACACTGTTCTCACCCCAGAGCAATCAATTTTTTATAGAAATCAATGAACAGTCAGTAAATTATATGGCAGCAAGGAAGAAACGTCTGTCTAAACTGACTAGCTGAGTAGTAAATGTATTTGCCTTCCAGGCAGGGTTACAAATCACGTCTTAGGCAAGTGTGTTCACGATTATCTTTAGAAGGAAGATGAATTTCATCACCCTGCTTATTGGAGACCTGAAGTGGCATAAATATTCCTTGTTCTTGACGACAAATTCCGTTTTGTGAAGTTTGAAATACTAATTAGCGATATGCTACGTGCTTATAATTTTCCATATTTTTATGATAATTTTACTAATTAGTGTGGGAATTACAATAAGTGAATCATATGGTTAGATAATCAGGAAATCCAACTCGAGAGACTGAACATAATTTTTCTCGTGCTATTTCAAGCCTAAGTTACGCAATTTAGCTGTTTCATACCAGTCAACGAAAAACTTCATGACTTCCACTTCTATGTGATATTATTTGAATAGAGATTTAAAAAAAAAAGAATAAACAATGCTACATCGGTATGAATATCTGCAGGCTTCTGTTACAAACAGAAGGCTTTATTCCGCTCTGTTACTAATGTTCGTAGTTGGAAAAGTCAGTATCAACTTGAAACCGGGTTTTCAAATATCTGGAGTCTTGATTTTCCTACTAGGGAGAGAGAGAGAGAGAGAGAGAGAGAGAGAGAGAGAGAGAGAGAGAGAGAGAGAGAGAGAGAGAGAATATTTTATGTTGATGAAGAATTTGTGCTCCAGTTACCCTCAGTATAATCTGAATCACTCACAGCTGTAGTGTCCTACTTTCATTTATTAAAAACTAATCCTAAACCACCTCTGACTATATTTAGCTCAATTACACATTTGATTTACAGGTTCAGCAATGATGGTTGTCAGTTGACTAGAATGGAAAATCATTGGCATGCATCTTCCAAGAGATTACACGAAAATGCATTTTCTTGTTGAAATCGCTTGAATGGAGATTTGTCGAAAAAGCACTTATAATACTTTTAAACTCTTTTAAGGGCATTTCAATCTGTTTGAATAAGTATCGATGCACTCCCATTCAGTTGCTATGTTATTGTTACTTTTTTTTCTAAAAAATCATTGAACTAAAAGCTAATAGTGATCAACGCAAAATAGACTGCATCCTGAAGCCCGTACAAAAGTAAGTTTAAAATCATTCGAAAATTTTAATTATCTTGTGATATTGACTATTAATTTTACAAATCACAAATCACAATGTTGACGAAATAAATTAGTTAAAATTATTTTGTATTCAAAAATAGTGCGAGGAACTTGAACTTAAAATATTTGATTTTTTACACGTGTATAATTTTAGGATGAAATAGATTAATGTAATCAAAATATTTCAAGCGATTAGTTACGGAGTGATGGCAGTGTTTAACAACATTCGGGCTTGAAAATAAAATAAATAAATAAAAATTAGAAAAGTCGAAGTTTTCACAAACGATGTGGAAACAGAAATTATATTATGTTTCATTGAAAAGTCAGGTTATGTTTTCAAATGTTGTCATAATTTTAAATAATCATAGATGCAAAATATATTTTTGCACATCTGCTTAATGGTCAGTTTAATGCTTCCTAAAGGAAGGTATGGGCTACAATCAGTGCCGTGTCAGCATGCTGAAGAAGTTGACCATTTATGGACACTGCATGAATATCCTTCATATAAATATTAAACAACGTAGAAGACAAAATGACTCTTTGTGGAAAGCCACAGCTTCTCTGTACTGGTGAGCTGAGTTCCTCGTCTATTCTTGTGCATTGATTTCCATTTGAAACGTAGTTTTTGACCGATGGAGTTAATTTTCATCGATTGTTATTGTTCTTAGTTTTGCTGATTAGAATGATGTGACCTACTGTTATCAAAAGTCTTAATTAAGTCTATAATAATAATAATAATAATAAACATGAATTTAAAGTAACGGTTTCCATTCAAAGAAACATGACGTTTAATCCAGATTTAAGCATTTAGTTTTATAGCATCCACCGATTTGAATTAACTTAAGTTCCTCCATTTCTAAAGTGATATTATGGAATGTAGGGTTTCTTTCTATGATAATTTTCCCGTGAAAGGTTTGAAACGTATAGCAGATATTATTGGAATCGGGGATTTATAGATTTGCTAACCCTGCTCTAGATAACAAGCATAACCCTTTCTCGTTACTTTAAATTCCTAATAAATAAAGAATTGGTCTCACACATGTAAATTACACATGTACTAGTGGTGGTCGGCGGTAGATGGCGTTGGTGTAGTTGCGATCAGTTGGTGGATTGTGAGTGGTGGAAGCAGAGTTGTAGAGTAGATGCACTCCCTCGATGAGTCTTTGGACTCCCTGGAGTTGACAAATAATAATAATAATAATAATAATAATAATAATAATAATATAAATCATCTATCACTTAATGAGCGGTTAACGTACGAGATCGACTAACTCACCATCAGCTAAAAAGTTTTTTTATTATAATCTTCCTTTCGTGTCAGTGGGATTTGATATTGGATCTTTTCGATGCGCTACCAGATTTTCGAATGAAATTCGGCGTTTCATTCGAAATACAATTCCTGAAAAAAACACATGCGCTTAACAATAGTACACTTCCCCTCATGCCTTTAGTTATTTCAGAAATAATCCCAAGTAGCTCGACTGAATTGCTTAATCCTTTTTACAAGCATCGATGTCGTAGTGGGATTCGAAACCGTTCTCTGTAAATTGGAAAGCACGGACACCATTAAATTTAATTTTAGTAGTAGTAGAATAAACACAAGAAGGTAGAAATCATCAAAGTGGTTCCATAACAATTCCTTTCAGCTAAACACAGGGAAGACACATATGATTCTGATTAAAATTCACCCACCCACCCACCCACACCCACCCACCCACGCACACACACACACTTGAATTCACCTTCCATTGAAAAACCCACAGTTCGCCACGAAACATATCGCAGCAATGCAGGATAAAATTGATCATGCACTGCCTAGTAGAATATCTCGGCCTTCACTCCGATCACGATGTGCAGTGGACCAGCCATATTAAACGTCTTCAAAAGTAATTAAGATCTATCGCGGCAAAACTATTCCCAATTAAACATATAGTTTCGCCCAACATCAAGAATATAATATATGTTTCTTTTTCAAGAAGCAGTATGGTCTAACTGCATACGGAACAGCATTCAATACAAAATGCCTAAACTGGATAACTTAGAGAATTATAATAACACATACTGATATTAAAATAACGCTGGGTAACAATTATGTAAGAATCACTTTCAGATACCTCAGATTCATACCATCTCCTTTTAGGAATAATTTTGTGTAAAATTATGACGATTAAACTACAAATAAATGTATAATGATTACATTGAATGGAATAAGAACTCCATGCCTTACATGGTCATTCGTTCACAAAAAAACTCAATAGGAATCAAAGATCGATTCTGCGTGATATTTGGAAATGTCCCATGAGATCTTTCAGCAGCTTTTAATTTTCAGCCAACTATCTGCACACATTACTGAACAAATCTAATTCGTGCCACTCCCACGTTCCACGTCGCTTCGTTTCAACTTATATTGTAACAGTTCCTGAATGTTTTAGTATTTCAGCAATATTATTGTTCATGCTAGCCTTTTATTGTATTTTTTTTCATCTTAACACGGAAAAAGCCACACGTATTAGTGGCGAAACTTTTGAGAACAATATAACATTTTATATTGTTACGACTGAATAAACTCAAGATATTTCCTCGTAAATAAACTTATTTAAAATATGTAAAAGGCATACAATTTTAGATAATTTAAATTTCAGTTTCAGATCTAAAAATGGAAATTATGAAAGCTTTTGGTAATGCAATTATTAGTGTTAAACACGCAACATAAATAAACAGCGTCCAGTGACGTCACGTGTAAATAACTAAGTGGGCGAAGAAGCAAAAAATTAAGTTAATTGTTCAGTCAAATGTGCCCAGCTTTGCTCAAAAAAGCGGACAAAGGACCACACTTAATGTACAAAGTTGTGTACATTAAGTGTGGTCCTTTGGCCGCTTTACTATTCTTTCGAAAATATCTCTTGTTTAACAACAGGAGATAAATTAGTCCTAGAATATGAGTACGGTTCACATAAACGATGTACTTGCAGTAGAGAACGGCTGCAGAATGTATGAGTACCGAATTACTTTGCGACTTTATAGAATCACGCATGCGAACAAAAAACTTTTAATAAAGGTATCTTTTATAATACGTTGTCCTACCAAATGTGCATATAAAACTAAATCTTATGGACTGAAATCGATAACTGTTTTTTGACCCTCGCAATTGCTCTTGGTTATGGCGATAATTTCTTGTAAAAAAATGTTTTAAAGGAGTTGGGGTATTGGGGTATTGCTCCGATCTACGGAAAAAAGGACGTCGAATCGTGTTGGTCTGCCTGCTTGCCGGCCTGGCGCCGTGGGCATGGATGTTCGTGATTGTCCTACGAACTTTGTATGGAAAGGGAATCTGCGACCCTACCACTTATTCTAGCAGAAGACATCATTGTCAAAACCATGTGAGGTACGATAGTGACCATACAGCGTCTACAGACGTCAAATGTGAAAAAACAAATCGTGTTTGAAGCGCCCTTATTCTGCGTTCCAGTTCATTCAGAAATATTCATCGGATGTTCATATGAGGGTTGTTATGCTGGCTATTGCGCAATACTCCTACAAAATACGAATGAACAACAATCGTCATTGTTGTGGCGATTCTAGTGTACGTCGTCATCGCTGTGTCAACACATTCAAATAAAGAGCCATCCCTATACCCAAACATCTCCAATAGTCTGGAAGAGGATGTCTTATCACTCTAATGGAAAAATGCTTTAAAGAAATTGTGGTATTACTCTGACCGTCTTTCCTTCTTCACAGTCCTGGTTCGATGTTCTTTGGCCGACATGTACTCCAGAGTATGACGGCTTGATGATGTAATCATTCTCGGTGAGCGTTGACTCTTGTCTCGGTCAGTATTTTAGGCCTAGCTTATCTTATCGTGGATTCAACGTCATCAGTGAGGCTCAAACTTGGCGTCACCTCAATGTCGTCATTGTTATCATTTCTTCAACAGTACCGGGTATTCGATCGATCACTGCCGGGTAGAGATCAGTTTCGATTGGTCATTATGCGTTATTCGGCCATGCACTCATTCTTACTACGGAAAACAGAGGGTGGCGATGCATCCTTTTGGAACCGTCTCAAGAACTACACCTTTTGAAATTTCACTAGGGGTACAACAAAAGCGTGTTCTTGAGTTATCTGTTATCATAGCTGGAGGTATTTCCTCATCTGTCCTGAACCTCTGATTAAGTGTGATGGAATTATTTTAGTAAATCCGTTTGTCTTTTGCAAAGACACGTAAGTAAGAAAACTCTTTAGAGACATCGATAGAATTCTGAGCTTGAACTGGATCCTCATAACGAACACGATTGTCTCACCGTTTCTCTTGGAGTATCCAGTCCGGACGGGAAAATGCGAATGAATGCGAAGGGACTGCATTCGAAAACTTGATGCGTTATCTTAGGAACGAATTTATAATAATGACACTAAAAGCTGAGAAATACCAAACTATAAAAAAATAGTATTTATTATTTGAATGCAACTAATTTTATCAGCTAAAATTTCTCAAGAAATTTGAAATCCGTACTTCTTTTACTCCTCTTTTTAAATTCCGTTCCTTATTTGGTTACACCTAAACTGAAACATGACAACCTAGAGTATACCGGAGTTTACCGTCTTTGATGTAAATGCAATGTGCCCTATTTTGGTCAGATGAAGAAAAATCCGTTGATGTGCGTATGGAAGAACATGCGGGAGACATCACGTATAGCAGGACTAGAGCCAGCGCACTATCTAATCACATTCTGCTCAACCTAATGATAAAGATTCTGTCACTGATCTAGTGATTTGGGACAAATCAGAAAACATTTTTAGATGCTACGATAAGCTGTGGAGAAGAATTGTAGAATTAGCAGAAATTGTGCTCAGTCCGGTATATCTTAATGCTTACCTCAACTATAACCTATTTGATGATCATTCCACAGCTATCCAGCTTTGGCGTACTTGAGATCATGCACGCGTGAATGTGCATGATCTCAACAATACCATATATTCAGAACGCCTTCGAATTTTAGCAATACGTTTGCAAGATAATTTATAATTGTTGTTCTCTTTTAATGTATATTTTTCTATTTCTCTTTTCGTGTTATGCACCCGATGAAGTCTTCTAAGAAGATGAAACCACTTGTGTGCTTAAATAATAAACAGTATTTTTTTTTCTATTTTGGAGTCTTTTCTATTTCGGCATCTAATCATTACATTTTTTAATTGTCATATAGCCGAGTAAATTCGTTGCTATATAGATATATATAGCAACGGATAAATATAAATCTCCTTATATATATATATATAGAGAGAGAGAGAGAAAGAGAGAAAGTTTTTACCTTGGGTATAATATACGTTAAAGATACCAAGCTATTTTATATCTGGTTTTAATCCATTTCCCAGGTAAGCAAACAGACAAGTGAGTCAAGTTTGCGCCTGCAAGTACTGCAAGTCTAAGTGACCCCGTACGTAGTGCAAGTCTTAGGCAACTCATGGTAAAGGTGGAATAAGCTCTGATCACTAATCTTGATATTTACCCCTAATGCAAAGCACATCTTCTTGCGGAGATGTATGATGCTATGTATTAAAGGCGAGGGACACTACCCAAACCGGTTTCTACCTTTGAATAGGTGAAGCGGACTCTAAAAATAAGACGATCCCGAAAGATCGCCCAACTCAGCGTTGTTCTACTCAGCGACAGGCTCACCCCATCACCGAGAAGAGCTTCTCAGCATTGGTTCTACCCAGTGGCAGGCTCACCCCACCACTAAGCAGAGCCATAATCTCAGCGGTGGCCCCACTCAGAGACAAGCAAAAACCTATCCCCAAGCAGAGCCTCTCAGAACCCAAGTCGAACCTGCACCGGTTTTGATCTTTATTGAGGTCTCATCAGTGGGAGACAGGCTTAGAAATACCAAGGTTTAAGTAATACAGAGCTTATAAATATTTTACCAAAACAAGTTACCATAAGGTGCTTTGACCTTATTAAATAAAAATCTCAGGATGAGAGATAGATGTAGAACGTTTTTTACCTTCGGTATAATATACGTTAAAGATACCAAGCTATTTTAAATATAAACCTGGTTTTAATCCATTTCTCAAGTAAGCAAACAGACAAGTAAGTCAAGTTTGCGCCTGCAAGTAGTGCAAGTCTGGGTGACTCGCACGTAGTGCAAGTCTTAGGCAACTCGTGGTAAAGGTGGAATAATCTCTGATCATATTCTTATTATTTACCCTTAATGCAAAGCGCATCTCCTTGAGGAGGTGTATGATGCTATGCATTAAAGGCAAGGGGCCACAACCCAGACCGGTTTCGACCTTTATTGAGGTCTCATCAGTTGGAGCCAGGCTTAGAAATACTACGTTTTAAGTAATACAGAGCTTATAAATATTTTACCAAAACAAGTTACCATAAGGTGCTTTGACCTTATTAAATAAAAATCTCAGGATGAGAGATAGATGTAGAAAGTTTTATTATCTTGGGTATAATATATGTTAAAGATACCAAGCTATTTTAAACCTGGTTTTAATCCATTTCCCAAGTAAGCATCTATTTAATAGATTTTTATTTAATAAGGTCAAAGCACCTTATGGTAACTTGTTTTGGTAAAATATTTATAATCTCTGTATTACTTAAACCTTGGTATTTCTAAGCCTGTCTCCCACTGATGAGACCTCAATAAAGGTCGAAACCGGTCTGAGTAGTGGCCCCTTGCCTTTAATACATAGCATCATACATCTCCTCAAGGAGATGCGCTTTGCATAAGGGGTAAAAAGATCAAAAATAGTGATCAGATCTTATTCCACCTTTACCACGAGTTGCCTAAGACTTGCACTACGTATGGGGTCACTTAGACTTGCAGTACTTGCAGGGGCAAACTTGACTTACTTGTCTGTTTGTTTACTTGGGAAATGGATTAAAACCAGGTTTAAAATAGCTTTGGTATTTTTAATATATATATATATATATATATATATATATATATATATATATATATATATATATATTGGAAAATCGGAATGCATATGAAAGAATTATTATTTTTCTTTAATGATTTTTGCTAATGCATTTGATGGTTTAACAAGATACGCATCCTTCATTTTCAATTAAACTGAAATTTCAGGAAAAGCAGGATAACACTTCAATGAATTTATCAGTGATAAACGGCAAGAAATGAAATATTTATTTTTCAGCGAGTAATATGAAGTCCATTGAAATCCACATATGAAATTAACAGACTGGAAGACTTATTTTTTTCAAGATTTGAATTTCCGGTATTTATTATGGTAAATTGGTAAATGTGTTGATCCCTTGACAAAGTATGTTGTGGATAATTGTCATGTGTTCTCTTATGAAAAGTTCAACAAACTTTTTTTACGACTAAACAACCCGTTTTGCATTCCAGATATGATGGCTGGTAAACATGTGTAGCAAATATTTCATTTTTGATGCTTACCCTACCACAAACTTGTAGCAGTCATTCACACGAAATAGTATCACACATCTGAAATCTTCTTAAAATAGTTTTGCTGAAGTGGTGTGTTTTTGATTATTACCAGCATTGTCAATACGTGCTTAACTTTGTTTTCTGTCTGAAAACGATAACTAGAACTACATGTTTGTCTAAGTAACCACTGAAAATTTCACTAAACAGCAATGTATCTATTTCTATGTTTTCAGTTAATTTATAACCTGCGTAAAAGAAAGATTTAGAGATATTGTAGAATCTAAACCGGTTTATATTAGAGAAATAAACGAAGTGTTAAATAATAACTATTACTATTTAGTAATAGTGATGTAAAAATAAGTTCTAAACAAAACTAAGTTTAGCAATACAAGGAAGTTTAATAAGCAAATATTTATACTTTAAAATATTTTACTGTTTACATCAAACTAAGGCAAAGAAAATCATACGATTGGAACCAAAGATTCAGCAACCAACATATTTTTCAACTTAGTCTCGATTTCGATAAACGGTATTGTGTGAAATTTTCGCCTGCTCAATTGAAAGATTGTTATTTCATCCCATTTTGGTTTCAAATGAGGGCTATAAATCAATGACCAAAGTGGTTTAGAACAGTGCTTCCCAAACTTCTGAATGTCGGGGCCCCCTCTGCAAAAATTAAAATATTTCACGGGCCCCCTCGAAAAAAAATCGTAATAGGGATATATTATTATAATATTTATTGTATTTATATTCAATACAAAACATACACAGCGAATATTGCAAAAATCAAATGCATATATTACATTTTTTGCCTCTTACCGTTTGGTTCTGAAGACGATGCGGGCTGTTCTGGTAAAATATGAAATACTGTCCTTTTTTTTTTAGTCTGTTTCTGCTTCTTCTGATTGTTCGCGGGATGTTTTTATTTTATTTTTTATCAACCACTTATCCATCGCAGGGTTAAATTTTTTAACGTAGAATAGATCAAATAATAGCACCACTTACCGATACTGGCACACCACTAACTAACAACATGAAATTAGTGAATATTACTTGAATAAGGGAATCCCTGGACAAGGAACATTTTTCTCTTTTTGTGACTTTTCTCCCTTTACGGTAATTAAGCCTAACGCGAAACGGACAGCAAAGGCAGTCTGTTTATCAAAACATGCATATGATTGGTGCGGTATTAACAAAAGATCGCGCAACCGAAAGATAAAAGCATAGCTGACAATTGAGTTGAAATGCTAACTCTCTTCAACCGAATTCCATATGTGAAACTGCCATAACATTCATTATATATATATATTACTTAGTTTTAACACTTTTACGAATTTTAACATGTTCGGTTGAATTTTATTGCTGCCTTGGGAAATCGAACTCACACACATCTAATTAATAACAATAGTTTTTAGTTAGATACTGTGTTTGCCCATGCAACATATGGTTTTGTTTCTGTCTATATATACAGCATAGTTTCTGTATGAGGGGACATGTGGTTCATTAATTAGTGTGTTTTTATCCCATTTGTCTCTAATTGCACTATTTGTTGAGAAATATATTACACAGACTCCTCATACCTTATTCACTGGCATAATAAAAGTACTTATTTTTATTGCCTCTGCAGTATAGTGGCTCTTAGTGAGGGCGTGTTGTTTACCACTGCAAGCGAGTTACTATCACCTCACATGAACTTGTTTAAGCTTTTTTTCATGTGTGAAGTATATGCGAAACTTTTATTGGTAACAGAAAACTAGCTCGGATCGAGTTTTGATATGCATATAAAGTCAATATCGACAGTCCCTGATTACGAAAGCTTTATGAAAGGGACAGAAAGATTTGGAGCTTCCCTGGAGAGCATTCGAAGTAAATACAATTAACCACTGCTTTGAAATGAAACATATGAATAAGCAATATTTACTAATATTCGTTAAGCGCCGAAATACGCAGGAAGCAAAGTTTGTGAACCAACACCAATCTGTGAATTTTTCCATTAAAATATAAAAAATAACAAAACAGAAATAATAAAAGTTAAATAAAATAAAAAAGAACCACAGGGTAGAATTTGTATTATTTTAAAAAAGTTCTTTTAAAATAAAAAAATCTACTTAGTCTTAAAACATTTTAAATTTGTTTTCATTATTTCACGGCCCCCCTCAACAAAACCTACGGCCCCCAAGGGGGGGCCGCGGCCCACAGTTTGGGAAGCGCTGGTTTAGAACACCCCATTAGCATTTCGAATAATCCAAAATTGACATTGCAACCCGATATTACAATTCATAGTAAGGTATCAAGGGTTTTTAATTTTCTTTATTAAACAGTTAATACTTAAATAAACTGTTACAAGTCAGTTTATAAAAGAATGAACATTATAAATTGAGAATAATTCATGTAGAAATGAATGGTTGGCTGGTGAAACTACGGCCAAAGAAGCAATTAAGATTGTGAGGTCAGTTTATATTAAGTCTGTAAGAAGCCTGTGTTCTGCTGTCCTGTGTGTCTGGTTTGTCTATTTTGCTAACGAAAAATCCATGTTATCGAGAGGAAAATATCGTCCTGGTTGACCGAGTGGACAGTACGTCCGCTCTCCAACCAACAGGTTGTGGTTTCGAATTCCACCTTAGGTATGGATTTCAAAACCTTCATTGTAAATTTAAAAAAAACTCACCTTCAGCTGAAAAAAATGCCTATAAAGGTTATTCGTATGATAGAAAGGATTTGAACAGAGTTATGGAGGCAAATAGGAAAATACATATTTAATCGACGAATTAGCCTCGTCGGGTTTTTTTTTTTTACCTATCTTAAAAATTAACCTGAGAAGTAACCAATTGATAACAGAGTCAAAACAGTAGAACATGCAGAAATATGCGTAGAAAGAAATTAAAGACTGTTTGGTTTAATTGGATACAGTCTAATCCAAGAAATGGATGTTCAGTTTTCCGACTTATTACGAACCTTGCTCTTTCTTTTTCTTTTTTCTTTACTCTTTTGTTTTTCATTCGTTCTCTATCTCACCAGTGCACTAATTTTGCCTTTATTTGAAATGTATGCGCGTGTTTACTATCAAATCAGTTTTTCCCTATTTTCATGGCCAGTGTCTCGATATGCAACTTCCGTGGGTGCAGGATTGGAATATAGAAGTCCTATAACAGTTTAAAGAATTAAGCTCACATTTTTGCTATCATCCTGTCAACAATTTTCTTTCAAATTAATCTGCTGGTTGTGAAATCGCCAACATAATGAGACTGTGCATTTCGATCTTCTTATGATATCACTGACTGCATCACTGATCTAGCTCAATTCTTCCTCTGAATCTTTTTTTCAGGCCATCTTCGTTAGTAATCCTATCCACCACTATCCATAATCTACTCCGTTTATTCTACTTTCTTGATAAATGTAGTTCTCAGGCAACCCAGGCTTCAAGATTCTTCAAACTAATGTCTTAATCGCTAATCTTCACACCATCTTTCAAATGAGCAAGGATAACTTTTTGAAGGTCACCTTGAACGCCACCAAAACTCAGTTCTGTCTTTTCGCTCGCCAAAGGGATTTCAGCTGACTTTCCTTTACCTGAATAGTACATAAATCTCCACACAGGATCAGATCTTTCTTCCTGAACATTTACCTCTAGCCTCTCCTAGCATAAAGACATCATATCAATTCTCAGCCTCTAAAAACTAAGCATTCATTTCTATTAAGATGCTACTTTACACTCACCCAGCTACTGCCCTAACTTTACAGAAATACCAACTCCACACATCCTTAGAACACTGTTCACACATTTGGGGTGGTGGACCTAAAATCTTCCTAAAAATTCTTGATAAGGTCCAGAAGGAAGCACTCTTTCACTATTTCATTTCAACTTGTAACTGACAGACGCACTGTTTCATTTCGACATCTCTTCTACAGTTACTTCCATGGTTACTACTCCAGTGAACTGGCAAACATCATTCTTCCACTTTCTGTTGTCTGTTAAAACAAGAAAAGCAACCACCCAATCCTCCTTTTGAGTACAACTGCAAAGACATCGAACCAGTTTCATCTCTTTCTTATTTATTTCATGCTACAACTCTTCAAGAAAAAGATGTCCTAATAATTCTGTTTAAGTGATCTTACCACTTTAGCTTATGTCTACTTTGCTCATTCACATCCCTGACTGCTATCACT
The DNA here is from genome assembly GCF_054136105.1 of Typopeltis vanoorti. NCBI lineage: Eukaryota > Metazoa > Arthropoda > Arachnida > Uropygi > Thelyphonidae > Typopeltis > Typopeltis vanoorti. The sequence continues at coordinate 146,035,091 of NC_143549.1, forward strand.
GTCGAGTACCTTTCTTAATTTATAATGTGGTCCTGCCATTTATTCCATCTTTCTCCTCCCCTAATTTTTCTCGGAGCTGCCATAATGGTGGTGTGTAGTTTTTGATCACTGTTTTATTTCTAACTCATCTCTGAAGTTCATAAGTTAAGATTGGTTTGAACACTATCTGGTCTAACGCTAATTTAGCTTAATGACTAATTTCTCTATTCCACACAAACGTATTCAACTGGATCTCTACCAAACTATTTTTTCTTCATCTATTATCTATTTTCATATTTAATTTGCCTTCTTCTCTAAAAATGTGCCTAAACAGCTGAAATATTCTTCTTATTCGTGGAAGTTCTGCGTTCAGAATGCATGTGGTTTTTTGAATGTCCTTATATATCTTTACCATGATTATAATTAAATGAAAATATCTACCTGGTATTTTTTCGTTATTATCCAAATAAAACGATTATTTTTTTAGTATAATACTATACCAAATTATACCAAATTCCTATTAGACGCCAAACATTGTTTGGCGTCTAATAGGAATTTCACTAAAAAATAATCGTTTTATTTGGATAATAACGAAAAAATATCTTTACCGTTTTTATCTTCTAATCTCTGATTTTCATACATTTGTAACAGCAATTAATTTTGTTAAGGCTTTCAAAACCTTGTAAATGATTTATTTATGATCTTAGCATCATCTGCTAAAGTGATATTAGTTTAGATGTCTCCGATTTTTATGTCAGGTGTCTTCTTCTTTCATTATGCGTTATTCCCGCTTCATATGCAGAGTCCGTTACTTACTTAGATGTGACTACTTGTTAGTACCACTCCCAACCGACCTGTCGCCTGGTCTGCCGCTTGGCGGGGGGGGTATATTTTTGGCTGTAGAAGCGTATGTTCACGGGGCCGGTTTGCCTGTTTGCAGGATGAAAAACGCCAGATAAACTGGCGGAAAAACCCTACTGCCCAAGACCGGCTAACTTGGCTATGCTCAAGTTCCTCACGTCTTCGAAAGGAATCGAACCTGGGACACTCCTTCCCCAGGCATAATATGGTTGCGAAGCGCAAAACCACTAGGCTAACCGCGCGGACACTTTGATGTCAGGCGCAAAGTCACTTTTCTTTATAAGTTCATAATAGGTTTTGATTTTACATCAAACACTAAAATCATCAGTTCTGTCTGTGACTGACAGTTCAAGTATAGGCATTATACACAGTACTGTGTATAATGCCCCATTCACACCATATACATGCAGTGCATTTCTCGTGACACCTCATGATGTGCCTTTGTCAGATATACAGAACTTTTGTTATACTTCCATAATTCCTCGACTATATGTCGAAAAATAATATCTGATCCTGACAATTGATATGAAACCTAAATGCAGCTTGTTCTTAAAGTTTTTCACTTCCATAATGTTTCTTAGTCCCTTCTCAAGTGTTCTTGTATAAATCTTACCTGGAAGAGTCAGATGGAAAATTCCTCTGTAACTCTCATATCCAGTTTTGTTTTCCTTTTGTGTATGCAGCAACTGCGGGCGCTTTACGACAATATTCGGGAATTCGACCGAGAATTGCCTCTACATATTGGATTTTTGATGACTATTCTACCAGAAGATAATATCAATAGCTGAAGTATTATTATTATTTCTGATATATTATTATAATCGCAATTTCTCTTGAATGTTTTTATCACTTTTCTTTCACTCCTTAGTTTATTGTATGGATTTCAAAGTAATTATTCTAGAATATCAGCATCTTCAGTTTGTAAGTCACCATTATCACCTCCCGTTTCCTTTACAGCATGTTTCTCTATTCTTAAAGGTTTTTTAATAACTTCCAGAATATTTTTCCACATTGGTGATATTTTCTATTTTCTTCTATATTTTTACGAAAACCCTTCTATAAAATTTGATTAATTGTTTTTTTCACGTAATTCAGTTTATTTATAAGGATACGCTGGCAACTCCTCAGTAAATTTGAATATGATTTCCTCTTTTCCAGCATTGTCTCTTTAATTTCGTGAGTATGCCATTAAGTTATAATTTTTCTCTCCTTGCAAGAAACTTGACCACGTCTTAATTGTTGAATTAACCGTTCCCCCCCTTTAGATTTTGCCTTTAAGGTTCCTATTTCAAACTGTTTCATTTTTAATCCAATAATATTTTTATATTTAAATCAAGAGTGTATCTCTGAAAGCTGTTCGACTGCGATTCTTATTAAAACGTTTGCACATATATTTTTCTTTTCAATATAATTACTCAATTTTATCTTGATGAAAAATAAAGGGAGTGACCACTTCCTATTTCATGTTCCCTGTATATTCTTTTATCCTGAACCCATACGAGAATGCTCTCTCATTCGCTTTAAGGATGAAAACTACATAACTAGAATGAGAAGCCGCCATACATCATGTAAAGAACCAACCAGGGAATCTGAGTGAATGTCCAGCTTTCGCTTTCTCGTAATGAGCCAGTTATGTATCAATCTGGATACCAAAAGAAAGAGGACGGGGCGGAAATTTGGGACATAGCTGAACAAAATGATGGCTTAATATGATCAAATAGAAAACAACTAAAAATAAAATGCTTTGAATAATTTTTTTCAATAGTAACTGGCCTCCTTTATCGAATATAATGCAATAAAAACCGAATAAATGCATCAGTTAGATATCAAATTATATGAATGTTCAGTTATATGCGAAATGGGCGCCTATCGCTATATTTTCCATTTAATGAATTCGGCTTTTCTAGATATCACAAACAACATTACTGAATATTAATTATACACTGCATGGACTGCTTTCCTTTTTATAAAATTTTTCAAATATGATATTTCTTGTGCAAGAAATAAATAGGGATCAAATGATCCCTCAATGAATTCCTTGTTCTTGATCTCATTCATGTATCAGTCCGGATACCTAACGAAACAGGATGGAGCTGTAGTTTGAGTTTTAAGCGACTTAAAATGATCAATCAAACAAAAAAAACTTAAAATAAGATGCTTTGAATAATTTTTATCAGAAATAACTGGCTTCCTATAAAAAGTAAGGGAATTATAAATGTTTAACATTGAAATACTGGTCTACAATAATTCTTTAAGTACCTGATTAAAATGAGAGAGAAATGCGATCTTATTTTCTAAATATCATTCGAATAGGTATCTAAACTGTTACATAAAGGCTTATTTGTTCCGATAGATTGAAGCCAGTGTCAGTTTTGTAGAACTGAAACCAGTTATTTTCATCACGAGATGGAGAAATAAGCCAAAGTAAGTCCAGATGTCTCTCTAAACATTCTTGACTTTCTTATATTGTAACATGAACCTACCGACAAAGTGGCAGTTCCATTGCAACATAACATTTAGGTACCATTTAATTTCTTTGTTCACCTCATCAAGGACACGAAAGAACGAACGTATTTTGTTAATTCTCCTCCTACCACCACCTTAATTATCAGAACGGATTCCCACTAGAGACTAACCAGCTGTTTACACACATCTGGTATGCAGCTAAGAATTCGCAGCGATGTTTTCATCTGACTTACACATCTGGACGCTGATAATGTTACTTATCGAAATCAGAACGTTCACTTCTAAACTTAGGTTGATAATACGATGTCTAGCGGTCATAAAGATCTCGTTCATCTTTAATTGATGCAATTTGAAAATTTCCTGTCAGTAAATGAAACTTCTTTCCAGATTTTTCTTGCAAACACGATTTAGCTTGAGTCTTCGATTTTTCATTTAAGGACCAGAAAAGAAAACTTTTTTTTTTTCCAGGAGAATTTAAAGTGTCATCTTTATGAGTTTACAGATTATGGATTTAAATGTTTGATTTTCAATCAGAAATATTAACATTCCGGTTAATATTTTTGAAACATTAGAGGTATCTCAATGCACTACGGTTTCCTTTAAGATATCACAAAAATTTGCCGTTTTTTTTTTTTTTTTTTCAAAACTAAATTTTTTTCCGTTGTTTTTGCAACGGTAAAACGATAGTGGTTATCTCTGTTTTCTATCCGTGGTAATATAGTCTCCAGAAGCTTGTAATGCGGTTATAAGCAGATTTTCCCATTTGTTCGAAACCATGGCAACAACCTAAAAACTTTTCTGAAACCAACCAATCAACTTTCCTAAGAAAACATGACATTCATTATTTATAATTTTTCTATTGTTGACTATAATCGAAGGTACAACCGATCACGCCGATGTACTTCCACTGCCAACTGGATTACCTGTGGTAAACAGCATCATAAATTTATGGCAGAAAGTAGATGTGTTCGTGTTGTTAGTTGACTTCAGATCATGCAACTGTGAAATATTATACCTCCGTCAAACAAGTTTCCTGTTCCTAGAAAACGATGAGAGCGAAAGAAGCATTGAAGTAGTGCAGTGCTGTCTCTGAAAGAGGATACGTCACGTTGACATCAAAGGGTTAATTAAGAATTTCTCTGCATCTGAATAATAAGCCTCACGACACATTGATAGTTCGATTGACAAATTAACTGGGGTTTGAAATAGGACACAGGACTCAGATCACAGTCATGACCACACTGGAAAAAGTTGGCGTTTTAGAAATAGTTTAAAACTACTACTAAAACAGACTTTTATGTGGATACGCTCAAACGAAACTTGCGTTGGATGCAAATACATTTCTCTCAATTAAAGAAGTAAAAAGCACACTGGTTTGGTTACAATAGCCTGGAAAGAGAGAGAGAAAGATGTTAGAAAATTCTTCAACAGTCAGTTACGCACATGAGTTAAGTACTTTCCAGTGTCGAATACCTCTTAACATTGTTAAATAGACCGTAGTCAACTCGCACTTTGATAAGTGGTAATACCTGCATTATTCTTACGTTTACTATTGTCATAGTTACAATTGTATCAGTAAGACATCCTGAATGCTTGTACAAGAAAAATTTCTGTTCATTTTGATTTAGATAATGTAAAAAAAAAAAAAAAGGTGTTTTTGTTTCTTTTACGTTATAGCTTTATTTTGAGCATTAACCACTATCAGGTTAGTGTTCCAAATACATTCCATTCTTATAAATGTATTTTGCATAATGCAAACCACAGGCCATTATTGATATTTCTGGAAATTGCACGGAATTTTTAATAGTCGATAAAAAAATAATAAAAATATTGTTGAGATATATCAATGAACTTTATAATTTTGGAAATCAGTTAATTAATACAATTTGGTCGAAAAGACTTGGGTTCGAATCCCGTAACTAGAAGAAACTTTATCAAGACTTTTCAAGAAGTTCAGTAAGAACAACCTCACAGAGCAACGTCTTTCCATCCAAGCAATTTTACACTAAACATTTTGTTCATGTAGTCATGTTCAACATATCGATCCAATATTACCACATGCATCTGTAATAAAAATAGTTTCAATTAGTTTTGCTAGGCCTACGAACTATTATTGGGAATTAAATTAGTATTTATATGAGGAGTTGCTACTGATCACTGGAAATTTAACCGTGACCAGATTAAATTTAAAAAAATTCTACAGCCTTTTCAGACCTTTATCTTCTTCTTCCTTATGTTTTGTTTTTCATTTTTTTCCCCTTTTTTTAAATGGTAAGCAATATATCTATCTTTCACCATCATCAAGAAGTTCGAAAAAAACTTGATTAAAATCACCACCATCACCCTAATTTGTATTTATTTCTAAGTATTCTTATGGTAAAACTATTACGGTTACAAAGCAGAATCTTCGAAAAAAATAAAATAATAACATAAAAATAAATAACAAAATATTTGCCTGCGGTAAAGATCGATCAATTCAGTTGGAGAAAAATGTCTTAAAAAAAGATCCTTTACTGGAATCGAACCATTGGAGTATTTTTTCTAGAGACCACATCACGGAAGTTACCACGAGATTGCAAAGCGCTTGTGTGTGTGTGGGGGGGGGTTACTGGCAATTGCTATTAGCAACGAGAAACTGTATTAAGGAAAAAGTCAGGATAAGTATTAGAGAAACACGTATATCAATGAAAATATTAAAAAAATCGAATATCTTAGGATCAGAAAAATTTTATTTATCTTCTACAAATTGTCCTGTGATGGAATATCGCATTATTGTGAGCAACATCTCCCAGCTGTGGTATTTCACCAAACGCTTTATTACAAGCTCTACAAATATGCGATGCAGATTAATGGCTACATCGAAATCATTAAAAGGAAATGTCAAAATAGCTTCCCATCTAAACTATGCTGTGCACATATTTTCACTCAAAAAATAAAGGCGACTAATGCATCGGATAAATTCAGATTTATTTTTACGTGAACACCGATTACCAATTTTTATTTTGTTGCTTCTGTGAAAAGAGAATGAAAAAATTCAGAAATATTCATGTATACTTTTATACTTTCTTTCAGTAGTATTTATTTTATTTCTAACTGCTTTCACTAATTATATTTTCCCATTTTGTTAAATTATTAATTTCATAATTTATATATTAGAGACGATTTCATAAGTAGGTGTAATCACTGATCGCTACTCACAGAAATGCTAATTCATTATTCATAAATATCTTTCCAGCGATTGTTTTTTTAGTTTCCTAGGTGTCACTAAAGTCGTATAAGTGAACAAATTAAATTTTACTCTCTGTAGATTGTGTTCATTCAATGTTTAATTTGAAAATGCTGCTAAGTATCAAAGCTAATATAGTGGCTGATGATATAAACAATGGTAATGACTTTTTCGTGTAAAAATATAAAAAGAGCATTTATAATAATGAGAAGATATTTAAAAACAGAGAATTATATAAAAGGACAAAATGTTCATGCTATGCATGAAAAAAAGAAACTATAAACGAAGCGACGAACATCGAATTGATATATCAAGTGAATTAAAATCGTGAACTATCCAAGTAAGAGAACTTCACATTCTACTTAGTAGTGTGTCAAATAATATGAAAGGGTTTTTTTTTTTGCGTATTTTAGTTATCCGATCACGCGAAACTCTTCAAGTGTTTCAAAACAGAATGTGCTGCCCTTTCACATTCCAAAATGACAAAAATTAATATTACGGAATGTAGTTTTTCAAATGTTTGTTGTGCCCTCAGTTAAAATAAGCCGTACTAAATAGTTGTGCAGGTGCCAAGAAACATATGTACTTGAAGTGTCGTAGCATACTTGAGTTCTTTTTAATCTACACACTGCAGTCGAGATATAAAAACAAAATATCTCGTGTTGTCATTAACTATCATGATATCGCTTTTCCATTCCAGAAAAACTAACGTCCTTACAAACTTCTAATGAAGGAAAGTGTAAGGGTTAATTACAGATTTAGCTATCTCTATTTATGGAATAAATCTCAGGAGATTAAGAAGTGATCCATAATCCGTAGATACGCTATCATTTATCTCGACTTCTTAAGAGTTATAACCATTATACTGAAAGACGGTTGTGTATAAGTGTTTTCGAGGATAGTGAATCTTCCTCAACCTCGAAATATTTTAAGCTCTTGTTTTCCTTTTTCTTCTTACAAGTTTATCCTGTTAGGAACAGTCGCATCTCAATATAAGCACTTTTAAACAGTTAGCTGTTATCAATTGCTTCAATAAACATGTGGGTAGAAAATGGCCTGTCTTTATAAACATGTCACGGAAAATTACGTTCAATAGGACAATCGCAGGCACGAATCTTTCACCACGATTGTACTGTGTCATAGAAAACAAAATTAACTTCATCAATCCAAATATTTGCCGACCTTATTTAGGGTCATGATAAAGACAGATTTTAATTTTACTTGTTTCTAATTTAAAAAAAAAATGAATGTATGAAAATAAATAGATATTATTCAGTAAATATTTCTTTTTTAAAGTATTTATTCGAATAAAGGAATATTTCGATAAATAGCGTATCTATTTGTAATCGGGTAGGGTCACGCATAAGCGATAGAAACAACTGAAACATTGCAAATGACTCACTTATCGAAATGACCTTCGTCGAACTTTCAAGTTACTCTACCATTATAGCCGATAAGAATAACTAAAGATCGATGAAGTAATAAATAAAATAACTCTTTCACCGCTTCCTATTCCCACACTGCTTGCAAGCTTAATGAAAACTAAGATTTATATTCTTGTTCCTGATTGCATAGTTATTACCTTTTTAAACACGAATTAAATTATGCTCTTTTATATAAAGAAATGCTTAATTTGAAATACATAAGACAGATTAATAAATTTATCGAGATTCCTGAAATTAGAACCCCCCACCCCCGCGCACACACAACTAGATATAATTGTTTCAAGTACATAATGAGACCACATAACAAAATATAACACAATACATAAAAATAAAAAAAAACGAAACTGCTACAAGATGTAAGATTTTACTTATGAAATCTGATTTTGTTGTAATAAGCAGTACGATACGTCTTCAGATCTGAGTTGGTTGATGAAAGGATTATTATTTTCCCAATAAGATCTCAAGTTTTTACATCACCTTTTAAAATTATAATGAATGCTATCAGACAATTTTATTTTCAAATCTCAATAAAAAGTTTATAGCTCTCTCAACTCAGAAAAAAAAAAAGTTAAATTACAAAATACATCATTTGTTTTGTGATTCTATATAGAATATCTCCTAAATTTGCATAATGACTATCTTTTTGTCATTCTAGTGCGTCCGCCGGCCGATTATAGAATAAGCAATGTTCGTCTTTCGTGTTATGTTAAAAAAACTTAATTATATCAAAAGAGTCTTCTCACTGAGGACGCTAACAATTGAAGTTTAAGATCGACCCTTTTCTTTTTATCAGTGAAACATAATTTCACAGGTTTCAGATCGTAATGTAGTATCTGTTCCTAGTATACAAAAAGAACACACACAGTCTCTTGTCATCAAATAACAAAATAATAATAATAATAATAATAATAATAATAATAATAATAATAATAATAATAATTAACAAATCTAAAATTCTGAAACAGATATGATTATGATAGCTTATGATAGTCTGTGTGTGTGTGTTTACGTATAGTTGCATAATATACTATCCCATAGCCGACTAAGGCTATGGGATAGTATATTATGCATATTAATTATGTACTCTAGTCTCCCCTTTCTGATAGGAAATAACTCTGTCCCTTCCATACATATAAACGAGTTCATCCTCCAGTGAAAAGCTCTTATAAATATTCCTCGCATCCTCTGCAGCATTCAAACCCAAGTCTTTCTAACTGATGAACCAAATTTCGTGAAGATACTACTGAGGCGAGTGGTGATGCGTGCATGTTGATATGGCGTTGCAGTCTTGCCTCACGCAAGAGTAACATCAGCTATATATAGCATATATTTTTTATGTGAATCCCATCGAATAAAGGCTGTAAACCTATCAAACATTAGTACCATTTGTGTATTAAGAGTTAGAAATCCGGAAACTTGCTGTAGAGACTTAACATGGCACTTTTTCCCCGAGGCATTTCAGGCTTCCAATACTCGCAATACTGATAACATCAGTAACGAAAACCATCTACTTCCTAAAGACATTCATAAACATACGTGCCTACAGTAGGACGACCAGCGGCCCGTTGGTTCGAGAGCGAGTTCGCTGTCCACTCGGCCAACCGAACCGATGACTATTTGAAGTGTCACTCGCCCATCTTTTAACCAGTAAGTGTTTCGTCCTGTATCAGAAATTGCGAAGCTTGTATTCTGCTGCAATAGCTTGTATTTCAAGCGATAATTCAAACTTTGAAAACAGCGACGCAAATTTGTTATTCTTAAAGTGTGTTAATTTCATAAAATGTACTTTTTAAGCACAAGCGGGAAAAAATAAATTCCCAAAAGTTTTGGTGTTATTATGAACTTTTATTTTTACCTTTTTTTTTAATAATTACCAGCTCCTTGTCTACATACCTCAGTTTATATAAATCCATTAGAGAGAGAGAGAGAGAGGCATATTTTTTTCTATTAGATTAAAACAAGCTTGCAAACTGGGAAGTTTATGTGATCTGTAGGCCTTCGAAACCAAGCCAACAAATACATATTCTCATCAGATATTATCCCGATGAGAGGTTGTTATCAAGGAAATAGTCTTTTGTGTAGTCTGCGTCTCCCGGTTTCTTTCCTTGAATAGGCAATAGATGTTTGGGGTAGGGAGGGAGGATAAAAAACTGCTACATAGAACAAGGTCAGTCAAGAATTACAGTGGAACAGCTGTTGCGTACCAGTTTATATGAACTATATCAGAAGTTATTCGTTTAAGTGCACATTTTAAAAATAAATAATACACAGATTAGTAGTAGATGGCATACAGTAGCAATAACGAGAACCCTTCATATACGCTATAATAGCAAAACGAGTTATTCATATGATCATTTTTTATAACTTTAAAATCACATTTCATTTATCTCCTAAAATGATTGCATTGAAATATCGATATAATGAAATATTCTACAAAAAATCACAAACATATCTATGTTTAGAAATGTGCGAATTCACTTGAACTTTGCAAGTGTTTCTTTAAATATTCTTGAATTTTAGATTTTCTAAACCCTAAAATATTAAATTAAGGCAGTGATTCTTCCAGTGCGTAGTAAAAATACTTGACTTTTTTGAAATAAGTTTGACTCAAGATTAAATGATCACATGTTGTACTTACGGGAAGAAAGGGATTACATGATATTTGTGGTGAGGCTTGATTGTATAATACGTCACAGATGAAATCATGGCCTTAAGTGATTTAGAAGCGTTGCCATAATGGTCATTATTAGTTTGTTTGTTTTTTTCGGCTATTTATTTGTTTATTAATATTGTTTATTAAGTTTTGTACTCTTTAGGTAAATACAAGTAACGTCGAGTCAAAGTGATGCGTACAAATTCCATTCAGTGAATTCCTATGCAAGTGACCCACTGTCATGTTCTCTAAACTAGAGATTTTTAAACCGTGGGTCATGACCCTTCCAGGGGATAGTGAGATATACTGGGGTCGTGAAACCACTTCAAATAGCATATCTGTCACTGATCCGTATTGAATAATCTATGAATGTAGGGATTGGGAAATTGTGTCTTGAATTAGACATACTGTCTGCTGCACCACACTTTTTATCTTCTTTTTTTCCGTGGTATTTTCCCATTCCTCTTAGATTGCTTGTGCCTATTTACATTCTCTGGGTAATATTGATAACCAGACAAAACATATTTCTCTTTCCTTCCCTCTCACTTTTGACAGTGATGCATGTTTCTAGGAAGAGTGTAGAAAAATATACAAAAAAAAAAAAAGGTTGATTTCGGTTCAAATCTGAACGATGGATTCCAGAAAATGTTGGTGCAATATTGAATTGTGTATTCACTTATTGATCATAAGGTTTTACTTATGTATTTTCGGAGCTGTAAATTCAACGATTAAAGGTATAAGTCATTTGCCATTTAAAATTTCTCCAGTGAGCGGTCTGAATTTATAGCAGAATAATCAATAATATTCTAAACTAAAGGTCAATTAGACATTAAGTATGATATGTTCTATCATGAATATCAGTGTCCATCTGTCTAACGTTATTGACAAAACAGGAAAAGGTAATTTTGAGCAAGTCGGAAAGTGAGATATCAAAGAGAGAGAGAGAGAGAGAGAGAGGTAACAAAAAGGACAATAAGACATAGATAAATAGGACACTGCAATAATTTTATTATTGCAAATAAAGAAATATAAATGTAGTGGCACTCCCTGTGGAAGAAGAACCAAAAGGTCTGTTACGTAGTCGGTAGCTGATATTGATTCCAATCAAATCCAAATCTAATAAGTATAACAGGCCCAATAAGCATGTGTAGAATGGAAAGAGACACTTATATCAACAGGACGTATTCTTACCAGATCAATTCGGCTGTCACTTGGCCGTACACAAGGAACTTCGAACTGACGCACCCTACCTCGTACCTCAACTGTTTGCTTTATGCAAAGAATGCCAATTCGCAATCCGAGTAACACATAACTGTTTAAAAACCAGATCTGGACAATCTAATATACAGCCACCTGGGTTTGTAGGGTTTTGTGTATTATCATTATGAATAATGATAATACACAGAATGGTAAATCACTTTAAACCACTAGAGGGCCCAGCGGTAAGCGTTTGAATACCCGCCCTAAACTGCAGAAATAGTCAGAAATAGTAATAAAAAGTAAAAGGTTATTAAAATAACCGTTTTCTCTTTTATGGAATCTTAATCGATTATCATTAATAATGGTTTGAGTTTCACTTATACAGATAGCCATAATTTGAAAGTTGTATTTTCTACAATTAAATATCGAAATTAGACTCGGAAGGAATATTAATTTGTACTTGTATCCAACTATATTCTATTATTACTGCATAAATAATCTTATGACTAATATTCTGAAATTTTAAAAACGCCATCGGATATTCTCTTTCTTATAAACCAAACTTTATCACTATAAATTAAAGATGCCAAGAAATTATATTCTTGGTTTTATCCATGTGTAAGCAAGCAAAGTTTGCGCCTGAAGTATTTTCAGGACTGGAACAACTCGTATATAGAAGCTGGTGACTTCACATCGCTTGCATTAGTATCCCATAATGCAAAGCACATATCCTTACAGGCATGTATAATACTATGCATTATTGGAAGGGTCACTACCCAGAAAACCGGTTTCGACCTTTATTGAGGTTTCATCAGTGGGAGCCAGACCCAGAGGTGATACCAAGATTGAAGTAATGCACAAGTCATATTTTCATATACGAGTAGCCAAAAGGTGTCACACCTTATTATTAAAATACTGTCCGCGCGGTTAGCCTAGTGGCTTTGCGCTTCGCAACCATATGCCTGGGAAAGGAGTGTCCTGGGTTCGATTCCCGTCGCCGAAGTGAGGAGCTTAAGGATTTTCCTCAGTCATAGCCAAGTTAGCCGGTCTTGGGCATGGACAGCAGGGTTTTTCTCCCCAGTTTATCTGGGGTTTTTCATACCGCAAGCAGGCAAACCGGCTCCGTGAACACACACTGATCTGCAGCCATAAATACTTAACCCACCATTAGGGGGTCAACTCGCCCCAATAGAGGAGGGGGAGAAAAGGGAGGAAACTTCATATGAATAAATAAATAAATAAACTAAAATACTCTGAATTAGAGATAGATGTTGGAAGTTAGATGTTGGTCTGGGTAGCGACCCCTTCCTACAATGAATAGCATTATACAGTCCGTAAGGATATGTGCTTTGCATTATGGGATACTAAGGCAAGCAATGTGAAGTCATTAGCTTCTATATACGAATTGCCCAGTCATGAAAATACTTCAGGCCCAAACTTTGTTTGCTTACACTTGGATAAAACCAAGAATATAATTTCTTGACATATTTAATTTATTGTATAACCAAGTGGAAGTTTTTGTCTGTATTACGTCTGTTAATTGCCTGTGTTCTTTTGGCCGGTGTATCTGTTTCGTGGAGTCAAAGTTGGAATTTTCGGGGGGAAAAAACCCTGCCATCTCGCAGAAATTACAAGACGCTGTGTAACTGACTCACTGTGTATTAACTAGAGAAAGGCACGTGCGATTCTCTCTCCCGGTTTCTGCCTTTAAGATTTTTTTGAGATATGTAGGGATTTCCACTGTTTTTAAATAACATGATCCGAGGATGAGGTGGGATGTTTCTCTTCATCGCAATACAGAAAAGCTAATCGTTTATATATATAAATATTCTCAGAAAACTAGCATAAGCAGAGAGAGAGAGAGAGAGAGAGAGAGAGAGAGAGATGGTCTTACGAAGTCCATATGTTATGGTTTGCACACTTTTAATTAATTATATACTAATAATTAAAAATATGGTGATGCCAAAGAGCTATTGAATATCTCTGGGTAAGGCGACATACACTCTGTCCTAATCATCAATTGCTGTTTATGTTAATGATATATTTTAGAAGTCTGATGTAATTTGCTTTTATGTTTATTTCATGGCATTAAGCAGTTGTGATATAAACGTACTTATTTCGAAGATTTTCGAAATATATAGTATGATCTCGAGTAATCCTCTTATTATGTTTTGATGTGTGGGCAACAGAATCTTGTTTCTAGGGTGAGCTGTTATAAATAAAAAATAAAAAAGAACTCGAATTTTTTTCGAGGCCATTTCTAAATCTAAATACCTGTTGGATTCAGAAGGAAATAAATAACAATAATAAAAAATTGAATATTTGATTCTACACATGGATAATTTCACAAACTGAAATACATCAGAAACGTATTTGTTAAGCTGTCTTTACTTGTACGAGTCGTATGCTCTTTAAGTAGGCCTGCGTATATTATCAAGACTATCTGCACAATTACCTGTGCATAATTAACAAATAACAGGTCATAAGAAAAACAATATGATTTATGAGTAGAAATTCATTTGACTGTATATTGATCCAAAAATATTGAAGAAGTCAAACAGACAGATGGACTGAAGATGTATAAGCGACGATACTATCGGTTTAATAATGTCGACTTGGAGGGCGGGTTTGAAGAGAAACGAACTTGGGTATTGTAAGTACCAGTTTTAAGTGACTGTTTAAACTGCTTGATCATCATTATTATCTTCCTTTTTTTCATAGATTTAGGATAAGATGCCTATTCAAGCAGCATGCCTTAATTAATTAATTTTAGTCTACCTATTCTTTCCCCCCATTTATTTTTATTCATAAATTAATTTCAACTGCGCAGCTCTAAACTGCGCTTGCTTGCATAGTGCTAGGCTGCTCGAAGAAAGGCTTGTAGGTTTATACAGTCAAAACTTTTTGACTTTTCTACAGTCGGTTTCCTTCTTCGATCTTTGGCACTGGCAAGTAACAATTTTTCTTTAGACAAGATGGGATTTTAACTAAGTGCAATTACCACAGAACTCACACTATTACACGAGCGTCAGGGTTTAGGGCTACGAAATGAACGCAGTTCTCTCTCTCTCTCTCTCCCCAGAAAGTCAGAGAAATCAAAGAGACAAAAGTTTCTCTGACTTCTCATGTAAAAACGTCAATTTTATACTCTGAGTTATTTTTGCATCTTCTTTTAATGAACGTTCTTTGGAACCTGAAAAGAAAAGGATTCTAACTGCCATCATTTTTCAGTCTGCGATGACTAGCTAGCTACCTGCATCTTTTATTAACCCTTGCATTATATAATGCCATACTTACGAGAATATAAATCGCCCTCGCGTATGCCTTGCACTCCTGATTTTACTTTACGTAAAAAGGAATTAAAAAGTTTCGCATATACCTCGCACACGAAAAAAGTTTACAACTTTAAGAAATAGATAGTGAATGTTGTTATGGCAGTTTGAGATATTTAGGAATTCGGTTGAAGAGAATCAGCATTTCAACTCAACAATCGGCTGCTTGTCTTTGTCATTATTCAGTAGCGTGATCTTTTGTTAATATCGCATCAATCATATGCATAGAGATGGAAGCAACCAGTAGAGGAAATGTGGAAGTGAGAGCACTGACTCGGTGCGTGAATGAAGTGAGGTTTACGTTCTACACGGAGCTGATGGCAGCCGGCGGCTTCAACCTGACTCCGGCAAGGATCTGTTATGCAACTGGATTTCGAGAGCTTAAGACATGATTTCGCCAGAAATAATTGCCAAGAGTTTTTGATTTTTTTAAAAATAAAACTAGCATCTCTAATGCCCTGGATGGAAGCGAAGATGACGCTATTTGAGTAGATGACTGTTTGTTTTAATTTAATTACAGAAGCATTGCCGCTAAAGATTCGTATATATCGCGTGATGAAGGTGAGCGGCCGATCACATAAATAACGTTCATAATTAAAATTTAAAATGCATTCATTTTATAAATAATGTGAGCAATTATAAATTATAATGAATACTGAGGATTTACTTATAATTTATAAACGTTTATAATTTATAAACGTCGATTTATTTTTTTTCCTTAAAAACTTTAGTTTCCGAAAATCCCCGCATATATCTTGCACCACAATTTTTTAATTTTAATTTTCAGGAAAAAAGTGCGAGTTATGTTCGAGTAAATACGGTATCTCCACTTTACTAACAACAGACTATGCATTCGAATCCCAATGTATCGCGAATTTTTGAGAAATGCATAATGCAATGAAATACCTAACTTTCATTCCCCTCGAGACAGGATCACTCCTGCTTACTGGAGATCTGAGACTGCTTCATAAAAAAAGAGTTAGTGTGTTGGGATCTAGAAACAGGATATTCACAGCCAACTATTAGTCGTTGGGATAACTATAAAAGGGACGTTGTCTTGATTTTCATCATCATCATGAGTATCAAGGATTTAGGCCTAGCATGGCCTTTTCCGGCCTTAGAAGTCATCGTTGAATCGTTTAAGAGGACGTCCTGGTTTTCTTTTTACTAATGGCTTGTACTTTAAGGCTTGTTTTGGTAATCTTTCTGTTTTCATTCTTTGAACGTGTTCCATCCATTTATGTTTATATTTTTTAATTTTTTCTATTACTGGTTCTTGGTTTAATTCTTTCATAATATCTTCGTTTCTTTTGTGATCAAATAGGGTATACTGCAGTTTTTCTCATAAACTTCATTTCTGCTGTTGTTAATCTTTTTTTTGTTTGTTTGTTTGTTTTATTGTCCAGATTTCGCTTCCATACATTGTATGGAATGTATTGTATACTTTTAGTCTGGTTTGTTTTTGAACTAGGTTTGGTTTAAATATAGAGTTTATTACATTTGTTATTTTTAAATATTTTGTATTAGGTAGTTAAATGAATTCACCTGTTCTAAGATCTTGTTATCTATTACTATTTTAGTTCTTGCTGGATCTTGTCCTTTAAAGGCCATAGTTTTTGATTTTTCCGTTGATATTATCATACCATAATCTTTGGATATCTCATTTAGATTTAAAATAGCTTTCTTTAAGTTATCTTCAGAATTTGTAATTATTATTTGGTCGTCGGCAAAAAGGAATGTTTAAGTTCACAGTAGGAGAAAGTTTAATTCCCTGATGTAAATTTTTATTCCATTTTATTATTATTTCATTTAAGTAGATATTAAAAAGAGTTGCTGAGAGGGGACATCCCTGTCGGACCCCATGGTTTATCTCTTTCGTATATGATAGCTCGTGATTTAATCTTATTTGTATTTGATTATTTTCATATATACTTGCGATTGCTTTTAGGATATTATTTGGTATTTGTCTTTCTTTTAATATGTTAAATAATATGTTTCTTTTAACTTTGTCAAATGCTTTTTCAAAGTCAATAAATGCAATATGTGTTTCTAAATTGTATTCTCTTCTTTTCTCTATTATTAATTTTAGGCAAAAGGCCGGGTCTATACATGATCGTCCTTTTCTAAATCATTCTGTACTTCTAAAATAAAGTCTTGATTTTGATAACTGATTTGCTTAATTGCCCTATTAATTTTTCCCAATTTGCTACTTTTCCAATTATTCTCGTTTAGTTCGTGAAGATGACGATTGAATGTTGTGTGAAAATCAAGGTGGTTGGTTCTTCATTTAGTAATTTCTGTCTTTGAGGAGAACAATCACTAAAAAGGTCATGATGGTGATGTAATGCAATATCAGCATCATATTAAAGATAATGGTTTAATATTTTCCGTTAAAATGTTACTTATTTTATATTATTAGCCCAAATTATTATTAATATCATCACTATAACATTATATTAATATTTGTTTCCAATTTCGCATTCTTTTTCTTTATATCATTTGTTTGTTCTATGACATTTTATATTTGATATCATAAACAGTAAAAAATGGGATATTCTGAAAGACTGTTAAAATTTAGGAGTCTGTTTCTTTTGCTTTATTTTTATCATAGTTATTTATCATATAAATAAATTGCTAAGAATTACTTCGTATTTAATTATTCATTTGTTTTCTGCATCCATAATTAGTTTTGATAGTTTGAAATATTCAGTCGTATGTACTCAAAGCAGCTGTCTTATAACAGTAAATTCTGATATATTTTAAAGTGATAATGAATTATATGTGATGACTGAAACCGGGAATATTGAAGATATAAGAAAAATCTGGTCAAACCATTTTAAGACTATCTTCCACCAAGGAAACAAAACTACAATGCCAACAATAGAAGAAAATAACGACCACCCAAAAATTTTACAAGAAGAAGTTGGATACGCAATAAAACAGATGATAAACAATAAAGCACCAGGCATTGATACTATCACTACTGAACTGTGGTCATATGGAAGCAGCATATCAATAGAATATTTATCAACCCTATTCAATAAAATACTACAAACAGGAGAGATCCCAGATGACGGGAGAACTGAAAAGATCATTCCAATATACAAGAAAGGAGACAAAAGAGACTGCAGAAATTACAGATCAATCAATTTACTCTCCCACACCTATAAAATATTCGTACGAATTATACAAAATAGATTAAAAAACACCTATGAATAAATGATAGGCATAGAACAAGCTGGTTTCTTTCCGAGGAAATTATTCAACAATAGACCAAATTTTCACATTTCATCAACTAGCAGAGTTCAGCCAGGAAGACCATAAAGAACTATATTGTTGTTTTGTGGACTTTAAACAAGTTTTCGATAGCATCAACAGAGAAATCCTTCTTAAAATTCTACTAGAAAAACAATAGACAAATATATAATACAGTTTCTGATAAAATATTACTCTAAGACAAATGCAATAATTAAAAACGACACACTCACAACAGAACCCATAGAGATCCAAAAAGGAGTCATGCAAGGATACCCATTATCCCCATGCCTATTCAACATATATCTAGAAGTTGTAAAGAAGGCAATAGACAATGAGCCTGGAATCAATGTCAATGGTTTAAACATAAATAATATCAAATATGCGGATGATCTCGTCCTTATTGCAAGAACCCCAAATGAACTACAAAAGTTGATCAACAAGCTAAACGAAACCTGTAAAACATATGACATGACAATAAATATACAAAAGACAAAAGTGATGAAAATAGGGAGGAACGGAACTACTATCTCAGTCACCCTAAATGGAGAACAAATAGAACAAGTAGACAACTTCATATATCTTGGATCAAAACTAACAGAAACAATAGATGAACTCAAAACAATCAAACACAGAATAGCGATAGGATGGACCACCATGGGAAAATTACAGAAAATCTGGAAAATAAACAAGACATCTAAGCAAGCCAAAATCAAATTATATGAATCAATAATTATACCAACAATCATCTATGGAGCAGAAGCGTGGACAGTTAAGAAAAGAAAGGAGAAAAAACTGCGGGCATTTAAAATGAAATGCTTAAGAAAAATAAATAGAACAAGTTGGATAGAAAAGAAAACAAACAGCACAGTCAGACAAGAATTATTGTATAAAAAGACAATAATAGAGAAAATTAGAAAACAACAACTGAGATGATTTGGCCCCACTGTACGCATGAACGCAGACAGACTTCCCAACATCCCAATCAATACTTTTCCAACTGAAAAAAGAAGACCCGGAAGACCAAGAATTACCTGGCTAAAATTAATAAAGAACATCTCGGGGTGTAGAACATATAAGGAACTTTTTCGAACAACAACGAATAGAGAAGAATGGAAGATCCTGCTCAAGAGAAGATTCAACCCGTCTTAGACGGAAGAGAAGAAGAAGAATGAATTATAATCTTTTCATCGTTAAAAGGAGCAAAAGATAATCATTCATCTTGTCTATTGACTCTCAATAACATTGCAAAAATCAGGATTTGTTTAAGCTTCTTTATACATATGTGATTCACTTCAAAATCCTTTTTTCCAATATTCCCATGGGTTCCTGCTATTCATCCTTATATGGAGATTAAATAGCTTGAGAGTGAAATCTTCAGCGGTAATTAATTATTGAAATAAAGGGTAATATTCGTTATTGTTTTATAGGCAAATGGCAAAACAATATTTGTCTTTATAACTTGAAAAAAAATCGTGACAGATAGCTGGAGTAATTTATTGCTCTACTTGTATGACGAAGAACTCTGCCAGGTGCCCGCATATTTGACTTTATTAATTCTTTGCATTAACATTTCAGAGTTTGAGAACAGTTCCAAATTATTGGTTCTCTCTAGATAAGCAGGCAATTTTATAAGAACTCGGAGAGATTTCTTATGAACATTGCGCCTCTTATAGTCACAAATATTGAGCAGGCTGATGCATAGTATGCTATATGTATATACAGGTTGTCATAAATGACGATTTACATTGGTTTTATTATTTTTTAATTCACTGTATTTTATTTAAAAAATTAGTTTAGCTTTATGTTATATGGAAATGCAATGATGCTAATACATTTTAAGACAAGCTTTGTCATTTTATTAGTCTTCCCTTTTTTTTTCTCCTGTTGTTTACATTTTCCGTCCTTCTGATCACCTAATTTTCTTTCGTATACAATATGAAAGATTTTTTCCTTACATATTTTTCTTCTGTTGTTACTGATAATACTAAGAACTAACTACAGCTTCTAATTATTTTGAATGTGTAAATGATATCCAGGTTTATACTCGTACTCGGTCACTATTGTTTATTTTTAGAAGAACAAGTAAATTAACTTTAATTTTTTATTTTTCGTTGGTGTCACACTCTTGTACTGCTCAAAGGTCAAAAAAACTCTATTATGAATCTTACAGCGAAAGACTTTAACCTATAGTACATTGTATTAATACTGTAATTATGCTAAGATTGGATAATCCGGAAAAACCTACCCAAGAGAATCAAACATGGAAAAATACCACGACGTGCCCTCGGACTACGACTGATCAGAATAAAAGCAGTCGGTCACAGCTACAGCTATAAATTTGTTATTCTTAATGGCTGAAAAGTATCTTCCATAAAGATGTGGCATTGCATAGGTCCTTCACTATGTCAGTAACTAAGAAAGGATAACTAAATTGGAAAATTAAGAAAGTAATGATTACAGCGAGCTACATAAATTACGAAATTCTGGAAGTGCAACGAGGTTAATTCTGGTCTGAACTGTGTAATTAAAACACGAACATTAAGGTCTGGATAAATACATTATGGGTTAGCGATTAATTAGTAATTATAAAGGAATTGTGCTTTGCCCAATTCAATTTACCCATATATGGTACTAATGTACTATAGGCTGATCAACCAACTCTCGTATATGGGCTCGACATAAAAAAAAAAAATCAATATTTGAGTAGAAAGGAACCATAAAAATTGTCGATAAACTTACTCGATTTGTTTTCTCAAGATTTATTTTCTCACTTGAATCAGTTTAATCGTGTAACCAATTGTTTCGCATGTTCGAAAGATTTCGCTCTCTGTCATTTATGCTAAATATGGAATGTTTAGCATAAATGACAGTTCTCCTCTTATACTCTTCATCAGTCATTTTCAAAGCATTCCATAAAACATTAAAGTAACTATTATAATAGGAATTGTTTTATGTGTAAATATGTCAGTGACGGGACTTGAAACCACCCTAAAAACTCCAAAAACTCGTCTAGTTGTTTTTTTTTTTTTTTTTTTTTGATTTATCAAAATAAAACAAATGTCTGTGTTGAAATCGACTTTACAACTGAAATGTTTAGTAAGAACATTTTTTTTGTTTATTAAGAGCAAAAATAAGCGATGGGTGCCACATACATCGTAAGCTGTTTTAACAAAGCAGAATTTTATCCGATTTTTTACAAAAAAAAAAAAAAAAAATCCAAACCCGAATTAAAACATTACGGTTAACATTTGACGTAACATAAAAAATCTTTGTTTATATTTTAAGATTTGTATTCAGGTTTTCTCGGTGATTGAATAACACCATTTTGATATTTCAGAGTAACCCTCATTAATAACACTTGTAAGGTGTGGGATTTAAGGATGTCTGGGTTTAAGTTTTTGTGATTCTCTCGTTATGTAAAATAAGTAGGTTCCAAAATATCACCACGTGTGTTAAAAATTTGTATTTCTTTATATTTTAGAATCTATATTGGACACGATTAGTTGGAAGTGAAGCTCTTCATTATTGTTTTGAAATCGTTAGCAAAAAAAAAGTATTACGAAGATGAACAGTCTTATTCCTACCTTTTCTATTAACGTAACATTATATCCCACCAATATATATTTTTATATAACTGAATGTGTTCCCCTTATGTCTGTTTTCCTCCTTCAGAATATGAATATTCTACTTAAGTACGACGCAGATACTATTAAAATCTTTCACTAATTAGCTAATAATGCAAAAGAAACTGGATCGAACCCGAATCAGTATGCATAACTTCTTAGAGACCGCAAATCAAAGCAGTGGAAACGTTCAAGCAACAGAATATGTGCGTGTGTTGTTCTAGCCGGTTTCCTTTCCATTATGAAAACTTGAGTTATCTGGAATAAAGAGCCTTCCATTTCCAAGATCTTATGAAAGGTCTTTGCGTCTTAGACGTGATTCGCACTTAGACCAATTTGTTAATGTAATGAAACTTTTGGAAAAGTATTTACATACGTCTTAATTCCTGGCCACTTCAACAACTCAAACAGCTCAAGCAACTGGTTCTAGCGACAATGAAATTTTATTGTCGCAACTCATTTTGTTCAAAAATCAAATGCAGTTTTACGTTTAGTTTTTAATTTTGTAATATTGTAAACATCATGGGTATTAAGAGTTACTAATCGTGTACTATATCACTCAGACGCCTACTTTTTTATTTCTCATTAATCCAGATGTTCTGTACATTAACACAAGCAAGTAGGGTTTAATCCTATGGTCGAATAGGGTCAAGCCTTTACCACCACTCGAAAAAACCTGGAACTCACACTATATCAGATAAAAACACATACGTGTTAGGGTTAGAACTACGAGTTAGCGGCAATTATCATCTCCCCCTCCACTTTCTGTCTCTCTCTCTCTCTCTCTCTCTTCCCTAAGAAATGTGATGGCTACGGGTAGAGATCGGTTGCCATCGATCGAACAGTTACACTACTCCTCATTGGAATAAAAAAAGGCGTTGGAGATTTTTTTAAAAAATTATTCTTTAACAAAATAAAGTAGACTATTATAATATTGAGCTTCCCAGCGTGGTCAATATAGACGAAGTCCTTTGGTCGGAAAGATCTATGTTTGATTCCTGTCCAAGACGTGAGGAACCTTTATCTGGTCTTTTTCGACGAAAGGTGAGTTAGCCGGTCTCATACGGTGGTAAGGGGTTTTTCGTCTCCCCCCCCAACAGGCAAACTGTCCCCGTGGACACACGCATCTACAAACATAGGATACATCGGAAGGCATAGGGATAACCACCTTATCCTAGAAGTGGTTGCGGTTTCAAATCGTAATAGGCTATACTTAATACGAACGTAACAGGCCACTAAGCCTAATATACGTATAAGGAGGAAGAGGGTTTTAATATTAGTTTTCCCAGTTTATCGTCAGATTAAAACATTTAACTGTTAATTTCACTATTATTATTTGGTCGGGCATTTTAATATTTTAATAAATAAAATTAGTTTAATATGCAGAGCGTGAACCTTTCCGAACATTATTAATTAATTAATCTGTAATGGTCAGAGAACCATTAATTTAGATTTCTGATTTATAGTAAAAAAAGTTAGGACAGGAAAAAGGTACATGCAGTTCACAAAAGCTGTTATTTTGTATTGTCATTTAAAACCCAATGTCACAATAGTCGTCTCTTTCTAGTTTCCTTAGATTAGCTGTATCAACAATGCTGTTTGCGTGGAAATACCTGGGGTCGGATTCTCATCTAGACAACCTTAAATTAAAGGGTTTTTCAACGAAGTCGAGTTAGTCCCCAGAAGAAAAAACTCATCCGCGTCATACGGAAGTGGATGGCTTTTTTCTTCCGGAAACTCTGGTGTTTTATTCTTCACAATAGACAAATCGCCTAGAAAAATACACAATTAACAACATCGTCTCTAAATAATAAAATGTAATTATGGTGTTTTTATGGCGATTGATATGAATAATAATAATCCTCAACTTTTGCATTATCATTATCCTTTTTATTTTCATAGAGGGGAGGGAAGAATCTCCATTGTTAGGTTAATTCTTCCATAGCTGGAATGACATAACTGGACTTCTCTATGGCCAGACACCAAATAGGAAAAATGCTAGAATATTCAATCGATATTGTTATGCTCCTAAAAGCCATGTGTGGGAGAGTGTCTTAGTGATTTGTTTCTGGTCTGTGGATTTTCATTTTTAAGTTGTTTATTCGTCTCGTCCTGTGTGTGTGTGTGTGTGTGTGTGTGTGTGTGTGTGTGTGTGTGTGTGTGTGTGTGTGTGTGTGTGTGTGTGTGTGTGTGTGTGTGTGTGTGTGTGTGTGTGTGTGTGTGTGTGTGTGTGTGTGTGTGTGTGTGTGTGTGTGTGAAAGAGAGAGATTGTGTCAAACTTTTAAAATATGTCACTTTTATTATTTTTATTACTGATTTTACAAAGATCTGCTTCTTTGTTTTATTGTTTTGCATCATGGAATTGGTTCAATAAAAAAGTAAAAAAAAGCAATTAATGGATACATACATTGAACTTTTCATTACGGTATTACTTGCTATAGTTAATCTAATTGTTTCAGAAAAACAATTAGATTAATTACTGTACTTTTACTTCTGAACAAAAAGATAAACAACGGCGTTGAAAAATAGCATATCTGATTAAGAAGTAATTTACTCAGAGACAGCTGCCAAATTGTAGAAAATTAACTGAAAACACTTATCCTTTCTTACAAATACGAGATAAGTATGTGTGTGATAGCAACCCGATCTGAACAAATGATGTGCTTGCATTTTAAATATAAAGTGACTTACTTTATACTGTGGCAAATTAAACAGTTAAGAGCTGTCTTTTTACAAGTTCAATACACTGGGAAAATTGTTTCTACTCCGTATGTATTGCTCGATATCTTTTCTATTTTTTGCTCTCTTTCTCGCTTGCTCACTCTCTCCCGTATTACTAGTGACGGATTGATGATTCTTGAGATCTGCGTTAGACTATCCAAATATGCCATTGCATCTTCCATTTTAGCACGATAGCCATCTAATTTTACACAGACCTTGGACAAAGTCCTGCACTTTATTTATTTGAGACTAGTGTTTAGGGACATAAATGTGCTCGATTAACAAGTACATCATGCCTGGGATCACCTTCTCCCACTTCACCTGCCGCTTGAGGGCGCTGAAGAACGCCTGAATGCAGCAGTACACCTTCGATGACATACAACAGTGGCAACGACTTCTGACCTAGACAGGGAGAAACAGACATAAATCTTAGAGGAATCTTTGTTTTAATTTCTTTCTCAGACCTATATCGTGCAAAAGGCACAATTACTCAAACACCTGCGTGTCTCTTCCGTAAATTATACCGCTCTATTATCGGCTGACTTAGCTCATCCGATAAGTTTTAGTGGACTTTACGATCTTCAGTTACTTCCTCCATATCAAATAAGTCCACGATACAACACACACGAAGTGAAATAAATATTCTCAACTCTTATTCTTTAAAACCAATGCATTAAACCCATCCTGATATTTTAATAGTTGACGGTAGGTAACTAAAACCGTTTCATTCTAGGTAGGAACTGCATGTATACAACAACTACAATGAAATTCTCGAACTGTTTCAGTGAAGATATGCTTTTGTTGATTATCGGTGATAGACCTATAATTTAAACTTTTTCAAAAATTAGATACAATTAGCTTTCGATAATTATATGCAATTACTGTTAAAATACAGTATTTAATAAGATAAAAATTAAAAAATATAAAAAGATTCTAAGTGATCAAAATATAAAATTAATAGTTATCTTTCGGTCGAAAAAAAATACGTAAGCAAGGATTGGAGAAAGTTTTTCTGTAAGTAAATAATCAAGTTAATAATTATCACTGTGAGAGAAACTATCATTGTAACAGAGGTAAAGGTTTGATTGGTAAGACTAATTATTATAAATACGATAATGTTTGTTTTTGCTTTGATAAACGAGTTAAAACTTTATTTTTAATGTAGTATAGATTCGTTTTGTTTACTTGGCATAATCATCATAATTAGATTTCGAATTAAAATCATTTCGAAAGGAATGCATACTTTAAATGTGTTATTACTTAATGTAGTTTGACATAACCGGAGAATATCGTCATGGCTTTGGCATTAACGGTGTTTGTGAGTTTCCGACCACATCCAACTCAACATAGTTATGCTTCTCTTCTCTTTTTTCTACTTCTTCTACGTCTCCATTCTTGTTTTTATTCTTAATCTCATTGACTATGAATTTACATTTTCTTTTACATCTCTACTGCATTTCCCATATGCTTAGGAACTGCTGAACAATACTAAGATGATTAAGTTAAGAAAACTATTATACGTACCCCGAAGTTTCATTGATATCATAGTCGGACAACATTAGTGAAAGAAATATCTCTATATTATAAGTTTATTTCATCAAAATCACGAAGGAAGGTGTTAGTAATTGATAACTAATACAACAACAAAAAATACATGGAATAAACGGAAAATAATTAAAAAAAGTCATGTACAAAATAAGAAAACATAACTTCTTATAATGCACTTTTGGTAAAACGAAATTTATTATTATTATTGGCTTTTTTAAAAATCAGAGCAACACGACAATCCACCTACGTCGTTCGTCAAGACAGGTGATGTCAGCAATTGATTTCCACCTACAGAGACTTGAAGAATGAAGAACTCTGTAGACTCTTTATACAAGTTGATACCCAGACGAGACCCTCGAAATTACATCTTGCAATACGATTAAGGGATAATAAATCATATTCGACTATTTTAAATAATTCCTGAAACGAAGCATTGTAAACCTATAGTATATTAATATCTTGGGTAGCCTAAGGATTTTTTTTTGTTATTTTTGTTCATTTTTATATTTTTTTTTTGTATCTTAATTTATTTATTTATTGGTTTGTGAGACTGAAAATTCTGCTCTAGAGACCAAACATAGAACTTTTTTTATGTTGCTTCAGGCTTCTAATAAGCGGGATGGTGGCTCACATCGGACGAGGAAACTCATCTCATGACCAGCATCTCAAAAAAAAAAAAAAAAAACTACCTAAGTAGCTTTAGTGATGTTCTTCAGAATCGTGCTAAATAGTGATGTTAACAGAATGATTTCGTTTAGTATGCAACTATGTGTGCTGTAAATATAAATAAATTTATTTTAAAATATTATCGTAACTCCTCCTATGGCCTTTGTACATCTAATGTGATATAAGCTCGTGTACGTTACATGTAACTACTGTCAAAATAATTCGATTCAGGTTTAATGTTTGTGAGAGAGATAAAACCATATCATCCAAGGTTGATAACAAGATCAGCTAACTGAATGCAAAAATATAAAAATAAAAATAATAATAATAAAAAAACGAACAGTAAATGAACTACATATTGAGTAGTCACCAAAATGGCAAACCGATAAACTTAGCATGAGACGTATAGAATGCGATGAGAGCAATCTTTATAAGTTTTTTTTCTTCGTAGAAATTTTATAATCAATTCACAAAGTGGGTAAACCAACTAGAACACACACACACACACACACACACACACACACACACACACACACACACACACACACACACACACACACACACACACACACACACACACACACACACACACACACGAGTATTGGTAAAGAAATTGGCCAAACGAATTGAACTAAGTCAAGATTCGTTACCTGTAATGAACAATTAAAAGTATTATACGAGTTTAAACAAATGTATAAAATGTTTATTGTAAGCGAAAAATAAAAATATTATAAAGAATAACATACGACTGTCTTAAATCAGTGAAATCAAAAATTTACTTCATTTTTTCAATTAAAATTTGATATCTCGACTTTATAATTTCTTTTTATCTACGTAATTACGTTGTTGTTTCCCCCAGCACAATTCTATTGCTAAGAACTAATGACGTGCGTGCTTTTTTTTCAGACAGTACGTGCTTTAATTCTCTGACAAAACAGGTGGATGAAACTGATAAGCGTTTCATGACCTCCGTATTATCTTAGTTACATCATGAGTGTGGGTTAACCGTTTCTTTGGTGGTGGTTTATTTGAACAAGAGTCTAATAAAAAGGTCCCCTGGTGGTGTCAGATTTTAAGATCGGATTCTTTCTCTCTCTGAGTCCATTTCGAATGGATGTCAAGCCTCTTTTTTTTTTTTTTTGTATAACGCTACTAGACAGTTATTGGTGGGATGATCATAAAGCAGGAAAAATAAAAATGTCCTACGAAACACAGTTTTACACTTATTTAGCAGACTTGTTGCAAAGACATTTTACAGTTATCCAGCCTGAACTCTCTTTTAATAGAATTGGTATTAGCAGTTTCATTAATTAGAAATTAACAATTTCAGTACTTGATAATAATGAGTAACCACGACGTGCCATTCGCCTTTCAGATGTAAAAACATGTTCGTCTGAGATGCGAGCAATCTTGATAGTTTTTTTCCTTCGTTGAAATTTAATGATCAGCTCAAAAAGTAGGCAAACCAGCCAGAACACACAAACAAATTAATCAACATTAACACACGTTCTCATAGTTCTAGTTGTATTTCACGTATTTCCGTTCAAGCGAAACCAAAGATAACGTTTATTGTCATCTAAACCAATAAATTGAAAATTTTCAATTTTTGTTCTTCAGAGGCGACACTAAAAATGTCTCAAACACACAACTAAGCAGAGAAGAGTACTGAGTAATGAAGAGTCTCTCCTGTACTAAGTAATCTAATCAGCCAACGACTTCATATAATAGTGATCACTTTTAGACTCCTCTGACATTCATTACACCTTTTATTTTTCAGGCATGGCAAAATTAATCGGTTTTAGACAGAAATTGCAATATTTTTTCTCTAAGATAATAGGCAAATCAATCCAAGAATACGAATAAATAACTGAACGCGATAGTATTCTGAATAATGACGAGCAGCGAATTCTCTTATGGTTATCCAAATTAGTGTGAGTCCGTGCACAGGTAAGTTATATGTTATATTGGTACCGATTAGGTCGCTATCGAGTCATAAATGAAAGTCGGAGCTGTCCTGATGTTCGTTTTATGGTCTCATAATGTTTTATTATCTTTTGATCTGTTGTTATTTAGTTGAAAAGGTATGTAGATTATCTTCATTAATCTACATTGATTTTCATTTCTCCCTGTCTTTCTAGCTTTGTGCACAATCATGCTACTAATACTAGAGTGTTTGGAGAAGTGAGAGTGATAAAAAAAATGAATTAATCGAAATTTACACCAGTAAACATGTTGACTGTCCGCAAACTTGTTTTTTTTTATATTTTTAATTTATTTTTTAATTAATTTTTTATAAAATTAAAAGACCAAGTTAAAAAAACATGAGATAATTTTAAAAAAAGCGATGAAATTGAAAGAAAGAGCGAGAAAGTCGTTGAAAAATGTGTTTTGATCGTATTTTTTCGTTCTCTCTCTCTCTCTTTCTCTCTCACAGGCACATATACACTCACAGATTCGCACGCATCCAGAACATATTTTGAATTTTTCTTAATTGTGTAATCCGAGATAGAGAGAGAGTGAACAGTCATCTCGTAAGATATCTATTAATTCTAGACTTTCTTCGCATACCTGAAGAACGTTGCGCCCACTTTAGCATAGCATGCAGAACGACCATACTCTCTATGGTATGTGGAACATTGTATGTTGAATTTCAAGGAGGGTCTGAATGATAGAAAAATGTGATAAGTACCTAAAGCATATGCAATTCTCGTTTTGTTTTATTGTATTTTTTCAACCAGTAATTCCAGCGAGCCGTGATAAACTGATAACATTCAATACATTATACATTTATTTTGTATTATACAGCACAAAATTCCATTTTAATCTTCGCTATTACCATTTAGAATTTATATAACAGGAAAATTTGTTCCGTCTATGCATCAGTTGTTTTTTCTTAAAAGGGGGTAAATGGTTCTTAAACCATCGCATTTTCACATTTAAAGTATCTGGCAAAATACGCAGTTAACCAAGTACTATACAGGGTGTTTGAAAAAGAATGTCCCGATTTGAAAATTGTATATCTCTGCAACCACGTGCAGCAGGTGGAGGGCACATTGAGCATTTGTAATTGTGGTGAGTGAAACTTTAGGTCTTGCTTCATACTTGATAATTTATTTTGTAACTGTACCACATTTTCATTATTAAATATAATTATTTGAAATCGGGTCATTCTTTTTGAAACACCCTGTATTATGCTACCTAAAGCCATGCACAATGTTGATTAAAATAAAAGCTATTAGGACATTTATCTTGCTTTTGTTGTCAACCAGTACTAATTGATGTTTAATACTTCCAAAAGTTTTGAACATTATTACAGTGTGTGTGTGTGTGTGTGTGTGTGTGTGTGTGTGTGTGTGTGTGTGTGTGTGTGTGTGTGTGTGTGTGTGTGTGTGTGTGTCTTGACCTGCACTACTAAATTTAGTAAATATTAATTTATTTTTCTGTTTATTCCAGAACCACAGGCCAACTACATCCTCAATACAGCCGGAGGACCACCAGGATCACGACCTCCCATCTGCACCAGTGCAACATCTGGATCGACAACAACATCGTCGTCTTCATCCTCGTCTTCGTCGTCAAAGAATGACGCTAGTCAGACAAGACAACGAACCCGTCGCAAACCGCGTGTGCTCTTTTCTCAGGCCCAGGTGTACGAGCTGGAGAGACGGTTCAAGCAGCAGCGGTACCTGTCCGCTCCAGAAAGAGAGCAGCTAGCGAGCATGCTGAAGCTTACTTCCACGCAGGTCAAAATCTGGTTTCAAAATCGCCGCTACAAGTGTAAACGGCAGCGACAGGACAAGACACTCGAACTGACAACGGCGAACATCCATTCTCCTCGCCGTGTCGCTGTGCCTGTGTTGGTGCGCGACGGTAAGCCGTGCCCACCCTCTGCAGCAACAGGATCAACGTACACCACTGGTCCGGCTACGTACAACGTTTCCGCTTACCACACGGCGCCCTCTGCAAACTACCCTGGGACTACTTACGGTCAAATGGCAGGACCGCCCGTGCAGCAAAATACAGTTGCGGGATCCGCAGCTGCTGGTTATATAAACGTACAGTCAGCGCAGATGCAGCAATTGCACCCCTCTCAGACATTACAGGGTTGGTGATTTTTTTTTTCCTTTTTCCTTTTTTTTTCTGTTTTTGTTTTTACTCACCCGTGATGGAAGTCGTCGGAGTCTCAAGAGACCGGAGTTACCCCAGCGGTAATGTTTGTAAAAAGTCGGAACTGAGGTCACTAAAACAAACCAGCTTTTTGATGTGGTGGACAGAGGAAAAAAAAGTGCATAGTTTGGTCTGCTTATAGTTCCTCCGTCAATTACTCCCTCCCCTCCCCCTCATGAACGGAACTGAGCCTGTTGGTGGATAAAGAAAGAAAAACTCTTGGAAAGGTTTCTTGAAAAATTAGATCTAATATATGCGCATGTATTTCATAACAGACTGTTTCTTGAAATGTAGAAATACGACATTAAACCGTTACCTCGCCAGTCCCTTCTTCTGTTAACTTATTATTTCTATCTGGGATGTATTTTTCTTGCAAAATTTATAAATGCTTAAAATCATCTTACAAACATGAACTAATATTACTGAACTTCACTCTTTTGCCACACTGGAAATAAAGATATGATTGAAAGTTCAGCTATGGACTGAATTGTTGGTTTATTGCCGAAGCTAATAAAACTGCTATAGAAAAAAATACACCCAAAATACCTCTATTTTGAATTTTATAAATGAATTTCGTGAAAAAATAACATCAGCAAGGAATAAAATTCTGTACACATGACAAACCTCTCATAAAAAAGGAAAAAAGTAAAGAAACAGTTCCTCCTGATTACACACACGCATCCTGTGTGCCTGTGTGTGATCAGGTGGAACTGTTTCACCTAAAGATGAATTAACCAGCCTCCTAATACAGTTAGCAAATATACCAGCTGCAGAGCTTTAGTAACTTCTGCCGTAATTGAGAAAGCCCAATCTCTCTCTCTCTCTCTCTCATCAGTGTATTTTAAACGTGACAGTGAGACTATGAAGTATACTTAATCCAACTGCGTGTATTCTTTGGCTTCTGATTTAATAAGTTATTAAGTACTTATTGCATCCTACATGTAATTAAAATCGATGTTCGTTTTCAACCAAATGGTGCAGAGTCGACAGGAGTGAAACTGTAATACATTACATAACCAAAAAATGAACCACTTCGTGTAGTATTAGTTTTAAAAATAGACTTTGTATATATGAGGAATGTAAGGATATTCTGAGGATATATAAGGCAATTGAAGCAACGAACTTATATTTCCAAAGAATATCCTATATGTGCTCGTTAAATTTATAAACAGAGAAATCTGATGCCCAGAACATTTACTGGAATTCGCTATGCTTGTCATTCTGGAACTTTTTTCTTTTGCTAGATGGACAGTAGCATCATTATGTTCTGGATCATTCCTTCTCATGTGGAAAAAAGAAAGCGTGTCCTCGCTATAGGCACGCGTTATATCCTAAATCAGAAGGAATTTTGGATTCTCATGCTGTCCAAAACTGTATCTTGGTCACTACTATAGATGGCGTATCTTGTTATTGCGAGAGGCGAGAAGAATCTCCAAACAGATACACGGATGCAAACATCCTATTACATGCAGCGTTCTCGATGCAGTTTTAGTTGAAATGGACACTTAGGAATAGCTGTTGAAATCCTTAATAAGATCCGACACTATAACTGCTTATTATCAACAGTACTTGTTATCCTTCTTTGTCTTTGAGTAGAATATTTTCTTATTTTACTTTTTTCCTCCTATCCTAGCAAGAAACATCTTACACAAAGTGTTAGCAAAGATACTAGTCCTAGACAATTTCAGAAAGGGCGTCTGACGACTTTCTAAAAGACTCTTTCTTTTCTTCCCATGTTTTCCTACATACGTCAATGAACAGGACGTGTGGTTTCTATGATATCACCAACTGAGCTTTTTTCTTCCACGTACTGTAATTGTGAATCATCTTTTTATTTCTCACTTAACCTAAGGCTGGTTATAATTAATAAAAAAAGACTTTATTAGATATTAGCCTTGTCGTAATTCCGAGAGCTTTTATATGGATAATCCAACCTACCTCATACATATATTTTAAGCTCAAATGATGTAATTACACTTCATGAAATGTGCAACTTTTTTGTACCTTCCATGAATTGTACAATGCCCTTGAAACGTGCGTAACGATTTGTGCTCATTGCGTGAATATTTATACAAATAAATATAATAAAAAAAGTTAATAGTTATCTGCAGCGAGTGCAAACCTGCAACGTTGAGTTTAAAGTACTGTGCGTTTACCATCTAGGCCACTTTTTTATTTTTATCATCTTTGCCACTGAGAACGTGTTGAACGAGAATCTAAATTTACTGATATCATATTATGTATAAATAACCTCTGTAATCTAAAAGAAGTTCTAAAATATTTGGAGTTTACACGTCTTCATTTGGAAATAACAGCTAGGCAAGATCTACATCTAACCATCAAAGTGCAAAGAAAACGAACGATATTAATAAGAAGACTTCTTGGTTAAGTATTATTTACTTCCTTTGTTAGGTATTATTTATTATTATCTGACACCTCCAGGGAGTCCAAAGACTCGTCGATGGAGGGCACCTACTCTACAACTTTCTGTCTCCAATACTCAATCTATTAACTACAACTACATTAACGCCATCTACTGCCCACCACCACTAGTATTTCCACAGACAATCACAAACATCCATGTCCACGGCGGGATTCGAACCCGCATCCTTTTGGCTGGAAAGTGGATACGCTAACCACTCTGCCAACCAGGCTGGATACTTTGACTCTGAAACATTCCTATCTCTTGTAACGACATTATTATAATTACATTGACTTAATACTTACTCTGTCAGAGTAAGAACTCGGCAGCGATATTCTTATGTACTACAAGGAGACTTGATGTTCTTTTTCTGACCAAGAAAATGGCGGCGATGTGTTATATAACGATGATTGTGCAAAAATACATATACGCAATAAATGTCTAGAGCATTTCATGCTCTAGACATTTCGTGAATTGTGTAAGAGGGATGTACACTTCATGAAATGGCCAAGAAACTGCACATTTCATGATTTGTACGCCTTCATAGTTTGCGCGTAACATATATATGACTAAGAATTTATAAGGCAGAACTGCATAAGATAACTTTTATTTTTATTTCATTTTAATCATCCTAATTGCACAGGATTTCTTCATGTGTAACCTAGTAGACAAAACAGTAAGGACCAAACAAAGGTGACAACTGTTATGTAGTTATAGAAGAGACTGATGTTATTTTTAAAATATTTCTAATTGTTCAGAACGTTGTGCGTGTTTACGCATTCATGTGAACGTGTTTGATTGATGAAGGCTAGGATGTGCTCAGACAAGTTAATACTTGAGTTAATATTTAGATGTTTTCAATACCATTTCCAAAAATTTCCAGAATTTTCTCTCTGTTGTATCATAGTGACGGTGTAACAGTTTCGATTTTTTCAATAATACTTAATGTTTCATCTATTCACTTCTATGGTATGAAATATCTCGAACGTGTTTTTCAATCGTTCAATTGATTTTTCTGTATATAGGGAAAAATCTACGATTTCCCACTACATATGCATAGGACTTTTGAGAGCGCAAATGACTAGCAGATTAGTCATGTTAAAAATATATATATCATGAGATCATTTCAGGATCCAGAAGCATGTTTGATACCGTTGATATAACATAATTAGTTCTCTTGTTTAAGTTTAATATAACTTAGATTACCTCCAAGTTCGTGTCCTTCAATGCCGGATTACGCTATTAACAATTTTTTTAAAGACATGTTCATTAATGGCATACATTTACTAGAATCATTTCTTTAAAAATGCTCGTGTATGCGTCATATGTAAAAACTTTTTTCCTTTTTGACTGTAGTAGTTGTAACAACACAGACATTATTGTTTGGCACGTGGAAATAGTGTCACATGTTAGTGACTCAGAAGTGAGGTCTATCAGGCAATGACATACATTGGCCAGCAGTACATAGAATTTAAAAACTCTCATATGAATAATCACGTTAAGGTCTTTCCTTTTAGTATCCTACCGTGATTAAATCTTAAATACAACTTCCGTAATCGGTTTACACCGTTTTTGTGGATGCTAGTTTTACCAACGTACACATATCGAATTACTCAAAATGACATAACGTGCGTTTTTACCACTGTCTTGTAGTTCATATGCACTGTGATATCACTTTACTTGTGCATTACTAACGTGCAGAACACTAACCAAACCAGACATGATGTGTCACGCTGTTTGTACAGTTATATTGTTACAATGCAGATAGTTTTCATCAATAGTTAAAAATGCAGCAATAACCGATTCAAACACACATAATAATGCTGGTGCAGTAATTTAGTCTATTACTTCAGAGAATAATTCATTTATCCTGAATCCTGTTTGCTTGGGAATAAGACGTCCTTGAAATGATCAACCTTATTAATCGTCCATATCATAAAATCTTTATGAGACATTATTGAAGATGAATGTCTTACTAAAGGCTAAAGATTTCACCTTACTTTTGACATCACCAAAACGTAATAACAATTCGAAAATAATAATAAAAATGTTCTTTTTTTTTTTTTTTTTTTTTTAGCAACAGGGAACCGACCGCATTTCTATTTTGCTTTTTATGTGAGTTTTGGGGTTCTAACTTTGAAATCACGAGCACTTCGGACTAGTGAACCAAAAAGTACTTCAAAAATTAACCACGTCAGTATAAAATTGAAGTCAGAAGTATTCAGTGAACAGTAAATATCAGTCAAAGGCATCTGCTAACTTGTTGGGTTTCTGGTTTGTGAAAGAAAGAAAAAAAAAACTTTCAACCATCGTCTGAGACTGCTAACTCAGCTTCAGGTTTAAACGTTCTTTGCACTCTTCACTGGAAGAACTGTTCTAAGTTTAAAAAGAATAGCTCTTTGATGACCTTGTTTGAATGAGTCCTTCACAGGATTCTTTTGTCAGTGTTACAAGAGTTATATAATACTGAAATTCTTTATACTATAGAAAATATAACAAAATAATTCTGATTATCCTTTTGATATATTTTCGAAGTAAATTACAGCATTAAAAGTAATTAATTCATCTAAAATGATCTTCCTAATCGAGTAAAATAACGTAGATTATGATTTGAATTCATTTTTCTTTCTATCGCGCTGTTTCACTATCTTTCATAAATAATTCTCCAAAAATAAATTTGAAACAAAGAAAATAACCTGAAATATTTTATTCTGTTTGTACAATGAAGTGCAGTTTAACATTTTCGTGTTAAACCATGGGTTCCTCTTTTAGAAGCTCACTGGTAAGGTGCGCTGTGCTTAACTTTCTGTGTTCAAATCCATCTTATGCTAAATAAATTTTAGAAATTGATAAAAACAAAGCATTCGATATTTTAGCTGGATTGAATTGTTGGAGCTGTGACCGACCGACGCAACTAAGGCAATGAGACCAATAAGTTATGTCTGCTAACGTAAGCGTACATTCTTGTGGACGGTTTGTCTGTTGTGCGGGTATTAGGTTATTAGGTGTGACAAGGTGTTAGGCTGTTTTCTTTCACACGAAAAGATAGTATTTCCAACTAATCAAAGCAAATCCTGGTATGTGACTTTTGTATTCTCTGTTAATCAAATAATGTTCGCCAAATGGTTTGCTGAAAAAACGAATTTCCGGGTTGAGGAAAGTCCATCCCATCGGATAGAAACTGCTGCCTCTCCTTTACCTAAATTGCCATTATACAGATTGGTTCCTCGCACCTGTACGTCATTCCGATCTATACTGAAGTTGAATCCATTTTAAACAGAAGGCAGCTTATTTCACTTTACATCTAAACTAATATAACAATAAATTCACGCATCTTACCATTAACTGTTTCTCAAATAATAATTGTCTTCAAAAATCATGAAGTGAAGCTCTTTTTGAAGTTTCCCATTAACTTGAACAGATTCCAGTTATATATAAATCTAATAGCGCTTTACAATAGCATCTTCTTAGATGGATCGCTCTTTTAAATTTGAAAAGGTGAACATTAACAGAGTGATGCTGCTTGTAAATGTACTCTTTGATAAGCTAAGATACCATCACCTACTAAACGATATAAAGAGTTCACGATTAATAAAGGCAGTCATTTCCGGCCAAAAACGTCGATTAACAACGTTTCACCTAGAGTTAATCATTAAAAAAGTACGCTCATCAAAGAAAAAAAATCTTTCATGACCTAATGAGAGAACACTGCGAATTTTGTCGCATCACTGAAAAGTAATTGTAGTAAACCACGTGATAGTTGTCTGTTTTAGTCGAAAAGTCCTAATAATTCTTTCTGTATGCAAAAAAGTATTTTACTATTGAATTTGTAAATATTTTAATTTAAAAAAAAACTTGGGAAAAGCTTTCAAAGTTTCATTCTAACAATACATATAATATAGAATTCGCTAACGAACTTGTTAACCAAAAATATTAATGCAAAACAACAATTATTATTATATAGAGATTGATTTCTTATTATTATTAACATTTATTTAGAATCCTATTTATGAGCAATCTGAGGCTACTTCCTGCTCCATTCCACGTTTTCTAATTCTATTTCCCTCACTAAAAGTATTTCTGTCAGATGAAATCTAAGTATTAGACTATATTATACAGTATGAACAATAACAGACCACAGTGTATTATTTTAAATGCAACCAGTGGTTATGTATATCTAGCATAAATATTTAATACAATGAACAACTTTTACTAGGCGTTTATGGTGTAAGCGTAGCTGGATTGGTATCGCTAGTCTTTTGGTTGGAAAGTCTTTTTTTATGTTCGAATCGTGTCTAGAATGAAGAACTTTTTCAAGGATTTTCGGGTGACAAGGTGTTAGATGAAAACCCCGATGAAAAACAGGCAAGATGAACGAGTTTCCTCCAGGAAACTCGGGTTTTTTCATCTTGCAAAACAGGCAAAGTTGCCAGCACACAGCACACACACAAATTACAGTGGATAGGGGCTGTAAAATCTCCAGGACGTTGCGAACATTGGAAGTTAAGTGAATGTTTTTTTTTTCTCCATCAGAGCACTAATTAGTGTTCTTCAAGGTCCATATTAGAAAGCAAGTACTAGTAATTTTCTCCCAAAATCTGAAGTCAAATTTATACTCGACATTTGTGCATTCTTTCGTGAAAAGTCTGTTCCTGAATAGATGATTAATCTTCAAAAGCTTAAAACGAAAATTACGCTTTACCTTTATTTCACCTTTTTTTTATTATTTGGCGTATATTCAGACGCAGTTAATATTCATGTTTTCAGCATGGAAAAAACGTTGATTAGCAAAACCAATTTGGAAAAATGAAAACATTTAAAAAAAAATTGTGATAACCGAAACTAAATAACTCAAAATTTGATTATGAATCACAAGACCATTGAATCTAAGCGGTCTTGTAAAAACAATTTTATTTTTAGACTAATGTTAAATATGCGAATATTCGTCAAAAGGTGGCAGTCGTAGTCACATAAAAAGAATGCAAAACTTCAATTTTATTTTCAACATTTCTCGAAAATTCTAGAATATCACTGGGATAAAGAAAGCGATACTCCTTCACTCATGTATTTGCATACTTCTCTCCTTCATTTGTCTCCTTCATCTTCTTCGTTTTTGTTAAGTCGCACATCTGAAAAATCTGAACAACTACAATTATTAAAGCTATTACAAACATTACACGGCAAGCTAATAACAGGAATCCAATGAGCAATTTTAAAAATAACAAAAGATCGCTTTACCATTCTTTGTGATTTATTTTTTTACCGGACTGAAACTCTAGGAGATCCCCACCAGGTTTCTTAGGGTAGTGGGGAGAGAAAGGAGGGGATATAAAAACCACACAATCGTTGATAATAAAAAGGAACCTTATGCCAAGTCGTCCACGCGCCTCAGAGACTGGCCGTGCTCCTAACATAAACGGAATCATACAATCAGCATACCAAAGGCCATAAAGGCCTCTTTATGTAGTTTCTGATACAAACCAATACCGTGAGGAACGCTATAAGGTTACACAGGCCATCGTCTGTTCGGGCTGTCCGCTAAATGCTAGGACGACCTGTTTGGCCTCAAAAACTGGCCGATGTTAGAAGAGAGAGAGTGACGCAGTTCGACACACAGTCAAACCTCACACTTTTCGTCTGACGAACACAAAGAAGCTACTTATCAAGGCCAAAGTTTACGATCATCAGTCACAGGAGGCGGCAGGGTAAGGAAAAAGAAGTAGGGGGGGGGGAGGTGAGTACAACGGGTAGAGCGCAAATTTGGGAGTCAAAAAATTCAATACAGTGGACCGCCAGCGGCACGGTGCAAGGACTGGGTAATAACGACGAGATATACAAGGTGGAAGTAAGAGAACGTAGGGGAATCGGGCTAAGAAACGGGGGGGGGGGGAAGGTTGTTGAATGATCGGGTGTAGAATTACTTCCGCATATCGAACTCCTTTGTACCACATCACCAGATGTGCACGTATGCTGGGCACATCAAACAGAGTTCCGTTTATTTACTAAACTGCGCACAAAGGCTACTTTTACAGAGAGAGAGAAAGAGAGACTCGGAACTGTGAAATAATGCAAAATCTTGTAACTCTATTTATGGATCCATAATTTGCGATAATTAAGTCCCAACTAAGAAAAAAAAATGCATGTTCGTGATTTACTGGGTTTGTAGTACGTTATGAATTATAAAAAGAAGCTCTGGAACAGATATGTAAGAAATAGAGCATACTTAGATAATGAAATAAGAAATTCTCAGAGAAATGAGAGTATGAAGAAATGTTAGGCTTCCGTTGATCCTGATAGGCAATTCGGATTAACTCAAATTAGTAGCATCTTAATTTGAATACATACGGGATAAACAAATTTCCATTCAGGTTGAAACGACAAGTATTTGCATAGCTTTAGCAATTCAATGAGTATGTCTCGAGTAGCGAAGGTTTGGTCCCTCTTTCCAACATACGAATATTGGTGAGGTGGAAGTGTTCAGACCTCTATTAATCATCGATGCAAACAGCACTGTGGGTGTGTGTGAGGGGAGGATGTAGATAGGAGCAGCAGTAATGGTAACTGACTCCTATATACTGACCTTTCGAAATGTGCAAGCGTTTATTTGGAAGTGGAATGTGCGCATTCTAAGATCTACGTTTCCACGAAATTAGGAAAGACATAATAGAGCCCACGATGCTTTCTTGGTCATAGTTGAAGTGTATAAGACATGAGGTTCGATTCTATAAAAGTGAACCGAAACGACCAATCCTATTAAAATATCCTTGCCCAGAAGCTGTTGTCCCAACCAGCTGAACAGCATGTCAGAAACACATTTAAAGCGCAATACTATTTCTTTTTCTTCTCGCAATCGCTGCCTTTGAATTACAAGTCAATGTAAATGTGTCCAGGGTGAAATGGCTGCAAGAAGGGAACTGACGGAGTTTGAAAGAGGCGTTGTGGCGCTGTATAATGTTCAAACTCCTCTTTGGGCAATGCAATGCTTCCCACGTTGTGGCATTTCTACGGAACTGACCAATGTCTCTTACAGAAGACAATGCACCGTGTCGCGAAACTACTGCGTGATTGGTGGACACGAACGTCACCACACTTGACTGGCCTCATCAAAGCCATCATTTCATTCCTACTAAATATCTAAGGGATGACTAGAGCGTCAGGTACATGAAGAATGGTCCAAAAATCCCATTGATCGCTATCCCATTGAAAGTGTGCCCCCTAAATTTGTTGCAGTCATCGCAGCGAAAGAAGGTCTTACATCTTGTTAAAGTGGGTGCCAGGGATGTCTGTTAACTTTTTTCCAAGCAGTGTATATCAAATATACATAACGGAAGAGTCGATGGCCACGTTGCGAGTAATTCTGAGCATTCTGATTCATTACAGCATCATGATTTTATAATCTCCATGTCTCCTTTGGTACATTTTTTTTCAGTTACTAAGGGGATGCAGTTTCTCTCTGATAGCCTTCCTCAGCAGTCAATAAAGGAGAAAATAAGAAAGGAATTGAGCCTTAAATGTATGTAATTTTATCTCACTTAAAATTGATATTTAAGTAAAATAAATTACAAAAACGGTAAGTCAGCTTACTATTTATGGCAATTATAAAGCTTTTTAATGGTAATGCTGACAGACGCTATAGTTGGGCTAAGAGCTAGAATTCTACTTTAGAAATCATGAGCAGCCTGTAGTAAGAGTGGGCTGTTCCGTTGTTTTGAATGACGACCGAAACAACTTAAGGTATGAAGTCAATACTATATAGGTTAATGGCGTGTGGCGTGCAGAATGAAAAACGGGAGATTACGGGAATAAAAACCCTTTCACAGCAGTATGAGAATGACTAATGTGTCGTTACCAGAAAAGCTCTTGTAAAGTTTCTTTGCATTCTAGATGGGATACGAACTCAGGTCTTTCCAATCAAAGCTGCAGAGGCTTCACGCGATTTGGAAACTGAGCG
This sequence comes from Typopeltis vanoorti, assembly GCF_054136105.1. Classification (NCBI taxonomy): domain Eukaryota; kingdom Metazoa; phylum Arthropoda; class Arachnida; order Uropygi; family Thelyphonidae; genus Typopeltis; species Typopeltis vanoorti. Next base: position 146,076,609 of record NC_143549.1, read on the forward strand.
TATCAGAAATGACGATGAAGGACAATTGCTGTCTAAAATTATATTTAATATAATATATATAAACTGCTTACCGTAAAATATATGCAAGGTTTTTTTTTTTTTTTTTAGATTTTTCACGAATGTTGTCTTTGGAATGCATGAAAAGAAAAGCTAAGCAGATGAAAATAAAGATACACAGTTAGAAAATTATGAGTGATTGGAAGGGGGGGGGGGGGGGTCCGACCAATGTACTGAAAAAAAGATTTGCATAAAGTTAGGATTCAGAATAAAAGTTAGTGGAAAATTTTGTTTTATTTTTATATTAATTCCCTACAGAGAAGGTTGCAAAATGTACCACACTGATGACGTTTTGTACAAAAAGTTGAGAAGCGAGAGAATAACTTTAATAGTGTGCAGATATCAAATTAAAGTTTTTAAAAATTAATTGGCAGTATTGAAGTAATATTCGCGTGATATAAGGCTTCCTAAAATAGGTGAATAAAACGTTTACACCAAAAGCACTGTTACTTTTACTTTAGCTTTAGTGAAGCACTTTCGTATGAAATATTCTCATTCGGTGCCTTCTTTTTATATAAACGAAGGCTAACATAGATCACAAAGGATTTAAGTTCCATGGGGTTGGAACAGAGTCGGATGAGCTTAGTCAATCAGTCTATTAAAGAAGAAGACGAAGTGCATGCTTCGATATCAAATGATGCGATGCGAAAGTTAACCAAGCAAGCATTGAGTTGGGCAGTGCACGCAATGCCGTCTTTTTTTTTTTTTTAATTTTATTATCGGCAGCCTTTTGATATTGTCTCAGATCTACCGATCCGTACGCTATTAGATACAAAGTAATGAAATTTTGTCTGTCGATGAAAAGTCCAGTGAAATGGACGCGAGAGAAAAAAGCTGCCGTAAGATAAACGGGTCACTGTAACGGATCAGCGGGGTATCTTGAACGTTATGATAAATGAGAATGGCACGTAAACTTTAGAAAGGGTTACGAACTGGTGACCTCTGTCCGTAGGTTTATAAACAAGCCGCTGCAAACTGTTACAGCGAGCCACTATCATCACCTTATTTACTAGAGGACCCCTCTGTGAGAAAGTCTACGGTTTATGCACAATACTTTGTTATCGTTCCGCTTCAGCGAGAGCTAGCAAAGGAGGCTATAATTGTGGCTTAAGTTTCATACAGTGACCTTTTACCTCTCTGTTATCGACAGTTGATGTTTGCTTTTAGTCTCAGACTGCTAAGTTGGGTTTTATAGAGAATTTTATATTGAAATGGGACAACTCGTGCACATTTCATGCACAGCGTATTAACTGATCAAAAGACAGTGTGAGAGAGAGAGAGAGAGAGAGAGATTTCGTGTCCTTGGTATTTACTCTTCAATTAGTTTTATTTCTTCTTTTATGCATACGATAACAACAAAATTAAATACGTTGGCTATCGTTTTTAACAATTATATTTTACTGCAACAGAAACTTCTTGAAATCCAAAATCCAAAATTATTTAATAGTAGTGACAGCTCTTTGATTCAAAAGTCGTGTATTAGAATCATGTCTGGGACAATGAATAAATAATAAGCAGCACTTTCAGTTATAAGGCGAGTTATATTCTTTCAAATTGTGGTAGCAGAGTTTGTTTTCCAGGAAAGTGAAAGTGTTCTTTTTTTTTATCCCTTCCTACGCCAAACAGACAATTTGACTAGAGAACACAAAAATTCGACATATATTTAAGTACTGATACGCGCCATTTCAAATAAATACTGTAAAAAAGTGTACATTCATGACATTAGTTGTTTCTCCAAATTCTAAACAGATATATTACACATGTTACTTCGCTACAGAGGATTATCTACACAAATTCTAATATCACGATTTTGATCACGCGGAATTTTATGGCTTTATCAATAGCCTATCACCTAAGATATCTAACTACTATATACCGGGAGATCAACTTGGTTTATTGGTGAATAACACACAGCAAATAACCTCTGTTCGAATTTCTGGAATATTTATAAGTAAGTACCATCAACTGAAGGTTGTTGGTTAGTTACGCTTATACAGAGGTAGCATAGCTTTTCTGCCAGTAGCATGTTTCTCCAGTTCCCCTTCTTGGAAACAAGCAATATCACCTGCTGGGGAACTTAAGATTATACAAATAATACCTCATTAAAGAACTTTTAAATGAAAATGCTTAATGAAAATGTTTTCAGCAAAATAAACAGACTAGTTTTCTTTTTTATACAAAGATGCACTAAGAGAGTTGTTAGAATTTGTAGCAAATTATTGTCAGAAGAGGTTAGCATAGAATTTGATATCAGCTCCACTTAAGTAGTCCAAACAATCATTCAAATCAAACCTCTAAGTGTTAGCCTTATTATGAAATACCTTTCGCTTTAAAACATCGATGAAATTGTACCTACATAATCGCGAGTCATCCAAACACACCCACCTTCGATGTCCACTAGAAAGAATACAGACTTAGTTTTGCTGTCACCTGAGGCTATTAATTTTTCTTCTACAAATTGCAGATGGGACGAAGTGAAAGGCTTGGAACACGCAACAACCAGAAAATAGCCACCCCACCCAATTTACCCCTCCCATTGGAACTCTGTTTGGTAGGTTTACTCACAGAAACGTCGTGCATCACAAGGAGGAAATACAGGGAATGCTCTGCTTGACTAAAAATAGCCAGCGGGTCATCTCCACTTTTCGACATTTACCAGCACCTACAATATATAACCGAGTGAATATTTTCACCTGTACAGACTTCTAACAACAATCTTGACGGATTGGGTTTATACAGATGACGTCTATAAGTTTATATATTTTTTCCCCGAAGTGCATTAGGTAGGTTAATGTCCCTCGAAACGCTAAAGGTTTTATTTCTTCGGGAATCATTTTCAGCCTTTGGAGTACATAATGACGGATACAATGTATCCTTATCATCTCGTGCTCGTTATCACTCCATGCCAGAACTTGCACTTGTCTTGTTTGCTTGGTTTCTCACATTCCAGGGTTAATGACAAACTGGAATTATTACACGATTGAAACGTCGAAATTGTTTACGTGTTTCACAGTTAAAAGATATTTAATGCCCTTTTATTGTGCTCTTTATTAACTAGCGATATTAATATCTCAAGTAGTTTCAAGGAGAAATTCTTGAGCAGTGAAATATATAGTTATATATATATTTCTTGGCAGAAAAAGAAGTATTACAACACCAGTTTCTTCCATAAAAAGACCATTTCGCCAACTCGGTTGAAGATTTTTCGTCACAATGTTTCGCAAGATTCCTTGCAATCGATGAAACTCCAGTTAACTGATAATGAAACAGAAGTGATTTCACTTACAGTATCTTCTTAACAAAGCTGTCTTGGTCAGCCGAGTGGATAGCGTACTCACTATCCTGTTCGAGTTCTGATGAATATTGGTGAAAATCTTTAGGTGGGGTAAACGATTTTCATCTGCTGGAGTCAGAACTCTACCCTGTTTATAAGAAACGCATTGAATGTAATAACAGTAAGAATTAAGTGTGCAATCTTATTTTAAAATTGCATCCGTTCTGAATGATAATGAATGTACGGGGATGAATTTTTTTAACATGTTTGCTGTAAGCGCCTTCCTAGCTTAGTTGATATAGATGAGGCCTTTTGGTAGAAAATACCTGGGTGTTCAATTCCCGTCAGTGACGTGAGGAACCTTTATCTGGTCTCTTTCGACTAAAAGTGAAGTAACCAGTCTCATACGGAGGTGGAGGGTTTTCCGCGGTAATTCTTGTTTTTCAAAACAGGAAAACCGGTCCCCTGAACACATATGCACTACAGTCATGAATACTTTCGGCAAGGAAGGCAACGGGACAACATCTTGCGTCATTATCTTCGTAGTTATCAACTGCAACCCTCTCAAAAGAGAGGAAGCCACAGGATTAGGTTGGCTGTAAGTTTTATTTTTCCAATCTGAGTTTTTGACAATTATACTAATGTTCCAATCTGGTTTTCGATACGGCTCAAAGTACACATCTTAATCATTAAAGACTTTAAAACATGATGAAGGAGGCGATTTCTACCGGAAACTCGTGAACAAGATGATGAAGATAGTTTATGCAAATGTAAGCTATCTTTTCCCTTTCAGACTTTTCATTTCTGTTTAGTGAATATATATTGATCTGCCTTGAAGTGGTTTAAAATATGGTTTTCATCCTAGTTCACTGAACGTATTATGCACAGTGATTCTTATGCTAGTAAAACATAGCACGTCAGATAGAACACTGGCAGGCTGTGTTCCTTTGGAAGGATTTGAACATAGTTCCTGTCAATAAAAAATAAACTTTTTTTTTTTGTCTCATTCAAGAACGACTGAGAAAAAGAGCGATTTACCTTCCGAAAATTTCTATTTTGTTCTTATCAAATCGAGTAAATACTCTATAAGTTTAACGACTTCGCATTAGACACATGGACATAACACACAAAATAGAGCAGGAAATTTGGAAGTGCAAACAAGAGAAATGGGCGGAACTTTGCAGTAACCTGGATCCAAGAAAAGACAGCCAACACTGGAACATTATTAGAATCCTAGACAATATCAAAAAAGAGAACCGACAGAAAACAAACTTCATCATAAATGCTGGGAAACAAGCTATTACAGATCAAGAAATTGCAAACACACTGGCAAAAACCTATTCAAACAACTCCAAACTTCAGTATAACAGAGAGGACAAGCCCCCTCAATAAACTCACAAGTAAAATGCTAAAACAAGCAAGAACATACCAAACTAATGACATCTTCTCCGAAGAATTTACACTAAGTGAACTAAATTCATCAATCGAGAAAACTGCACCTAATAAATCCCCTTATCTTTGGTCATATGGTCAAACACCTTGGCAAAAATGCCAAAGAACAACTTCTGGACATTCTCAATACCTCTTGGCGAACAGGCAAACTTCCAAAAAAATGGAAAAAATCAGTTATTGTACCCATCCTGAAACCTGACAAAAATGCTGCAGAATGTTAAAGTTATAGACATATCGCATTAACTAGCATACTTTGTAAAATTACTGAAAGAATCATACACTCCAGGCTTATGCACTGGCTGACAAAAAATAAGAAAATCAACTACTACCAAACTGCCTATAGAACTCGTCATTCGACAACAGATCAATTATTCCACTTCTGCCAAACAATAACAGACTCATTTCAGGAAAAACCAACAAAAAAGACAACTGCCATATTCCTTGATATGACTGCCGCTTTCGATCGTGTTTGGATCAAAAAATTAATACAAACAATAGATGATATTGGAATTAGAGGAAACGCTTTAATCTGGATTGCTGATTTCATCAGAGGAAGAAAGATCAAAGTCAGAATCAATGCAGCAATATCAAAAGAGCGGAGAACCTGGGCTGGTGTTCCCCAGGGCTCAGTACTCAGTCCCTTACTATTCCTTCTATATGTCAATAATATTCATCTCTACCTTACAGAAGACACAAAAGTAACTTGCTATGCAGATGATATAGCCATCTGGCACACTAGTGCTAAAATCACAGAATCAGAGGAAATTCTAAACAAATCCATGAGAGGATTAGAAAAATGGTCAGACGAACTTAAACTCAAAATCAACCCAGACAAAACAAAACTAAGTACATTTAGTACAGACAGGAAAAATAGACATTCCTACAATCCCAAAGTCATGATCAATAACAAGCTAATTGAAAAAGTCACAAATCCAAAATACCTTGGTATTACGCTCGATCAGGAATTACGTTTTGCACAACACATCTCTAACACTTCCAAAAGAGCTCTAAAAAAATTAAATATACTGAAAAGGCTTTGTGGAACAAATTGGGGCGCAAAGCCAAAAATCCTCAAAACTACTTACACTACACTAATAAGGCCAATAATGGAATATGCAGCACCTATCTGGTCACCTTCGGCCTCATCGGTAAAGAAAAAACTAGACAAAATACAAGCAAAAGCATCCAAGATTATCATTGGTGCAGTCTCATCCACTAACAACATCAGAGCCCAACAGGAATGTGGGCTTGACCTGCTGGAGGACAGACGAAAATTTGCCACCATAAAATTCATAAATAATATCAGAAGCTACCAAAGTGATCATATCTCCCTAAAAACTTATGAACATTGGAACCAAAATTGCAGACTTCACAGATCATCAACTTTACAATATGATGACACTATCAGGAAAGAAATAGGTCTTGATCAGCTAAATGTTCACATAAACAAAGAACCTCTATTTTCCAGTCCTTTACCTTCAAATACCTCCATAAATCTAAACCTTACCAAACTCTGTACAAAAAAAGAACCAAAAGAAATGCTTAAAGAAAAAGGCGTAAATACCATCAACCTTCTTTCATCCTCCAAACAGGTTATTTGTTATACCGATGGATCATCAGACACCAATATGATTAATGGAGGCGCTGGTGTTCTCCTTCTACTCCCGAAAGGTGAAAAACTTTCAATAAAAGTTGGATCTGGGAGAATCGCTTCCAATTTTACCAGCGAACTCTACGCAATAAATAAAGCACTAGAAGCCTACTTAAATCTATCATCATCTCAACAATCTGAAGGAATTATAATTTACAGTGACTCAAGATCAGCTATGGAGGCAATCAAAAATGGCAATACCAAGCTCACACAAGACATCCATAAACTCTTAAATCAACTAAAGTGTTTAGGTAAAAGTTGCATTTTACAATGGATTCCTGCTCATGTAGGCATTGATCACAACGAAGCAGCTGATAAATTAGCAAAAGAGGCCAGAGAACTCAACCAAGAAACTCATATGATAACTCTTGCTGATGCCAATGCACTAGCAAAAGCTAAACTAATTCCATTAAAATCAGTGATACAACATCAAATTCCCGAGATCAATGCTGACAGAAGGACCTCCACCACGATAGCAAGACTACGAACAGGACATTATAGAGGAATGAAGATCAATACAGATGATACGAGAACATATAGAAACTGCAACAACTGCCCCAATACTGAACTGACACCCACTCACATCTTTACCTGTCCAGCAATTACAGCAGCCTTGCAAGAAATAGATCCTAATCCTGAACAACAGCTCTATACAAACAAAATCACAGACATAGCCAAAGCAGTACAAGGAGCACACGGAAACATCTAAGACTCTTCAAAGGACAAGACAACAACACATTAGACACAGATTTTAATTGTAAGGAATTTATCGGCACTTTGCTGAGGGAAAAAAAAACAGTCAGAGCTTCCAGAAGAAAAACTCATTCTCCTTCCTGGGAACAATCAACTCATCCTATATTGAATATGGCTTAGAATCTTCGTGTTGATAATGAATTCGAAGGTGTTTTCCAAATAAATAATGATGTGTTTCAGGGAATCACTTTACAGAATTGCTGTTGAAATGAAAAATAAAATAAAATAAAATAAAAACCAGGAAGTAAGAAAAGTTAATGTACGCTGCTAGGATATTTACATACATTGTAAATGTTTCTGGCCTGAATTTTAGTGAGTATTAATTTCAGGATTCATTTAATTGGTAAACAATCATTACGTAACACTTCTTCAAACTACGAACCCACAAACCACAGTCTGTGAGTTCCAGGTGCTAGTATTACAGAAAGAAGTTCCGGGAATTAACTTCTTATTTTACTATGCAAATTTATTCAGTACTCTTCTTCCTCATCCATTCATCTTTGGAATCTTGTTTCGCTCGAGATCTCTTCCATCAACGCACATTTACAGGGATTAAATCCTCGCCATCGTCTTGATGATCCCCTCGGTATTGTGATTAGTTTCCCACTGAGCCAGTGGCGTCACTTTAGTGGATGCTAGTCTACCACATATCCAAACGTTTGCATTTCCAGCCCTCCAGAAACCATTAAACCCCATTAACATCTGTCATTCGTAGTTCATCCCAGTGATTCCCCTCCCCCACCCCTTTTGGTGGTTGTAGTAACATAATCCTCATAGTCAACTCCCATCTATCATTCCTTTCCCAGCTACAAATGCAGGAGATGAAGGATTGCCCGCTATTTAAACTTTGCTTCAACAACATTTCCTATAGTCCCGTGAAAGCGTCCGGTGTCGTGTCAGATGCAGGAAGTAAACGTAAGTTACGTCTGCCCTTATTCTTGTAAAGTAAACAGTAGCTCGACTTCAAATGACAAACATTTTTGTTAAGAATGTGCCGTGTACCAGCGACCTTTCTCCAGTAACTTTTCGTATAACATCTGATCTCCATCTACTATGGCAAACGACTGAATATTTATCTAATATGCGCTTAGTATTATTACATTTGATTATTATGGTAATGTGATAATACGTAGGTACTGAATTCTCCAAGTACTTCATAAGCACGCAATATTAGCTTTTTTTTCATGCTGATTGGTCAATACCAACTGAACAAGATACAGTCATCAACAATGCTTATTGAAGTTGGTGTTCAACAATGACATAGACAGCCGTACAGTCAAACAGCCGTGTTTGACTGTAAATTGTCAGGTGGTTGGATTCATGAGCTAAAATTTATAATTCGCCATCTCTAAACAGAACTGGCAAACGCGATGTATTGTTTAACTGTGGTGATCGATCAACACAGTTAAACAAGATGCCGTTTCAAGCTATTCATCCGTTTAGTGGCTATCCTCTTTCTAGTCAATGTTTTGAAATTAAGAGCAGAAAAACAAAATCCATAAGTGCCGATTTACTCAGTTCAATATTCTAAAGTGACCGATCAATAATTGTGTTTCTCAAAGGATATTGAAATTTGACTATCTTTTCCATATTAACTATGGCCACACACACAGGCACAGTTTGCGCTATTGTCTTGTTATTGTACCACCAATGCCATTTAGGATCTAAAATGTCTGCAGACCTTGATAGTTTCTCACCTCTTGGCTATTCTCCTATTACTGTTGCTGCTGCACTTTGACCACTGAGTGATTTGTTTTTGCCTGCACTGGGGAACTTATACGGCTGTGATGGCAATGACCGGAGAAACAGCACTAAGAGATGAAACCCTCTTATGAACAAAGGCAAAAAATTCTCTTTTAAAAAGTGAGTAGTTGATTTTTATAGTGTAGTATCAAAGCGATAACGCATGAAAGTTGAAGCATAAATAGGATGAGGAACAGTCCACATTGTAGAGCTTCTGTTTCAGTATCATGCTTCTGGAAATAAACGATTTCAATAGATTATTTGTCGTAAATATTCGGTTAAGTCCATGAATGCCTATTTACCTTGATTATAAAAATGGATTTCATCTTGTGACTCCTCATTCCTCCATACACGCTTCAACATCTCGTATGAATACGAGTTTGTTGATGTTGAAACGTGTATGGCCATTTGAATCCTCTTTCTAATTAAAACATTGACGAGAACAAAGGATTGAGTTTATTCAACTTGAACTTCAACACGATCGTTTCTTCCAGCTTTTATTTATTTATTAGTTTAGTATGAATTTATTTATACATTTACTTTATTTATTTATTTTTTTTAATTTTTTTGCGAAAATGAATTTGAAACGGACAGCTCAGTGTCCGCAAAAAAAAAAAAAAAAAAAAAATGGTCGTACTAAAGAATAAAAGTTGAAGCTAGAATTTAAACAGAATGCATGTGACCTATAAAATTTGAATCCGTAATATTATAAGTTATAGACTTCATCAGGCCATTTCGTATGAAACTATTACTGTACACACGTCAGTTGATGAATCCATACATTAAAATGTCCTAAGTATGGAATTCCTTATTACAGTCGAATGTTTATCACAAAAGTATTCATAAGTTTTCAATAACTAGAAGCACGTGTAAGTGCTGCCATCTGTCATTCGCAAATCTCGTTTGCTGATCTAACTGACAAGAAATCTGTCGTTGTTTCCAACAAACGTTATTAATAGTTATTTTATTCATTCCAATGAGTTAATATAAGGAAATAAAGACATTATTTTGTGAGTTCATTACTTCTGCGTCATCTATTTAGAATAATTAATATTTATCCTTTGAATGAATCGACTCATTTGTTATGTCGAAGTATCAACAAAAAAAAAAAAAAAAGCTCTGACATAAAAAGGCAACACTGGAAGTAAGCTGGGGAAAAAGATACAACATATAATAACGTAATAAGAAACGTGTATGTTTCTTATTGTGGTCACAACTAATATATAATCTAATAGTCTAACGTATAAGAACTTATGAACATCAAAAGAGTGATATTGTAACATGTCATATCAGTCGTCTACCCATTAGTAAAAGTCGGCATCAACCAGATCAACTGTACGCAAATAATTAACCGACGGATATGCGAAGGCGACACATCAACCAAGAAATGTAGACGAGGTGGGGTTTGGAAAAGTTTTGATAAACACCTGGAACAAAAAATTATATTAAAGCAACTGTTATAATCACAATAAAGAACATATCTTAAAACCCTTTAATCCATGTTTCATTAAACTATAATTTGTTGTTTTTCTTTTAGGATATATAAGAAAACCTCAATTCCTTCATGGTGATTATCACCTAAAAGAAGGAATGCAAAGACTCCGGTAGTGTGAAATCTAGGCAGCTTGATGTGTAAGTCATCAACTAGGAATTTCAGAGAACCTATAGGAGTTTCAAACTAGTGGTTACGCACTGCGTCAAGTGAGTCATATTCTCCATTTCTACGTAAGGGGAATTGCACAGCGGAAGGACAGACACATCAGCCACGGCAATTTAGAGTATAGACTAGAGTAATGTAAAAGACTTCGTGACTAGCCCTGGTAGTCCTTGATATGAATCCAGCCACATTATTTTCCACTTAGATAGAAGGGTGTGGCTAACGAACGCCTGGATAGCTCCCTATTCTTGCGTGGATTATCTAAACTGTTAAGTTTATAACGAAAATCTCTTCAAGAGAACTAGAACCTGTGTTTACAATGTCAGGAAGAATGAATGCTGAGAATATGTAACCCCTATACTATGGTAGGTTTAAGTAACTGACGTATTCCTCTTTCATCACGACAAGGCATCGTGTCAGCAGGTACTATTGCGATATGATCGGAGGAATATGAGGCAGAAACACCGTTTCTTTTTACCCAACGGAAAGTGTGATCAGAAAGATGGAAGGATAGTCAAGATAATCAACAGTTCTTTTTTGTTTTACTTTTAGGCAAAAGTATAAAACGATAAAGTTATTTACAAGTTAGTTGAATAAGACATAATTTTTCCGCCGACGGTGGTTAGCGTATCTTCTCTCCAACCTCGGATATCGCTAAATGTTAAGAACATCACCCCCCCCACACACACACACAACCCTCCTTCACATTATATGATCACTCCATTGCTTAAACTTCTTATGATAATTTGCTAAAATATCAAGACAGTAACTACTCTTGCTTATCTTTTCTAACTACGAAATGCGCACACGTTCCGCACAAATCACCAGCGATGCTTTTCATGAATATACGAATAGACAAGAGTAACAAAACTGACAATTGATTGGTTCGTCCATTCTGGAATTATAAACAAAGCAACAAAGATTATGAGTCCGGTGTAGTTATCGCTTTAAATTGCGTGGTCTTGTGGATAGTTTGCCTGCGTTATGGGATGAAAAACCAGTTTTTGCCGGAGAGAAACTCTTCTGCCATCGTATGAGTCCGACTAACTCATCTGGATGAAAACAAAAAAAAAAAAAAATAGAATAAATATAAAATTAGCATCCGGGATATGAAACCAAGTCTTTCCAACCAGAAATTGTGAATATTAACCATGGAAGGATTTTTTTTTTGTCCATGAGAAATAATCGATTATATAAATAGTCACGTGTCTTCTGTTTTTAAGATTCTTATTAAAAAAATCCTTTCATTATCAAGAAATACAAGTACTTCGAAATAATGAAAGGAAAAATTTCATTATCCCGAAGTTGTAGTAAAGAACCATTGAGGTACTAGTAGTTAAAATTAAACCCATAAAAATATGATTAGGTGGAATGGTAGTTGATTATGTTAATTTCCGGTGGAACGAAGTAAATGATCCATACATCATTTCTAGATAATTAAACTGCAATAAAACACTAAAAGGCAGTGAATTCAGTAGTAAGTGGGACTCCTCTTTCGACAAGTGCAGCAGAGCAGGAGCGAAGAGGAGCTGGGAATAGGGGAGAAAGAAGGGAGGAGGGGATCATTGTGTGTGTCTCTCCCCAAACAATAACACTAAGTGCTACGGATAAGGTTACATCGTGAGAAAGAAGCCACCTGGAAATGCCACATGTCATATCTTCCATCGAAGGCATTTCCTCGGTTAAACACGAAAACTTGTTTGCCATCCATAATGTTTTGCATGTCCGCTGACGAATTAGACACGTTTTTAATAAAATGCACTCCATTTAACGATTTCTATAGCGTATTTTGATCATTTAGACCTAAAAAATTCGATGTGAGAGCTATTTTATTTTAAGATCACTTCCGTCACCTCCCTTTTGAAGAAGTGCAATTTTAAGTGGGATTGGGATTGGCCCGAAGAGGAGAGTCTCAGGTTAGGTAATTAGGGGATGAGTTTATCAAACTTAGCTATGCTTCTTTAGAATAAAAAATACGATAATTCACATGTTTTTTTCTTAGAAGCGTATTACGTGAAGTGTCTAGAGCAATGTGGTCTCTTCACAAATTCTTAAAATTTCGATTATTTTATCTCATGTAACAGAATAAGAGAAATGCTAAAAATCACTAAAAATAAAAATGCAATAAATCGTGAATATGCTCATGGTGTGGGGCTGTGATAATTATGAGAAAATGAATATTTAAATTTCCAAGAAGCTGTCTAAACTTTTTAATGTTATTTTCATTTTTTTTTCCTTCTTGTGTTTTGGTTTTAGACATATCTGGCTTAATAAACTCGTGATATTTCGGAAAGGAAGTTACAGCGTTGGTGGACAAGTATTTGAGTGGGTAGCCATCATCCATACCATCTGTTGATGTATTTCCTGAAGGAAAGTAGACATAATTGATTAAAACCACATCACTAAACTTGGCTATGTGTACAGCAAGTCTGTCCCTAAACTTTTATTTTATTTGTAAAATACTTCAGTATGGACCATAGAAATCAATTAGTATTACCTTTTTTGTGATAGAACAAATATACGTCTGAGACTAAACAAACGCAAGTATTAACCACAGTGAAAATTATTTAATTGTAAATATTTCATCCTAAGTATCTTAGGACATCGTCAGTACAGTTAATTCAAACAATACTAGGAATCACATACAGTTAGGGCGCATGATTACAATGGAATCACAATATGCGTGCAGTAGGGTGTTATAGAATTAAATTAAAATATATCTGGAGGGGAAAAAAAAGATTACATTAAAATAAGATAACATATATAAAAAAATATTTTACACAATTTTGTATGACAATTTCCCACACTTTGTAATAGCAAGAAAGTTATATAAAGAAAGTATAAAGCACTTTCTTTATATAAACGATCATGTTTATATAAAGATGTATGTAAAAGTTTGGTTTTTTCCCAATGGATCCTATGGTTTGGCTTTTTAACGCCGTGTTGTGCGAGGCCAAATTTCTGCAGTTTGATAAGACGGATATGGATATGGATGATGTTCTGACATGCGTTTATGAACAGATGCTTTTAGGAACATCGTGACCATATCCGTCTTATCAAACTGCAAAAATCTGGCCTCGCACAACACGGCGTTGAAAACTCAAACCATATGATCCATTGGGAAAAGACCAAACTTCTACATAGATCTTTATATAAACATTCATGTTTATATAAAGAAAGTGCTGAAGCCCTACTTCACAGACCAAATCTAAACTGTAATGACGTTCTTGCTATTCCTAAAATATGGGAAATTGTCATATAGAATTGTGTAAAATAATTTTTATATATGTTATCTTATTTTAATGTAATCTTTTTTTCCCCTCCAGATATATTTTAATTTAATTCTATAACATGCTACTGCACGCCTATTCCACTGTAATCATGCGCCCTAACTGTACGTTATTCCTAGTATTGTTTCAATTAACTGTACTGACGATGTGTCCTATGATACTTAAGATGAAATATTTACTTAATATAACTTATTACTGTGGTTATTACATGTGTTTTTAGTCATGAATTCTCCAAGGCAAACACATAAATGTGTTTGCCTTATTCAGAGATTATTTCGTTTATAGACTGATAGTAATGCAGAAAAGAGACCATACTCGCTGACCTTTAATTATCTTAGATATATCAAGACGACCTTGTGACCTTTAATGATCTTAATTGTGTTAATGCGGCCTTAGTTCATTCTAGTAATATTGTCAATGGCTTTCAACAGTTCACTGAAAATGATGCAATTGAGGATAGCATAGCACAATCAAGAAGTATCTAAAATCATCTTGAATATGTGGTGACTGTAGACCCTGAAGTCTATAGGGATCGCATGATGGAGGCACAACATTCCGCTTAGAAATATTGCATACTGTTAGCTTCTAACAATCGGAAGAATGAAAATCGAGAAACTATTGCACGCGACGCAGATATCAGATGAGAAAGAATGCTATCGATAATACAATACGATGATAAAAGTAATGCAAATTTCATCTAATGGAGATTGGAAATGGCAGCATTTCAGCTGGATGTAGTAGGACGTTTTTACGTAACTCAGAATTCTGCTTCCATTAAAGCAGGCAAGCCTCTCTGTAAACATACACGGTTGACAGATTCATGGTTCTAGCTTCCTCAGCGTCAAGTAAATAACCGTAATTTACAAGGATATTTCCCCAGCTAACTCTCATAAAATATTTTTTTTACGATAAGTATCTAAATATTACCATTTTCGCAAGGGAAAAAAAAAACCATCTTGATTTTGAGAATTTTTTTTCCAAAGTATCGTAAATGTAATAAAGTCTTCCAACATTAATTATCAATATGCCTCATGTATTACTCTTCTGAGAGAGAGAAGGTCAAAGATATCTTCTAAGATATCTCACTTAATAAAGCAAAAGTGCTTTATTCGCTATTTACTTTTGACTTTACTGTAAGTTTCCTTTTAATTAAAACAAACAGTTTTATCTAATTAATAAACCGTTTTACATTTGAATAAACTTCACCTATTCAATACACAGGTTATGGTAACAATATCCTTTTTATAATACTAGCACATTATCTCTTTTTTATTAAGGAAATAACAATATCGTTATTCCTACGCATCGACCAGTGAGTACATTTATGTTGCTGCCCGACTCTCTCCTTAAAAAAGAAAATAAAAATGACTTGTGCATGTTTGCCTAATTTAAACAGATCGCAATATTTTTCTTGATTACCAAATGCCTTTCTACATTCGTTATAATTTTATAATTTTGCTTTCTTTATGTATCCAAAACTTATCCCCAAACCCGGTTAATTTATCCAGCTGGAAACATACTTTCTATTATAATCAAAACACTTAACAATAAAGCTCTCCGTCGCTCTCTGCAAACATAAAGCCATTGTTGAAACCATTCATTTTTGTGTTAAAGGCCACTCTAAGCAAGCAACAATGGACAATGACATCATGCGACACGCGTGCCACTACACAAAGTGCGCTGTGTCTTTAGGATATTAATATATATTCCATACATGACTGTATTTTACAGGAAATAAAGCCTACATTGAGCTGTTTGTTTCAATAATGCATTCTCTACTCACTGCTACTTATAAATCGGAAAATTAAAATTCCAGGGCTCCGAACCCAAAACGAGGCTGCTAGCATGAAAATATCTCCGTGTATGCAGTGAGAAGAAAAAGCAGGGAAATAATGCACTCGTGAGCACGCACAAGTACACACACACACACACACACACACACACACACATGCATTCGTGCTGTGTGAATGCCTTTTATGCGATAAGATAATACCTTTGAAAGCGGTTATTTTAAATCAAACCTATTTCTAGCTGGCAGCGGTGTGTCGCTCCGCTATCCGTAAGCAGTTAACAGGAGCGACGACGATAAGTGAGGAACGACCATCCTTACTCCCATGTGTCACAGCATGGATATAAAAAGGGAAGGTAGAGATACAACTTCCCACGAGACGTAAGAGGGTCAGATAGCAACAATATCCGGTGGAGATGACGAAGAAGCAAGCAAAAATGTAACATTACTATTTTCTTAATGACTAAGGCTTGTTCGTGCGATAACCCGCTGACAGCATCCTGCAACAGCGTTGAACTAATGCCCAATGGTCCATTTCTCTAGAGCAGCTGCCAACACCTACGAAGGTTATATACTCTTGTTCAGAGCGCTTTCGTCCCTCTATCCGCTTCCTACTCAGGAGCAGATTATTTGGCTAAAGATGAACAGAGAGAGAGAGAGAGAGAGAGGATGCGGCTTCTTCTTTCATCTTCATGTTAGTAATCTGTTGGAACACATTTGGCTTTAAAATGTTACATTAGAGTGATAATTAAACCCAAATTTAACACGAAGTTTTATTGCGTTGTTTAAAATATTATCATCAATGTTCCAAACGCATTCATTTACAATGGCATCCGCATAGCACGGATACGATTGTAAATAAATTTGTATTGTTTGATTGTATTGTTTGATGTAGGCTTACGTGTAAAATACAGTCAGATGTATGGAATATATGTTAATATCCAAAAGACACAACGCACTTTGTATAGTGGCACGCGTGTCGCATGATGTCATTGTTGCTTGCTTGGAGTGACCTTTAACACAAAAATGAAACACAAATGAATAGATACAACAATGGCTTTATGTTTGCAGAAAGCTTAATTGTTAAATGTTTTGATTATAATAGAAAGTAAATAATTCCCATAGTCTGTAAGCGGACTACGAGATAGAATTACCAGCTTTCCTTTGTAAAGTGCTTCGCATTCTAGACAGGATTCTAACGCAGGTCTTTTGTACCAAAGAGTACCGTCGTTATCTCCACCTCCTGAAAGGAGGTTCTCATAGTCTGTGCATGAGCAGCTTTGTAATGATGATAGACTGTTAGAATAAAGACTGTTATAGGTTCGATAAGTAACTGACTTGAGAAAGTTTTCGAGGTTATTTTTCAACCGGATCCGGAGTTAGATGACGAGTTTTGGTGAGAAGGTTTTAACTTGACGAATCAGAAAAATCGACCATAGAACGCCTACTATTTGAGACAATAATACATCAGTTAATTCTTAGGAGATGGTGGTTTTCTGTCAGCATCAAAAGTCTTAATATCTCCACTCTTCAAATACTGGTGATTATTAAGGATAGCGACTGCTGTTTGTTCATTGTCAAAAGAAGTACTAAAAAATTGGGCCTACTCCCTTTGAAGAATAAAATGACTCCTTTATTGATTTTATTTGTATATATTTCATTTTGTTGCATACATTGAATATAATTAAATATGAAAGAAAACAGAATGAAAATAAAATTACGTTTTGCATCGTCTCTGTTAAATTGAATTATGATTATAAAATTTCTTGGATCTTAGAAACTGAAAAACTTCCGAAAACTGGCAAGTATTAGGCTCCTGTGGTGCTGAATTTTAGCACCAACGGAGCTTATGAAGCCAACAGTTGATACCTCTTTCTTTTAAGGCCAAATGATGGTATATTTGATTTTAGTCTGCTAGACAACATAATCATTGTTCCTACTATAAATGGAAGAGTTAAAAGTGATAAAGCAAACACAAGTGTAATTTTAACTGGAAATAGTTGAATACTTTAGATTCAGTTCATTTAGAGCGATAATATTCCTTGAGGTAAAATATATTCAAAATTGTAGTTTAGGTATAAATGGTATTGTGTATCGTTTGGTGACGCATCATCATCTTATAGATAGAATCCTGAAGTAGCATTAAAATATAAAGTGCTATCCACATAATGATAGGTTTCCTAACATTTATAATAATACTTGGCTCATCTATATTAACCTTTTTTTTTTCTTTTTTGCATATGCAATTGTCGCAAAAATTGTTCGAAACAAAAAACATCATTATTGTAAGTGGATTTCTGAATGTGGATTCTTGTAGAGAAATTATTCTTTATGAGAATAATTTCTCGATTTATATTTACTTCTATAGCGAAAGCTCTCCATGGCAAATTCGCTCGGATTTTTGTCCTGTAATTTATCCCCCCTAACAGAAGGCCTATCTTGGCAATCGCCATTAGAGGTTTTAGGTCTGGATTCGAGAGTTGCCTATGTGGGATCCGAACTAGTCCAATGGCAGATTACTCCCAACAAACATGCTGCATTCAGGACACGTCTTGAAAAATCCATTCCATTCTCTGCTGGTCTTGGCTGACTTAATTTGTTCTTCTCAGGTAGTTTTCTTTTTTTTTTCTTTTTTGGAGGGGAGGGATAAGTTACGCTATTTCAGAGGAAATTCTTTCTCCGTCTCTGCATGATACTTGCTAACTCTCCTTACACGGACATATAAAACAGAGATGCATGCTCGAAGACACAGCGAATGACCTTCGTAGCGATTTAATGAAGCTATTATTAGTTAGATGGTTTAAACTACAAATAAGAGGAATAAAAGAAAGAGAGTAAGAATGTCTTACCACGCAATACCAATGACCAACTGACATTTCTCTAATGTGGTTTTCTAAAGACGAAACTAAAACTACTTAAAATTTACAAAGCAATTCTAAGATGCCTGCCAATTCTAAATTATGATCCATCCCTTTAAATCGAAACTTTGTGTACATGCCTACCCCTTAAACGGATGCATTTCGCTTGCTCGAGACAGGAACTGTCACGTTAGACGTCGGGTCTCAAGTGAGCCAAAAATACAAAGGTCACAGGTCCACTTGACCTAAAACAAGACCTGCCACTCTACACGAGTACTTAACAAAGGCCCTAGTCTTTGTGACTAAATTTACGTAGGTCGGATCGTTTCCCTTCTGTTGCATTCCACGTGCACAATTTCCGTCTTAAAGAAAAGACGACAATTATGTGCGAGGTCCAGTACGGTGACCACCCGGTCAGGCGGCACGTGCCGGACATCCGAAGATTCTCCCTTCACTTCTCGTTCTTTCTTGTTTGCTCGTCCCCTATCCCAGAAATTATCTTGGCGCCATGGGAAAGGTACGACCAATGTCCAGAACAAACACGAGATAAGAAACTCTCTAACCCTCCCCCATTTGTCCCCCCCCTCCTTGTACAGCATTCAATGTTCAAAACTATCTTTTAACCGATGTGTTTTGGGGAGAGGATAGGAAGTTTGTGCGAAATTTCGTGTACACATGGATAAGAAGGCTGAGTTAACGATGACCCACGTCACATAAATCTTCGCATTTGAATTGGTTTTTGCTCTAAACAGTTTTGGATCTCCTTAAAGAAGACCTTTCTTTGGCTTCTGTAGAGCAACAGTTACATCAACAAGAGTTAGTAATCGCTACCATGAATCATTAAAAACTGAGTGCAATTTTAACGAGTTTAGGTTTTCTCTTAATTTCGTTTCGTTTACTGCAAATTCAAGAAATAATTCATTTACGATGAATTATTTCTTGAATTTGAATACTGACATCGTACGTTTTTTCTCTTATGCGTAAATCAGCAGAATAATAATTTAAAGTACCAAAATGGAAAACACTACCATGATATTTCATTTTTTTCTTTTCTTTTAGACAAATCTGTCCTACTTGATGACTCATCCAACTCCAGATGATTAAGAAAGCTGCAACCAACTTGAAGAATCTATTACCTAACGAAAAAACATTGAACTACTAATGAGATTTAGGATGATCGGTTTGGTTTGAGTAACGAAGCAACTATGAGCCAGTACATTACGTTTGTAAAATGCTTGCTTTCTTTGGCCTCTGCTTCGCTGCTTTGAATGGTGAAGATCACGTCTGTATGAAAGCGATTCACTTACCTCCAGTTGAAAAATCCTTATAAAGGATCTTTACATTCACGGGATTCGAACCTGGGTTCAAATCCTATAAATGACGCTTTTCCATCCGAATGGCAAATATCGTAACTTTCGTAAGTGCGTTTAGGGAGGCTCTGATTTACAATAATAATAATACTGCACTGTATATTTAGCCATTTTTAGGCCTGCAATAAGAAAGATGTGACCTCACACCAAGAGAGTGAAAATCATCATCCACCGAAAGACATTTATAACAACCAAGCCAACAGTGGAATTCGAGTCCACAGTCTTGTAGTTAGAGAAAATACGTCATCCACTCATAATGCCTAATGGATTATGAGTGGATGACGTAATTTTTAAGTGATCTGTTAGTCATTATTATGCCTAAATAATTCTTAAGTAATTCGTAATTTGTAATACGTGATTACAAATGCAAAGTAGGTCGGTATTACACACAATATTAGTATCATTATTATTTCTATCATTACTATCATAATCATGAATTCTATCATTCATGTTGCAATTTTTACTAAATCGGGCTACATGAAAAAGGTATTAAACAACTTCGTGATATCACAATACATAACACTCAAAAGATATAATTATTCCTGAGTGAAAATCTAATTAAAGATGGAAAATCCGAAACAAATGGGGAAAAATGTAACTGATTTTACAAAAGAACTGAAGGAATTTAAGTACAAAAATTTGGGGCTGTTCCCCCGTTGTGTAAAATACTTCTACATAAAAACATTAAAAAAAATTAAAATAAGCTTAGAAAGGAATTTAGTATGATATGCGTAATCCTATGGATATAATAGAGGTTCTATGTATCCCCTATACTCTCCATCTTCAACCATCTTATATTTACAAGTTGCTTTGTCCACACACTTCTCTGAACAAAATAAGCATATTTCTGAATAATCAAACGAAGATTCAAACTTTTACTTTGAACACATTAAAACACATTTTACTTTAAAACCTCCTACGGTTGCAATTTGGCATTTCTATATATACAAAGCATGCTACTCCTGGCAAGTCTATACCACAAATGATTCGTTTATTATGGGACTATGCTTAGGTAATACCGAGGCTACTAAGGTCATTATGAGGCTAGCGAGGTCACTGCTGTTAATTGAGTATGTTTCCCCCGTGTTTGTCTGAAAAAAAAAGGGGGGGGGATCACCTCTGGGAGACCGGCTACTTTATCTTCAGTTTATCTTAAGTCAAAAGCGCACAGTGAGAGTTTCAGAATAAGATTACACTTTTTTTTTTTTTAACCAGTGAATTTAATGATAAATTATGCCTGGTCTGTTTGGCTGTTTATAACTGGGCTGTTTGGCTTCTGGGCATATAAACGGTAAAGACAGCACATAGAACAAACGTATAAAATATAACAAACTTAAAAAGACGAGTAACATCATACGCCTGGAGCGTGCTGCGCTTCTTTTTTTAATTTTGTTATATTTTATACGTTTGTCCTATGTATTAGCGACTTTGAGTTGTCTTTACCGTTTGTTTGCCCTGAAGAAGCCAAACAGTCCAGTTGATGAAACTTGCTGGCATAATTTATCATTAAATTCATTGGTCAAAAAAAAAAAAAAAAAAAAAATGTAATCTTATTCTAAAATTAATTAAGTTAGTGGCCAAAATAAATATACTCACTAGGAAGAGTTTCGTTTCTTAGATACCGAATAAATCTTGAAATAAAAGCAAAACCTGTTTGCTGATTCCTTTTTTATGGTAATCTCTCACTAGATGTTCAATCTGTAGTTCAATATCAGTAAGTTGAGAATAAAAAATAACATCAAATTTTAACATCAAATTTGAAGATTTGTAGATTGTACTCTTCCAAAAATTTCAAAGAATAGCGGCAGCAAGGATGAATGAAGAGAAAGAAAAATTTGCTCCGTATGTTGAATCGTCACGATGCGATGACTAGTCAAAGTGATAAAACGCGTGTCTCGATAGATCTGCAGAAGAGTGGAGGAATTACTGATACCAATTCCGATGTAGATAGCAATATTTGTAGAAAATGCAGCCCACTGAAACTGAACATCTCCGTGAAAGAGAGTGGAACGAATTGGTGAGAAATGGGTTATTAATAGACCTAAACGATCTTTTCTCTACTGAGTAAAAAAATATCAATTAAGTCTACTGAGGGTTTTCGAGAATCTCTCAAGAGAACCATCCCAAATGTGAAAATAGTAATTAATGATTGGACGCATTTGTGAGGTGTAGAGTTAGTCATTCAGATGTAAAGTAACACCATGAAAGGGAAACGTGATTTTTAGATTCTGAAGAGCAGTTTACCTCAAGGAAGATTAACTTATCCTAGTCATTCTAATTTTCTTAATCGAAAATATTTTCCTTTTTGTTTTCGCATCAAAAAACTGTATTTCAGTTAATCAAATCCAAGTATACCAAAAAGTGTATAATTGTATACTGTAAAGCTGTATATAAAAGAGGTGACAATCATTACAATTTAGTCACACTCACTGTTCAAGAAATGAACGAATGGGTTTGTGATATAGCGGCAACCTGCAAGAGTAAAATGGCCGAACTAGTAGCACCTCTGCTTTTCTCCCAACAGACTCTGGAATGGATATTTCTGAAAGCTTGTACTAATAGATGATTTTCGTCTCCAAGCGTGAACCCAGCCTTGCTTATTGGAGGTCTGAACAGTTTGAAAAAAAGTACGGTGTTTGGTTTATAGAAACGGGTTCATGATTCTTAATTTGCTTATCCTTGTCTGCAGTATGAAGTGCCTAGATTACAGATATTTTGTGTGCGATGTTCTTCATAGTCTGGGATAGACCTCAGTTGCAAAAATTTCTCCTTGCTGAACTTTCGAAAGAGGCTCAGGTTTGAAAACATCAAACTGGCTCGTACGTGGACTTCATTTTAGAAAATAGTTTTCAGATGTTGTTCATTTGGAATTACGGCCCAAGCAACTTAAGGCTGTAGTCGCTTTGGCAACTAGAGCCTTAGTTCAATTCAATGCAGCTCATCATGTTTATTTATTAGCGTTTTAGTTGGGAAATTTAAATATTTATAACAGTTCAATCCCAAGTAAAATGGATCATTCGGTAGTTTACTCATCAAACGTTTGGTTATAAAAATAAATTAATTCTTTATATAATTCTCTATATAAATCTTTATAGGTTTAAAAACTCTGTTTAATTAACTTTACAATCTTATACTAAACTTAATGTGTGATGTTATATAAAAGAAAAACAGATATATGTGGCGATTTTTTTTTTATTTTCATTCTTATGGACAATTACTTGCGTCAGGTATGCATTAACTAACTCAACAGAAAATCATCAACAAGCACTCTTAATGAAACATCTGATATTACATTGAGTGCACTTGCTGAAGATTTTCTGTAACAATGAGCGCATTTCAGGCTGCGTGCTGCCCATTTGTTGTTATATTTAACTGAATAACGAGATAAAGTTATAAACAGAACGTTTCTATAGTTACAATGTTATATTCTTGCGTTGGTTATGAAAACAAGAATTTATGATTGGCACGAGGAAGTGACACCGCATTATTTCCAGGTTAATGATGCATGCTGCAGTAAGCTATTGTTGATCATTGTGTCTCCAGTAAACTAGGAGAAAAATGCGACTCGTCGAGAGGAGGAGGATTACAAGCGGCTTTGAAGTCTCACATTTCCTTGCACTGTAAGTAAGCGTTGTGCAAACTCCCAAATTCCTTTCATCTCCTTATTCATTAAGATCAAAAACTTTGACGAAAACCACCTAACATTAAACGAGGCTAGAGAAAACAAACCCGACGATTTATTAGTCATAACAACTACTAAAGGTCGAAAAGCAGTGAGCCGGCTAGAAAAATGGCGTCTGTCGCCAAATCCTAAATATGGCGGGTGTGGACACAAAGCCAAACAAGTACAGTCGAAACACACGATCCTTGCCTTGTCTCTTGCAGCTTCTGATCAGGTTTCACGTTCATTTACAGCCTCAT
This sequence comes from Typopeltis vanoorti, assembly GCF_054136105.1. Taxonomy (NCBI): domain Eukaryota; kingdom Metazoa; phylum Arthropoda; class Arachnida; order Uropygi; family Thelyphonidae; genus Typopeltis; species Typopeltis vanoorti. Next base: position 146,100,424 of record NC_143549.1, read on the forward strand.
TGCTGGGTCGACTTAATCGGCAGGTTTTACAGGGGCTATCTCGGACGCCGATCGCTAAAAACCTACTCTGGAATATGCTTGCCGTTACAAAGGGCGCCTTGAAAAGCACACTGCCGCCGCCCAATTGTTCGTTGTCTCGTTCTTGGTGTCAGACATTCTGACTGCGCCGCAGAAACATGTAAACTTTGGCAGAGTGCGGCACCCGAGAGATGAATACGTAATTGTCTCGAGCACACAAAATAACCCTTTTATTGGACTAAATGGGATGAAGTAAACAGAGCAAATTTAGAGGCAAAAATAAGAAGGTCGAGTCGTAGATTTCGGTAGAATGAGGTAAAAAGATCTTTTACACCAACAGAGGTTTCTTTTAAGAAGGCGTGTGGATAGTTTACACGTTTTTTGTTGATCTACCACTTCACTTGAGGATTGGCAGATGACTCAGGAGGCAAGATACTCGTCATTGCTGTCGCCAGATCCGCCCCCTTCCCTCTAACTGGCACCAATAATATAACACATTAGGATGACAAAAACTTTCTCCTTTGAAAAGGTATTTTACATAAGAGCCCCGTTGCTTTTCTTAGTTTTCCACTTCCGTATGGCAGCGACTTGGCCCTTAGTAACGAAGAAACTGGGAGACGATTTAAAATTTTCCTTCGAACAGGTAGCAGAAAAAATGAAACGACAGCGCTGAATGCACTCTCGAAAAAGTGCTCTCAATCCTCACGAGTAACAGAACCAGCGCAAATATAATGGTAAAGATGTCCGTTCTTGAATCGTAATTAATACTTTGCGGAAGGATCAGGATCTTTCGGCTAATTCATTTCACACCCACCGCCTCTGTTTAATTATGTGGAAACCAACTGATTGTTAGATTATTGCAGTGACAGTTTTTTTAATGTATAATTATTTCGTACTTAAAACATTAAAATTCGCAATTTACGTTGAAGGAACTCAACAAAAAATTAATAGAAATCCATTCCTTGTATAGAATTTAATTATTAGATTCTTGTCATATCCGTTATCGTATAAATTTATCATTAACATATATGATGCGACTTCATAAGTGGGACTTTGGCACTTCACACAACTTCAAAAATGAACTTTCAAAAATGATAATACTAACAGTTCAGATTATTGGGAACACGAGAAGAATTCCTTTGTGATTGAAAACTTTTATCGCAGTCTTTGAGAGAAGTGACTAAATCAAACTGGAAATATATTTTTAGTACAATAAAAAGGAATGTGAAGATGGGCGTCCGCAGAAAGTTTTCCACGGGGGGACAAAGCTTGGAGACAAATAATTACATCAATAAATTTTTATTTAATTATTAAATTTTTTAGTTTTTTTTTCACAAGTAGATTATAGAATACAGTATTGCATCAATACAAAAGCACATACATAATGAATATAAATTTACCATATAAAGGAAACAAGAATTAATATATATAATTTCAATAATCACGTATCGTATAAGAATTGAATTTTCCGTCTATCGCTTGTAAACCTATTGATGATATTTTCAATAAATTTCTTATTTACCGTTTCCTCTTCTAGTTTCTTCCTGTGCACACTAATCATACATAAACCTGATAAGCGTGTTTCTGAGATAGTGGACCCCCAACCATGTTTTCACACGTCTCAAGGTGCTGAATCTTCTTTCAATGGTACAGGTCGTAACAGGTAATGTTCTACCAATACTTATTGCCGAATTAATAAAAGGGAAATAGTCGCAATGTTCTAAAACTTCTGGTAAAGTTTTGGGAATGTCAGTCGAACGAAAATTTGTCCATTTTTCATACCACATTGTTGCCTTTATTTCTAAATATTGTAAATTGCATTTTTAGCTTACTCTTTTGACGTTGTTTTGGAACTTTATTTTATCTGTTTTTAGAATATTCTTGAGATAAAACTGAAATTGATATTTCTTTATCGGAGGAAAATCTTGATTTTAAGAAAATTAAAGAATCGACCTATGGGATAAATATTGATTGCCGATAAAAAGTCTTCAGGTGTGATTCCAGGAGAATTGCATTTATATTTCTGTATGTAACATCGTCTAGGTATTTCTTTTTTTATTGTTAATTTTTAAGCCATATGTAGTGTAAGTTTATAAATCTCTTCAAACTTTTCTTCAGATTTTTCCCTATGAAATGCAAATATTTTATGAAAGTCCTCAATATGTTGGTGAGAGGGTATGAAAATCTACGTCTATGGCTTGTAATGTTTGGGTTATTGGTTCGATAATAGTAGAATATTTTGATATTATATTTAAACAAATTATAAACGATTATAATTTGTGGAATTTTTTACTTGATCTCAGAGGAGGAAGTGCCCCGTTTGAACCCCCCCCCCTGCGGACGCCGGTGAATGTGAACCACTGACAACAGTCGATCCATTATCTCTCTCTCTCTCTCTCTCTCTCTCTCTCTCTCTCTCTCTCTCTCTCTCTCTCTCTCTCTCTCTCTCTCTTTCACACACACGCACGGAGTTTTAGTATTCCATTAGTCTCTAAAAATGCAAAGGATCAAGAGCAAGTGCTTGTCGGCAGACAAATATAAAATCTATTTCTCTGCTGACAAATATATTTTACTGGGAAAAGTACACGGTAGTATACAGGGATTTCGTTTTTAAAGACAATCCTCAATTAGCTATTTAAACTCATTCAGACCAGGTTTTTATAAATATCCGAGCCTTACGTAAGATTCGAACATGCTGCCTTTGAAATAAACATTCGGTATTTTAAACTAGCTGAGCTATCAACGCAATCGTGATCATGCTATTCTCTGTAATAAAAAATAAATAAAGATTAGAGTAATGATTATTTACAAATTACGCACGTAGCTAATTAGATAAGGGGCCATGACTCATTTGCTGTTTCTCTGATTTTTTTCATTTCATGAAGAAAATCCCCAGTTTTAAGGAGGAGAAGTAACTAGCTATCTCTCAGTGTGAACGCACGTATAGTTTGAAAGCTCTCTCTCTCCTGTTTACAGCATACATCAATACAGTACTGTATCAGGTAAAGGCCATGTTTTGACTAGCAAAATTTCCAATTACATTATCACTACTGCTTTGTCAACACTAATTAAAGAAGTCAAAACTAGGAATAAATTGATTAGATTGATTTGTTTCAATAAAATCTACCACATAAAGCACTTCTCCTGCTGTTAGAGCGTGGCCATCATTTTTAGAAACCGTATCAAAAATGGGACTTCGGAAGTCCTCACAGGATTCCTTGCGTATCGTTTCTTAGAATAATCTCTAAAACATCACCGAATGTTGACCTTCGGCATGCGATTTCACGAACGACTTATGAAGGATTCAAAGCAAAGTGAAAAGGATCGAGAAGTTGAAAATTGGTTAGAAACGGTTGAAGAAAGGGAAGTATCCATTTTATGGCATATAAAGTACCGAATGAATATGGATCATCACAAAAGTTATAAAACAGATAAGAAATGCGTGTCTTAAACTTTTCTCTAGGATACATTATCTCTAATAATGACCTGATTGTATTATGTTTACGATGTCTTCACGCATCTCCATACAAAAGAAAAAAAAAATGACACGACCGCATGTACTTTTAAGAGCCTCCGTTCGGCGATAACGAGAATGCCTTTTGGATGGAAAGAACCGGGTTCAAATCCCTTCCAGGTTTCCAAGAATCATTATAATAGCTTTGTGGCAGCAGTCAGATAATCTCGTGTACGCCAGAGGCAAGGTTTTTTTTATCCAAACGGACACTGTTGTTGTTTTCGTATTGCAAAGCAGGGAAATCGGCCTGAAGAAAAGAACACACAATACACTAGTTGTTTCCTTCGTTGCTTCCACCGTAATTCAAATCAACTAAATGCGCTTTGTATTTTTACGTCGAGAGATGTTTTCGATTCTCTTGGCAAACGATTTAGCAGTTTCGACAATGGTTGCAACTTCAACATTAAAAAATAAAATAATAATCGTTACGTATCATATTAAACAGAATCACAGCGAAAACGTCAAACTTTTCTATGGAACAATTATGAAAATCAAAACTCATCTATTTTTTTTTATTTTTATTCTTTCCTGTTTAAAGTTGTCAACACAAAGGATCACAGTAAGAAAGAATATGCAAACATTTAAAAATGAACGATAATACCTCGTTTGCACTTTTTTTCACTTATGACTTGGGTGGCCACCCATCAAAAGTCAAAATTAGTTTTCATTAGACAAACTAAGTCTAAGAGAATTCCCGTTTACTCTTCCTTCTATCCTAATCCCTCAGCCATACTGCTGGGGGGAGTGGGTAGTTATATGCTACCATACTAGGGAGATGATTATGAGCAAGGTGGTTTCCCGTTGCCTTCCTTGCTGCACTATATCCTCTGACGGTAGCCGTGTCGTGTGTTTTCACGGGACCGGTTTGCCTTTTTTTGAGGGGTGAAAACCCTTCACCTCCGTATGAGACCGGTTAACTCACCTTTAGTCAAAAGAGACCAGATAAAGGTTCTTCACGTCACTGACGGGAATCGAACCCAAGTTTTCTGAATAAAATGCTTCGTCTATATTGACTGAGCTACGGAGGCTAACCTCTTTCTGGTTACTATTAATTTTAATTATAAATTAAATTATAAAAATAATACTTATAATTTTTGATTTTATTTATTTAAAAAATGAAAAAAAAAAACTATAAATCTCTGCCTTATTTATTTTACTTAGTATTAGCATTTCAAACATAGTTTTGTTGTATTTAATTAAAATTCATAATATTCTTTATTGTGATTTCCTTGAAGTGAGATCGCGTTTTCAACCTCTAAATGAGGGTTTCCCAAACTGTGCTCCGCGAGAAGTTCTCCTGCAATTTGTCATTTTAGTTTTCTAAGCATTTTTCATGAATAAATATTTTATAGTGGAAATATTCTGAGGAGAATAATATTTGTGAATATTTCGAAAAGATCGGACCCAGAACGCCTAATAACATTTGTGTATCGTTAATTTTCACACATCGAAACCTTTCAACATTTGGGAAAGAGAATACCGCTGTTTGTGACCGGTCATAAAAATTGCCTGCAAGCGGATTATAACAATGGGCGGCGTATCCTCTGTTCTCAAAACTGAAAGAAATAACATCTGTGTTGAAAATGTTAGTGACCAATCAGCAAGGAAGTATAAAGAAAATTTTTCCGCTGAAATTGAAGATCAAGGTAGTCTGTACCCGGTTCTCAAATCTAGTAATACTTTCTTCGCAAGTTCGTATTGTAGGGTGAAAGTTTCGAAACCATAGTGCTGTGATTTTTTAAAAGTAATAGGCCTGCAGGTTTATATTTTAATATGAATAAGAGACAAAGGACTTTGTTTAAGTTTGGTATTAAGAAATCTCTTATTGAAGGTGTTTGAGACGCAACATATAGTGAGTCATCCACCACCAGCCTACAAAAGCGATCTCCAGGATGTACAAAAGGAGGAGAAAACTACCAGCACACAGAAGAAAAAGTCTGCATTCACTCGTAAGTACTTATAATATTATAAATTTTTGGTGATCAGAATGGGATATGTCAATGAAAATCAGCACAAATTAATTTGATGATGTTTATGTTTAGTGGATGTTTAATGAATTATTAATTAAGAATTAATGGTCGATTATTAATTAATAATAAAAATCAGCTAAACTAACAATTAATTATTAATTAATACATTAAAAATAACCATGGTGTTCCATGAAAATTTTCATGATTTTTGAAGTGTTCCTTCGTAGTAAAAGTTTGGGAAACGCTGCTCTAGATGATTCTCCCCTGACAGTGGAATTTCACTAATTCTTATAGCCGTCAAAAATAATTAAGTAATAAATAATAATGGTGAAATTAGTAAATAAATTCATTTTTGTTATTCTAAACGAAGCAACTCAATATCAATAACAAATTATTGCGGTAGGACAAGGACAAATGCATTCTTCAATTTTAGGAGCCATGATTTCACACTCCTTCCCGTACGCTGGGGGAAGAAGAAGGCGAAGTCATCATAGTCCATAACTGATAACTATTCTGGCTGCTTAGTTAAAAATATGAAAAACTGTTTTAGTCCATTCCATTGTTAGAACATGAACATAATATTATTAGGCTTTTGTATTATAGCTGGTTCATTGTTATTATCTGTAAGATATAATTTTGTAATATTCTGAAGTTTGCTCTGCTCAAATTTTGCTCATAAAAAATTTTTCCATCGTTTGATTTAAATTAAAAATTCCTGCCAATTCTTCATCAACAATTTCTGACAATTTAAATTGTATTAAATCTCAGCCAAATAGGGTAATTAATTTATATAATTCTTCGAATAGCTCTTTCTTTTTGTCCTGGAAATAGTCAAATTTAATTTAAAATTAAATAACAATAATAGTTTGTTACATATCGTAAATACCAAATTAAATAACGTTAACCAAATATGTATTTATTGATTCTTTTATACATTTCGAGCATCCCATCCTTTATTACAGTTTAATTTTTACCCAAACTGAGATCTAAAATTTTTCTAATCTTCGCAAACGGACAAATTTCATTCAATCCTAATGATCCAAAATTGAATTACTATAGGCAGGATTTTTTTTTCTTTAACAACTTTAACTTTAACAATAATAATCAATTAATGCTTTTCTTAATGTGCTCTCATTTTTCTCTCTTTTTAGATTAATCTATTGCTAATAAATATTCTACGAAAACGCAAGCGTCGAGTAAATAAATAATAGATTATACGTTCTGTTTAACGCTACGAGATGGCGCCACGAAACATAATATGGTTAAACAAGTGATGCTGTTTTTATATTTTCTCGACAGTGCGAATAATGGTAGCAATGAACTTCTAGAAGTAAAACAAAAGTAGCTCATATTTTTTCAATAATGTATGTTTCGAAAATGAATTTTATTCTAAACGTTTTCACTCCTTCACTGTAAATGCTTTTAATTGTTATTTTTGTAAATTCCAACAATGAAAGCCTAATGTATCATACATGAGTATTGTTGAGGGGGGGGGGGGGTCAAACGGGAAAATTAATCCTGAAGCCTTACTCGTTGAAGATCAATGACAACTTTTTTTTTTTAAGTTCTTTGATCTCCACGAGTTAAGGCCGCTTCAGCGCTACGATAAAGCAGTGCTGTAGTCAGTGCAAACTACTATGAAGTTCTTTTATTACCCAAAGACATTCAAATATCCACGGACCTTATGGCATTCCTCTTTCAAAGAAGTTCATATTTCATTGATACATTTTTTTTTTTTTAGTAACTGAAAGTATTTTACAGCATAAAGGGTTTCATATACTGATTTCAAAATGTTCTCAATTAATTTAGAAGCACAATACGAGGATACTGCATACCATACACTGACATATTCTTCTTCTTCTACCCATTTTTCAATTCGGATGGATAAAGATCTCTGATTAGGAATCGTCGTCGTCCGGTAGCATCCTCTAGCAAGAGGGTTGCAGCAGATGAGCAGGTCTTCTCCATTTCTCTCTGTCTGTTGCCTCCGTCATTCTTAAACCAGTCCAATCCACGATGTCATTGAACCACTCTCTAGTTGGTCTTCCACGTCTTCTCTTCCCCTCAACTTTCCCTTGTAATATAGTTCTTGTCAGGTGTCCCGAACAACCTCTCAGAAGATGTCCTGCAAATCTGGTCTTTCTTTGCATAATATTCTTGAGCAGTGTTCTTTCCATCCCAACTCTTCTTAAACTTCTTGATTTGATATTCTCTCTGTACAGCTAATCTTTCCCATCCTTCTATAACACCACATTTCCAATGCATTAATTCTTTCCATATCTCTCTTTCTGAGTGTCCATGACTCGCTTCCATAACTTGCAATACTCCAAACTGAACTGTTGCTTTAACTATTCCAATTCTAACGCCTATTTTAGTGTTCTTGTTTATTAAAATTCTCTTCATTTCCATAAATGCCGATTTAGCTTTGCCTATTCTATTTCTAATGTCCAACTCTGAAGTTCCTTTCTCTGAGTTCCAGCTACCTAAATATTGAAATCTTTCCACTTCTAAAATATTTCCTCCGCATCTTATCTTTACATTATCTCCTATTTTTCTGCCCATTATCATTATCTTGGTATTCTTTGTGTAAATTCTTAGTCCGCACTTTTTACAAGAGTTTTCAATTCTTTGAACAATTTGTTGTAACCCATTTTCACTTTCTGCCATCACCACTACATCATCCACATATTTTAAGTTATTAATGATTTATTTTTATTCCTTCTTCTACATCCTCAAGTGCTTCTCTAAACATCTGTTCACTTAAAGGTTAAACAATAATGGTAATAACTTGCATCCTTGTCTAACTCCTCTCTCCACCGGGAATTCTCCTGTTTCTTCTCCATTTACACATACTGACGCTGTTTGTGACCAATATAATCTGTTTAAAATTTCCAAGTCATAGCAGTCAATATCATATTTTCTAGAATGAGCTGGAATGCCCGCTGTATCCTCTACAGGTAAGATTTATGCATGTAGAACTGTGTGTGTGTTCACTGGGATGGTTTGCCTGTTCTGAAGGACGAAATATTTCCTGGAGGAAAAATTCTCCACCTTCGTATGAAGCTTATAAATCACTGTTTGACGATGATCTACCTGGGATTCGAACCCTGGTCTTCCAGACAAAATGGCTCTGTAGAAACCAACAGAGCTGGAGAGGTTCTACTGTCATATTAGTTAAGTATATTTAAGTTTTCGTAAATTCTTCACTAAGCAGTGATCTCAACTCCTATCGCAGATGGCGCAATGCACATAAGATAGTGTAATCAATCAACTATTAATCTGATTTTTAACCTTAGATGTCCTCTTACTTTTAAGGTGAAGTTACGAGCCCCAAAATTCATTGAATGTCATTCCCGTGCTAAGTATGGTTTATAATAGAAGATAGATTTAAAAAAAAAAGAATAACTTTAAGAATAAGAAAAGAAAAACAATATATTGAAGAAGAAGAAAAAGAAATGATGATGAAACATAGAAATCGGGTATTAAATGTGGACACTAATTCTGTTAAATAATCAATATTTATTATTTCTATTTTCTTCAGATTGCATGCAAGTCAATCTAAGTGTCACTGAGGGTTGTCAGTGGGGACATCCTGTCAGCCAGAGAAATAACATGAGCGGTTTCAAACTCCTGATGTTAATAAATAAATGAAATACACTGCTTTCGGTTTTGAATTTCAATCGATATACTCGTTATGTCATTCCTTCAATACTTTCGTAGCGACAAAATGGAATAGGCCACGTGCGCTGGAAAACAGTTAAGAGAAACGCCCCAGTGAACATCTATAAATATCCTAACGTGCGATATAGTTAACGACCGAACATACCTGGCTAACAATAACCAGACAAGATAAAGATTGTTTGTTGGTAACTCTCCCCACACAGGTATATACTCCATATGTCAATGGCGGCATTCTTGTTTCCTGGATGATGAATGAGACAAAATAAATTACTCTTGGCACGTGGTTACAACATCGGGATCACTTCTGAATAGAAGGAGATAATATTACACTCACAGTGAAGGGAATTGATCGAAAATATTTGCTATCACTTGTCTGTGTGGTATTTAACTGCTAAAGTGTTCGAAATGATAGCGACATTTAGCAAATAGACTCGCTTAGGAAAATGAAATTCCATTCACTGAATGCTTTATTTGATCAGCTAAACGTTTAATAGCTTGATAGATCGGGCGAGTAAGTGCTTATTGAATTGAAAATTTTCACGTCATCAATGATAAACTGATGCGTAATATACATGAAATGAATACCCAGCGCTATGTATTCATTATTTGTACATAAGATGAATGCGAGGTTTTCCTCATATTGATCAGAGCTCATTATAAGTTACATAACATCGGTGAAAGGGAGTGAAACAGTTTTTTGTTACTGCAGGCCGGAAGACTATTATATTATGTGTGTACGTGGGTGGCATTCTTTGTTATCGAGGGGTGAATATAACCTCCCTGTTAAAAAAAAAAAAAATCAATTTCCCAGGATTCCATGGAATATCATCTGTTCAGATGGCGACTATTATATTGTACTCATAGTTAATTCTTCGTCCATTAAAAAGAAATAAAAATGTAGGAATAAAAAGAATTGGATAAGCTTTTATCCAATGTTATGTTTGTTAGGAAGTGATATCGTGATGTGAAGTTGTTATTCCTTCATAAATACATTAACATTCATTCCCTTCTTGCAATGAACGTATTGATACTATGACTTTTTACTTGAGTTAATTAGCTCTATTTAAAGAGCTAAATTAAATGGACTTTTTAGAAATGTCATCTAACTGTTCAAGCTTATATTTTAACGTTATCGTGTGTATTTGTGTTTGTACATGATGGAACGAGTCAAATTTCTTAAATTTCTAAACGTAAAACTTCAAAATTCTGTCTGCCATAGAGAATTAAGCTCATCCTGCGTTGCTTTATTTCATTTAATGGTTGTCACATAGGTTTCGAACAAACATTTTTTTTGGTTCAAACACTTTATAATTAAAAGATTAAATTTCAATGGTATACGGATTTTATTATTGTAATTAGAAGATTATTCTTCGAATACATTAATGAAATGTTTCAGTGGGAAAAACAAAGCCAACTGAAAAATTTGAGTGAGTGAAAACTCGACTTTAAAATTTAGTGGGTTTGAGATTTTTTTACTTATAAATTTTTATCAATTAAGATTATTATTATTATCCATTAAGAAGATTATTATTAGTATATTTTTAAATTATTTCCCGATTTTGTTATGCTTATCGAACAGATATATCTAGGACAGACTCGAAAAGCCTTGAAATCAGGCAGAAAGAGCACATCGGCTATGTCAAAAACAACAGACAGGACATTTCTGGCCTATCGTCTCATTTCTCCACAACTAACCACGTCATTGAGAGGGACAAAAGTTGTTCCCCTTACTTAGAGGAAGATTACCATTCAAGAATTTTCAAAGAAGCAGCCACAGTCACCCGTTCTGGTGTCAACCTTAACAGAAATCAAGGCCTAATACTCCCAGAGATATGGAAAACCCTAATCAAATCCCTAAAAACAAAAAATGAACTTTAATACAAACTACAGAAAGTTCGTAGCAACAGCTAGCTAATCTTGTACACGCGATACATGTTTCACGCACGTTCGATACTATTTTATTTGTAATTATTCGAGTCAGTTTTTTACAGTTATTCTTGTCAGTTTTATAGTTACACATAATTGTGAGATTGTTTCAACCTATATGTAAGTGCTCTGAAGACACCAACAGTTAAAGTGTGCGAAACTAGTTGGTTAAGTTAATAAAATTGATCAACACTTGATCTGTAAACCAAAAATATTATTACTAATTCTCAGGATCAAGAAAATAAACTTTCATTATAAGCTTACAGAATATTTGTATTCTCATTCGCTCTCTGTCTAGCTAGTCAAAATATTTAACTTCTTAAGCAAATTAAGTACATTACTTTTCAGTATTCTTTATTTTTTATTTATTTATTTATTTTTTTTTTAGAATCTCAGGAATTGTAAGAGACGGGTGAACCTTTCTGATAGAGTAGTAATTACAGCGGTTTTAAAATCATTTAAGTGATTTGTTTTGTTTACTTAAATTACATTTAAGTTTTGTAATTTAATAAAATTTTGATATAAACGATTTTCTTTATTTACCAGCTAGAGGCTAATCGAACTTGATGCGACATTTTTTTACATTAGTAGTAATCTGTGGTCTGGTATATTACTGTTAGGTAAAAAAAAAGAAAGGTAAAGAAAAATTTCCGTCGAGGCGGATTTGAACCACCGACCTATGGATAGCTATATTACACATCTACAGTCCACCGCTCTGCCAGCTGAGCTATCGACGGAAGCCGACAACTTCGGCCAAACAGCGACATCTTTACAGTTATCTTTATTTATATACTGCTAAAAGTTGCTTTTTATTTCTAGCTATCAATATAAAAGCAAAATGTCCATGTAAATAAGCAAATTCATTTTGCTTATTTACATGGACAGCAGGACTCTATTACAGAATGTTCCTCTGCGAAAAAAATAATAAATAAATAAAAACTTTGATGTGGGTTGAGCTCTATATTGTATTAGGAACAGCACAAGATACTAGAGGTGGAAAGATAACTGAACTGAGACTACAGTAATCACTGGATCTCAGTGGTTGAAGACAGATCCAATTAACCGCAGTCGAACTAGTCGGGGTGTGTATTTAAGCTGATGAAGTCCGCTTTGGATGTTTATTGTTCAAAACGGACTCCATCCATTATTCAGTCCATCAGAGATTGTCCTTTGGGGGGGGGGGGACAAAAAAGAATAATCATTCACCATTCTGATTCTCCCACAAAATGAGAAGTTTTCATTTTTAAAATGGGGAGTTGTTTTGGAGAGCGGTTTCAAGATCTGATTGTCCTTAAATGGATCAATATTTTCTCATTTCTTTCATGGGAAAATCCAAATGAGTGGTGACGTGACGACACTTAAACAACTCTCCAGCAATAGAGGGTGTCGGTGCAAAGGAACTTACTTTAGTTTTTATTCTATGTTAGTATTTGTTAGACACACGTTTGCCTTTGAATCTTTATCATGCACGTCATCATACCTAACGAGTTGCAGATAAGGAGTAAGAAAAAATAATATTAGTAATATAACTAACATTATTTCTTTATAATACTTGATTTATTAGCATGAAATCCATTTAATATTATCGAAAATGAATCTATTTCAGGGATCCCTCATTACATTAATCATATCAGATTCATACTAAGAAAAAAAATTATCAGTTCAGTATCTTAATCCCAGATATTAGAAAAACTGCTAAGTATTACTTTTCGTATCATCTGTGTCTTTTATAATGCGATTTCTTTGTGAGTAGCGATCACGGTAATATATTGCTTGATTTTTTTCTTCGATCTTTTTTAATCAATGTATGAAGGGTGCATATTAATGATCATCATGAGGCGATCATCTTTTGTGAAATCATTGATTAATTAAAACTATTGGTATTTTAATACAGCACCTTAAAATATTATACGTGTTGCTGTCCCTGCACTAGTATCCACATTTAATATGCATATTACATGAGTAGAAAATAAGAAAATCAAAAGAAAAAGGTCAGGAAGATTCTCCAACTCTTCGCATCTTATTCGAGTAATCTTCTGCTGAACTACTTCTCTAACATAAAGCCCTGTATTTATCTTGGAGTAATCCAAGACTGTGGTACTATTAGTAACACTAATAGTACCACATGTTTTATTCATGTTAGAAGTGTTACTATTCCTAACACTTCTAACATGAATAAAACATCATCGCCATAGAAGTAAGCACAGGTGATATTGGAAGGTCTCACGTTTAATATTTAAGAGGAGTAAGGCTCTCGTGATAACTATCGATTTGAAATTCAATAATATCTTTTTTTAAAGAACCAAAAATGTGTATAGGAACCATCCTTCGCCGGAATAGGAAGAGATTGGTCAAATAGGTTGGGTGATTTGAAACATCCAGATGACGCGTTTATCTTGGTGATGCTTTTGGTGAGTTTACTTGACTTGATTTATTACAGTGGATTTCGAAATGCACCTGATATGTTCAGAGAGACTCGTAATGTTTTCTTTTTTTTTTTTTAGCTCAATTTCTACAGAACTATCACGAGTGAGTCACTTTAATCAGTTGAAAACTCTTTATATTGAAAATCAAATTATTAACAAACTCTTTTAATATTCACTTTTCTTTTGTACGTATTTAAGCATTTGTTGTCTTCCCTCTCCTTCTCCTCCTCCCACATTTCTTTTAGCGCTTTATTTGTTCACCTCTCTTTCTCTTAGTGGGTACTCCCTGAAGCAACAGGATACTAAATGACTGCACTGCTCACACGCACACACACTTTACCAATAACTAAATTACTGGGCTTCTAGTCTCGTTACGTCCGGAAGTGTTTCCGTAACATGATATACACTCCTGCGGGCTAATCTAACGCCATCTCGGTGACATTCTGGCTAGAAAAACACAGGTCATCTTGATCTGTACGACCGTAGAGTTGTACGGATGTCATCAGACACCACTTAGCCTGCTGTAAGGCGTCTGTCAGCTGTATAACAGCGGACATGGGCCAGTAGTGTTAGATGCTATTGGATTTCCGTGCAATGTCATCTCGCTGTCTTCAACATATTTCTCTCTTCAGTTGTACTACCGTCATGAACGCTCATTGCCAAAAGAAGTGTCGAGTCATTTGTAGCGTTAATGTATTGGCAAATAAATCCTTGATATTGCAGCTGTTAGAGAAGAAAGACTGTAGTCGGAATAAGGTCTATGTAATGGCGTTTATCATGCCAACCGTTTCTGCGTTAAAGGACATTGAGCGAGAAGTAATTACAGTTAATTATAGTATACTTGTCCAAAATACAGAAAATCCTAAAGTCTAATCTTTTGTTTTAATTTAATTATTAATTTGCATTAATAATGAACAAACCGGGTGATAGGTTACGAAAAAGATTTGAGCAAAAAGTGATATGAATGATAGAAATAAATTAAAATATGACATTTTAATAAAGTAAAGATAACATATTCATCAAAGATTACCTCTTAGCAACAAGGTTAAGTGTTTTGTTTTAGTCACGTTGCGAAGAGAGTAGGTTATATCACTTAATTGCTTGTGTTCGTCAGGTAGTTGATTTTTTTTCCTGAAAAAAAAAAAAAACACAATTTCTTTGTGGAAAGACCTGGTAATCGATCTAAAAGAACAACTAATTCATCTTCGATTGAAAAACATTTATAAATGTTTATCGCATCCTTAGAGAATTCGACGAGCTCGTTTAAATAAAAAAACAGTCATTCTTCTGACTGCGCGACGCGTGTGTTAAAGGGAGGTTAGAGAACTAACTAAGCTCTAAAGTGGAATATTTAATATAATAATTTTAAAAAATTATAAACATTTTAGTTGCATAAAGGACAAATATGTAGTCCTGACAATATATCTAGCATCCAAAGTTAATATATATATATATATATATATATATATATATTGCAATGAGGATCGTGAAAATGTTTTGACAAGTTGGCCTTATGAGGATTTCATTTATAGAGGTCCTATAGCAGAAGCCAAAAAATAGTGCACTAAAAATAAACACTGCTTGAATATACATATTAGTACTATTAACTTTAATTATTAGTTGAAACTGGAAGATTCAATAATTTTATTATTGAGTCTTTCGGTTTCTGTTTTATTTATTTATTTATTTTTTAATTTAAAAGTCATTCTTGTCACTAGGATGAAAATTTTGTCTATAATAGAAATATTACTTAAGTATTAATTTATTCTGAGTATTATTTATGTAGTATGGCTTACGTTTCCATTCAATTAAGGTATATTTACTCTCAATTTTAATAGGAGAATTTTACCACAACCGTATACAAGGATAAGGTGGTTAGCCCTATGCCTCCCTGTGTATCCTATGTATGTAGAAGTGTTGAGTTCTCAAGGCCGGTTTGCCTGCTTACGGGACCAAAAACTCCAGATAAACTGGTTAGAAAAACCCTGCAGTCCACGCCCAAGACAGGCTAACTTGGCTATGTCTGAGAAAGATCCTTAAGCTCCTCACGTCGGCAACGGGAATCGAACCCAGGACACTCCTTTCCCAGACATATGGTTGGGAAGCGCATAGCCTCTAGGTTAACCGGGCAGACAATAAGAGAATAAATATTATTAATTCTTACACTCCCTCGCGAACAATACCTTTAATTTCGAAAGACACTCACACTAAAGCATAAGAAAGCTATTCTCATCATCATCATCATGTTCAGCACTCGCTGTTATTTATTTATTTCTTTTTTTGACATATGAGGAATAAAAATAAGAATTTGGAATCTTTTAACGCTGATTTTTGTTTAACTGATTTTAATTTTTGCCTACTTTAAATGAGTTATGAAGCATTTTAAAATTTGTTGTTAGTAAAACACCACTTCTTTTTTTTAATTCTTTGGATGATGAAATTCTAAGTCGCGTTGATGTCTCGTATATTCTTGCAAGATTCAAAATGCTATCCGAGAAATGATTTCACTTTAAAATCCTTGTAAAATAGAATAGATCCACTCTGTTTTGCGAATCGTGTGTAGTTTCTACCGTGATCTTACAAAAACTTCTGTGATGATAAAAATAAAGAAATAAATAAAACTTATAAACGCTCTTACATGCTCAGATATATATCAAGTTTACGGGTTTTTTTTTTTTTTTTTTTTTTTTTTTTTGTAATGACTTTAGTCAAACCGACAGTTAAGGCTGCCATCTTAGTGTCTGAATCCATTAAAAACGTAATTGATTGACAGGCGCATTTGTTTGAACTCTCTTCCAGTCGTTTCTATTACTCATTTCCTAACCTGAAAGTTTATTTCTCCACTTTTCTCTTTAAGCAAAGAGTCTATTATAGTAATAAGTCTCTCATCCAATCCGATTCTTATTTTGCTGAAAACGAAAGACCATATGGACGCGCTGTTCCCTCTAGTTACAAAAATATACAACTTCCCTCTTCCTCCTCTCCTCTTGTACGATTTTATCACTCACTATTCAATGCCCACGCTAAAAACAATAGAAAGGATTCAGAACAGCAAAGTTTTTTTGTTTTTTTTTTCCAGTTTGCTGCATTTTTATTCACATCTTCTATTCTTTGTTTTTCAAGGAGGAATATAACAGAAATTTGAGATTAAGAAAATAAAGAGTACAGAAAAATCACAAATGATCATTTACGATGAACAGTAATCATTTAAATAACCCGAAGTTATTCCAATGGTGATTGAAAAATAACTTATACATTTTTTTACTTTATTTTTCAGTGAATTACTCTGAATTAACAAACAATTATGGTTTCATTAATTGAAACTAATTAAGCTTTTCTCAGTAATGAGAAAACTAAGGTTGTGAGGAGACGATGTTATATTTATTTATTAAGTGGAAATTTCTTAGAAAGGTTTTGTTGCGTAGGGGAGAAGTACGGGATTTTCTTTAGAGCAAATCCTGTTTAAAATCTGCAGTCTTTATTGACGATGCCCTTTGGGTAGAAAGATCTAGGTTTGAATCCTATGTATGATGAGAAGAAGGTGAACAATGAGAAAAACAAGCCTGCGACAGTTTTTTTTTTCCTCAAAGAAGCTCATGTTTTTTTAATTATTCTAGACAAATCACTGCAATTAATTAACATAATACACTGGAGCTCGCAATAGCTGCTTCTGCTCTAAGATCGAAACAGTTCAACAGCAGTCGTCTGGAACCAGTACCAGAATACATAAAGATCAGCTCCGTAACTTCGTCAAGGGCCGACAACCTAACCATACAACAGACAATTTACTTTTGGCAAAAACCAAATTCAATAATTTAGAAACATGCTAAATGCGAAAAGAATCCAATTATGGTTAAATGCTTTGCTTTCAAAGTATGTCATCTGGATATTATTGTGTACAAATGTTCAAGTCATGCGATCCAAAATAAATTTATTTTGGAGGCAAAAAATCACGTAATTTGTCCTGGTTGGCCAAGTGGTCGTCTGCATTAGCATATCCACTCTTCAGCCAGCAGTCAACTGGTTCAACTCCCGTCAAAGGCATGAATGTCTGTGATAGTCTTCGGATGGGAGATGAATTTATATATATAAATTAAAAAATAGAAAAATAAATTCAAAATGATACAAAAAATTCCTTATTCCCCAAGGTACTAATTGTAACTTTTATTGTGGCTCTGTATTGAAGCATAAAAATTTTTAAAAAACTCAACTCTTGTGACATAAGGGTGGCATTGATAAAAAAAAAAATTCCGGAAATATGTGACTTCTGAAAAAAAATTGATTTTTTTTATATTTTTAAATATTATTAATAAAATATGAAATCTAAGTTTTCATAAACCTGCAGAATCGATACTAATTTCATAAACCTGCTGAATTTTATACTAATCCTCACAATAATTCGTCTAGCTGTCATTCTCAATCCAGACTCAACTTCTGTGGGAAAGCGTCTAGCAAAGGTTCTTTGACATCCAAAAATTCGACTTCCAAAACAAAGTCAAGTTTGTGACGGTGAAGGTTTCAGAAAGCATTTATTTATATAGCAGTGAAACTAAAAGAGTGATTTGAAGATTAGAAGAAAAAAAACACATTTTTGTACTTAATTTGTATGCAAAATCGAATCATAAGCGGCAAAGAAAATTGATTTCAGTGTTCAATTAAATCTAAACTTTTATTGAGAAGCAAGCGTCCAATTGAATGGCTGCTAAAGTACCAGCTTTGTCAATCATCGATGCTATGTATGTTATGTGTCCTTCCTTAAAAAGGAAAAATAAAGTCACCTGTTTTTTGTTCTTTCTCTCTCTCCAATACGCACACGTTCTTTTTTCTTTTTCATTTATTTATTTTTTTATCTGTAGACGATCGCTATTCACCCCCCTCCACGGAGCCAGCAAACCGGAGGGAGTCCATCCGTGCCGCCAATGAATCAGCGGTAATTCAAACCACATTACCCTTCTTCTGGAGTGCGTCCTTTGAACGCGGTGGTCGCTCATATAATAGAGCGTTTAATGACGTTTCCGCAATAGCCATCAGCCGCTCCGATGCTGTGAATAATAATCGCATTTTACGTTTGTACTCCGGCAGTCAAACGTCGCTTCCATTTCGGTGCCGTCAATGCACGAGGAATAGTCAAACCCGTGTCTCAATCAGAGACCCATCGAAAGCTGCTGGCCTTATCTCCATATTCTAATAGAGTCAGTCCAGACACGTTCATTCCGAGCTTTGTTATGTAGAGGTTAAGCTTTTCTCAGTGCCCTTCGCACCGGCAAACCTCCCCGGCTATGTCCACACTTGCAGAAGTAATTGCCCATTTCTTGAAGAGAGCTAAATGAGAGAGGCGGTCCTCTTTGTTATCCCACTGACAGCAAAATAGAAAGCAGACAGTTTGTCTTTGACCGCATGCTGATCTACTCGGATTTTAGTAGTCCCTCCACAATTCTACGACGTTGGTGTCTCAGACCGTGAGCGTCGAAATATCTGCTTACGATATTATTTTCGTCAAGTTCAGTGCTACGCGTAAACACAAATACAAAACACGGAAGTGCGTTTAATATATCGTTGAGTATGTTGTAGACTACAATATCTTCAACTATATATTAAACTACAATTTGTAGTCATCATGTATATATTGTAGACTACGAGCCGCCACTGATTGTAGTCTTCGTGTATATATTGTCTATATTCAACGAATTATAATGTGTATGTTGTTAATGCAAATTCATTTTTATTAGCAAAATTTGTCAAAATGATTTGAAATAAGAACTCTTCCTGGACTGTACTGTCTAATACTTTGAAGGATAAAATTTAATAAAAATTTAGTATTTACGATGCTGGTCAGGTTGGCTGAGAGATTAACGTACCCATTTTCCTATCAACAGAGTGTAGATTTTAATCGACCGAAGATCACACTGTTCTTGAGTAGAAGTCATAATAAAATACGAAAAATTTTCATCTTAATGTTGATTATCAAACTGTTTTTAGTAGAATATTTAGACAAAATTTTGAAACCAAGAAAAGTGTATATTAATTACACATGACACACTGTTTACAGCTAAAAGGCCAACGAGGCTGTAGTTTACAATATGCTGATAGATGTCACTGTACAACTCTTTGTGAAATATACATACAGCTATGAAACAATACAGATAGGTCACTGATAGTTCCAGTACACTTTCATAACTGCCTTTTTAAAAACTCGTAAATGATCCTTCGTCAATTAACATGGAATAAAAGAAGTGAATTACATCTTATCAGTCATCTTATAAGGCAAGTGATTTCAAACATTAAAAATCATGAAAAAAGACGTATAAGGTATCCCTATTAACGCAGTTTCTTTTGAAGTTTTTTTCTTCTTTGGCAAATAATCATTGAACAGCTAATTAGGAGGTGTTACCTATAAAATCATAAATTACAAATAATAATATTGAGTTATTAACTAAGTAATTATTTAAAAGCATGTAATTATTAAGCTGTGCTTTGAATGTATGTTTTCTTTCAGCCTAATGGTTGGTGGGTAATAATACCACATTACTAGGGAAGTTTTATTGAACAATGTGGCTTCCAGTTGCCTTCCTTGTTCAATAGTATATCTTATGTCTGTAGGTATGTAGATATGTTCATTCAGGGGGCCAATTGCGTGTTCTGAGGGATAAAAAACCAGAGTTTCCGAAAAAAAAAAAAAACTCTTCACTTCCATAAACGAAACTGGCTAACTCACCTTTGAACGAAAAGCCCTGATAAGAGTTCTTCTCTTATCAGGGCTTATCTTATCCTAGCAGTATTAGAATCAAGGTCTTTCCGACTAAAGGGTCCGACAAATCCAACCGAACTACGGAGGCTCTGAGTCATAAGGGAATTAAACAAATTATTGATTTTTCATTCATAATACAAGATTAAGAAATTCGAAATTTTCAAATGTGTTTGAAAATTTCGAATATTCGAATACAGTTGAAAGTTCCAACTGTATAGGACCGTTGGAAATTCAAAATTTGTTTCTACTTTGGAGAGAGGATATGACATTATCTATTAAAACATCAAATAACTTTTTGGAGACGTCCTATAAGAGTTTATTAAAATATTAATTGCATCCGTCTTTTCTTAGAGTTGATCAAGCGAGTCCAATTCAACGGAAAATTTAGTTGGTTTACGAAATTTCGATTTTTTTTCTTGATCTCTATAGTTGATTAAAATCAGTTATTTCTATTAAACTTATATTTACTGTTCAACAAATTTAAATATTACATTTGCTATAACAGAAGCTGCGACTAAAAATTATTACATAATACACAGACTCTTATATCAAACTTTCCTTCGCTGTAGGATGAATGAACATGGCAATGTATTTCTCTATTAGCAATGGTAGTAGATAGATATTTGTAATATATATATATATATATATATATATAAAATATAGAGCCTTCTAATATGATAAATTATGGACATCTTCCTTTGACATGTTAACTCAATGGCTTATTTCTGCCATGTACCTTTAGGCGCAATTAATTGTATTTAACCCAAATTTTTAAACTCAAAAAGTTAGAAATGCAATCATTCGACTGTAAATAACCAGAAGGATTGATACTATTCTGTATTTCTTTTTTTTTTCTTTTTTTTTTTGTGCTAAATTGAAGCCTTCTAGGCTTCTTCTTCACTTATTGTAAACTAAACTTTTAATATATTTATTTAATCAAATGCAACATTTCAAATAACTCCATATATCCATATTAAACTTTCCACTTTATATTTGTGTAAAAAGTTTGGGAGAGTTTTTTACACTGATAAAGTTGCATAACTTTATCTGTTATGCAACTTTTAATGAAAACATTATGCAACTTTATGCGACTTTCAATGAAATAACGCAAGCATTTCAACCAATTAGTATTAGATATGTATTTATTTCACTTCTAGTTATATCCCAGATCCTCGGCAGTTTGTTTCAACACAGTCCTTTGATTGGAAATACCTGGATTCGAATCCTATCTATAAGGCGAAAAATCCTCATCAGGGATTTTTAATTAAAAGCGAAAGCCGGTCTCATTCGGAAGTTAAGGTTTTTTGCTCCCGGAAATTCGGGTTTTTCATCTCTCAAAATAGACAAACAGCTTCCACCTTTCCCCCACCGAACAGATATCTACAGACATACTATTGTACAATGACGGCAACGGAAAACCATCTTGTTCTATAATCATTATTCCATAGTAGTAGCTACTTCAATGAAGTAGCTACTTCAACTAACCACTAGATTGAGGGGAAACGCACGCACGCATACACACACAGTTGTATCTGAGCTTTCCTAACTGCATATAGAATTCTGTTATCATACTAAGAAACGTCATTTTCCTTTTCTGTTTTTAGATATTTTATAAATATGAGCAAAGCAATAAATTAAGGATAATTATGAGCCAACTTTCCACTGTCATAACAGTTCATGCTATATAAAATATTATAAAACATTTTCGTGCGGCTTTAGGTAAGTTAAGCCATAGATAGTTGTTCGCTGTACAGCATTAATCTGCTGTGATTAGCCAATTAACTAAATGATTTGTTTTTTTCTGGCTAATATTAAGATGTCTGAAAGTATGGAGTTTTATAAATGAAATTTTGCTTTTAAATTAAAAAAAAAAGGATGAATTAAACTTGAGGTTTATGAAATTGGCATATAGAAAGGCTGCTGTGTGTTATTAGACTTACACGTCTTCGAGTTTGTTTTATCGAGTTTAGGTGGTAAGCAATGTCGAAAATTAGTAAACTGCGGAAAAAAGCCGAGTTTAGTTCGAAATAATTGATGATTAACTGTATGTATAACTCCAGAAGAGACTGAAAAAAAAAAGAAACTAAACTAAACGCCAAATTTTATCCATCTCTTCTTCTGTAGCCAATCACATCACTCTAGGTGCTTTTATTAAAAAGACCCCTTATAATTTATGTAAATGAAACAGCAATGTATTGTTTTCTTATTATTATTTTCCTCCCTGTCCCTTTTTTTGAACATCAAAATAATTTCTCTATTTCACTGAAAATTAAAGTATGTTAACATACAAGTACTATATGCATTATTAAACTGTACTGTGTTGTTAATTTTTTTTTTATTTATGAAAACAATTGTAACACAAGACCTACTAATTTAGTGTGGTGAAAAAATAATGATACGTCTTCCAAATAGCCTTCGTGATAATAACAACGGAAATGTCATTACACAAATCGTTTTTTTTTTTTTTAGGCTGCTAATTTTTAAGTGAAATGTAAAATTCTGCATTGCAGAAATAGGCTTCTACTCCTAATGAAACGTATCTTCTCATCTGAATTTACACTTAAGTATCTTCGCTTCCACTTCCGAACCTAGAATTCTTTCTGCTTATAAAATGTCAGTAAATGAATCATAAAAGTGGGCTTATACAATATATGCAGTACAGGGTGTTTCAAAAAGAATGACCCGATTTCAAATAATTATATTTAATAATGAAAATGTAGTACAGTTACAAAATAAATTACCAAGTATGAAGTAAGGCATATCGTCATATCAAATTCTGGGCCAAGGCCGTTCACAAGTCGCATTCATTTGTGGTTCGTCGTTGCAGAGATATACAATTTTCAAAACGGGGCATTCTTTTTGAAACCCCCTGTATAATACAGATCAGTTACAGATATAAAACACAACGGCATTCTTAATATCATTAAACCTATTTTTCCACATGTCAAATAAATATCATTTAATAATTAAAACATTTGTTTCAATTTATAATAATAATATATGAAAAGTATAAATTGCATTGAGGAATTATCTGAAGATACTTCAGATAATTCAGGAATTGAATGCAGATACTTCAATTATCGTAACTGATCTATCTCCTAGGTGTATTTTTATAGGTGATTCCTGTACCTTTCTCACGAAAGGTTATCGCCCTATATAGTGCATTACCACTGTGAAATGACCAAATGTTTCTACAGACCAAACATGAAACTTTTTGAAGTTAATTCAAGGCTTCCATTAAACAATGTGGTGGACTCACATCAGAACGGAAAATCATCTGTCTCCTCAGGCCATTGACAACTAACCATACTTGCAAATAAACGGGACACGGCATGGGTTGAAAAGCTGAGACGTTATTCACTGGCCCAATTAAGAAGCGTTCTGAATAATAAGTGAAAAGTCCATCAGAATTACCCGGCTTTCGCTTAGCGATTTTGATGGACAAACTGCTTCGCCAAAGGGACCCTTCTAGATAAAGCTTAGGAAGTCATTAATGATTTTTGGTACATGAAGACCAAAAACTGCATGCTCAATTTTTTTATGAAAAATTTGAGCATGAAGTTCGCATGCTAAACAAGTCTGTCATTCAAGCGGAATTATAATTCCCTAAATACAATTTTATAAGTGGTTCCTCTGGCAGCTTACATGTTTAAACACATCTTATTATTTATTGTTGCCTGTTAATTTAATTTTAGACATATATTATGTATGGCACTTAAAGAAAGTGGAAGGTTTTTAAAATTCTAATTTAAAATGAAGTGGCTGGATGGAGTAAGCTAGTTCTGTAGACTATTTAAAGTGAAATCAAAAATTGAGAAACTTCTGACCGTTTCCAAAAGAAATATATCCACGAAATGTCATTGATTATGCCTAAAATATTTAATGCTTTAGAACTGAAATATTTTATGATAGAGCGAACTGTAAAATCATAATAATAGATAAATCAATGCTATTCAAATTAAACCATGCAAAATAAATTAAATTAATTTTAAGTAAACTCTCACCAATATTTGTGAAAAATAAAATGAGTTTAATTTCATTTAAGGATCAATTAAAATAGACAGAAACATTAAAATTATTAAAATATGTAAAAAGAAGATTAAAGTCTTGTTATTTTAAAAAGACTACTGCATATTTAAAAACACTTCTATAAATAATATCATTTTAAATGAAGCTATTTGTAGAACTCATTTTTAAAAACAATTATGTCAATTGTTAGGCGAGCCATATAGCAGCTTCGGCCGTGCCAGAATGACTGCGTTTGTTCATCCAATATGTTAAAGGCATCTCCGAGTAAATGCATGAGTTTCAGGAGAGCTGCACTTAACCTAAACTATGACAATAGATAGAAGCATAATACAAATTAGATAAGCCTCATTACAAACTGATAACGAAAACTTTTTGTTGTTTGTGTTGGTCTTTGATTGACTGGTTATTTATTTATCAGTCAAGTATTTAATGCAAACAAATGCCAGAAAGATGGCAACCAATAATAACAAAAGAGAATTCCAGTAGTCTGACATCATCCATCAACATACTTTGTAAGAAAGATTTGCTGAATAGTTGAAGACACTTAGTTTAACACTCACTATAAGTTAACCCTAAGTATATATCACAGCTGTTTCCTGCTGCTTTCCCTAAATATACAGTTGCTCCAACTGGACACTCTTCGTCCTCTATTAAAGTACTTGTAACAAGTACTGTTTCCCTCGGTACAAGAAATACCTAATGATATCACATGACGTGTGAGTGGCAGCTGTGTGGAAAAATCCTTGACGTGAGGGAAAAAAAAAAGACTACGCACTCCCTATCTTTCCCGTTTTTCATTCTATATCCTCAGATTCTTGAAAATGCCAAACGGGAAGCGTACCGTAATGGTCATCTATCAACAGTGGGGTGGCTGCTTATTATCTTCAGCTGACATTTGACTTCTCCCTATCGGTACCCATTTCCATGACAACCGTGGCCACCGTGGAAACCAAATGATCAGCAAGAAGATGAACACGAGAGTTTTTTTTTCCTTACAGTGGAGGCTGTAAGCAAGTCCCACACTGAAATGAAATAAAACTTGCCAAAAAAATATATTTCTGTTTAATTCCTTATCCAAGTGTAAGCAAGCAAAGTTTGCGCTTGAAGGACTAGGCTACTTTTATACAGAGGCTAATAGCATCATATCACTTGCCTTAGTCTTCCATAAAATTCCTTTCGGACGTGTATATTGTTATGCATTATGGGAAAGGTCACTACCCAGACTGGTTTCGACCTTTATAGAGCATATGTTCTGTAACTCCAGAACACCTTTTCACTTCTCATATGTGGGAAATATATAAATTGCATTAATTCAACCGAGGTATCTCTTCAGGGTCCGTCTTCCACTGATCAGACTCAATAAAGGTGTCTCTATATACAAGTAGCCCAGTCGTGAAGATATTTCACACGCAATATATATATTTACCATGAGTTGCCTTGGTCTTACACTACGTGCACGGTCAGCTAGACTTGCAACACTTGCAGGCGCACATTTGACTTGTTTATCTGTTTGCTTACTTGAGAAATGGAGTAAAACCAGGTTTAAAATAGCTTGGTATCTTTAACATTTATTATACCCAAGGTAAAATACTTTCTACATTTATATCTCCTCCTGAGATTTTTATTCAATAAGGTTAAAACACCTTATGCTAATTTGTTCTGGTAAAATACTTATAAGCTCTGTATTACTAAAATCTTGGTATTTCTAGCCTGGCTACCACTGATGAGACCTCAATAAATGTCTAAACTGGTGCGGGTGAGACTTGGATTCTGAGAAGATCTGCTTGGGAATAGGTTTTTGTTCTATCTCCGAGTGGGGCCACCGCTGAGATTATGGCTCTGCTTGGTGGTGGGGTGAGCCTGCCACTGGGTAGAGCCAATGCTGAGAAGTTCTTCTCGGTGCTTTGCATTAAGGGTAAATATTAAGATTAGTGATCAGAACTTATACCACTTTTACCATGAGTTGCCTTGGTCTTGCACTACGTACAGGGTTAGCTAGACTTGCAACACTTGCAGGTGCAAACTTGACTTGTTTGTCTGTTTGCTTACTTCGAAAATGGAGTAAAACCAGGTTTAAAATAGCTTGGTATCTTTAACATATATATATATTATTATACGTCACACTGGTTTGAATTTAAAATGCAAAATTATTGCTGAATATGCGATACAAATAACCTTACTTTTCGACAAGAACTGCTGAGCACATATTACTTTAATGCGCTCCTGTTTTTTTCTGTCTGTCGCGTGCTTTTTAATGTTATATAGATAATAATAATACTTTTCATATGAATATCAGGCTTTCATTTCTAACTTATTCAGTGGTGAAACATTGGCAAAGAATTCTGACAGTGTTTGACACACCCACACTGGAACTTCTTTACTCCAAAGAAGGAAATTTTGCAACAAAGGACATGAGGGACGTTATCTGGATGAAATAATATCTTATGTCGCAATTCCTGAATTAGCTTTCTTCGATTTTCTGAATATATTCATCCCATAGAGTAGTCCTTTAATATGTAGCATATGTGAACCATGAATGTTAGGTTCTTATTGAAGGTAATTGCCGTGTGCTATCCCTCAACAGAAAAGAAAATAGAAATATTTGGATTCATTTGAAGCATTTAATTTAAACGCATATTCTTGAAGTTGTAACTTGATCATTTTAAGAAAAAAATCTGGAATAAAAAAAAAAAATAACTCCTTTGTTTCGCTGAAACTGTTCAAGAGATGCCGTTGATTTCTTCCATAGAGGACATCTTGCGCATTCTTTAACTTTTAGAGGCTACATGATGATTATCGTTAAACATAGATGGCGCCTTTCAAAATTATTCTATAATTATCAGTTTGAATAACCTCCACTAGGTAAGCAACGCCCCCCTGCCCATCTCGATATACGCTTACACTGTTTTATATTTAAATATAAAAAATCACGAGGAGGAGTGTCCCTACCTCCTCGCGATTGTGCCACAGAAGTGAAAATAACCATGAATTTATTTAATTTGTGAAATGTTCAGTCAGTTTTAGATTTTTTCATGAAAATTTTTCCATGGGATAAAATACACCTCAATAAGAGAGAGAGAGAGAGAGAAAGAGAGAGAGAGAGAGAGAGAGAGAGAGAGTTGCTAAACGTAGGGTTGAAAGAGTATTAATGAAAGTTGAGAGGACTAAGAAAACGTAATTATGAATTAGTAAACTCGGACAGGGAATTCTAAAATAAAGACCTAAATATGCAGAAACATGATAAGAACAACTCCACTCGGTCTATCTCGCCGAGCAGTTAGAATTCCAACTCTCCAACCAACAGACTACGAGTTCAAATACCATCGTAGGTATGGATGTTTTGTGATTGTCTTTAAATGAGCGATGAATTTCGCTGTCTGTGTAAGACCTCCGCTTGTTTATTAAGGGCTTGATTTTCCGGATTAAAAAATAAAATAAAATAAAATAAAACTTAACTCACCCATAATACTAATGTTCTATAGATGTACAATCTTTCGTGAAACGAAGTCACATTAAAAAAAAAAAAAGAAAGAATAAAAAAATAACGATCATCTTAGTAGTGCCTAGTAGTATTGAGTCACACGTGTAATTTACTGAGTGTAGGTTCTTAATTTTTTCAACGTTTCTTCAGAAACTACATCTAATACTAGTTATAAATGATTGCATGCTCTAGAGACAGAAGAACACATTGCTTTAGATTACTTGCTGTTTATGATTAAACAGCAAGCATGACAATCGAGGTGACTTCTTAAAGATTTCTGGAGACAATCCCTCTCTAAACACATTCGCCTTACTGCAATCTTATTTTAAAGAAGGCAAAAGATGTTTATAGGACATTCGTCAAGATTAGTAGTACAGTTCACGTCTGCACACTTAATTTGAAAATTTCAGTCAATAAAAATATTTTAAAAATAATCTCTTCAGTTCTTGCTAACGAGATTATTGAAAGCCTATCTACTCGAAACTTTGTTTGTTCAAACACGCTTTAAATAAGTCTTAAAAGCCAATTTCATTCCTCTAAAATTACTCGGTTTCTATTTATACGTTTAATGAGCGACGTTTCAAATGTATTTGCAGTTTTCTTCTCCCCCATTCTTTTGAAATTGGAGAAATATTCGCTTTCATATTAGCATTCCCCTCTTTCTACAGTTTCTCTCTCAGGCGCACTACCAATCTGCAGGGATACATCTTAACCATTCGATCCATTTAAAGGGATTAATTTCAGCAAACTAAATTGCTAAGACCATATTGTGGCAAGTAATCTCTGTTGACAGATTATTGATTTTCTTGATTGCTT
This sequence comes from Typopeltis vanoorti, assembly GCF_054136105.1. NCBI lineage: Eukaryota > Metazoa > Arthropoda > Arachnida > Uropygi > Thelyphonidae > Typopeltis > Typopeltis vanoorti. Next base: position 146,129,033 of record NC_143549.1, read on the forward strand.
TTCAGTTCATCGTAAGCGATTACGCCAATAATCTTTCTCACTCAGCGAATTGGACCGAAGCCACTCTTGTCACAAAATGCTTCCAGCTAAGGTAATACCGGAATTATTTTAATCCGTCTGACATCGGCACTGGAAAGTAAACATACGTGCGTTTGTTGAACGGCAATAGCGTGGGCTGTAGGCCACGTGCTAGATAGGAGAGTTAGCGATGGAATTGCCGTGCGTGTGTACGTCGCTCCAGTCATGTTCCTACCTCTCATCCATTAACGTTGTCTAACACCATTTAAGGATTATCTTTATACTGATAACTCGCTTTCCGTGGTTCGGAGGTTCGTAATTATGTGGCCTGAAAGCCCAGCCGTCAATTTGTTACAATGCAAGCATTACGAACGGGGGGTGGGTTAGTAGGGGTTATTAGGGAGTTTATTATCATGTGATGCCCGCGATACCAGAAGTGCTGACCTGCTTGGGTCACCTTAATAAGATTTTCTTGTAGGTTAAACGTATTTACTCCCCCCCCCCCTCTCAACTGTGTCGATTTTCTCTGAGACGTGATTTGTTTATGAACGTATTTTACTGCAGCGAAATAATATTGACAGATTAAATGTCTTTTAAAATACAGATTAGACAAGACTTCACTTTCAAATGAGAAAATATCAAATATGACAAAAATAAATGAGTAGATTACAGGGGGAAAAAAAGAGCAACAGATCACAGTTAATCAGAAACTACAAATATGGAATACCTGTATTTGTAGGTATGGGTTTATAAGTATTTAACCATGTAAGAATGGAAAAGAAAGGTTAGGTACATTATTTATTAGAATTTGAAACAAACGGAACAAACAAAAGATTGGAAAACTGCTGTGGCAGTACACTTAACACACAAACACACACACACACACACACACACATACATACAAGAAGACGAAATGGACACGTCAGAATCATCACTCTACTATCAATTGCATCCAAACTGCATACAAAAATCCTTGAAGAAGAACTTAAGAGTGCACTTTGTTTATTATTATTATTATTATTATTATTATTATTATTATTATTATTATTAACTGTTGTTCCACCCCTAACTCTGCTGCGCAGCGAATATTCTCTTCTCCACTCTGCCCGGTTAAGGCACTATTCTATTAGGTTTCCTTCATTGCACTGCGGCTTTTATTGATTACAAACACATACTTTTTATTATTATTAATATTAATACTAATTAGAGGAATTGAGAGTAATCAAAGAGTGGTCAGTATATTGATAACCGAAGAAACATGGTGGCAGAACTTTAATTTCCTTAAGCGCTAGGAACTCTTTCATGGTCATAGTCACCTCTATACTAATCCAATCAACTATAATAAACTGGATATCCTTTCCAGAATCCATATTAATTAATCAAAGTCATATCCTCAGAACTAGAATGGACCACCTGTGATAAAAGTTGATAAAAAATCTCAAGCTATTACGTTTAATCTGTTTATTGTTACACTTGAGTTTGTTCTAGGAACACCACGGAATAAGATGACGGTCACTACTCCTATTTGGTGTTACAATACAGAAGAAAGATAAGATTAAGCAGAAGATAGCACAAAAAAGTAGAAAGGGAAGATAAAAGGGTACAATATATAGCCAATATTTACATACAGTATCTTTTAGCACTCACAAAAGGACCACCTTCATCGGGTGGTGGACAAACTGGGAACATCTCCGGCTTGCGTACAACTGAGTAGCCATGGGGCATACAAGTAGCTGAGAGCAAATCCTGGAATGGGGAAGGAAGGATAAAGGAGCGGAGGTCTGACTAGCTCTTCTGGACTATAAACAACTTGATCGTCCTTGACGAGTACCTTGACGGCGACTCTCTTTGCAGTTGTAGGGGGAATGACTTCCTGTTGGATCTGACGACGTTTTGTCTTGTAACGACGATTCTGAAACCATATTTTCACTTGGGTTTCGGTCAACTTTAATGCCTGAGCAAGATCAGCTCTCTCCGGTCCGGACAGGTACCGCTGGTGACTGAAGCGACGCTCCAATTCATACACTTGGGCATGAGTAAAGGCTGCACGGGATCGTTTCTTTCTCGGTTTTATATGCGGTTGGTCGTCTTGCTGGGGAATAACGTGGCATTCGTCTGTAGTCGTTGTTACTGAATCTCCTGAAAAATAAATTAAATATATAAATGAAAAAGAACTTGAAAATAATTTATATACCTTGGAGAAATAACTGAGCTCGTTTTTTTTCATGTTGAACATATTTTGGTTGTGAAAACGAGCTTAAAGCAATACGAGTATTTTAGTCAATGTAAAGTTCTTCCTAGTTTTGCTTTTGTTTTCTAAATCAAATCACAAATTATCATTATTAACACAGAACATTTTAATACGTTTAAGTTAGAAACATATATAATTTCTTTCCATTTTCAAGGATTTTTTATCCTAACCTAAACTAACAGTATGACATAAACACTCACACGACTCATAGCTATAGTGGTTATGAGGCAAATGTGAACCACCAAACCGCCCAGTTATTGGCGTAAGTAAATAATTCACTCTAACGGATAAAACTTGAAATAAAATAAAGGTAAACATCATACATCTGAAGCTTTTTTTTTTTTTTTTTGCGATTTGTATGAATGTTATTTCCACTACAACCGACAAGAAATTGACATTAACTGTTCATATGGTAAAGGTAAACATAATTTTGATGCAAACTAGGGGAAAGTAGGTTATGATTATGTATAGTTAATATATTGGTAGTTTTTACAACAAGGTAAATATTATATCGCATGTATAATGATTTTTCTCCATCTCTCTCTCTCTCTCTCTCTCTCTCTCTCTTGCTTCTTAAAATGCTTTTTTTTATTCTCTTCGCAATTCATAAGATTCGTTTTAATTTCCGAAGAGCCTTATAATAATAATAGTGTCCTTAAAAGGTCTATGAATTGTTCCTCGTAACCCCGACGAAAATCTTTTCGATTGCCAATACTTGTATTCAAATCTTGTCTAGAGCATTTATTCAAATTCCATCCAGGACATGAAATTAATGTATGTTTTGATTTGTCTTATATTAGATTAATTTCTAAAATCTTGTATTAGACACTGAGTTAGAGTGAAGAGATAAAATACCAATATATATATATATATATATATTGGTAGAATAAAAAAGACGGCCTGTGACTAGTGGTGTGCCGCAGGGTTCTGTTCTTGGACCACTGCTGTTTAATTTGTTCATTAACGATATAGGGAAGGATCTAAGAGAAACAGTTCATTTGTTCGCTGATGATGCAAAGTTGGGTAGGGTAATAGTGAATGCAGAAGATGTCAAAATCTTGGAGGATGATTTGGATAGATTGGAGTTCTGGGCTAAGAAGAGTGGATGTCAATTTAATGTGACAAAATGTAAGGTTATGCATTTTGGGGTGAAAACATTAGCAGCAGTATACCACATTGGTGGAACTGTACTCCAGGAGATTGATGAGATCAAGGACTTGGGAGTGTTGGTGGATAGGGAGTTGAAGTTTAGGGGACACATCGTAAAAGTGGCTAAATCAGCTCATCAAATCACTTGGATGCTGAAGAATACTTTGACAAGCAGAGACAAGCAACTTATTGTTCCTCTGTACCGAGCCTTGATAAGACCTCATCTCGACTACTGTGCCTAGATTTGGTCACCTAGGTTTCTTCTTGATGGGGAGGAGGTGGAGAGGATCCAGAGGCGAGTGACCAAGATGATAGCAGGTCTATGGAATGAACCTTATGAGAACAGGTTGAAGATTTGTGAGTCGCAGAAATTGGTTGATAGGCGGAAAAGGGAAGATAACTGAGACTTTCAAATTGCTGAAGGGTTTCTATAGGATTAATTCAGAGGATATTTTTGAGATCGGGACTGGTGGTGGGAGAACTAGGGGACATCTATGGAAGCTCGGCAAGAGTGTGGTTAGCAAGGGTGTTAGAGCTGGGTTCTTTACTGTTAGAGTGGTAAATGTGTGGAATAAGCTGCCAGAGTCTGTTGTGGGTGCTATGACAGTGAATGAGTTCAAGGCAAGGTATGATAGATAACCTTGATGAGTCTAAGGACTCCCTGGAGTCGCCCGTAATAATAGTAATAAAAATAGTAATAATAGTAATAGTTCACTTACTTTTGTAACACATATTCTGAGAATGAGAGAAAGAACAATAACATGACTTTTAAACAGATTTAAATTTTTAAGCAGATTTAAATTTAATGCAAGCATCCACCATAGGCAATGCAACCATCCCTTGTCTTAGACACTCATCGGGATATGTCGTATCGCAATACTCCTCATATTTAATATTTGCAAAAATTGAAAGGTTCCATTTCCTCGAATGTCCCTCAATGATTAGTGAACAATAAATAAATTAGTGAACAATAAGTAACAATAAACTGCTTGATGTCTTGCGAATCCATATATCTAGATATGTATGGATTCGCAACACACGCACAAACACACGCAAGCACGCGCGCACGCACACACACACACACGCACGCACGCACGCACGCACGCACACACACACACACGTCTTCTCTCCGATTCTTTTCTTTATCATAACTTCAAAAAAATCTTCATTAAACTATTCGAAACTAGATATTCCTAATGATTCTTCAACAATGGTGTTCTGACAAATCCGTTATACGCATGATTCTATGTTATTAAATCTAAAGAGACGACGGATCCAAGCAAGTCTGGTGTCTAAGTCCGAAATTCTACCTAAAACTATCGCTTAACTCTACAGTCATTAGAAAACTTATCAGATGTAAATAAATCCCTTCTTAATTGGACCGGACAGTGACTTTTACCGTTAGTGACTGAAGCTACACTCCAACTATTACAGAAGCGAGACAGTTGAGCTTCAATGTCGAAGCTCTTGTCTCAACCTTCATTTCATTCAACTTTTGTAGAATTAAACATAAAATTCTGATGCAGATACTTTCCTCAGATAATGCCATCCAAATATCTACTTGTCAGATAATCCCACGCTGTGCACTCAATCACCTCTGAAAGAAAATGCATGGAGCATCCCGGTCATCCATTTGCATGATGGTATCATGAGATGAGGGCTAAAAATCGCTTTAAGTTCAGCAGAATCATACAGTTTTGTGGACATCTGTAAGCGGCATTAGAAAAGTTTTATCGAAACAATTGAGCTTATACTTTAGTCACTTTATCTGTAATTCCAAATAACAACAACAAAAAAATACGGTAGAGAAGCCTAAAATTGTCTGTTACGCTGGTAGAGAGGAAATAGCAAATACGTTTCTAGCAAGAAACGAATTTCTAGACATGGATGAATCTGAAGCATGGTTATATTATTTAGTTCATCTCTTTCTCATGATTATACATATGGTACTCAGTTACTCAACTAATTCTGAATACATTTGGGGTTATAAACGAGCATAGGAATAACGCTATCAATAATCCTAAGAATGGAAGCTGATATATCAATAATGTCTATCTATTTAACTTTGATTGATAGTGCTGGAAACGCCAATCTCTGCGTCATACAAACGAATCATCACTCTCATGAGTGCTGTGAGAGCCTTTGTTTTCAATATATAAATCCATTATTAACTCGGCACAGAATACAAGGAATTTTACAGACAGTTCCAAGAAATAAATGGAATCACATTGAAAATGACTACATTCTTATATTACATTATCCAAATGCAAAGTAAACTAATAAAAATGAACTAAGACTAGTCTTTGTCCTGTTGACATAAACACGTATACAAATATTAATACAATCTGTAAGCAAAAGATCTTAATTCTGTTACTAAAAAGAAATATTTCGAATAAGAAATATAAGAAATATATCAGAACAAATATCATTATATCATATTATTATAATGCAAAAAATAAAATAACTAATAACATTTCAGAAACATATTAGTGCCACGAAAAGTAGCTCGAGAATATTTAAAATAAAATTCATACAGGAAGAAAACGTTATAAAACTGTATATAAAAGCATAGAATTTATCAGTAGAAATATACGCAAACGAAAATACAGCTAAGAAAAAGAAGAAAAAAAAAGAAAAGAAAACAGAGCGATATAGGAAAAAGAAGCATCAGACAGAACATATATAAATTAATAAAAGAGAGAGAAATGCGGAAAGGCAGAAGGAATAGATGAAATACCTGCAGAATTCCCGAAACAACTTCAGAAGAAAATAACTGAAGAAATAACCAAAATAATAAATTTAATTTATAACAAAGGAGAATTACCAAAAGATTTCATGACGTTAATATTTATACCAAAGAAAAGTAATGCAGGGAACTGCAAGGACTTTAGAACAATAAGCCTCATTTCCCATACATCAAAAATACTTATGAGAATCTTAACACGAAGAATAGCATCTAAGGTGGAAGAATTTCTTGGAGAAGATCAGTTTGGTTTCAGGAAGGGTAGGGGAACAAGAGATGCGATTGGACTGTTAAGAATAAGTGAAAGAAGTCTGGAAGTGAATAAAGAAATTAATATCTGTTATATAGATTTTGAAAAAGCTTTTGACTTTGTAAAATGGAATAAGATGGTGGAAGTAATGGAAAATATTGGTATAGATTGGAAAGACAGAAGGCTAATTATTTCACTATATATGGGACAAACTCCCATGGTGAGAGACATATATGGTACAACAGAACCAGGTATCATTGGACGAGGAGTAAGACAAGGCTGTTCTCTGTCACCAATTTTGTTTAACATGCGTTCCGAAGCAATGTTAAAAGAAGCACTGGAGAATTTGGAAGAAGGAATAAAGATTGGAGGTAGACAGATATTTGCAATAAGATACGCAGATGACAAGGCATTACTATCAAATACTGATACAGGACTACAACATCTGTTGAACAGATTACTGGAATTCTGTATCAATTATGGAATGAAAATTAACATCAGAAAAACAAAGGTAATGAAAATAGCAAGGAAAGAGGCAAATATGGATATCAGAATAAATGGGGAAAAATTGAATCAAGTAAAGACATTTAAATATCTAGGAAGTGTGATTAGCAGTGATGGAAGATGTAAAAGTGACATAGAAGCAAGAATAGCGATGGGAAGAGATGCCTTTAATAGAAAATGGAATTTATTCAGAAGTAAAATGGATAGAAACCTAAAGAAAAGACTAATAAAATGTTATGTGTGGAGGGTTGCTCTGTATGCAGCTGAAACTTGGACATTGAAGAAAGAAGAAATTAAGATATTTGAAAGCTTTGAGATGTGAATTTAGAGAAGGATGGAAAAATCAAATGGACAGATAAAATAACTAATGAAGAGGTATTAAAAAGAGTAGAAGAAGAAAAAAGTCTGTTAAGGAGGATAAAAAGAAGAAAGGGAAACTGGATAGGATATATTCTGAGAGGGAATGAAATTGTCAGAGATGCCATCGAAGGAAAAATAGACGGAAAAAGACCCAGAGGAAGAGTAAGGAAAACAATGCTAGATGACAGGCTCAATGGATACAGGTATACAACCTTGAAAGAGAAGGCTCAGAACAGAAGAGAGTGGAAGGAAAGTTTTTGCTACTAACAGAAGAACCTGCTCAATTGCAGAATACTTAAGAAGAAAAGAGAGAGAAACGACGCACGATGAAACGGTGATATTCTAATATAATAGAAAGTAAAATAAAGTAAATTATAAGAGAAAGGATGATATAGCTAAAAGAGAAATCATCATCATTCATGTTATAAACATATCAAATTCTTAATTAATTAATTAATCTGGTGTAATCATATATATATTATCCTTCATATTTACTCGGTAGATAATGTTATAAAAAATTAGTTTGAATGACTATATACCGAGAATTCTCATTAGAAGATGTATACTGTACTGCAATGCATTATGGGTGAGGTCACTACCCAGACCGGTTTCTACCTTTTTTGAGGTCTCCTCAGTGAGTAGCTAGACCCTAAATACCAAGGTTAGTCCTTATAAGGACTGGCTTAAAGGGGCGAAGCAAAAATGCTTTTCATCTTCCCCGTTATCTCTAGAGGACAGTGTAGGGATAAGGTGTTATTACGCTATTAAAGCTCTGATCATGGCAGGAGGGTAACAGCAATAGCCGAGCCTCAGTTAGAACTTCATTGGCTACAGCATTGCCATCCATTACCCTCCAAGGGTATTATTAAACACCGCCTTCCATTCCAAAGTTCCTTATAGTCCTTATAAGGACTGGCTTAAAGGGGCGAAGCAGGAATGCTTTTCATATTCCCCGTTATCTGTACAGGACAGTGTAGGGATAAGGTGTTATTGAGCTATTAAAGCTCTGATCTTAAACTCTGATCATGGCAGGAGGATAACAGCAATAGCCGAACCTCAGTTAGAACTTCATTGGCTACAGCATTGCCATCCGTTACTCACCAAGGGTATTAATCACCGCCTTCCATTCCAAGGTTCTAATAAGAACTGGGCGATGGACTGAGTCCTTGACTCTTTATCCAGTCATCTGAATGAAGAAAATCTGTGTGGTGGGGTGTTATCGAGCTAAACGCTCTAGTCATGGCTGGGTAACGGCAATAGCCAAGCCTCAGTTAAAGCTTCATTGGCTACAGCATTGCTATCCGCTACCCTGGAAGTCCTAAAAAGGACTCTCCATTCCTACCTGATCTCCCATTCCAAGGTTATAGTAATCTTAAAGTTCTTAAAAGAACTGAGCGATGGACTGAGTCCTTGACTCTTTATCCCGTCATCTGAATTAAGAAAATCTGTGTGGATGGATTGTTATTGAGCTAAGAAGCTCTAGTCATGGCTGTGTAACGGCAATAGCGGAGCCTCAGTTAAATCTTCATTGGCTACAGCATTGCCCACCTTCCTATTTTAGTAATATAGTAATCCTTATAGTCCTTATAAGGACTGGCTTAAAGGGGCGAAGCAAGAATGCTTTTCATCTTCCCCGTTATCTGTAGAGGACAGTGTGGGGATAAGGTGTTATTAAGCTATTAAAGCTCTGATCATGGCATGAGGGTAACAGCAATAGCCGAGCCTCAGTTAGAACTTCATTGGCTACAGCATTGCCATCCGTTACCCTCCAAGGGTATTGGATTGAATGAATCAATCACCGCATCTCACGGTCGATTGATTCCCCATTTCCTGATCCGGTTATAGTAATCCTTATAAGGACTGGCTTAAAGGGACGAAGCAAGAATGCTTTTCATCTTCCCCGTTATCTGTAGAGGACAGTGTGGGGATAAGGTGTTATTAAGCTATTAAAGCTCTGATCATGGCAGGAGGGTAACAGCAATAGCCGAGCCTCAGTTAGAACTTCATTGGCTACAGCATTGCCATGCATTATCCTCCAAGGGTAGTGGATTGAATGAATCAATCCATTCCCGGTTATAGTAATATAGTAATACGGAGCCTTATCAATTTTACCAATAGAAGTTGCAACAAGGTGTTTTTATTTTTAATAAAAATCTCTGGAAAAGATAGAGATGTAAAAACTTTTTTAACTTAGGGATATTGTATATTATGATAACCAAGTTATTTTATAAACTTGGTTATTTTAACTCCTAATCCCAAGTATGCAAACAATTAAGTTTGCGCCTGAAACAAAGTTCAATATATATATATCAATGAAATATTAAAAGAATGGCAAAGCATAACTACCACATGCAATCCACTTGCTGACTTATTGTATGCATGTGATGAAATAAATATGAATTATTAATACAGATACTGAATTTACAGTTTGCCCTTTATAACGTGACAATATCATTACTGAATATGGGTAGTGGACAATCTTAATAAAATATAGGTCGATTTTAATTAGTTGGCTCTCATATAACTCACATGAAGAAACAGATCCAAAATATAAAATTAATAAATCTACAAAAATTATTTTTACGATTAATGAGGTTTTACGCACAGTTTTATAGAAAGAAATACAAGATTCATATTCAATATTTAGCTAAACCTACTATATTTATTTGTATGCAGTGCGAAGTACTGAATTTTGCATATATAATAAATATATAGATTATGTAGATTGTATGGAAGGGAAATATGGACAATAAAAATAATAGCGAACAAATACATAAAAAAAAAAAAAATCCAGGAAAACCCTTAAACGGTTGATACCAGCTTCAAGAGTCCACAGCCTAATACCATTCTTTTTGCTCCAGCGTGAAGGCAGTAGTAAGAAGATTGAGACATCGTAACCTAGAATGTCAATACCACAAGAAAAACTGGGAAAATCATAAGAGCCTTTTCAGACTTTGCAATAGAGTAAGATCCAAATTTTCAGAGATACATCGGAGAACCTAGTTTTCAACTCGTGTAATACTGCACCCCACTAACTCTGCGACTTATTACCCAACAATAAAATATTCCATATTGCACTGCTTTCCAGCCAGGATCTCCTTGCGCATGTTCACCCCCCCCCCCCCCATACACATCTGTAAAACCTTCCAGTCAAATTCTTTCCCTGCAAGGTGAGGATATCCCGACCAGATCTAGTACAACATCTTGGCAACAGTAACAAAACACAATATATTCCAAACCAACGAGTCTACTAAATCTACATTTGAACCGCAATGACTTTTAAATACAGAATGATGACTGATAGGCAGATTATTCAGCTACAATTGGTGGCGGTTTGATTAGTAGACATTGTCAATTTTATACTGTTTATTTATTTTTGTCTAGATTGTACCCTAGCCTCATCTCGCTAGAGTTATAATATTGACTTGTTTTTTGCTTGAATTTCATTGCAAGGACTTATGTTTACAACTTATTTCTCCTAGGTAATTCGGACAACGAAGATTTTGGCTTGGTGTTTGGCTACTCCCTAGATAAATGTTTATATGCATAAGAGTTAGTCATTGAAAGATGTTCATCGCAATGAATTACAAACGAAGAAATTGTGAATGCGACACCGTAATTATTTTTAAAATTTAGTAATTGCTTTAAATTTTATTTGTTCCATATAGCATCAAGAAATACAGTAATCCAAGTGAATGATTCAATCAGATTTGCATTTGTGAAATGTTTTTTGTATATTGTGGGAGAATAGGAGGGATAAGTTAGGTTAGTATCCTATACAGCAGCTTCCCAAACTTCTGGATGTCAGGGCCCCCTTTGGAAAAAGTAATATATTTCACGGCCCCCTAGAAAAAAAATGGTAATATAGACGTATTATTATAATAGTTATTGTATTTATATTCAATACAAAACATACGCAGCGAATATCGCAAAAATCAAATGCAAATATTACATTTTTAGCATCTTACATACACATTTGACATGGCACATTATCTCAGATTTTTATATAGATCGACATATTGTTATTGTACATTTGCAGTACAAGCAGATGAAACGTAAAACGATTAGTAATAAAGAAAGAATTAAAAACATAAAAGAAGTTTAATAACAATTTAATGTGATGGACGTGTTTCAATACTGCTACACCAATATCAGGCGAAATATTTGAAACTGCAATTCTTAGATTTCTACTTTGAAATGAAACTTATATGAATAAGCATATATTTGCTAATATTCATTAAGCGCCGAAATACGCAGGAAGCAAAATTTGTGAACCAATACCAATATGTGATTTTTTCCCATTAAAACATAAAAAATAACAAAAAATAAATAATAAATAATAAAAATTAAATGCGTTTTTTTAAGATAAAAAAAATCTACTTAGTCTTAAAACATTTTCAATTTGTTTTCATTGTTCCACGTCCCCCCCCCTCAACAAAACCCACGGCCCCCAAGGGGTTCGCGGCCCACAGTTTGGGAAGCGCTGCTATACAACACTGCTCGACAATATTAACAAAACACTATTAACTCGTGGCGTTTTAGATGAAGCAGGACCAATTTTGGTATTATGGTGTACAATAGAATAACAATAAAATGTGGAGACGCGATGGGTAGGTATAAGAGACATTAGATCGCATTACAAAGTCGACACAATATGCTTGAAAATATGGTCTCGCAACATTAGTACTGTGCATGATCCCCACTAACGGCTAAACAGGCTTGATAATGGTGGACCATGCCCGATATAAGGGTATCTATGAGATTCTGTGGCGACAAATCCCATTCCAGGCCGACTCTAGCTCACCAAGTGATCGAGGCGGTGGCTGTCGGTATTCAATATGGTATCCAGAGGCGTCCTACACACATCTTCGATCGGATTTATGTCTGGTGAACGTGCTGGCCACGGCAGCCGTTGGATATCTGCAATTCTAAGATTCTCCTCCACCACCGAAACTCTATTGGCAGTGATATTATCATGCATGAAAAGAAACATTGGGTCAACCGCATTCCTACGAAGTCTCATACAGAGATCGACAAGCTCTTCTTGGTAGCAGTGCGCAATTACAGTACCGTATCCCTATCAAAACATGAAGAGTGGTGCAACCATTACTCACTCTTTCGATGTACAGGAGAACAGTGAGAACGTCGTGACTCTTTCTCTGATGTTGGAGGGATGGTACTGTATTCCTCGTTCTTAACAGATTAGCAACATTTAGAATCCGTTTGTTGGCTAAAACGAGATTCATCATGGAACAGAACTGCACTTCATTTGCCAGAGCTCCAAACCACCTGTTCGTGGCACCAATTTGAACAAGTTTTGCAGTGATTTGTGATTAATGGAATAATAATAATAATAAACTAGATTTTTTTTGCGTAGACTACCCTTGAAATGAGCCTTTTTAAAATAATCCAGTCGAAAATATTTTCATCTGGATTATTTTAAAAAGTGACTGCAGCAACAACAAGAAACTTGTAACAGCACATCGTAGGGTTCTTTCTTGTTGTTATAAAGAGCTAGATAGCGGTATATTCTGATTGAAGTATCCTTCGGGGAACTATTACAAGAAGAAGAAGAGCTTTGCCAGTTCTTCTTCTTCTTGTAATAGTTCCCATCCTGCGTTCCTGCGTTCATATTGCCGAGACGACACTTCGTAACACATTAAGACAACGTGCCACCTTCCCTGCGACTGCCTAGCTTCAAGTCGTCCAGCTACCCATCATCTCAAAGCATGATCTAAACTATGATAATTTTCCATCCCCACTGCGCAAGCTAAAAAAAAAAAAACTGGAATAAAGTAGAGTAGATTGCAGCGCATGATTTTATTAGTATTAGTGGGTTTCATTGTGTGAGGACCTATTCAGCGGTAGATCAATTTCAAGTGAATACTCGGAACTTGCATGGCAGAATGCTTATTGTATCAAATATGCGCCTTCGGGGACTCTGCTAAAAATCAAAATATTCATGAAATATTTTATTCTGTTAATTTTTGCAAGACGTGTTGAATTGGAATAATATTCGGCAAATTTTATTACGCATATTCATCGAATTCAATTGAAACAAAAATAATCGTCAAAAAAATAATCATTCGAATAGAAATCATTGAAAGATAATTCTACAAATAATAGTTTCATTCATTATTTATTATTTTTTAAATTAAATTAAATTATTTTTTTTTTACCAGCCTGTAACTTTTCCCCACTGCTAGGGTAAAGGCCTATCCCATTGCGGGATAATGGGGTCTACTTCTCCCATGGTGACCCACTCCATCTTGAGAGAGAGTGTTCATTCATTTGTATGCATGAATGTATGAAGGTGGAAGACAATCACAAACATCCATGCCTAGGCAGGATTCGAACCCGCAGCCTCTTGGCTGGTGAGCGGATACGCTAATTAGACCGGCTCATTCATTATTATTATTCATTAATTGCTCTTCATAATTCATCGAAATCGTGACAATATTTTGGAATTTGTTTTTGTTTCATCCTTTCTCGATTCTTCTTTAACACTTAAAAAGAGAAAATTTTCTAAACGACTAAATTTCAATCAAATTTCGCAGCTTCTTTTTGTAACCGAAAAAATATCAATTTATATTCTTTACATTATTAGCAAGCATCTACAGTTTAAAACTAGGATTCATACTAAGAAAAATCTGCTAATAGGCACATCTATAATAATCACATTTAGAATTATGTGAGTTTTACGAGTGTTGTGTAATTTAATAATAATTAAACACAATAAATATTTTTTTACACTTTTTTTTTATTTTATCTTATTCCACCAGTTAATATTTGGTTTGCTTACATTTTAAACTGATATATCCTGTCAGAGCTATGATTGATCCCCCTCTAAGGTGGGGGGAGGGGATCATTCTCATGAGAATTGCCTTGGTAGTGCACTACTTTAAAAGCTACCAATTCAACCAAGCAATCCGTAATATTTTCGCCCTTTATTAGCGCTTTCAATTTTGACTGATGTTTTAAATTATGTCGAGTTGTTTCATTCTCAGCAGGAATCAAGCATAAATCCAGAATACGAAACACCCAGAATCCAGATATTACGATTCATTTACGAACACTGTGTATTTTGTATAAGTGACCTGTCGGTTGTCGTTTAAGATCTGTTGCTCATTAATTAGTATTTAATGCAAATTCATACAGCCATTAAAATATAACTGAAAAGATTTAACTGAATTTGTGAAATTCCTTGGAGTATGTAACAATGTATATGGTTTCGTCTATAGCAGGGATCTTCAACCTTTCAGACAGAGCGGGCCGCATTAAAAATTTCAATGAAGCCAGCGGGCCACTAAGCTATACTGCGGTATTTAGAATTGTAAGATGTTTTCCAGATTCACAAGCATTTGATACTTTACATGAAATCCTATAAAAATAGGAGTCGGGTTCATGATAAGTAAATACAATCAATACTTGAAAAAAGATAATTTAATGAAGGAAACATTCATTTTTTACAATATCAATGGGCAACTTGGCAATGTTTTCCCTTGACCAGCTTGTCGATGTTGGCATCAATCTTGGAAGTCGCTATGCGCAGAGTGTTCTGGAGATGTTGGTCCGTAATCTGAATTCTTGTCTTGGACTTCACGTGCTTCCTTCTGCAGAAAATAAGTATGTGCTTCCTAACAAAGTGCACATCTTCAAAGCATGCCGGCGAAGATTAAGGAATGCGTCCTCAGAAATGGAGTCTTTGTAAAATGTAAGCAAGGGCACAGTGAATAATTTTTCTCTCAAAGAAGAGTAGTTTTGGAGTTCAAGCAGCTCCATTTGTACTCAGCCTGCATTTCGGCATCATTGACACTGAATGACATTGAAAATAAATCTAAAGAAGACTGTTGCTTACGAAAATCACTAAATCTCTCTAACTCATTTCGCAACACGGCTAATTTTGCAGCGCATTCATCAAGAGACGAACAGTTGGACTCAGCGCGAAGCTGGAAATGACTTAAGTCTTTTGTGTGTATGTGTGTGTGTGTGTGTGAGAGAGAGAGAGAGAGTTGTGCCTCCCAAAGTTTGAGCTTGGCCACAAAAGCTTTGATGTGATCAAACAGTATCAGTTGATCTGTGAATTGTAGCCGCGTATTTAGGTCATTCATATGCAACGAGATGTCGGTCACAAAGGCAAAGTCTGTCATCCACTTCGGATTGTTAAATTCCACAATCGGATTCCCCTTCGTTTGTATTTACATGAACTGTTATATTTCGCTTGTTAAGTCAAAGACTCTTTTAAGAACCTTCCCTCTGCTCAACCAACACACATCACTATAATAAACCAAATCGCCGTGATCCGCTTCGCACTCTTGGGTCAAAAACTCTTGGAATTGATGATGATTCGATCCTCTTACCCTAATAATGTTGACGACAGTCACAATAATTTTCATGACATTCTCAAATCCAATAGTTTTTGCTCACAAATTCTCCAGGTGGATTAAACAGTGGTAATGGACGAAATCTTTTCCTTATAATTCCGGTTGTTTCCGTAGCAGCGCAACAAACCCTTCGTTCTTTCCCACCATAGCAGGGGCACCATCAGTTACCACACCCTCGAGGTTGGTTAAGCTGAGGTCGAGACACTGGAGCGTTTTCCTGGCGGCTTCAAGAATATCAGTGCCTTTCGTCGTTCCCTTCATAGGTACGAGCACTAGCAGTTCTTCTGTCACATTGAATTGTTAATCAATGCCACGGACAAAGATCGCCAGTTGTGCTGTATCCTTCACATCTGTGCTCTCATCTAAAGCAAGTGAATATGAGGTAAATTCGGACGACCGTTTTGTTAAAGTTCCTTGAATGTCACTGGCAAGTTCTTCGACACGTCGTGCTACAGTTACCCCAGACAAACTCGGTTTTTTAAACACTTCCTTATTATTTGGGCACAGAATATCGGCAGCAGCAATGAAACACTATTTCACAAACTAGCCGTCCAAGAAGGTGTTTGATTTTTTAGCAATTTTTTCAGCTATTACATAACTTACTTTCACGCACGCTTCGCTCTCTTCCCTCTGCCTTTTAAACGTACGCAACTGACATTTTAAATAAATTTGGAGACGGTTCACTTTGTACACACGAAGCTGCCCTTGATGGGGATCGAAATTGGACGCATGCTTTGTCTCATTCTCATAGTGTCGATTTATACTGTATTCTTGTGATACTGACACTGACTCACGACAAATTAAACACACTGACTTATCGTCGATCGGCACAAAAAAAGTACAAATTGGTCCACTTTTCATTAAAAACCCGAAAAGAATCACTTGAGTTACGCTTTTTACTCGTATCCACTGAATATGTCTCACACTAACGAAAAAAGTCTGGCTATATAAAACCACAATAGGCTACGGCTGACAGACACGACGAACCTGCGTGCGCTTATACACGAATATCACACTGTTCACGACTGACTGTGGATGAGATCCACTTGTGTTTATATGAAAATAACGAAGTATCGAGAACCTTCGAGATGTATCTGGAAGGCACTAGACAGTGCACTCGAACGAACTACTGCTTCAGCCATCTACTTGCGACGTTAGTACTAGTACTTAAGTACCGCTTGGCGCTGGTAGATGGCTGAAGAAGCATGTTCATTTAATATTTATTTTTATAGGATTTTATGTAAAGTATCAAATGCACAGCGTTCCTTGTAAATCTGGAAAGCATCTTACAATTCTAAATACCGCAGTTTATTGGCCCGCGGATTTAATTGAAATTATTTTTTTATTTAATCGCGTTTTAATGTTAAGTAGTTATTTTTTCAAAATGGGCAAAGAGCTCCGTGAGCCATGTATTGAAAACCTCTGATCTATAGTATAGTATATAGATCATAATTTCGTCAACATTAAAAAATACATATTAAAATTCTAGTTATGCAATCAGTTTTTATATAAAATAAACCTTGAAATAAACTTAAAAGAAAAACTTATCTTATCGTTATCAACTGTGTACGTTTCAATTTGCATGAGTAGTAAAATTAACGCTGAGGCAGCTGTGGTGTGGATATTAACTCTAAAGTTTTCATCCATTTATTTCTTTGTTTATAGGAATAAGCAATCTCCACTTCCAAGGATAAAAAGAACAAAACTTCTTCAAGATTGGTTTGAAGCATGTTAAAGTTTAAGTGGAAACATTCTTTTCTAATACTGTTTTAATTTTGTAAAAAGATTTAGCATTTGAAGTAGTAAAAACAATAAATATTTTATTATGACGGTGTATTTTCATTTAGCTGTTTCCAAAGTTACAGTTAATTTTTCATGAATAATTCCTTGTGAAAGTTAAACTTTGATGAAGGTTATTTATTACATTTACGTGATATTAACAAACTCAATTGTCACTAGAAGTTAATGATAACTGGCAATGCGAAACGAAATCAGAAAAGGTTTTGGTTCAACAGTTAATCAATGCTTTTTTCATGGATTAACTGTTTGTTTTAATCAATTTAATCAAATTCTAACTTTAGATTTTAGAAACGTCATTATAACAATTGCTGGTGGAGGATTCTAACAGACTATCCTACATTCTTTAAAAATATTATTAATATTCTGTTTAATGCATTATAATACTGGTTAGTAATAAATCAGCCTTCTTGGTAAACCTAAGTACAGTTACAAAACCATTTATGGATACTCAAAAACAGTGTGCTCGAATTGCCTTACTAAGAAATATGTGGTGATATGAGCAATGCTTTGCAGAAACTTATCTATTTTAATGATGAAACAGCATCTAAAAAAATCAAATATATCACCTAACCCGTTAGCAACATATAGATGTGAAATAACCCTTGCATCCTATTTGAGATTCTACTTTGAAATGGTTCATTTATGCAATAAATTCATAATTCATTTAATTTGTAAGAATAAATGAATTATGAATTTTCCGAATTTCAATGAATGAATTCATAGTTATTTTAAATTCATAATGAATTATTAATTTTAAAATTAGTTATGAAGTTATTTCGGTTTTCTAATAGTTAATAAATTACGAATTTACCCTGTTAACTTGGGATGAGGCTGATATATTTGAAACCCTAATTTCAATAGCTGTATGGACAGTGGTTCTGTTTTCCAGCCGAAGCCTGCTGTCCCATAGACTTGTGTGAATGTCGCACATCGTGAGATAAAGATCATAGTTTGGTTTAGTCCACCATCTTGCTTATTAGTGACCTGAAAAGTAGCCAGCATTTTATTTAGTCACTGAAGTATGAAGGTAGGTTCATCTATAGAATGTATGGAGACTGTAAAGTATCTCTACAGTCTCCCAGATTTCTCTATCGATATTATCACTACATCCATATAGGATTTCAGAATCTTGCAAAACTTAATGTCTTTTTGTTGATCACGTGGATTAGCTGAAGATATTACATGTAATGACAGAGCTGTGGCTTCATATCTGGTGCTCGATACATCTTTAACATGCTCACTGATGTCCTACTCACCTAAGCTGCCTGTCCGTAGTATGGGATCATGCAGTAATATCACACGCAATAAACTCATTGACATTTCAGAAAACAACGTCTACATTTAACGGGTTAAATGTAGACCTCTGACGAAACGGGTAGAGATTGTTTTAATTTTATATACCTCAAGAATTTTGGCTAGATTTATGGAACTAGAGATAATATAAGGAAAAGAAGTGAAACTTTTAACTTCTTCATTATGAGAACGTCGTGTTGTTTGGCTGGCAAGAAGTTTATAGATGGTGTAGTTATCATAGCCGTTCTGTAGGAAATTGTTTGTTAGAAAGTGGAGATCTTTGGCCAACTATTCCTCATCACTGATAAGATAGCAAGCAATCGCTCCTAGTGTCGAAGGCCTAATTTTTGAGGTTTCTAATGGCGTGGAGAGGCATAGAAGTATCTGTTGTTATGGGTTGGTTTCCTGAAGATGGAAATTTTTAATTTTCTAGACTCTTTAATTATTTTTAGATCCAAAAATGGAAGCTAATCGTTAGATTCTAGGTCATAAGTAAACCTTATTCCTGAATGGTGGTTCTTGAGGTAGTAAATCAAAAAGTGATTTTTGTTTTCAGCTCCAAGTTAAGAAAACGTCACAGACATACCTCTTAGTTCGTGAGGATATTCTTCTAAAGTCTTTTCTTCTCAAATGTTTCCATATTAAAGTTTGTTGTACTAGAGATAGAAGGCTACCCATTGCAAGTCCTGGATTCTGTTTGTATATGAAATCTTTGTACTTAAAATACCCAGATTTTGTAGACTATTTAAGAAGAGTTATCAGTTATTTAGAAAATTTAAGCATGTTCTTCATTATGAATGTTGGTAAATAAATTGTCTACATCAAAGCTCACTAAATGTGTTCCAGACATTTGCTAAATGCTGGAGGAATGCATGCCTCTGCATCCAACAATTGCATGCAGAGGCATGCATTTTTTGTAAATTTTGGGGCTCAATAATGCTGCATTGTAGACTCATTAGAGATGTTCTCTCTCTCTCTCTCTCTCTCTCTCTCTCTCTGGTTATGTCATATAAAATGTCATATAAACATACGACCGTAAACACTTTCCTACAGAGATAATATACCCATAGCACATGTAAAACTGTGCGTCATCCATACTGAGAGGGTAATAGATTTCATTACAGGTAGCATTGTATACACGAAATGAAGTTTGTTACTCTAACTACGGCAAATCTTTGAGATGGACTTCAGCAGCAATACATGCCTCACAACATGCTGAGCGATTTCCTGTGCATGTTCCTGAGGTCATGGAGTATTACCCATGGTCGTACACGATCCTATGACGGAACGACTGTTCATTAGACACCGAGGTAGCATAAACATCGACCATTCAGCTGGCCAGCATTTACCTATCAAACAAATTGGACAGGCACGATTGAAATATTCACCAAAACATCGACGAAATTGCTCTGATGCTTCATCATGACTGAATCACATGCCCTGGCATGTTGCTAATGACACGTCACCAACAACGCCGCTCCAAGAAGTACTGGTACTGCTGAACGTTGAGCATCGGTGACAAGAAAAACAGACCAATGAGGCGGTCTCCAGTGATACCGATCAAAACATTCACTGAATCTTTACTGGTGCCAGAACTACCTTTAACAGCCCCAGTGATTGATGCATGGAATTTCACTATATCATCGAAGGTGAATTAAGATTCGTCCGTAAAAAGAATACCATGAAGAAATCCAAGTATGTTACTTGCAGAAGCAAGGTGAATTCAGTCATTTTATGACTCAATTGATCTTTCCAATCAGTTACGACTTCAGTTTTTTAACTGAATATAATCCTAACCAAATTTCAACCCTCTTACCATGTATTAACATTTCTTCTGTATCTGTCCTATAAAATCCTTTCATCAACTTACTTCTTTATCATATCCTGTCCGTTATCATATTTTCTGCTCATTACTAAACTGCAGTTCAAGTTCTCTTAATTTCTCCTCTGATGCAATATTTAGAACTGATATCATCCTAATTATTTGCCTCTGCACTGCTTCCACATCTCTCTGAAACCCACAAGCGTAGTTCGCCTGGTTTGGTTCTTACATTGTTGGAGACTTTCACCCTGATGAAAGTGCTCTAAATATATCTACAAATTTATTTATAAAGGTTTATTATATATTAATGAAGTTATATTCTCAGAATATAAACAGAATGCTGGAATAATTATCTCTGGGTTGTTACAGAAGAATTGTAAGTACAGAGGAGCATTTAGACGAATCCAATAGATAGGAAGGTGGAGGTAATAGAGATCTCCATTAGTTGTTTCTCATATACCTGCTATATTTGCTTCGTCTAATTATTCACCTGGACTAGAAACCCTTTTGTTAGCGACTGTAAAAGGAATAAAATGCAAATTTTGTTAAAGTACGTACCTTTTCATTTTACTGCTTTTTTAAAATTTAAGTATATTATTGTTGTAGTCTGTCTCATTCAAAACACAGCTTGCTAATATGACATTTATTTAAGGCAAGCAGATACTGAGAATCATCATTAGCTTCAACATTTCACAAAAAAAAAAAAGCCTTAGCTTTTGGTGGGAATTTTTTTGTAGTTAGTTAGAGCATTTTTTTAGTTAATTTTGTTAATCACATTATTATTATTATTATTGCTTATGTAACTGACACTATGCTACTGAAGCAATCATGCTACAAATACAAGTATTCGTACACTAAACATTGTACTAGGTAACTAGAGTAAAATCAGGCAGATCAAATAACAAAAGGCCTAATACTATTTAATCTGCGTATACATTGAAACTGTTTGATATACTTGAGAAATCTCAATCGTATAAAGAAAGACTGTCAATATAGGAAAGTAAGTGGATTTCTTAGCACTCCCGATAAACTGTATAGTTTTTTGTTTATTTTAATCTTGCTTGTTTTCAGTTATAGTCAATCGGATATAACATAAAGTAATGTGGTTGTCTATTCACGATGTTGCAGTATTTATTCACTCATCTTGATATTTATTAAAAGATGAGTAACTCATAATATATATATTTCTGAACTATTCTGAACCAAACCTTAAGTAGTACAATTGCAGATCCTAGCACATAATCTTGAATGTCATCTTGAATGTGCAAGAATAAAAGAGATGACTTTAGGATTGATTAGCTAGGCGTTTGATTTCAGTGCTTGCTGATCAGTTAATTAAACAGCATTAGAAATATAGCCTCACATGACAATTTCCATTAAAAACGGCTTATTTTAGATTAATTCATTCTTTTATCAAACTGGAATGAACATTGTGATGACAACTAAGTAAAAATATTGAGTTTAATCCTAGCTATAATAAGAAGTAAATCGGAAATCTCTTTTTTCTGAATTATGTTTTTTTTTCTGGATGCAATTTTTCTCTTCCAAACTTCCCAAAATTCTTCCGATTGCGGTTCTTTTCACACACAAAAAATTTTAAAACCAACCACTGTAGATGCACAATGTTCAAAATCATTAGTCTTATTTGTCACTAAATAATTTACTCCAAGCACGTAAATCTTCCAGAAAAGGTCTATAACATAACTTACAAACATACCTAAACAGTTCACGTAGTTTTTTAATGCTAATCCAATCCCTTGAATGTAAACCAAAAGCATATTAGTACCATGAGTAGCCTAAGAGAGCTAATAATAATAAAAAATCTTCTTTACAGGCTAAAAGTTATATTTTTCTAGTACTTCGGTCCTCTGAAAAAACAAAGTAGTAATGACTTCTTTCCAGCAATCTTCAACAGCAAAGTTGTCTTCGATACTCACCATTATGGTGTATAAGCGACAAAGGTTTGTGGTGGCAGCATCATTCGAAGTCATGGCAAGGTATATGATTTTGTCGCGTACACCTGACATATTTCGCATATTTTAGATGACAGTAGGGATTTCGTCACTTATTTTTAATCATGCTAATGAATATACAAAGGGAAAAACACAATAAAAGAAATGTACTGTATCTTTCGTATGAGCCAACATGAATAAAGCAAATAAAATTCTAATGAATAAATACCGATGATTTTATACAGTCAGTAGTCTTCCCTCAACCTGGGATACAATTCCAAAAGGAAAATAATGACTCTGGATTCCAAAATAAGACATAAAAAAGGAGAAAAGAATTGGCATTAATAATGTAATTCTTTTACTAGGTGAGCACCTAAATAACGCACTGCACCATCAAAGTTCTCCGCCTGCAACAATTTCGATCAGCAAAAAAGATTTGCTAATTTTCACACATGCATGCTTCTACGAATATCTATCTGATTCCGTGACCTCGGCGACTCAGAAGTGCAATTGCGAGGACGCAGCGACATTTGCCCGTCTCGACTGAAATGTTAGCCGTTCTTATACGAATGTGGCATTTTTTTTAATACGAATGTGGCATTTTTTTTAATACGAAAATCGTATTTTTAATTCGAGAAAATAACAACAAAAAATTACCTCACAAATACACACATTTAACACACATAATAAATGCACTAGACTCGTGGTTAGTTACTGGTCCCCAATTCCGATCAGTATCCTCAATGTATTTGAAATAATACACTATTACAAATTACACTCGCGTTAGCTCATCAAATGGATTAATTTCTTTTTCACTCCCTTCTTTTTCTTCAGTTTCATAACTATATTAAATAGCCTACTATTTTAACACTACTATCCTTACTCAGTCCATTCAACATGCTTGTGTTACATATAAACATTGCATGCTTTCCGTAAAACCAATCTTATTACTTAAAATTTTAATTTATAATTAGAAACCGAAACAATATTACATGTTAGTTCATAAGACTAAAAGTCACTCACTATTCTCCCCCCCCATCCCCCCAAAAAAAAGAGAATCGTAACCACGTAATTATTATATATCGTCTCTTAAGATAAGGATTTCCCATAATCATTTTAGAATATTAATTCCTTAAAACTATTTCAGAGGACAACAAAACAACAATTTTTGTGGTGTCGCTTTTGAAGGGAAAAAGATAGAGAACAGATGGAAGTAATAGACAGAAGGACATCGAATGGACAGTGGCAAAAGTCCCGAAGATTTCTCTTTTGTATTAACGCTGGGGTTTAAAATACAAATTCAAAAGGAAACCATTTCTTTTAATGAGTGAATCTAGCGCTTTGCAGCATTCAAAACAGATTCAAGTAATAACGAATAATAAGAAGATAGTTTCTATTTTCACATTAGTTTCATTTTGAAACACTTACCTGAATCGTGTTTGCCTTCGTCAATTACCAGCAAACTACACTCTCCTTGACCTCTATCAACTGACTCTCTGTATTCTGTCTCGCATTTGTCGATGGTCACTTCGTTCAGGTGTTCTCCCAGATCTTTATTGCCAAGCTGTCTTTTTTCGGAATTATCATCAGCGTATGATGGAGAGCTTGGAGGGCTAATCTCAGTGAAATGAGGATCAACATGATCGGAGTGGTAAACATTCATCATCCTACCGCTTCCACTGACTGCTCTAGCTGACATCCTTCCTAACTCGAGTGTTTTTAATTTTAATAATTGCGACCTTTGATAATGTTCCAGTTTGACTGCACTGGCCATGTCTAGCGCGGGATCCAACTGGTAGTCACCTGCATACGATCTTGGCATCGGGTCGTTTTTCGTCAAAATATGGAAAATCGAGAACGGCGTCAAGGGTGACGTATTAGGTAACGTCATCCTACGATTTGTCGAGAATTCAAAATGACCGGGTGTCCACTCGGACAAAGATTGTTGTGGGGACTCACGTTTATCCATTACCTCAGGTGAGAGCATGTGAAGATCCAAAAAAAAAAAAGTAGTTTCTTAATTCACTTTTCTTGTCAATCAAAAGATGTTCTCTCAGCTGTGGGAAGATCACCACTTAAGTCTAAGGGATAACTGCTGTTCAGATCAGCGGTAGCGACTCTAATCAATTCCCACGTTCCACTTTCGTCACGATTTCGTCGCGTCTTACTGATAACACAAAAAAAAAAGTTCTTTTAGACTGAATCCTGTTTATACGAGTTCTGAATGCCAATCAAAAGTGGGTATAAATGTATATATCGATACTTTGTGCATTTCCGAAACTATACTTGCTTTTACAGGGGGTTCGGTTGAAAAGTTTGCGGCTAGATGTAATCCTCGAGAAGACACGTGGAACTGCGATCGACAGACAAACAACTGGACGTCGCCATAACGACCCACTAATATGCCTTCATTTCGTCGCAGGCAGACCTATCAGGATGGAAGAGGCGGAGACATCACTTCACGCATTTCGTCTCCCGACCCCGCACTGAAATACGGAAGGCGAAAGTAGCTTGGGGGGAAGGGGGAATGGAATCCGGAGGGAGGACAGCAATTTGTCATTGTAGAGGGCAAGAGTATGTTGTTTAAAGACCCGTGTAATGAGGCAAAAAAGCCATAGATTTATGACACTACTCAAGTCACGTGGATGTAGGAGGTACCTTTGAAACGATACCTCAGTGATCTAGACGCACGGAACATTTCTCTTGAGGTAAGAAATGCTTCCTGATAATTAAGCTGACACTTAATCTCAATGTAAAGCAGTACATGACCAGAGCGATAAAACTAAGCGCTTTACTTGTACATTAGGGTTTAAAAATAAAACGAGTGAATTTTGATATATTGCAGGAACAGCAGTAGGCTGCTTACTTTTAAAATGAAACGTATTTTAGCACCATCAGAGTCTCCTGATGTATTCAAACTCCTCAAATATTGAGCGATTTTTCGTATATCGTAAATTATTGCAATTAGTATTCCAGACTCAAATATTTTTAAATATATAATTGTAAAAAATAAACAAAACAGACATGAAAAAGGAAGTAAAATGAAATAAACTAATGAGTTTAGAAAAACAGAATAAAAGAAAAAATAAAAGAAATAGAATATGCATAATTAAATAGGAAAGTCGCACTAGTTTACTAGAAGGCATTATACATGACCCAAGTCAAGAGCATTCACATTATATAATATGTTAACATATATTCTTTATGTTTTCTGATCAGGTGACCAATATAAAAGGCCTTTATACAGTGTGTCAACAAATCCAGGCATAAAAAATCCACACATAAACAATGCATACTGTACAGAAGTGACTTAAAAAAAAAGTTATATTTCTAATCTCCAGAGCAGGATGATGCGTCAATATCGTGGATGGGAGTCACATTAAAAAATACCTTTAATCAACGTGACAGAATTATTCAACGCTGGGTGAATCATTTTGTCGCTAACGATAATTTAAGATATCTAATATAGATTTGAGGCGCTGAACAACCTATAAAGAAACAGGACACATGAAGGTAACTGTTATTTACATTGAAACTATTAAAATGTAATAAACAATAGAAAAGTACAAGGAAGATCAAGTTGTATTGTACCATAAGGAGGTTACACCATGACCATTAATTGCACTTAAGAGAGAAATTGGAAAAAGAAAATGCATTAAAAGTCCTACTTTTAATGCATTTTCCGAAAGACGACTGGTGGCACATCGGTGGTCTGTAGAACTCGATCTTAGTAAAAACTCCTCTCTCTCTCTCTCTCTCTCTCTCGTAAATATTTGCTCGAAAGGGTGCTATTCATACCTCTGTAATAAACTAAAAATTTATTATGTATTACTTTTGGACCATTGATTATGCTGTATCAAACCTGGCAAGAAAAATATGAAGTTGGGTGGATTACTCTGAAATTAACTTAATATAAAATATAACAGCATTTACTTTGTATGGCGACAAGCTACCTTTCAAAATGGTTCAGTGCTGCCGCTAAAATCAGCTGCTAGGGTGATGAAATTTTGTCATCATTTGTGATATTTTGGTTAGATGTCAAAAGTGAATTTGAAATCATCTTTTTCTTTCTTTACTTCCTTAATTTTTTTTTATTATTTTTAGCGAAGTTATGAAAATTACGAAACTGATTGAAACCCAATTAGGTAATATCAATTAATTATCACTAAGACTGCACAAAACAATCTTAATTGATTTTTGTCTTTTCAACCGAAGATAATTTGAACAATCCGAAACAGTTGGCAGTAGAGGATCTACTCACAAGCCTATCCACGCCTAAGAATATCCCTAAACTTCATTAATATCTCGTATTTCTATGGAAAAAAAACAATAACCAGCCTCTGAAAATGAAGTCCGCACTCACATCGGATTTATAAAAGGATCTTATGAAACTAATAACCAATTTTGTTATAATTATTATTATTATTTTGCAAGACTGAATTATGCATTGATAGTTTGCGATGTATTCACATATTCATTTTGCAGTAAAATAAAAGTAACAAAATACAGTCTCACTGATTGAGGGGGGGGGGCTAGTCCGAATTTTAAATAATACGATCCTGTTCTGCATGGAGAGGTTGCTACGGTTATTTTTAATTCCTCATTTTGATTGTAGAAATGTAATAGAAAACACGATGCTATTAATGTAATAAAATTTACCAATGTACTATATTTTAGAAATTTTAGAACAGCATTTGTAGGTTATTGCTTCTCATTACAATCATTTCACACTTGTTTAGTCACTTCCAATACCAGATTTCGAAGCCCGTGAATTTCTGGTATTTCAAGCCTACACGTTCTTCTGCCAACAATTATTAAAAGTGAAAGCATTAAAATTAATGCACAAATTTCTCAAACTTGTTTATAAATTATCTCTTTTTTTTATCAGTAAATCATTAGATAGATATGAAAATGGAAATAGCCAATCGGAATCTATTCTTCTGTGCATTTTGATAACCTTCAGTCAATTATTATCATTTGAAATTATTACCACTTACTACCATGTTAAAGTACAACAAATTATTGCTATTTAAAATAATTACTTCAAAATGATTCTAAAATTGATCCATGAAGTATATGTTTGCAAACTGATTATGGGTTTTAAGACTGAATTTCCTGGAAAAAAAAGTTTCTGGGTGAAAGAAAACATCAAAATGCACACATCTCGTATATCGTCCTTCTGAATGTGTCTCCGTAGCGGACTAGGAAGTGATCTCCATATAATTTTGATTCAAATCCTGTCCAGAATTTAGTTAACTCAATATGCACTGGTGCATATTGAGTTAACTAAAAAAAAATCAAAATTAACTTTTACAGATTCAAAGCATTCCACTTGCGCAGCATAAATCTTATTTAAGTAACTGTCTTTCGCTTTGATGATTTTTTAATGATGATATTATGCACTTACAATCAGTATGGTGAGTCTCAGAAATCATACTCATGATGATTGAAAACATCTGCCTTAGGCTCACATGATTTTCGAAGTCCATTTGTATATAACCCGTTCTTAGTATTCATGATGCCTTTCCACTTTACGTATTTTAGCTTTGCACTTAGATATTTAATCTTTTAATAATATTTTTTAATATCTTTTATATTTAATAATATCTTTTATTAATTAATAAACAATTATTTGGAGGACAAATTATTATTTCCGAAAGGCAAATATAATTATTCTTTATATATATATGTATATATATATTCGTCTTGTATGTAATTTCAAATTTTTATTATAACGGTGATTCCATGGAGTCAGAAGACTCATAACGGGAGACCCTATATCGACACACTAGCCATTATTTATACAATACCTATCATTCCTTTCCTTAAACTCTTTCATAGACGAAGTACTCACAACCTCTGGCAACGCATCCACACATTCACCACTCTCCAAGCAAAAAAATCTAGTCCTAACATCCTTGTTAACCAAACGCTTACACAATTTCCAGGAATAACCCCTCGTTCTCTGCCTTCCTGCACTGTATAAAAAAAGTCATCAGTATCAATCCTATAAAACCCCTTTAATAACTTAAGTGTTTCTATCGTGTCTTCTCTCTTACTCCTATCAGCTAGTTTTTGGAGTCCACAGACCTTCAATCTTTCTTCACAGGAATCATTCCACAGACCTGCAACAATCTTTCACTCAATTCTTAATCCTGCCCACCATTTCTTCATCACCAAGGAATCCAATTGATCAGATCTGTGCGAAATAGTCCAGATGTGGCCTTATTAATGCCTTATAAAGTGGAACAATAACTTCCGTATCACCGATTGTCACTGTGTTTTTCAACAACCATGTAATTTGATATACTATTTGGACCACCTTTGCAATATGCCCTCTAAATTTAGTTTTCAGTCCACAATAACCTCCAAGTCCCTTGCCGCGTCAACTTCTTGCAGCTCAATTCCATTAATATAATACACAGCACGCGATCTCATCCTCACAGAGTGCATCACCTTACACTTAGCCAGGTTAAACTGATAGCCTACCACCATCAGCATATTTAAATCGTCCTGCAAGATATCTACATCACCATCATTGACTATCGCTCTTCCCAATTTTGCACGTCCGTAAACAAGTGGATATTTCCTGTGAAATAATTTTCTACTATCATTAATGTAGAAATTAAACAACAGAAGATCAAGAACTGAGTCTGAGGTACACCACTAGTCACCTTCCTTCTGCTGGACTCAGCTCCTTCATAAACCACTCTTTCATATCGATATATGTCCATCAGCCACCCTCTAATCCAAATCACCAGCTTCGGATCCATTTCCATTTGATCCAATTTATACAAGAGAGTTCCATCTGAAATCCTGTCAAATGCTTTTGCAAAGTCCAGCAGTATCACTGAGTAAGGATTTCCTTTATCAAACTCCACTGTTACTTTATTATAGAAAGTAAGTAAATTACTACAAGACCTAACCCTTACGAAACCATGTTGTCCCTATAAAGTATCATATTTCTGTTCACCCAGTCCTGAATTCTAGTTTTTTTTTATCATTTCTCCAAAACCTTAATGCAGTGCAATTATTATC
This sequence comes from Typopeltis vanoorti, assembly GCF_054136105.1. Classification (NCBI taxonomy): domain Eukaryota; kingdom Metazoa; phylum Arthropoda; class Arachnida; order Uropygi; family Thelyphonidae; genus Typopeltis; species Typopeltis vanoorti. Next base: position 146,158,597 of record NC_143549.1, read on the forward strand.
CCCTCTTTCCACTCTATTGGAACTTTATCAGAACTGAGGCTTAAATTAACAGTTTAGTTAGAGGAGGTGCTAATTCTTTCGCACATTCTCGTAACACATGGGTCGATGAACGATCTAACCCTATTGCAGGATTAACATTGAGGTTGTGCAATATACTAAGCACCTCTATTTCTTCTATCTCTAGACTCTCATCAGAATAAAATAACAAAGTGTTTATTTGTTACTATGTGCCAGAAACTGATTTACAAATATGTTAAATATGCTATGATTCTCTATAAATAAAGGTAGTATGTTCACTTATTTATTTTGGAAATTATTATAGGTTCAATGAAAACTTATAAATGAAAACTATCACAGTACTTAGTCAAGCACATAAACCTTACAACAAGATAAGGAATGTGTTATTAGTGATTTATATTAAAAAATGAAAATGGAGGGGAAAGAAACTGAACTCTATTTCATACGATTATGTATTAATTTGTAGAATGCCTGAATCATTTACTGCTCGAGCATTTTCCTGACCCATAATCCTTTGATCATAATGATTAACAGTTCACATTAAATAACAGAAGAAAAAAAATGTGCTCACCTTATTTATTTCGAACATTTGTATCTGTTGGGATTTTTTGAACAAGTTAAGACCTATAATACATCATTTCCAATCACTTTCGTATAATATTTTTCATCTAATTGTCTGAAGTACCAGCAATTTTCGACTCGCATGCATCGGGGAATTTTTTGGGATTCTGAGAAATGGCTGACCAATTCTGTAAATGACAATGTTTGTTCGGTTGGTGAACACCAACTCCAAGTCTTTTAACTTTGTATTTCGTGCTGCTATTGCTTCCTTGCAATTTGATGTACAGGATTTAGTTATAAAAACCCAAGAAATGTGTTATAATTAATTTTAAAAAAAACCCGGAAAATTGAACTATAAAAATTTTTAGGATTGTTTATTGCTGTGTTTCTTTCCATATTTTGGTTTGGTTCATCTTCATAATGCCAAGCACTTTTAATAGTATTTTTTTTATTTGTCCATATAGATAAGATTATTCTGCTTATCTATATAAGCCAGATCATTGTTATTATATACGCATGCGCATATAATAACAATGATCTGGCTGTGTGAAGTGCAATTAATTCTGACAATTCCAGATCCCCGCTGAAATTTGTAAAGTCATTTTAAAATTTTACCGATTTATTTCAGTTTTGGTTTTAAACAGAGCATTTTCAGTAGCAAAATTTAGTAAAACAATTCGAAAAGATATAAAATCTTAGAAACGGCTAAAAGTCAACTATTTACAGAACATAACCAAAACAGTCATGAGTTTGATACTTTTATTGAGAAACGAAACTTTTAATGCTGATCTGGAATATTTCCACATTTCCTTGTTTTATGAACTTTTATTTCATTTTTGATTGCTGTTGTAGATGCATTCGATTATTTCCAAAATTATTATTTCCCTAGAGTTTCTTTTTTATTAAACTTTTTTAATGATAGCAGAAGATGGAGTACTTGATATTTTTACTGCATTTATATTTCCTAAATCCCAAATTTTATTAAGTACCATCATGCAGGTAATGCAGATTTATTGCAATTATATAATTTCGACACTTTTTTTACCATTTTTATGTCCCTGACAATGATCCGATTGAACAAAAATTCGAAATACTTGAAAAAAAAGTAATGATTTTAAGTACCGCATTTCAGTTAAATTCTTTTGGCAGAGTCAAAAAACTAAATTGTGTACGTACGGATGGATAAAATCTTTCTTATGGGCTACTGATAATTTTAGAAATGCACCTAATGATTAGCCACGTAAAGTTAAATACGTGTCTTATAAAAAATAAGACGACCATTAAGAGAGGGAACTTTTTGTCAAAAAGTTTTTTTTTTTCTTTGAGAGGAGAAACTCTTATTTTAAGTCCTTGAATCTCTTACTCCTATTATTTTGGTCATTAGTTATCGAGTATCATTTTAAAACGTGTTCAATAAATGCACTTGGCTATTTGTGCTTAAATTTCTTCAATAAATTTTGAGTTCTGCTTCTGACATAGTGATCACATATGAAGCAATGAATGGAATGCAAATTACTTTTCACTCATAATTTGTCCGCTATTCAGATATCATCGCAACAGAATGGAGAAAAACGAACTAAGAGCTCTCTTTCGTGAAGGACATCTTCGTTTAAGTAGGAAGAGTAATCAAGGTTTTTTTTTTATTTTCGGTTCGCATTTTGTTCTTTGTTATTCTGTAAGAGTGATTTAGAGAGAAAACAACTCAACAGAAAAAAAAATCTCCATAAAAGTATCTTTTATCCTTCTTTCTTAGTTAAATCCATGGAAAGTATTCAAAGCATCAAGTAGTTCATTATCAGGTAATCTGATCTTAAAGTAGTCATTCATATTCCCGAATGTGTTGCCAAAATCCAATCCGTATGCGTATAGAGGCCACTTAGTTGGAATAGTGGATTCGAATTCCATTTAGGATAGCGTTTTTCAATTTTTAGACTGAATCCTGCATAAAAAATTTTTTTTCGCAAACACGAAAAGATTTTAATCAAGAAAACTTTTTTTTTTTTTTTCAGAAACTAAATCTAATATAAGTTATAAATGCCTTCACGCTCTCCGGAACACCCTACAAGGATTCGTGGAAGACTAGAGGGTTCCACGGCACATAGTTTAAGAAACACTGGCCTATTATAAGAATGAATAGTTAAATCAATCTTGTATGGTGGTGGTATAAAGTTTTCCCTCCGAATTCAAGTATCGCCACTACAAAACAGATAAGCCAATCAGAGAATACACGCAATCCACAGACATAATAATAACTGCTTATTAAGTTTCACATTTCGTTATTTTTTTAAAAAATTGTTTTGACATTTAGTAGCATTTTTATGTGGCTCCAACCCACAAATGGTTGATTTAGAAACCTATAATACACTAAGGATTTTTTCGATATTTATTGCTTTTTTTAAATTTTCTTCTTATTATTATTCCTTCCCTCCTCTTTTACCCTGCGATGTCGAGAATATTTTTACATTTAGCCGCTACCGTATCGAGAATAAGGTGGTTAGCTCTATGCCTCCCAGTGTGTCCAATAGATGCGTGTGTTCACGGGCCGGTTTGCCTGTTCTGAGGGATGAAAAGCCCGAGTTTCCTGGTGAAAAACCCCCTACCTCCGTATGAGACCGGGTAACTCACCTTTAGTCGAAAGAGACGAGGTAAAGATTCATCACGTCACTGACGGGAATCGAACGCAGTTCCGACCAAAGGGCTTCGTCTATACTGACTGAGCTACGGAGGCGCTTTTCTATATTTCATAGTTTATAATTATCATGGATTAATTATAAACAACACCTTGAGCCGATTTTTCCGATTTATCGGAAGAAACCCCATTTTTAGCGATGGAGAATTGAAAAGAACATTTGTTTTGTTTTAAGGCTGCCTAACCTTAAAACTAGCCTGAAAAAAGAGATGTTAGCTTATATTATTATCGGACAATAATTAACAACTTTTTCATAATAAAACAGGGTACCCTAATTTGTTTATGTCTAAAAAAACTCTCTCAAACAAAAGATGACCAAAGATAATTTTTTTAAAAAATAATCGCATAACAATGTTATTACATTTATAACATTATATCACTAATACGTTTGGTAATATAACGTATGTGGCCAACATATTATGCACAGTGAGTGTCAATGATTGCACACTAATAGGATATATTATTTGAAAAGGTTTTAACGCTTGTTGAAACAATCTTTGTATTTTCGCCGCTCAAGGAAATATGATCTAGCATTTCCCAGTGATGTTTATAAGATAACGGATCTGGCAATGGCTTCAGCCATTTGAATTTCCCTCTTATTGGCATCGACATCAAGACCACCCATACATTGCTCACTTAAATGTGTTTGTTTATTTTTACATTCTTTTCTCTATCTCCTTCCCATACTTCTTGGCAAGACAAAGTTCAGCGTCTGGTGTGCGGACAGATGATCCAACAGCACCTGCACTATACAGACTTTGTTAACATTTGTTTCAACGGGTAGAAGCTCTCTCTCTCTCTCTCTCTCTCTCTCTCTCTCTCTCTCTCTCTCTCTCATGTTCGTGTTTATTTCATTTCTCTCCTTCTTTTTTTTTTGGTTTAATTCCACTTCCCATCACTATCTTTCATTACCAATTCTGGGGCTCTGTTTTCTTCCCTCCTGCCATCATTTTTTTTTTATGATATCAAATGTTTAAAAATATTTGAAGCCTTTCAGCTGTTATAAACATCAAAGCAGCTAGATCAGTTCGAACGAACAGTCTATACTAATTTTGTTCAAACTTTTATAAACGTATATATTTTAGGAATGCATTTATATCAATTAAAACTTCCCAAAATGCTGACCTTTGATATAAAAAAACAACGCGTTTTGTCCCTAAATACTAACGGATTCTTCCTTCCGGTCTACAGTAAATGGGAATGAATTCATCTGATTTATCCACACGTCTCAAAGGAACAACGAAAGACCGAGTGGGCTACACTTTTGAACTAATTATAAAAGAAGTCTTCATTTTTGCTGGGGTAAGGAGGGAACATTAAAAGTGGGTCTGTTGAACCCATAAAAGCAGTTTCTTAAAAAGTCACCCACAAGGGCTATTATTTTCGGCCGATTGACATGTGTACGTCTTATGTCCAAACAAAAGATCACCAGCAGCACGGTCAAGTCGGGTGGTCCAAGTGCAGCTGCAAGTTGGGGTCAACCGCATGTCGTTTGGACTGTCACGTACTGAGCAGTCATGAGGTCAAGTAATAAACACCGAAGAAAAAGCACTTAACAAATACGGAAATCCTGTAAGGAAGACTTTGTCTTACGAGACCTTCAACTGTGCCGGACATTTTATTACTAATTCACTGGTGTCAGTTTTACCTACTTCGTAAAGTGTCCATTTTATCTGTTACCTAAGAGTCCAGAAGAATAGACTAGTTTATTCTAAATTCTGCGATGTCATTCTCTGTTTATTAGAAATTTTCACTTGGTTATGCATTTTAGACTCCATTTAGACAGCTTTTAAACTCTTTTGTAAAACTAATATTGATCGGGATATTATTATTATTATTATTTTATTTATTTATTTATTTTTGGATCGGATTAATTTCATTTTACGAGATGAGTATTTCTAATTTTGTTTTTTCTACTTTTTTGCATTTTGATTTTTTTTCCTGATCGATGTAGGCTATAGTAACAGTTCATTATAACATGTCTGAAAATGAATCAGGTTTATTTTCGAATGTTGTAATAAACCTTGCTGTACGTGATATTTTAGATGTGTGGGGTAATGATGTCTTTATAGTAAGCACATTTATAATGATGGGAGGAAAAAATTTGCAGGAATGTACTGCTGTCTATTTCCTCATATAACTGGCTCTCTACGGGGAAATAGGATGAGCACTTTGCTTGGAAGGACCTGAAAATTCCACAAAAAGAGAAATATTTTCCCTAAATCTTTAGAGATTGGCTAATGATGTTTATTTCAGTCCAAAGTTTGAGTTTTTCTCTCCTCAAAACTGGAGTTTGGGGGAGAGAAAAACTTTATACGAAAGTTTTTTTCGTATAAAGTTTTTCTTTATACGAAACTGACAAAAACAGCTTATTAGCGAAGTCAACTCTTCGCTTACACGAGCAAGTCGTAAAACAAGACGAACCCTATGATGATGTCATTTGAGAAACGAAATCAATCACACCGCGTGCCGGCGATTTATGAACTTACTTCTGCTTAATCGATATACTCACAATTGCATCTTAAAATTTCTTACAGAGCTTCAGACGTAAACAGAGAAAGAAAGAAAGAAATCAGACTTAGCCCAGACTAACATACGAATTGTCTTATCTCATTTGAGAACAAAAGCGCGTTGTTGTTTCTCTCAACTGTCCAACAGAAGGAGTCGTAAACGCCGATACGGAAATGACCGCATAGTTGGGTTGGAATGCTTCCACAGTGAGCTCTCCGATAAAGGAGAAAAGAAAATCCCGGAGACTATCGGATGTCCATTTCTGCCATTAAACGTGGTACAGACGTATTTCAAGTGAGCATGACAGATTCACAGGATAACTCTATGGATTTAATTTAAAAAAAAAAAAAGATATAAATCCATGAGGCTATTAATCTCCTCTGCTTCTCTAATAATCTCTTAAACGTGGAAGGAAATCTATACCGTTTTTTACCCGCTACGTGGGTATGGAAATACAGCGAGTGAATCATACATGTCATCATCTGTTTATCGGGTGATGTTGAATTGCTTGACGACACGATACTTTTTATCAGCTTAATGTAAGAAATACAATAAGATCAAAATGTCAATAACATGAACTCAGTAAAATACAGTCGGCGCATTTGTAAATGCTTTAGTTTTCATTTAATATGTCGATAATAGCACAGATTTTTAAGCGTATGGTGTTTGAAGTACAAACTCCGTTTCGTTTTTCTCTTACTTCAAGTTTCTTTATTACTTTCTATTCCTTTTTTTTATATTACAGCAGTTATACTGTAATAAGACTTCAGAGAGAGAGAGAGAGAGAGAGAGAGAGAGAGAGAGAGAGGGGGGGGGAAGACTTGCTGAAGTTAATAGAGAAAATGAATACACAGAGTAGAAGTTATGGTCATCATTTAATTCAGAAAAAAAGTTATTATATTAAGCAGAGGAAAAATAAATACCATAAATCAAATAAAAAACTAAATTACAGAATAAGTCAAATGTTATACTTATTTAGGACATTTAATTACAGAAAATAAAAAGTGTAAACCAATGATTAGGAGAAGAATAGAAATTGTAAAATGAACTTTTAAAAAAATGAAAAATACGCATATATCAAGAACAATAAGCAGAAAAACACCTAGATTAAGAATAATTAAATGCCTAATTTGGTCTTCTTTTTCTCTATGGTGCAAAAAATGGACAATGATTCATGCTTTTGAGGTGTGAATGTAGAAAAGCAGTGAAGATCTCGAGGATCCAAAAGAAAAAGGAATGAAGCCTTCAAGATGAGAGAAACTAAAGTAGAACTAATAAAGAACGTACACAAAAGAAAATATCATCTATGGGTCATATTATGAGGCATGAGAGTCATCAAAAAGATAATTAATTAATCGAAGTATTCAACAAAGATAGTCGTATCATAAGGTTTTATTTACATCTCTTAGGTGTTGTTGCAACAGAATTATCTTTAATACAAAACAGAAAGTAATAAAGCCGTTGATGTTTAGACATGGCCAAGTTTTCCACTTTTCGAAGTTATATTTGAATTTTATATTTGAAGCAAAGATAAGTTCCTTCTTAACAAAAGCAAATGAATAATTATGGCTGAAGACATGGGTTTCGATAACATTGCTGTGATACAGTTTATGTTGTTTCCCATCACAAGACAAGAAAAACGAGATACACTACACTAGTATTCATAGCTTAACTACTCTTACAAGAATACCATTCGCCTTAAACTAAATTGAATGGTGAACTATATGCAATACGCTAATGATCTCGTGCAAACCTAGAACCTGAATATTCCTTTCATTCCCTTTAAAGATGATAGGAAGTAAAGATAAATCAACGAAAGAGTTATTGGTTTGGACAAGCCGTCTTCCTGTATTCATCATAGCATATCACATATAACGCAAAACAAAGGCCAGCTTATTCTGCATTGGCTAAACCTGGTTTTCCGTTGCTCTTTACGCAGTTTCCAACTTAATAACCTGTAATTAGTTGTAGGATAAGCGAATTAGGTGCACGGTTAATCCGGAAACGAAAACTGCGGTAGGTCGAGCAACTGTTCAGTGTTCCGGTTGGCCAGTGGGAAGGAACTATTTGCTGCTCTGTGGTCGTTATTACAGTCATACGCGTGACCATAGTATTACTGTATTTCACAGAACTTGAACCATTTGTTAGACGATCGAAATCAGAGGGATAATAAAGCATTTCGTAGCTACGGTTTCAAATAGCAATTAATGAGTGTGGAAATATCCCGAGTTCGAGCCTGCTATGAAAACGATCGTAAAATAATAGAAACGATGTTCTTCTGCATAGTTACCTGGAACATGCCGTACATGTGTCTGTTGAATTTCTCTTTCGTAGAAACAGAGGGGGGGGGGAAAAGAAAACCGCACACACCTGTCGAAAAGCTGTTCTTTTGAAGTTGAACAAAAGAGAAAAACAGATTAATAGAATTGCTTAGAAGTTGTTTTTTTTTTTATCGTTTTCATCTAGACGGGTACAAAAACACGAAATCCTGGAAAATCTCTGGTTTCATCAACTTGATTACGAAGAGAGAAGCAAGGATTGAATCTTTTGTTCATCGTCCACTGCCAGTCCGCTGACTTGACGACAATACAGTGCTTTGTATGCTGAGGACAAATTTATGGGCCCAAATATAAAAGAAGGACACCTTTTAGCAATATTAAAAGGCCCTGTTTCCTCTTTACTTCCCCCTCTGTCCATTTGTTCCAAGGGCTTATGCAAACGCTATGCTCTCCTTTCTCTTAGAAGCTACCTGGGCACTCCCACTAGAAAATCAATAGTAATCAGGCTTATTTGCACTCTGAAATGTCTGTGCACATGCGACACGCTACACTGTTACATCTTTTTAAATCACGGGTGACAAATAGCAAATCTATGGCCTGCAATTTTCCTTGTGGTCTCGCCTGCTTTATGTGATGAGTCCGGAGTACTGTTGAGAGAAAAAAGAAAGGCTTCTACGTGTACAACTAGTAATGTCGATTTTCTCCCTGATGTGAGGAGCTATTTAGGGAGCGAAGTACTTCTGGAAGTATATTAATTTTTTTTTTTTTAAAGGATGATTCTAGGGATTAAGAATATGTCATTGTAAAAGAGCCACAAACGTTATTTTAAGCATACTTTGTTTGCAA